>NC_142873.1:66987500-67612500 GCF_051225735.1 Oryctolagus cuniculus | reverse complement strand
TCCCTCATAGTTGCTATAACTTACGTTGTTGTGGAATTTGGATGCAATGTTCCATACCTCTCACACACTCCTCACACAGGGGACATCCCAGAAGATATCATATGCATATATTGTGAGGTAAGTAAACCTGAAGATGTGGAATGTTGGGGAAATGGAGTCAATCAGGCTCCCTTGCTGACGTGGCAACTGGCAGGGCTAGAAGCCGATACATTTGCTGCTGCTCAGAGTACCCAAAGGCTGATACACTCCTGCAAAGTCACCTGGTTGGGAAGCTGATACATTTTCTGCTCTGTAACTCCTTGGCTGCCGGCCACTACTGTCTGAAAGCACGTATAGAAACTGAGAGGACAGCTGTTTGCTACAAGTCTGCTGCTGCTGCAGCTCCTCTACTGCCACAAACATAGAAGATGTGTTTCATGTGTCCCCTCACCAGTTGCTGTGAGAATAAAGAGGTATGAATCTACAGAAGATCAAAGTTTTTTTTGTTGGCCTGTCCAAATTTACACCTAATCTTCCTGGAGCTGAGCTTCTACATTACATATACAGACATTAATGAATCAAAAATAAAAAAAAAATCCACAATTATTAAATGTAAAAATCATTTTATATTACTTGAAAGTAATTTGAAATTAAACGTTTCCATAATAGTTTGAATTTTCTGAAAATGAGTTTTGAATTGAAGAGTTTCATGCAATCAATAAGTCAGTTTCATTCATTTTCAATAGTGTAGGTATTCACTTATATTTCTATTTTGGTATGCTATACTATTATTGTGATAGATTCAGCAATTCTATATTTAATAAGTTACAGATATTTGTAAGCTCAGTATTATTTATCCAAATTAATTTTTAGATGCTAAACTAAATCTCATGTTATATTTGGTTAAAAGATTATTTAATTAAAAGATTAGTTTTTTTAAAAAAGAGTGTCATTTTACATTTACTATAGTACAAATTACACAAAGTATAATTTTCTAGCATATACTGAATAAAAGCTAAACCAAAAAATAGTATCATGTATTATGTTTCTCATTTTACCACAAGCCATTCTATAATTTGGGATGAGTTCTTTTCTCAGTTTCAATTCTTTCATCTTTAAAATGATGATTCTGTTCTACAAAGGCAAATTTGAGGAAGAACTATCTTATTTAACCTAATGAGCACACTGTTGAGATGTAAAAGCTAGGTTTTCTCATATGTAAGTAGCTTTCCATGTTTTAAAAATATACCCCACTTTATCAATTACTGTGCTTTGATTTATAATTTTTCCATTAAAATTCTTTCTGTACTGTAAGTTTACTACAAAATGCTTCTATTGCTTTTCAAGACTTGCTGATACTCTCTAATTTTTCTAGAGTGTGAATATTTTCATGTATAATAAGGTCATAAGACAGAATGTTTTAAGAGAAAATCTTTAAGCAACTTGCTACAGGAGTTAAAATATGCAAATTTTCATTAGATACAAAAATGCTATAAGAACAGATTATTTTGATTAAATAGTCTTTTCTCTGTATATTACATTTTTATCTGATTCAGAAAAGCTGGCATTTTTAAAGCTAGAAGAAGGTTTTGCTGTTTCAGTGTTAAACAAAGAAGAGAGTTTTGTAGCTTCTATACAAATAATTTTACAGCATAATTTTAAGGAAATATAAGATAAATACATTGTGTTATAAGTGATCCCATCAATAAATGCAGTAGTGCCACTAAGTTAAGGTTTTAAGGACTTCTATACACACTAGAAAAAATGGTGTAATTCCCAACTGAAGTTGTATTAAAATTATTACAGCTGAACATAACATTGAAATTTTCATGAAACAAGGCAGAGATTTTGCAAATTGAAAATGGGACCCTGTGATACTCTACCTCTTACACTCTGTTGGTGTTTTCTGTATAGTTTTAGTATAATCCATGATTATAACGAACTGGAAAAAAATCAGAAAGTAAGTAAATTTATGTCCATTTACTTAAACTGAGGGTCTGGCAGCACAATTTGGGTTTCTTGCCATTGAACAGACAAATATAAAGATACACAAACACACACACACACAAAAACTTGAAGAGGCTTTCTGAAGCTATCATTTACCTAACAGACAAAATATACTTTTCTTCAGAAGTAACTATTTGTGTCACTCTTTTCCCCTCGAAATCTACTTTTTCTATGCTCTGTAACAGGTTCTAAATTAGTATTTTAGCCCAATGTTGAATATTATTTTATGAAAATTGCTCATTCATTAATACTTTTTAGCA
Organism: Oryctolagus cuniculus; assembly: GCF_051225735.1. Classification (NCBI taxonomy): domain Eukaryota; kingdom Metazoa; phylum Chordata; class Mammalia; order Lagomorpha; family Leporidae; genus Oryctolagus; species Oryctolagus cuniculus. The sequence continues at coordinate 67,610,254 of NC_142873.1, read as the reverse complement.
TAAGAAATATTCACAAAGATATTGATTTTGAATACCATTTCATTTCTAAACACCTTCATACGATGAGTCCAGGTAACTTCAAAGGTCCACACCAGCTACCTGCCTTTAAACATTTATCTACTCTTTCTTGATTTGTCTATTCAAGTTTGTTGTTATTGTCTAGTATCAGATTTTAGAAACAAATGCACACAGATCTTCAAGTTTCCTTAGTCATGTTATTTTTGTGTCTTTGTGCGTGTGTGTGTGTATGTGTGTATGTGTAAAAGGTGTCACATTAGCAAAGTGTGACAGTAGAACGAATAATAACTTTGAGAATTATCAGTTTTTCATGTATTTTTCCCATAACAGATTCTTACCTATATCTGTGATCTCAGGGAAAGTCTAGAAATACTGAAAAGCATAAATAGTCCATGAGTCTCTGACAGTTTTGATCCCAACATCTAAGCTGCCCACTCAAAAGCAATATAATGCAAGCGACTATGTAACCTAAATATTCTCACCAAAAAAATGTTGTTGAGGTAATGAATATGTTAATTAGCTTGAACTCCTTCTGCAATGTATATATACACAGATCAAAACATCACATAATCTCACATAAATATTTACATTTATTATTTGTTAATTAAATTTTTCTTTCTCTCTTTAAAAGAAAAATTTAATTAACAAACAATAAATGTAAATATTTATGTGAGATTATGTGATGTTTTGATCTTTTAAATGGGGGAAAGCATATAGCATAACACTTAAAAGTCTGATGAGGAAATCCATGTTCTCTGTTGGGAAATCTGGGTGTGATTCCTGGTATAAGCTCCTGATTCCACTCTCAAGCTACTGTGGATCTTGAGAAGTGGCAGTGTTAGTTCAAGTAGTTTGATTCTTGCCACCCACATGGGAGATCTGGATTGTTTCTGGTTCTTGGATTTGGCCTCTCGGCCATTACAGACATTAGGGACTGATCCAGCAGATGGGAATCTTTCTGTCTGTCTCTCTCTTTCTTTCTCTGTTGCTTTGCCTTTCAAATAAATAAGCATAAAATTAAAATCCTTCCTTTATTTAAAGATTTATATATTTATTTGAAAGTCAGAGTTACATGGAGACGAAGGAGAGGCAGTGAGAGAGAGAAAGAAAGGTCTTTTATCTGTTGGTTTACTCCAAATTGGCCGCAACAACCAGATCTGTGCCCATCCAAAGCCAGGAGCCAAAAGCTTCCTCTGGGTCTTCCTTGCAGGAGCAGGGGCCCAAGGACTTGGACCATCTTCCACTGCTTTCCCAGGCCAGAGAAGAAGAGCACTGGATTGGAAGTGGAGCAGCTGGGTCTCGAATCAGCGCCCATAAGAGATGCAGGCACTGCAGGTGGTGGCTTTGCCCACTATGCAACAGCACCTGCCCCAAAATCCTCCTTTTTTTTTTTTTAAAAAAAAAAAGTAACCACATTTAAAGATATAAAAGCAAGTAGAATTAAATAATGCTTTTCTGTAACTGATATAGATATAGATATAGATATAGATATATAGATATATAAGACTTGCATTATCATTTAAACATGAAATCACATCTTGCCACATTTTAAGGAGCTCAATAGATACATGTAGCTATTGGGTATTCCATCAAACAATTTAGGCCTAAACCTTTAGATTTGCTGTATATAATTTTGGGAGAAGGATAAAAAATCTGAGTTTCCTCCAAGAATAAAAATAATTTCTTGTGTAGGGAAAACAAGACAGACAATGATAGGAGGCAATAAGACCCTAGAGAGGTCATCGTTCAAGATGACACTATAGATGGATTTGAATGGAAGAAAAAAGGTTCCTGTGTTCTCTATACACAGCTGGTAAATTGAGGGAGTTTCTAAAACTTAAAGGACCTGGTAAATAAGAAATGTCTCCCTCAGCTTCTTCATGTCAATCAAGGATCAGCTATGTCCACTACCTCTACAATACACCTCAGTATAGCACATAACTTTTCTGGAATCTTAGTATACATCGTTGTAAATCAGAAAGAAGGTGGGATCAATGTAGCTAAGGCCCACAATGACTGCATTTAAAATTTCCCAATAGTGCAACAGAAATAGGCTTTAGTAAAAATCATGTTAAAATATATAATTTATACAGTATACTTACAATCTTATATTTATACCTACTTTATGTGTGAATTATTTATTAAGTGTTTGACAGGTCAAATAACACTGAAAGTTTATGGAATGGTCAAAAATCCAGAAAATGTTATACAATACAAATTTATAATTTGTCAATCTATCTCCAACCTGAAAATTTGGAAAATTCTCTCTTAAACTATTTTCTGGAAACTTCAGGAAATAAATGATGAGCTACTACATTTTTCTTCCTCTTTCCTTCTCTTTCTCTATTTTTCTTTAAAAACAGTTTCATCATACAATTGCTTGCTGAAATAACTTGGTAGAAAGCAAAGGTTCTGGAATCAAGCAGTACAACATTCACCTTCATTTCTATAATGTCTGTTGACTTATGATGGGGTTATATCCCAGTAAATCCATCTAAGGTGAAAATACTGCATTAGTTTAAAATGCATTAAATGCACCTAACCTACTGAACATTACAGTTGAGTAACACAGTATACAGTAGAGAATTGGTTTTTCACCCTGGCAATCACATTGCTGACTGAAGCTGGTGTTTGCTGCTGCCACACAGCATCAACCAATAGTATTGTACTGAACTTTGGTAATCCAAAGATCAAAATTCAGAATTTGATGTAGGTTCCTATTGCATGCATATTGCTCTGATACTATCATAAGGTCAAAAAATTCTGAGTTGGGAACCATCTGTAATTACCTGTGACCTTTTACATTAAATGTTTGACTTCTCAATTTTTTCATCTTTATTGTTGAGACTGTAAAGAATATCTATGTACACAGTGTTGAAACTTAACTGAAAAGTGATCGCTGTTAAATATAAGAGTGGGAATAAGAGAGGGAAGCGATGTGCAATTTGGGACATGCTCAAGCTGACTTACCTCAAACAGTAGAGTTAGAAACATACCAGGAGATTCCAATTCAATCCCATCAAGGTGGCATGTACCAATGCCATCTCACTAGTCCCGGTGATCAATTTCTGTTCACAATTGATCATAATGATAGGACTAAGAGCCAAAGGGATCACATAAACAAGACTAGTGTCTGCAAATACTAGCTGATAGAATAAAAAAGGGAGAGAACGATCCAACATAGGAAGTGAGATACACAGCAGACCCATTGAATGGCAGATGTCCTAAACAGCACTCTGGCCTCAGAATCAGCTCTTAAGGCACGCAGATCTGGCTGAAAAGCCCATGAGAGTATTTCAGGCATGGAAAGCCAAGACACTCTGGCAAAAAACAAAAAAAAAACAAAAAAACAAAAAAACCACCAAACAGACAAACACCAATAACAACAACTAAATGAAAGATCTCCGCGAGTGAGATCCCAGTGGAAAGAATAGGTCATCAAAGAAGGAGGTACCTTTCTCTGAAGGGAGGAGAGAACTTCCACTTTGACTATGACCTTGTCTAAATATGATCAGAGTCAGTGAACTCAGGGGGCTTCCATAGCCTTGGCAACTCATGACAAGAGCCCAGGGTGATTACTGACGCCATAAACAAGAGTGTCAATTTGTTAAGTCAACAACAGGAGTCACTGTGCACTTACTCCTCATGTAGGATCTCTATCCTTAATGTGCTGTACATTGTGATTTAATGCTATAACTAGTACTCAGACAGTATTGTTCACTTTGTGTTTCTATGTGGGTGCAAACTGTTGAAATCTTTACTTAATATATGCTAAACTGATCTTCTGTATATAAAGAGAAACGAAAATGAATCTTGATGTGAATGGAAGGGGGGAGGGAGAGGGAAAGGGGTGGGTAGTGGGCGCACCGGCCGCAGCGGCCATTGGAGGGTGAACCAACAGCAAAGGAAGACCTTTCTCTCTGTCTCTCTCTCTCACTGTCCACTCTGCCTGTCAAAAAAAAAAAGTTAAAAAAAAGAATATTTATGTAAAAAGGTTGTAGTTAGAATTCAGTGAGGTGGTGAATGACTTAACATAGTGATTCACAATTAATATTTGCTCAATATAGTGTTTCTTATTAAACTATCTTATCAAAGATGCTAACACCAATATTGCATGTAGAAAATTCTAAAGCAATGGAGATGCTTTTATATAAACATTTATATATTGGTGCTGTTCAGTCTCATTTTTGGCCAAAATATCCAGCAATTATTATTTTATATAGTCAAGCTGAGATTGTCATTGATCAGGTGACATACCACCAACTTAACATGACACAATGAAGTTTTTTAATAATATTTTATTTTATGGTTAATCAAAGAGACTTGAAATCTAAGAACATATTTTTATCACATATTTTATTTATGCCTATTTACATTTATAAGATTTTTTTTTTCAAATCTGAAGTCTTACTCTATTTTTCATGATTTTAAAATGAGATGAAATTTAAAAGGTACAACTTAGTGGAACTTGGTAAATCTGCAATGGTGTGCATCTTTCATGTATAAAAAATTCCACAATGTTTACATCATCCCATAGAAGTCACCCCACCAAACCCATTTAGCAGTTACTCTTGGTTCACATATCCTGGAAGCACCCCATTCCATTACTTTGAATTAATCTACAGTGCTACCTTTTTGAGACTGATTTTCAGACTGGTTGTCACTAAACCTGATGTTTTTGAGGTTCATCCACCTTGTTGCATGTGTCAGTGCTTCGTTTCTTTTTATAGCACAAAAATATTTAATGTTAAGTCCTTAATTTGAATTACTTTTCAGGTGAGTCATGAATATCATTATTTTTCCACAGGGACATCATATTTAGACCATTATGATGCAACAGTACATAAATATTATGTACATATTATGTAATATGTTCAAGCTGCTTCAAGCCACTGACATATGTTCTGCAAACCTTGATGCTCATTCATTGTCAGTGACAAAAACGTCACAATTTCTTTGTGGTCTATCTGGTAAAGAAGATTTTATTTCAGAGTCATTAAAAGGCTTTTTACAAACAGGGCAAATGGGGCCAGTGCTGTGGCCTAGCAGGTAATGCTGTGGCATAGCGGGTAAAGCCTCTGCCTGCAGTGCCGGCATCCCAAATGGGTGCTGGTTTGGGTCCCAGCTGCTCCACTTCCAATCCAGCTCTCTGCCATAACCTGAGAAAGCAGCAGAAGATGGCCCAAGTCATTGGGCCCCTGCATCCACCTGGGAGACCCGGAAGAAGCTCCTGGTTCCTGGCTTGGGATCAGCCCAGCTTCAGCTGTTGTGGCCATCTGGGAAGTGAATCAGTGGATTGAAGATTCTCTCTCTCTCTCTGCCTCTGCCTCTCTGTAACTCTGCCTTTCAAATAAATAAATAAATCTTTTTTAAAAAAAAGACATATCAGAATTACTGAAATAAGATATTTCATACATAGATTCATAGATATACACATACAAACTTAAACATCTACACAATGTTTATATGTTAAATCACAATGTAAAACATATTTCTTACTGCGGATCCAAACTTTTAATGTTGCACACATACCTCTAACTCTAGTTTCTCTTAAGAGTTCTAACAACACTTTGTCCTAGATATTTTCAATAATTTGGGCATCTATATAAAAGTATCTAACCACAAATACATAGACATAACAAGGGTATAAACATTAAGAAACATATTTGTTACAGCATCAAACTTCAATTTGATGCTGTATGCATTTCTTAATTAGCCTTATTCATCCATCTTTGTGTTTCTTCTTTCTCAAATTACCTTCTTGGTAAATATAGATAGGTTTCTAGTAAATAATAACATAAGGCAGAATACAGTTGTTTCTTAGGTTTTGTAAAAAAGTAAACACTAAACTTTAAAATATTGTATACATAATAATTTAAATATATACTTTGAAAAGGTTTAAAATATTTTTTTCTCTATGTATTTGAGAGTTAGAGATACAGCAAGGGAGAGACAGCCCAAAAGACAGAGAGCTACCATCCACTTATTGCTCCCCAAATGTCCACAGGACAAGGGCTGCACCAGTGCCAGCAATCCAGGTCTCCCCTATAGGGGTGGCAGGAACCAATTTACTTGAGCCATTACTGTTGCCTTCCAGGGTCTGCATTGTCAGGAAGCTGGAGCTAGGGGCCAGAGCCAGGAAACAAAACAAGATACTCTGATGTGGGATGCAGATGTCTTTAACTATGAGGATAAACACCTGCCTGGAAAATTTCTTTTGAAAGTGTACTGTATAGTAAAATTTTTACACATTTCTCTTAAAATGATAACAATTCAAAAATAGCATAAAATAGCAAAGAAGAAAGGATATTGAAGTAACATGATCTAACGGTGTCAACTGACAATTGAAAAACTGAATTATGATAAGAAATGCTTTGCCAAAAGTCAAGTTAATAAATAGCTGTCTTGACTAAAACATAACCTTTAGTTCTAAATATGTGTCAGAACTTTTAATTTTTGCAAGTTTCTTGTTTACACATTTTAATTATGAAGATGACCGTCATGTAAGCCTAATACAAATACTAAAATTTTAAATGGCCAAAATATTATTTATACTTAACCACCAAATTTATCTATTTTTGCTTCTCTTACTCTTCACATGGACTATTTTAATATAATCATGATGAGTGTAATTTCAAAGTTTAATGACAGCTAATATATCACAATGTAAAGAAAAAAGAAATCTGTTTAAAACATGAAGTTTTACTCTCATACTAAAACACCAGATTAGAAAAATATAGGGCTTAGGCCGGCGCCGCGGCTCACTAGGCTAATCCTCCGCCTTGTGGCACCAGCACACCGGTTGGGGTGCCGGATTCTGTCCCGGTTGCCCCTCTTCCAGGCCAGCTCTCTGCTGTGGCCCGGGAGTGCAGTGGAGGATGGCCCAAGTGTTTGAGCCCTGCACCCCATGGGAGACCAGGATAAGTACCTGGCTCCTGCCATTGGATCAGCGCGGTGCGCCAGCTGCAGCGCTCCAGCCATTGGAGGGTGAACCAACGGCAAAAGGAAGACCTTTCTCTCTGTCTCTCTCTCTCACTGTCCACTCTGTCAAAAAAAAAAAAAAAAAAAAAAAAAAAGAAAGAAAAATATAGGGCTTATCTACTCTCCAACAGACCCACTTGTTTAAAGTTTTGAAGGATAATACTTTATATTTTTCATCAAGATGAGAATAAAATAGCAAACGTATATCTCACTTGCTATTTTATATTGTTTTATATTTTAAGTTGAATAGGGTTCCTATTGTGGTTATTTATTTTTATAACTTTATTCCTGTTTCACACATTGAGTTGAAATATTTCATTACAAAGTACTGAATGTAATCAAACATATTTAACCATCTCCAAACATTTGCTGCATGCAGCTGGACTCGGGTAGAACAGACTGCTTTCCAGAACCCACACACACACGCACACGTACAGACAGCCCTCACTGAAATGAATGGAGCTATTCATGGAAGTAGGAGAGGGACCGGTGCAAACGTTGAAAGAACTGTTGTGCCATGTATACATATTCTACCACATTCACCGTCTTTATTTGTGGAGTGCAAATCTTTCTGTCTGAGGGTCTACTCCATTTAGACACTTATTCAGTATTCATCATTTCATATTCATTTTTTTCTGGGAAATGATAGTAGTTTGAATATTTAGTTTGCCCCTCATATGAAAATAAACAGCATGGTTAGCACACTCCCAAACAAGCTAAAAGCAGCAATTGAGAGAGTTGAAACTGACAGTTGAATTCATAATTTATTAATTTGAATATATTATTTTGAGAATCTTCTAATTAGACTAGATTCTTTCTAGTGAAGATTCACATGTTGGCAATGTTTTGGAACTTTTATAGAATGGGGAGGGAGGAGGTATGCTGTAGACAATGATTCTACAAAATTCGGAAGTATTTTTTCAGAAAGAAGAAATTCAAGTATTCTACTAAATGATTTTGAGATCCACAGCAACATTTTTAAAGGGGTTCTATAAAAATACCTTTAAATAATAAACTTTTAAAAATAACTTTTTTAAGAAAATGAAAATAAAAGCTTTAGGTTGGAATCTTTTCCCTGAATTGGATTTTATTTTGTTTAATATTCTGTTTTTCTTTCTTCATTTCAATCAAATGTATGAATAATCCTCAGCAAAGCAAATAAATAATACAGATGTGCTATATTTTAAAATGCAGAGTTCATTGCTTCCAGTGAGCCCATGGCTTTCCCTACCCCACTACAGATAATTTTTTTTGGCTCTTATCAAATATACTGGGTTAATGACTACTGCAATTGTTTCATCTATAAAAATGGTAATTATTGGCCTTTATGGAAAATCATAATATTTTCAGCAAATTTGATATCAATAATTGATAAAAATGTTATATTATCAATTGTTCTCAATACTTTAAACTGTTAGATGTCTATTTCTCAACTGGAGTGCTTCAGTTCAATACCCAGCCATGACTCTTGACTCCAGTTACCTCCTAATGCAGACTACGGGAGAAGGTGGTATATCTTAAGCAGTTAGGTTTCTGCCAACTATAGGAAAGAAGAGAGTTGAGTTCTTTTTTAAAAAATAATTAAATTTTTAAATTTTAAACATTCTTATTAATATAAATAGAACAGATTTGGGGCTGGCACTGTGGCCTAGCGGGTAAAGCTGTCATCTAAGTGCTGGCATCCCATATGGGTGCCAGTTCGAGTCTTGGCTGCTCCACTTCCAATCCAGCTCTCTGCTATGGCCTGGGAAAGCAATGGAGTATGACCCAAATCCTTGGGCCCCTGCACCCGTCTAGGAGACATGGAAGAAGCTCCTGGCTCCTGGTTTTGGATTGGCGCAGCTCTGGCCTTTGAGGCTATTCGGCGGAGTGAACCAGCAGATAGAAGACCTTTCTCTCTCTCTGCCTCTCCTTCTTTCTCTGTGTAACTTTGACTTTCAAATAAATATTAAAAAAAAAGAAAGAGAACAGATTTTATGTATTTCATAGGTACAGTTCTAAGATATTGGCTCCCAGTTTTTGTCCTTCCTAGTCCTGACCATGGCAGGCACCGAGGAAGTGAAAAATTGTCTTGAAACAAGTTTCATTAAGAAGACAAAGTGAAATGTGTAATGGAACAAAAAAATAAAATAGACAATGTTTTGAAAACAAATGTATTGTGATACTGTGACAGTAGATCAGATAATCAAGGTGGATACCAAGTGACTTACAGGCAGATAGTATACATCATGTGTATCCCTTAGATTAAGTATTACTCATACCCTGTGCAGAATGAAGTGCCATTGTGCTTGTGTTGTGAAAGTTGTGAAATTCAAGGTGGAGTCTCCTGTTTCAACTGCAACAAAAAATAAATGAAGGAGTCGTCGTTATGGTGTTGCAGATAAAATTGCTGCCTGCAACGCAGGCACCTCATTATGGGTGCCAGTTCAAGTCCTGACTGCTCCACTTCCAGTCCAGTTCTCTGCTAATGCAACTGGGAAATCAATGGAAGACGGCCCAAGTGCTTGGGCCCCTGCATCCATGTGGGAAATCCAGAAGAAGCTCCAGGTTCCTGGCTTCGCCCTAGCACAACCCCAGCTGTTATGGCCATTGGGGGGTGAACCAGCTTATCAAAGATCTCTCTCTCTCTCTCTCTCTCTCTCTCTCTAGACTCTCTCTCTCTCTGTGTGTGTGTTTCTTATTCTCTCTGTGACTCTGACTTCCAAAAAAGTAAATAAATCTAAAAAAAATGAAAAAATAAATGAAGCTCGAAGGCTATGAAAGAGTTTCTTATACATGATTTCCTGATGGCAACTGCCACCAAAGATTCTACAAAACCATAACCTTATACAAAGGTCATTTCAAGTTTAAGCAAACAAACTAAATACCACTGCAAGGAAATCAACCCAAGAACTGTTTATCCTTGGACTGATATCACCCTGGTTATTAATCATTGTGGCCAAAGATTATTGTTTCAGAAGTCCTTGTTTAGTCCTCATTTTCACCTTTAAAAACTTTCCTTTATTTCAAACCTTTTGAATGTGCCTATAGTTTACAATGGCATGTATATTTCCACTGCAATGCTATGTTATTTCCATTGCAATGTTATTCTCAAATAAAACTTAATTTTGCTTCAATGGAAAAAGAAAGCACATTTATTTTGTATAATTAGAAACCTTAATATATGTGAGGGTAGAATCCATTTTTACAAACTACTTTATTTCAAACACAGATATGAGATATTTTATCCTTTTTTCAGAAAACAAATACATTACAACCAGTTTTTCAGATAAAATTTTCTTTTAAATAATCAATAACCACTCCAGGTCATTTCTATCTCTTCTTCGGAGACTCCCAGCACACATAACATACACTACTTGGCATTGTTCCAGATCATTAACGTTCCACTTATTTTAAAGTATATCTATTTTTTCATTATGTTTGAATAGTTTCTCCTCGATTGTCTTCAAGGTCACCTTTTTGTTTCAGTAGTTAGCCAAACACTTAAGGGGCATATATTAGAAGATTCTTCTCTTTGCAGATCTCTCCTACCCCACAAACACCAGCCCTTCAGCAGCTGTTAAATACAATTTCTGACCTTGTGAGAGCTCTGTTCTCTATTTGGGCTCCGTCTCCATGTATTATGGTTTAAAAACCTGTTTCCAGACAGAAATCATATGTCCTGTATCTTTCCCTTCTTCCAAAGATCAAAATACTAGGCTGTTTGCTTTCTAGTGTTTATGACTGATTGCTTAACATATATTTTTCAATTTAGAGTTCATGATAAGGGTCTAGTGCTATAATTATTACTATATCAAAGGAAATGAAAGTCCAGCAATTTTAGTTTAAATAGATGCTGTTCATTTATTTTCCCAAAAAATAAAATAATTCATACTACCATGAGCAATGTATCAAAGTGCCCATGTTTCCATAAATCCTTTTAAAAATTATTTTTACTGGACAAGCAGAGAGAGATAGAAATGTGTATATATATATATATATGTACATATATATATACACACACACATATATAAACATAGACAGAAAGAGCTTTTATCTGCTGGCAAACCCCTGAAATGCTTGTAACAGCAATGGCTGGGCCAGGCTGAAGCCAGGCTGAAGTGCGGAGCCAGGAACTCAACCTGAGTCTCCCATGTGAGTATGAGGGACTCAACCACCTGAGCCATCAACTGCTGCCTTGCAAGGTGTGCATTAGCAGGAAGCTGAAATCAGGAATGAAGCCAATATTTAAAATCAGGTTCTTGGATACAAGATGCCAGCATGCCAAGTAAGGTCTTCACCACTTGGCTCAAATAAAAATTTGTTAGATTATTTGCCTTTTTTTATTTTTGCAAAATCAACATGCAAAATTATTGTGTTGCTTTATTCCAATGTGCATTTCCTAAATAATGGAAATATCTCAGTATATTTTCCATTTACTTTACTCTAAATTACCTGTTAATATGCTTTGCTAATTTTCTGGTAACTTTACCTTATTCTCACAAATTTGAAGAATCCCCAATGTCCTTTAATATTTAATCTTATTTTGAATATTTTATTATTTTCTATATAACAAACTTACAATAAATGAAATTTTATTTAATAAAACATTATTTAAAATAAATTACATTTAATTTTGCTTGTGAATTTACTTACCAAATTATAAGAAAAGATCTATACCATATGCAACACTTTGTATTTTTTTAAAAGATTTTATTTATTTATTTGAGTGGCAGAATTAGAGAGAGAGAGAAGGAGATACAGAGAGAAAGGTGTTTTATCCATTGGCTCACTCCCCAAATGGCCTGAACAGCAGCAGCTGGACCAATCTGAAGCCAGGAGCCAGGATCTTCTTCCAAGTCTCCCACATGGGTGCAGGAGCCCAAGAACTTGGGCCATCTTCTACTGTTTTCCCAGGCTATGACCAGAGAGTGAGATCAGAAGAGGAGCAGCTGCAACTCAAACCAGCACCATATGGGATGCTGGCGCAGCAGGTGGCGGCTTAGCCTACTGTGCCACAGCCAGCCCCACACTTTGTACTCTAATCATCAAATATTAACTATTGACCAATTTCTTCTGTGTTTTGTGCTACTTCTCTAGAAGTAAATGACATGAGATTTTGAAGTAGCTAAAAGAAGACTTTGCCACAGTATTTCTATTTGCAGCCTTAAAGTGATGGTTTAATATTAAGATTTCTATAGCATCCAAAAGAACTGAATGACAATCCCAAGAACTGGCTTGGCTATTAGGAAAAACTGGCCATTGGATATAAATGACTATATTTGTAGTGGCTTGTGATTCACTCAGCGTACTATAACTGCAAGAGTTACATTTCTTTAAAAAATATTTTTATTAATCTGGAATGTAGGAGTAAAGCCTAAATTAATTAGTATAAAAGTTTGTCCTAATTTGCCATGTGGTAGGTGTAGACTGAATAGTTATGTCACATTTCCATTATTTAGCTAGAGATTCATGTTTTTATTTTTGTCTTGATTTTAGACTAATATAAAAAGTCAATTATTTCCAAAAACTACTTAGTAATAAAATTTTATATGGGACACGTATTAAATCATTATTTTCAAGTTTTTCAGTAATAAAAAGGCAGTTCGGCTTTAAAGTATGAGTCTTGGGGCTGGTGCTGTGGTGTAGCAGGTAAAGCCACCCCCTGCAGTGCTGGCATCCCATATGGGTGCCAGTTCGAGTCCTGGCTGCTGTACTCTCAATCCAGCCCAAGTCTTTAGGCTCCTGTACCCATGTGGTAAACCTGGAAGAAGCTCTTGGCTCCTGGCTTCGGATCAGCCTAGTTCTGGCATTGTGGTCATTTGGGGAGTGAACCAGTGAATGGAAGACCTCTCTCTCTCTCTCTTTCTTTCTCTTTCTGCCTCTGCCTCTCTGTAGCTTTATTTCAAGTAAATAAATCTTTTTTAATAATAATAAAGTATGAGTCGTCTTTGACAGATATATTTCAATGGTAGATACATTCATGCTCAGACATCTAAAATAAAATAAAATAATGTAAAAGAAAGTCAAAAAAGGAAGTCACAGGATTCAGTAAGCAAGATAATCTATAAAATCTCCAAACATATTTGAAATGTATGCTAGCAATGACATACATGGGTTTCAAATACAAATGCTATATATAACCAATGTGAAGAATTTTATTTTAACAAATACATTAGAGCTGGGCTGGCACTGTGGCAGTAGGCTAAGCCTCCACCTGCGGCACTGGCATCCCATATGGGCACCAGTTCATGTCCTGGTTGCTCCTCTTCCAATCCACCTCTCTACTAATGGCTTGGGAAAGCAGTGGAAGTTGTCCCAAGTGCTTGGGCCCCTACACCATATGGGAGACCTGGAAGAAGCTCCTGGATCCTGGCTTTCTCCCATCCCAGCCCTAGCAGTTGAAGCCATTTGAGGAGTGAACCAGTGGATGGAAGACCTTTCTTCTTCTCCCTCTATCATTTTGCTTCTTAAATAAATAAGTAAATATATCTTAAAATAAAAATAAATGCATTAGAGCTCAAATTATCAAAAAGGTATGGTATGTCTTTTAGGATAACCTGATGAATAATCAGATTACATCAACAGTAACAATATATGACAATTATATTTCTCAAATGCATCTAGTTTCCTTCTGTTATTCAATGTTTTGGATATAGAAAATAAATCAACTTCAGTACATTTTCTTGTAGAAATGATTCTACATGAAATTAATGCTGGGATATAAGCCTCCAAAACAACATAATCCAAAGTATGAGAAAGGGAGAAGAAAAAAGGAGTAATATTAAAATTCTACTGTTTGAAAACTATTCTGTGTACTATTGCTTCAAATATGCCCCATTGCTAAGCAATCATTTGAATTATTTATTTTGTTAAGATTTATTTTATTTATTTGAAAATTAGAGTTACAGAATGAAGGGTAGAGAAAGAGAGAGAGAAAGGTCTTCCATCTCCTGGTTTACTCCTCAAGTGTCTGCAACAACCAGGACTGAGCCAGGTCAAAGCCAGAAGCCAGAACCTTCGTCCAGGCCTCCCACGTGGGTGTCAGAGGCTCAAGCACTTGGGCTGTTGTCTGCTTCTTTCCCAGGTGCATTAGCCAGGAGCTAGACTGGCAGTAGGGCAGGTGCGACAAAAATTAGCACTCATATTTGCTGTTGGCCTTGCAGATGGCAGCTTAATCAAGCTGCGCCACAATGCCAGACCCTGAATTAATTTATTTAAACTGCACACAAACAATGTGAGAAAACTGCATTCTTAAACTAAATAGGATAAAACAGGTTTGAGGATTTCTAGTGATTTATATAAAGTATTAGTTGAATAAGCCCAACATTTGTCTGCCTCTTGGACTGTATTCCCTCAGACTGAGAATGAGATTCTTATAGAAGTGATTTATCAGGGGCATCTTCACAGGAGAAAAGGAAATGAGGGAAGCAGAAAAGGGGAGTTACAATAGTAGCATATACCACAGTGACAGACTCTCCACACTTTCTGAGGGACTTTTGGCTCTGATTATCCCTTTCCAGGTTGTAGTTGCTACAGTGATCGTTTTTACAGATAAAACTGGGAACAGATGCAAGGTGGATGGTCTGTGTGCCAACTGCATCCTTCCCTGTCCCTGTTAGGTTGCCACAATTTTGCTTCTCCATGATGACCAATTTCAAGTATTCCTGGCAGCAATAATTCTTTTTTGTCTTCTCTAAACTATCTACAACAGGAGTCCAAAGTCAACAGGCAGAATCCATAGTTTTAAGCATAGTCGGTCACTTTTTATATTCCCTGGTAGAAAGAAGTATCCTCATAAGAAACTGAATCTTAAATCATAAAGCTTAGGGTTTCAGGAAAAGGCAGCACAAATTTCCCAAAAACACATGACCATGAGATCTATTGACTCTCATACATGTTGTACTGTCTGAGCAGAGGCATCGGATCAAAAGTGTTAACTAGCTAAGAGTCAATATTCTTAGCAGTTTAAAGATGGAAACATGGACTCAGTAATGGTAATCTCAAAGAGCCACCGGTAGTGTCTACTATCATCTTAATTCAACCACACTTTTAGTCTTATTTCTTCCCTTTTAAAATGGGAATGAATATTGTAATTTTCTTGTCCCAAACATCTCATTGTATATTGGTAATACTGAAGGATAACTTGTCTCTTTAATTCAGAATGAGAAAAAGCATGCAAAGGCTATTCATCTACACCTGGGTCTGCTTTGGAGGACAAAAATCTTGGAATATAGAACTGAGTCTGATGCCAATATCAGATGAGACACTGCATATCTTGGAGAGTGTATTTTTGTTGTGCTTGGATTGTGGGTTATTAAGGGCACAAAGATGAAGTCTGGGAGATTACTCTTTTGATGATTCCCCCAATCAAAAAACAAAACAAAAACAGAACAAGAAAAAGCAAAGAAATATCTCCTGTTATTCAGAGTCTTTTGCAGTTCCCTCCCTTTAAATTTGGAATCTATGATTTTCTGTTGCTTTAACTGATAGAATACAGTGAAACGAATGCTGTACCACTTTCTTGCCTAGACCTTAGACTCTGCTTCTGCTTTTGCACTCATGCTGAGCTTCCATGTAAGAAGTTCAGCTACCCTGCTGAAAAGAAAATGTGGATCATGAAGAGGCCATGTGGGAAGAAAGAAACCTTGAAACTATCTGGAGGTGAATCAAGAAACTCAGTTGATGGCCAGCACAGAGACAGAGACAAGAAATGCTAGACATAAGACCCTAGATGAACTGTTCTGGACACCCCTTGCTTTTCAAGCCTTCCCAGCTGAAGCTGAAACATGTGAGGAAGAAAAACACCATGGATCTTGAAACTCCAGCAGATGTCGCAGGGAAGAGAAACAAACATTCCCTGCAGTGCCATATCTGAATTCCTGACCCACAGAACCCTGCACATATGAAATGGTTATTATTTTAAGTCATTATATTTTGGAGTAGTTTGTTACACAGTGATAGATAGCTAAAAGGACTAGAAAATGTTTTGCTTTTAAAAAGGCAAATAGAAATGAACATTGTGAACCTCAAGAACAATATAACTAAACAGTCCAGTCTTGAGTGTCACACTGTGATACTGTCATGCTGCTGCTGTTTTTCACATTGAACACCAGGTACCACATTCCCACTTCTGTGTCAGTAATCCTTTTTCTCTAACACATTTAATAAAAAAACAACTACAATAATGTGAGAAAATGTGTAAATGCATATCATTTTTTAATAAATTTATCTTAGCTATAGAGAACAGAAAGCTGATTTTTTTTTAAAATCTGTTTCCACTCAGGGATTCCAACTTTTTTTTTTACAAAGCCTTCTGGGAACACATTTCCCTGGTCTGCATTCCAGTAGCCTTTTTATTTCCTGTAGTTGCATCAAAAGCAGTAATAGCAACTGAAAAAAATGGAACAGGTTACTTTATAATATACATACCATATGGTTTCATAATCGAATTCTCTCATTGGTTATGAAATTCTTATCTCTGATAATAGTCAGTCCAGTAATTACTACCCACTGCATATGACTGGGTAAGTTAGTAGATAATAAAAGGAAAAGGCATGAGATTTCTTCTCACATCTTATCTTTCAGATTGTTTGTAATATCTTAAAAATCTACATTTTGTGACAGGATAATAGTTGTCATTTTATTGGAAATTTCTACATTTGCTGCAAAATACTATAGTACAGTATACTATTATTTAGTATATCTAAGCATATATATAAATAAGCTATAATAGTAAAGCTTATTTTTACCACATTTCCTGAGGTTTACAAAGCTTTAGCAGACATGGAAAAGTTAGATGGGTATTCTGGATACAACTAAGTGGACAGAAAATTATTTGATCAATTTCAAATAAAAAAGTTCAATTCATTTATGAAAGAATGCTTTCTTACTAAAATTATATTACCCATGCCATTTATCAATATTTATGAATATTGCAAGCAGCAGTTAAATTTAAAGAAAAAATATGTCATGAACTTGAAAAGAGAATTCACAAAACAGCAATAATTGTATAGTCAGAGGATTTGTATATTATGCTTAAGCAAAATTGTCATATTAAAAATTAAAGAGTAATTTTTTTATAAATATCGAAAGGGTATTAAGCATATGTATAAATGCAATTAAACAAATCCAGGTTGACTTCTTCTACCATAACGCACTGTATTTATAACAAATTTTAGGGAAATTAAAATAGAAGTGTAAACCCTAGAATAGAAAATTTAAGTTTAGAATAGTTTCCATACATAGAGTTACAATGTCGAGACAAAGTAAGATAAGGACATTATGGCTACTGATATGTACACCCTGAACTACAATCCAGAAAATAACACTAAGATGTATATGAAGAGCATAAAAATGAACTGAAGTAGTCCTATGTAAAATATATAAAAAAATCTAAAGTATTTTTACTACTCCATTCTCTTAACAAAGTCACTCAAAAGAGGTTGTAAGTGTCTCTTAACACTTTTCACAACAGATGAATGGGGTGTTCCCCCATACACTAAGCACTTCTCCAGTGTACACAGGGGGATTCCAATACTCCTCCTTGGATTCAATTAATTTCCAACAATAGTGTACAGGACTCAGGAAAGCACTACTTATATTTATCAGTTTATTTATACGGGGTATAATAAAAGATTAACAGCCAAATGAAGAACTCTTGGAATGAGTCTTCAAAGTGGTAAGTGCAGAAGCCTCTGTCTGTGCAACTGAGACATATCACCATCCCAGAGAACTGGGGGTGCAGGTGAAAGCTCCAAGCTTATAATCATGGCTGCTGCTGCTTTTTAGTGATCAGCTCCATTCAGGAGCTCATCAAGAGTCACTTCCAAAGAACAAAAGAAGTTGCTGTCACCTAGGAAATTACATGAGAGTTAGTCAGAAATTGGGAGTCAAAGTCCATATGCTAGACAAAAGATTATTCTTGCAGTTCTAGCTACAAGGATATTAGGAGCTCAGCCTTGAGAACCAGAAATGGGAAAAAGATCAAACATTGGAACAAAAGATGCTCCCAGCACCCCTTTTGTTTTGGAAATTACAAGGGTCTTAGAACCTTGGTGCCAGGAATTTGGGGCAGATAATAACATGCATAGTCTTATTATTTCACAAAAATCAAGAGATAGAAGGAAATAAACTATATACTGAATTCCAGGGACAAGTTAATCAACTAGTAGAAGTAGGCTAAGAATCGCATTCTAGCTCTATGCTATAAATTCTAAATGAGAACAAAACAATTATCAAAAAAAGAAGTTAAGATTTTACTTCACCCTCAGGATGCTCTTAAATCTGGGAATCAAGGCTATGCTACCATGCTTGCAATGGAAAAAAAAATAATTTGTCCACTCTGGCATATGGAAATTATCTTCTGAACAAATCAGAGTTTGCATCCCTTTTTGTAAATACAGTCCAGATAAAGTCATTAAAAGAGTTAAGTTCTTTATCTTGATGTGTGTATAAACCTCAGTGAAAAAAAAAAGTGTTTATAAGACAGAGACAAAAAAAGCATTAGAGAAAATGTGGGCCAAGAAACAAAGATAAGGGAACTCTGATAGAATGAATCGACATGAACATAGATTAAGTGTGAAGTTAAGAGAAGAATCTGTGACAGCTCCCACATTATTGTCTTAAGCAATTGGCTATAACTTTAAATGAGAAAATGTATTAATAGGGAGAAATGTATTAATGTCAGGAAAAAAAATCTACATTTGATGCATTTTTTAAATACTACATTTATACAAAGAACTATGTTTCTACCTGAAGTTATATTTAGGTAAGTGATTAAATGTTTATTGAAGGACAGAAAAACCTTTCAGTATAGAAAAACCACCTAGAAAAGTCCATGGTACAAATTTATATGTAAAGTGCAATATATGCCTGTCAACTTGCCCTACAGCTGGTGTACTGAAAAGGAAAGAACAAAAAAAAAACATTCTAGTATGAGGACATGGAAACTGACTCTAAAGTCACACTTACCTTGACTACATACTGGAACCTATCTTTCTAGACATACCTTTCTCTAAGTCTGTATAAGTCTGTACCAAACCAAACAAAAAAATCAAGGCCTTGTCAAAGTTTTTATAGTCCAATGGAAAAAACATTATCCTAAATATTGCAAATAAAATCAATTTTTAAAAGATTTGTAAAATTTATTTATTTGAAAAAGGCACAGAATGAGAGAGAGACAGAGGAAAAAAAGGGGGGGAGGGGAGAGAGAGCTGGTTCACTCCCAAACAGATGAAATGGCCAGAGTTGGGTCAGGCCAAAGCCAGAACCCGAAATTCTATCTGGGACTCTCACATGGGTGTCGGAGGCCTGAATACTTGGTGCATCTTCTGCTGCTTTCCCAGGCACATTAGCAGGGAACTTGATAGGAAGTGGTGCAGTCACTCAAAGTGGTACTCATAAGGGATGCCAGATCCCAGGGGGAGGCTTAATCCACAGAGGCACAAAACCAGCTCCACATATTTCTAAAAGTATAATAATTTATAGGAAATAAATACTCCAGAAATCATTTATCCCACTGATAAATTTGTAGAAAATATGCCCCTTTGGAAGAAACATTGGGATTCATAAAGAAAAAGCTAATTTAGACAAAGAATGAAAGTGAAATTGGCTAAAAAATGAAGTGTGAAAGGGAATTAAAAATTAATAGTTAAAGCAATGTCCAAATGGAGACAAAATAAGCAGAATTAAGACTGTAGAAACTGAATCGATGGTTTCCTCAATGTAATTGTCTTTAAAAGCTATAAAAGAAAAGGTACTACGGAGGACAGATTAGAGCTAAAAAGCATGAGACATATGAGGCAAACTTGGCACAAAATATGAATAACTGAGAGCAAGCAATAACCAAATATTAGAAAAAATTTTCTGAGAATAAATATTATTCAAGTCTATGAGTCAAAAGGACCTGCTTCATGAACTCAGAAAAATAAATGGAAAAAAATGACTCAAAATGAAGTATTAGCACCCCTACAATGAGAAACAAAAGTTACCTATGAAAGAACAAAAAGTCAAGCTGTCTTCAAGTTTCTCTTCTGTGTAACTGAATGCCAGAGGGCAACACAGAATGTCTACAGGATTTCAATGGAAAAAGTTTAGACCTGGAAATTCCACATCAACAAATTTATTATTCTAATATGAAAGTAACAGAAGACATTCCTAGGTTGTAAGGACTTGGAAAATATTGCAGCCAAGCACTCTTTTTGGAAAAGAAAAAGAATCAATGATATAATTCACATGATAAAAACATAAATAAACTATAAGTATTAGTGATGAGCACTGAAGTTACTTGAAGGCATCAAATTAATACAATTGAATACAAATCAAATAGCCTTCAACAAATTTGCTGAGTACCTACTATGTGCAGGAATATTTTAAATATAGCAGAAATGAGATATATATATATAACTTTATATATTATATATACATTTTATATATAAATTTATATATATAAAATATACATATTTCATATATATATAAAATTGGGGTGTGTGTGTGTGTATACTCTTCCTTGCCATACTGGAGACACATTCCATCAAATTAGAGAAGTGAGTGTACAAACAACTAAAAAGTGTCACATACTTATCAGCACTCTGAGAACATAGAAGAGGTTCAGGAAATCAGGTAGTGTTGCAATTTTGGATATGAGGGTACTTCATAAAATTTAGAGAAAAATGAAGTTAAACGATAAGTTTATGTTGCTGCGAAACAATTTAAATCCAGGTAATGATTTTTTTCATAATATTCATTTCCCATGAACTTTTTGAAGACCATTCAACAATAAGCAAAAGAAGGCATTTCTAAAGAGCAGGCATTTGAAATGAAGGAATAAACCCTTAAAGATGTTAAAGAAGAAATTCTAGAAATTTCCAAATATTTGAAGGGGGAGAGAGATGGTTTTCTTTCAGAAACAATAAGCCAAGTATAAGACAAACACAGAGAGAGGGAGAGGAAGAATGATAGATGTTGTTTGAAGAGTTTAAGTATTTAGTCCACAGAGTCTTGGGCAATATAGTCACGGAAGGCGTTTAAATTTTATTCTATGGCAGTTGGAATACCAATGGTGAGTTTTAAGCAGAGAACTAATACAATCTAACACAGCTTTGCAAATGATCACTTCACAGTTATATATGGAATAGACTTCAAAGTATCAGGATTAGCTAGAAGAAGGCTACTGCAGTCATTGTTCTATGATCTCATTTGTACAGCAGAGTCAAGTATCTTGCAGAGGGGATATTTAAATATTTTAAAGTCGCTATTGTGTCTGAGAAAGGCTACATTAACTGTACTTTGATAATTAAAGAAATATATGTTCATGTTGGCATGTGATAAGTTTAAGGACAGGTACTCATAGAATTTCAAAGATTGCTGGCCATTGGTGTGGGGGGAGTATAGTGGATAACATGCCACCTGGAATGCTTGCATACCATATCAGAGTGGCTTGGTTCTAGTCCTGGTTCTGCTTTGAATTCCAGCTTCCTGTTAATGTACACCCTGAGAAGCAGTAAGTGATGGTTCAAATACCTGGCCCTCTGCTACCCATGTGGGAGATTCTGAGTTCTGGGCTCAAGGCTGCAGCCTGGTCCAATCCTGGCTATGGAAGCCATTTAGGGAGTGAATCAGTGCACGGAAGAGTTCTCTGTCTGTCTCTCTCTGTCTTTCAGATACCAAAATTTTACAGTTTATGAAGAGAAGATGGAACTTTGAATTTCTTTTTTCTTTTTTCTTTTTTTTTTTTTTTTGACAGGCATAGTGGACAGTGAGAGAGAGACAGAGAGAAAGGTCTTCCTTTGCCGTTGGTTCACCCTCCAATGGCTGCCACGGCTGGCGTGCTGTGGCCGGTGCACCACGGTGATCTGATGGCAGGAGCCAGGTGCTTCTGGTCTTCCATGGGGTGCAGGGCCCAAGCACTTGGGCCATCCTCCACTGCACTCCCTGGCCACAGCAGAGAGCTGGCCTGGAAGAGGGGCAACCGGGACAGAATCCGGCGCCCCGACCAGGACTAGAACCCGGTATGCTGGTGCTGCAAGGCGGAGGATTAGCCTAGTGAGCCGTGGCGCCGGCCTGGAACTTTGAATTTCTAATGTGAAATTTTCTAAATTTTTAAGTACATACTAGAGTGTGTGGTAAGCAAATCTGTACTTGGAAGCAAAAAAATATAATTATAATAAGTTAACTAAATATTCAACTTACTCAGAAAAACAACTTCAAAGTAAAACCCAAGGAAAGTATTAATATGTTAAAATGGAAAACAAAAATTACATAAGTGGTTAAGAAAAAAATCTATGGTTATTAAAATGTACATAGTTATTAAAATGGTATAAACATTGACTTTTTAAAATTATTCTTCTTAAAGTAACAATAAAAAAGAAATGATTATAAGCAGAATCTCTGATGGGCTTGGCGACATATCACTGAAATTATCCTTCAAGGAAGGACTCTGCACTGTTGTTGTTGAGTGCTGTCTATAAAAGACCTTTAACAGCAAGCACCTGGAGAGATTCCTCCCCTCAAGGGCATGAACTACCCCCACATCCAATGACAAGGGAAACGAAGGTATAGAGCCAAGCTTTCCAGGATGGGATGATCTGAAGGGCCATTTTAGCCTGGGAACATCACAATTAAAGCTGACTCTCAGGCCAGTAATACAGCTTGACTTCTGCCTACACCTGCTTCCCGCTCTCCCCTGCCTTTTCCAGGTTTTGATTCAAAGGCATTCTCTAATAAACACTCCATACATTAAGCTCTGTCTCACAGAAAACCCACCCAACTTTTTACAAAATTTATATCACATTTCATGAGTTTGTTTAATAAGGGCCTATACTAGATATTATTTTATATACATATATATGTATAATACATACTTTTTAGGAACTATATACATTATTAAATTGATTCACATAGGAACAAAAAGCTAGTGAAATTATCAAATAAATACTGGCACTCAAAACCTCCAGAACAAATACTTTAGCTCCTTTTATAGTTTTTTTTTAAATTATAATTTGTTATAATACACCAAAATATATTCCAAAACTGGTTTTATTTGTGAAGTTACTAATGCATATAATTATAGAAAGGTATGGCAGAAAAAAAGACCAAAATAGAAGTGCTCTCAAATACAAACTCCTAACCAAGATCAAGATTTTTACACAAATATTTGAATTAGTTCTCATATGTATACAATAGCATGTGGTTGAGGTATGAACAACTGGAATTTATAAGCACTAAAAATAATAGTGAAAACACTAGTAAAATTAAGAATCACAATAACAATAGTAGGAAGAAAGAGGAACAATAACACTTATTGAAAACTTACCATATAAAATTCATTGGTTAGGCAAACAGAGGTTGCCAGGATGGTTCCAAGGGAGGGGTCCATTAAGTTCTGGGTATTGGCAGCTTATATAGGGGTGCATATGAATTAATAATAATACATAATAAGACATAATTCTTCTTCAATAAGACTGAGATCTGCTTTGCTTTTTTCTGTTAACCAATAGTACTATGTTGACCACTTGGGAGATCTGGCAGTTGAAAAATATTGTTGACCTGACCAATATTTAGATAGACTATGCCGACCAGATCATTTGCTAGGCATTTGAGGCATGATGCTTTGTGGTGTGTTCTGGTATGATGCCAGATTCCAGTTTCTCATATGATTACCTATGGGTATGGAACTCACTGTGTTCCCTGTCAATCTTTTCATTTTCTTGAGGCACCTTTTTTAAAAATTTTCTTCTTTTTTTTTCTTTTCTTTTCTTTTTTTTTTTTTTTAAGATTTATCAATTTATTTGAAACTCAGCTAAAGAGAGAGAGAGAGGGAGAGACAGACAGAGAGGCCTTCTTCCACTGTTTACTTCCCAAATGGCCGCAATGGCCCAGGGCTGTGCCAGGCCGAAGGCAGCAGCCAGGCTCTTCTTCTAGGTATTCCATGTGGGTGGCGGGGCCCCAAGAACTTGAACCATCTTCTGCTGCTTTCCCAGGCCTTTAGCAGGGAGCTATCTCAGAAGTGAGCAGCCCAGACACAAACCAGCGCCCATATCGGATGCCAATGTCACAGGTGGAGGCTATACCTACTACTCCACAAGACCAACCCAGGGCAATGTCTTTTGTCTAATCAACTGATGGCAGGTTTCAAACACTAGATACCATATTCCAGCAGGGGTCGTTCCTAACTGCTTATCAACCCTTCTAATTTCTCACAACAGAATGGAGATAGATCATTTAAAATACTTTTGTAAGGATATGGAAACATTAGTAAAGGACTCAAAATTTGAGTCCAGGCAATCTGACTCCCCTGAACTTCTCACTTCTTGTTTCTTAAATTTTATTGCATGAATATCTAAACACACACAAACAGCCTCCCTTAAGGCTCATCATTCCAATATACCCCCACTGGACAATTATATTGTAAACATTCTAATATGGAAATAATTCTGATCCACTATAGCATTAACATAACTATCCTCTACTTTAAAGAAGGCTTTCTCCACTCCCTGAATAGAGTTTAATATTAATACTATTAATAAACAGATCTGCTGATACAATCATCAATAAGACAAATGACAAAAACAGTCTCCAAGCAGTATATGAAAACCAGCGGCCATCAAATGAACAGAAGAAAGAACAAGTAAACAGAGGCCTAGACCTTAGGGTGGGAAAGACTTAATAACACATCTCAAATCAATTCACATACTAGTCTCCATATTTTCAATCTCCTTTCTTTCCACTTCACACAAAATGTTAAACCAATGTCACATGTGTTATAATAGGGTTTGACTTCAATGTGATAATTATTACATGTGTATTATCTGAGGTAACACTAATTGCTGTAGCAAATAAATGTTATTTGAGGTAGCACTAATTGCTGTAGCAAACAAATTTTTAAATTTTGATAGCATAATCCAATAGGTTATTTTTAACTTATGTAACAGAATGGATAAATGCTCCTGATTTGTGATAGCTTTCCTCCCCATAGTGACTCGTGACCCTAGGCTTGTCTCATCTCATGACTCTGTCATCTCAGTTTTATGAGATGAAAGGGCCATGAAAAACACATGTTGACTTTTTAAAATCTATGTCCTAAAAGTAAAACACATCAACTTTGCTTGTTTTCCAATGGTAAGAACTCCTGACAATTTCTTGATGAAAAAAGTGGATTGGGAAATAATAGTCTTTAGCTGGACAATTTTTTCCCTTTATGTATTACACAGATCCAATAGTAAAAAAATGAATGGTGCTGGTTAGGAAGCCATTTTTGCAATGGGTATCCTCAAACTTCTAAAACACTCCAATCTTTTTAAAGGTTTTTATTAAAGGAGGGAGTCATGTTTTGTCATCTTTTCAGTACCCTGTAGTTACTTACCTGTGTAAAGCAAATGAGATTTGAATAAAGATTCACCTTTTAAATTTACCTGATATCACTAGATATTAGATACGAATCTGTGCACACATATATGAAGGCATAATTTTTATTCTTATAAACCATGCATTTTAGAGCACATGGACTGCTTTATCTCATTAAGGAGTCAGTTTAGAGTAGTAGATAGGGAAAGGACTTTGTAGAAAGACAGACTATGTGGCCTAACTTGAACACTAAGCAAATTGTAGGGACCTGAGAAAGACACCTAATATCTCTGAGTCATTTATGAGTATGGGGATAATACTTAACATTGGGTAGAAAATTTTTTTTGATTATGTATATAAAGGTTTTTGGACCTGTAATTGACATTCAATAAGTGATAGTAATTACTGCTTTAGTATAAGTTTTTAAACCACAAACCTAGGAAAATTAAGCCAGAATGAAACTTAATTTTTTAAATTAATACGTGTGTTTATCTTACTAGGACTCTTCCAAAAGCTTACTGTGGCTTTATAGGAAATAAAACCCTAAATAGTAAATAGTCTGTTCCTTGATCAACCTAGGAAACTGTTAAGTTTCCATCTGCTAATTATAAGTACTTATTTAAGAGAACTCTACATTTTCCTAGCCAAACACCAGACTTAATATTACCTTGCATCAGCCTCATTGACTAGGAAAGTAAAAAATTCTCTACATTCTTCTGAAAATAAGTAAGAGAGCCTGGAATTGTGTTGCTGTGAACCAGTGAGTTTGTCTACATTTATTCCTATAAAAATGAACAAGAGGAGAGGTGAAGAGAGTGGAAGAAAGAAGGGGAAAATGGAAAAAAAAAAAAGAAAATTGTTACAAAAGCAACAGATTACTGAGTGGAGAAAAGGTTTTACTAATTAGACCAGCACAAAACTTCAGTTATTATTTTAGATCATTAATAGTCAAATAAGTTAATGAAATCGATTATAAAAATGAGTTGTTCTAATTTTTCCTTAACTTTTTCTTATTTTTACAAAATTTTAAGTCCACAGAAGACTTGAATAAAACAATATAATGAACACTCATCTATTTTTTCCTGCATGTATCTGCTTTTGAACCCTTCAAAAGTAAGGTACCAGAGCTGTGGCATAAAAGGTAAAGCCGCCACCTGCAGTGCCACATCCCATATAGTGCTCCTTCAAGTCCTGGCTGCTCCACTTCCAATCCAGCTTCCTGCTAATGCACGTGGGAAAGCAGTGGAAAATGGCCCAAGTGCAGTGGAAGCTGGCCCAAGTGCTTGGGTTCCTGCACACACGTGGGAAATGTGGAAGAAACTCCTGGGTCCTGGCTTGGGATTGGCCCAGCTCTGGCCATTGCAGCCATTTGGGGAGTGAACCAGTGGATGGAAGTCCTCTCTCTCTTTCTCTCTCTTTGTTTCTGCCTCTCTGTAACTCTGCCTTACAAATACATAAATAAAAATTAAAAAAAAAAAAAAAAGCAAGGTGGAGCCGATGCAGTGGCATGGCAGGTTAAACTGCTGCCTGAAGTGCTTGCATCCCATATGGGCTCTGGTTCAAGTCCCTGCTGTTCTAATTCCAATCCAGCTCCCTGCTAATGGGCCTGGGAAAGCAGTAGATGAAGGCCCAAGTGCTTGGGCCCCTGCACCCACATGGGAGACTTGGAAGAAGCTCCTGGCTCCTGGCTTTGGTCTGATCCAGCAAACGGCCATGGGGAGTAAACCAACAGACTGAAGATCTCTTTCTCTCTCTCTCTTTTCTTTGTCTCTGTAACTCTGACTTTCAAATATATAAATAAACCTTAAAAAAAAAAAAGTAAGGTAAACACACCTAAATATTTCAGCATGCATCTGTTAAGAAAGTAAACATTTTTCTATGTATTGATAATATGATCACATTGGAGGCTTTTAACATTGATTACTATTATCTAATATATATTTTATATTCAAATTTCCCTGCTTTCAGACCAGTGCTGTGGCTCACTTGGTTAATCCTCCACCTGCAGTGCCCAGCATTCTATATGGGCGCCAGGTTCTAGTCCCGGTTGCTCCTCTTCCAGTCCAGCTCTCTGCTGTGGCCAGGGAAGGCAGTGGAGAATGGGCCAAGTGCTTGGGCCCTGCACCCGCATGGGAGACCAGGAGGAAGAACGTGGTTCCTGGCTTCGGAAAGGTGCAGCACTCCGGCTGTAGCGGCCATTTGGGGGGTGAACTAATGGAAGGAAGACCTTCTTCTCTGTCTCTCTCTCTCTCTCACTGTCTAACTCTGCCTGTCAAAATAAAAAAAAAATTTCCCTGCTTTCAAAATTATGTCTTTAAGGGCATTTAAGATTTAATCTGGGATCCAATCGAATATTACCTTGAGTAAGAAAGTTTTCCTTGCTTTCCTTCCTCCCTTTCATTTAGCAGTATAAAATGTTCTGTGATACTTTTCATTTATCGTCCATTGATGTAATTATAATTTTTGATGCTCAAATTATCTCACATTAATTAGTGGGGGCCTTTTCAAGTTGAATTCTTTGTTGTTTTGATTTTTTTTTTTTTTTTTTTTTTTTGGACAGGCAGAGTTAGACAGTGAGAGAGACAGAGAGAAAGGTCTTCCTTTTCGTTGGTTCACCCCCCAAGTGGCTGGTATCCACTGGCCGGTGCACTGCGCTGATCCGAAGCCAGGAGCCAGGTGTTTCCTCCTGGTCTCCCATGCGGGTGCAGGGCCCAAGGACCTGGGCCATCCTCCACTGCCTTCCCAGGCAACAGCAGAGAGCCGGACTGGAAGAGGAGCAACCAGGACAGAATCCAGTGCCCCGACCGGGACTAGAACCTGGGGTGCCGGCGCCGCAGGCGGAGGATTAGCCTATTGAGCCGTGGCACCGGCCTTTCCATTAGTTTTTGAGAACTTCCTGAGTTCAAGCTCTGCTTTTTAAATTTGGTCCCATTAATCTGAATGGTGAAAAGTTGTGTATCACTACATTTATTCTGTACCTAACCTAAATAAATTAAGTTATTGGGAAACAATTTAGAAAAATGGTTAGACTCAAAGAAAATGAAGTTAAGAATTACATGTATAATATATAATCTCCGCGGGGATTAACACCCTGGCCTGAAGTGCTGGCATGCCATATAGGCGCTGGTTTGAAACCCGGCTGCTTCACTTCCAATCCAGCTCTCTACTGTGTCCTGGGAAAGCAGCAAAAGATGGCCCAAGTCCTTGGGCCCCTGCACCCGCTTTGGAGACCCAGAAGAAACTCCTGGCTCCTAACTCCTGGCTCCTGGCTCCTGGCTTTGGGTCAGCACAGCTCTGGCCAAGTGGCCAACTGGGGAGTGAACTATTGGATGGAAGACCTCTCCCTCTCTCTCTCTCTTTCTTTCTCTCTCTCTTTCTCTCTCTTTCTGCCTCTCTGCTATCTGTGTAACTCTGACATTCAAATAAATAAATCTTTAAAAAAAGAAAAAGAAAATGAAGCTTTAAAAAAATACAATCTAGGCACATTCATAGCTAAGTAATTCATTCTCTGACCTTCAGTACTCTCATATCTAAACAAGAAATAAATATCATGTGCAACTCAATGGTTTGTTTGGAAAATTAAGTAATACATGAAAAGAATTAGCACAGGATCAACTATTACACACTTAACAAATGCTCACATTGTAAATTATTATAAATTATAGAGTGTGGTGGAATGAGATGGCCATGCCAAGATGGCAGCTGGCAACGGAAACTGCCTGGCAACAGGCTATGATTGGTTAGGGCATAGACCGCCCCTTGACCGGATTGGCTGCCTTGGCTATTTAAGTTGCTGTACCAACTGAAATAAATGAGTCTGCAGGCTGCTTGCCTCTGGTCTGCTTTCACCCGGCTGCTGGGGTCTGTGTGGTGACTCTGCACCTCTTGCCCCCACCACGCTCCTCCTCTCAGAACGAATCCACAGCAACAATAGGGAGGTCAATGGAAAAACACAATTTAGAACTATTGTTCTTTACTCTCTATGAACAGAAGGGATATATGTTTTATGGTAGATTTTTCACAGTCACTCTGTCCCAAAGAATATTTTTTCTTCATTTAGAAAAAAACAGTTTAGATCACTAGAACCTCAAAGTTAACATGTCAGGTTTTGATGTGATATTCTATATGATTCCATAAAATGTGTTTTTAATTGACAAGTGACATTATCTATTTTCATCATTTGGAGAAGCCATGACTCCACAAGAAAACTGGGTCATCTGAAGCAACAGTACCTTGGTTTGTTGTCACAGTGGTTTGATTTCCTAAGGGCTAAATCTTGTGGGAATTTTGGAATGTCTCCGAGGGATGACCAAATATTTTGTTTTAAAATTTATATATATTTCAGTACCCTTTGTACAAACAAGATGCACTGTAATTTTAGGGTTCACATAAGTCTGATCTAATATTTAAAGACAGTCTAGTAAACTAAATGGAAAAATATTTTTAAATATTCACTAAGTGGTATATATTATTTAATTCTTCATCTCCCAGTAGCCACCAGAAAAAGGCACCACAAAATGTACCAGAGAGCGAGATGGCACAATGGAAAAAACTGAGTACTAGAACAATGGAACAGTCAAGAAAAAAATGACAATGGTTCCCTTTTAAAAGAGTTTACTTAGTCCTTAAACTATTCCATAATAATTTTTAATCTTCAGGAATAAGATCAAAATTTGCATATAATATTTAGTGATGGCATGTAGGAAATCATGTGCATGATCAGATATATTTTAGTAGCACTAAAATGTAAAGTGGAAAATTCAATGAAAGATGAGACTTAAAGGGGAACAGGTATTGATGACCCATGAGAAAATCCTAGGTTCAGGGGGCACCAAGACCAGAAATAAGATATGAATCCAATAATTTGATAACTGTGTGGCAATGAAGATTAAACTTCTGCATACAAAAGGGGAAGACAAAATCCAAAATCTGCTTGAGAAAAGAATAATTATGAGACTTCTTAATTATATATGGAGTTTGAAAAAATGATAACATGCTAATTTGGGATAGATTTTCAAGGGAATCTTTGTTTCCAATTATAATAATTCATGGTGATTAAAAACAAAGAACCAAGACTCATCAGGAAGTTCTACTTAACTAACTGTATTTTATGTATAGGAATCAATTATGTATCTATCAACAGTATAATGAATACATATATTTTTGAATAATCACATCATTAAATACTTACAGAAAATATAGTCAGTTAAATAAAGCTATAATTGTTACAAATAAATATTCTATTAACAAAGTTATGGTAAGGGATATATTAAACTAGGAACAAAACAAATTATAGCATCATATGTTTATACAAAGTTTGAAATCATACAAAACAAACCTATTCATCATATGTGGACATACCCATAAGTTGTTATAAATACAAATTCATAAGAATGCCAAACACAAAATTCAATTCAGGATAGTGCATTACTTAGGAATATAGTAAGGGCAAAATTAGACCAGTAAAGATCTGAAGGTTATTTTAAATTTATTTTTAAAATTTTGGATTAACATAAAATGCCTGTATACTTTGTGCACTATTATGAAATATTTTAACAGATACATATAGCATAAACCAATCACTCCAGGCAATGAGCCCTTCCATTTCCATTACTGCAGACTGTAGTTGCTCTACTCGTTTGTGGACACCAGAATCCATTACCTCTACCAGACTCCATTTTGGGACACATTGTCTGGTCATTTCCCAACCCCTTATCATACTCAGCCTCCAGTAATCACTAAATTAGATTCATATCAACTAACAAACATATACAAGTTCACACAAATGTGTATCTATAAAATGATCTAGAATTCCACCTTTTTGTTTCAACTGTCAGAATTTAATTTTTATGGCTCTGTAATATTCTATGGTGTATATATCCCATAGTTTCTTATCCATTCACCATAATGAACATTTAGATTAATTTTATAACTTTGTAATTATAAAGAGTGCTACAATAAACATGGAGTGTGGCTATCTCTTTGATAGACTAATTTCATTCCTTTGGATTCATTCCCAGAAGTGCAATAGCTGTATCATATGGGACATGTGCTTTTACTTTTTTGAAGAACCTTCATATTCTCCACAATGGCAAATTAATTTTCATTCCCACCAACAATGTATTAGGTTTCCCTTTTATCCACAACCTCATCAGCACTGGTGATGCCCTTAACCTATGGTTAAATCAGCAATAATTAGCAATTGAAAACACTGCTGTAAATCTTTTTGGAAATACTTAGAATCATGGGATCTTTAGTCTTCTGTATTACTTTTTGAACCTATACATGTAATATGAAGAGTGAACCAGAGCAAGGAAAGACATAATGTTGACACTTGTATGGTGTGCTATGGTAGGTGTAGAAGTGTGGTTAATGTATAGGTGTCTGATTGTATGTATTAATGGTTTGACCAAAGAAAGACAAATGAAAAACAAAAAACAATCTTCTCTTTCTCAATCCAAAATACTTGCTGAGAGTTCTGGAAAATTTCACAGATGTTCCCTGAAATTAAAAAAAAAAAATGCTTAACTAAATTACTCTTTCTTCCGATGGTTTGATCAGTTTTTTTCTTCTTCTTTTGGATATATTCCCCTTTTCTGACAAGATAATAGGCACTGTTTTTGGATTTTATTAGATGGGTTTTATTAGTGGAAAAAGTTTTAGGGTTTCTATATAACGGAGAAAATGATCCCTTCTTGGCTAAATGCATATTGTACTGACCAAGTAGTCTCACACCTTCTGAAAAGGCCTAAGAAAAGTTTTCTAAGTGTTTGAGAGTGTTGTTTGGGACAAGATATCAATCAAGTCACTTTGTGTTTGGTCCCAAGTCTCTTCTACGGCTAAAGAGCAGTAATATCAATATCTGCAAGATGAGGTGGCTCCTCATGACCCCAGAAAATGCCAGTCAATGTGAAACCTAAAACAATTGCTTGCTGACTTAGACCACAAAAAAGTCTTTTTTTTTTCAATTTTGAATGGAATAAACACTATTCTGTTGAGTATGAGAGCATATGTTACTCAGCACTATTAAGTAATTATTGCATTTAAGTTTTCCACTAATGGACTATAAACACAATTTACAATTTACTATAATTGATACTTTTAATCTATTTTATTTATGCCACTAATGACTTAGTTACAAAATAACTTCCAAATGAGAAATATAATCATTGTTAAGGTTTACTTATATCATTCTAGAAGCTTTAAAGAAAACTATCATAATATGCTATTTTAAGAAGTGTGCAGGGGCCAGCATTGTGGCATAGCGGGTAAAGCCACCACCTGCAGTGTCAGCATCCCATATGAGCGCCCATTCAAGTCCTGGCTGCTCTACTTCTGATCCAGCTCTCTGCTATGGCCTGGGAAAGCAGTAGGAGCTGGCCCAAGTCCTTGGGACCCTGCACCTATGTGGGAGAACCAGAGGAAGCTCCTGGATCCTGGCTTCAGATCAGCACAGCTCCAGAAGTTGCAGCCATCTGGGGAGTGAACTGGTAGATAGATCTCTCTCTCTTTCTCTCTCTCTCCCTCTCTCTCCCTCTGCCTCTGTAACTCTGACTTTCAAATAAATACATCTTAAAAAAAGAAGAAGAATTTAAATTGTTGAGATGTTAATAAGTGACTAAGATATCCAGATGATGGTCTGTTATTCCCAGTCTAATGCTTGTGAGACTGCCAGTCATCAAGACTCTCACACAGCAGGCAGGAAAAGGGCACACTTCCAATATGTTTATGAGCTTCATGCAGACTTATTGCCTGCATGTTGTTCAAGGCCAACAAATAAAATCTGTCAGCCCTGGGTTACATTTCTAATTAAAGTTTTAAATACTATCTAAAAAGCACACATTTAAAAGTCTACATTTGTTTTACTCTCACTCAAATATTATTCTAGCATTAAAATGCAACTTTCATATGCCCAAGATCTTAGAATGACCAACAGTCTCAAAATGTAAACGAAGTTTTATGAGAAAATTTAACTAGCCAATTTAAATCTCAGTAAAATATGTTACTCTATCTAAGAGGCAAGTTTCTACACTATTAGTTATTATTTTTTCATTCAGATCATTGAAATCAAATTTAGGCTTGAGAAATTAATTTTAAAAATCAAATGTAGTTTATTTTAGTAACTTGCTTTTAGCTGTTCTAATATTTATTTTTACATTTTTTTTAATTTACTTATTTAATGTATTTGAAATGCAGAGAGACAGAGACAGAGAGTTCCTATCCATTGGTTCATTCCTGAGCCATCTGCAACAACCAGGGCTGGGCCAGGCAGAAGCCAGCATCCAGAAAATCAGTTCAGGTCTCACACATCTGTGGCAGGGAGCCAAGTACCTGGATTCTCCAGGTGCACATTAGTGAAAAGTTGGAATAAGGAGTGAAGCTAGGACTTGAAACCAGGCACTTGATTTGGGAGGTAGGCATCTCGAGCAGTGATACAACCACTCACTCCATCTATCCTAAAAATATAATAATCATAATCATAATCATACTAATCACAAAATCTAAAATATCCTCTATCCTGTCAACTGCTTATATATAACATGATCATGTCTTAGCATCCCCAGATTTGCATCACCAAGAGATGAATCAGTCAGCATCAATGTGTAAATAATTTTACTTTTCTGTCTGCTTGGAATTTGGCCTCTGAGAACTGTGCCATGCTCTCAACTTTCCGTGTTATTCAATTCGTAGTCTAATTTGTAGTCTAAAGTCTAACTTGCTTTGCCTTTTTTCTGTTTTGCTCTTCATGCTGCTCTTTCACTTTTCTTACCCATCCTCCTCTTACTTCCTTTTACCATAATCTTTATATATTTTTTCTGAAATTCCTTTCTACTTTAAACATTTATCACTACATTCCCATTTTTTTTTGTTTTAAAAATATTTTTTAAAAAAGTTTTTTGAAAAAGTTTTTTTTTTTTTTTTTTAAAGTTTTTAAGGCTGGCGCCATGGCTCAATAGGCTAATCCTCCACCTTGCGGCGCTGGCACACCAGGTTCTAGTCCTGGTCAGGGCGCCGGATTCTGTCCCGGTTGCCCCTCTTCCAGGCCAGCTCTCTGCTGTGGCCAGGGAGTGCAGTGGAGGATGGCCCAAGTGCTTGGGCCCTGCACCCCATGGGAGACCAGGAGAAGCACCTGGCTCCTGCCATCAGATCAGCGCGGTGTGCCGGCCGCAGCACGCCGGCCATGGCAGCCATTGGAGGGTGAACCAACGGCAAAGGAAGACCTTTCTCTCTCTCTCTCTCTCTCACTGTTCACTCTGCCTGTCAAAAATAAAAAGAAAAAAAAAATTCATTTTACTTTTTTTCAAGGCATAAATATAGGCAACTGAAATAGAATTCTTTTACCACAAATTATTACTTAAAATGACATTTGTAGTACCCCCAGAACAAGAAAATAAAATTTCTTTTGCTCCAAGATATCCAAGGACATCATATCTAGCAATCTTCATCACCATTTTCTACCATCCTTCTAGTTTTCAAGTGCTTATATTCAATAACAACTCTCTGGAGGAAAGAGAACATAAAATGATCAATTTCCTTAAAGACTACTCTTATCCTTCCAAAAACCAAATGATCCAGTCATTTGTACAGACCAGATAATACAATATTTTTAGTCCTCTTTAAAAATATTTAATTCTAAAATATTTATATGAATGGAGCATAAAACTGATTCCTAAACTTAACAGATTACACAACAATGTCAACAGCAATGCAGACCAAAAACATTAATGAAAAAAAGCTTCATAAAATGATATTCAGAAAATAATTGACATCATGTTAAAAGATTAATGTGGGATTAACGCCAAAAATGTACAGATAGGTCAATATTTATCATGGTGTGCAATTCGGGACATGCTCAAGCCAACTTACCTCGAACGGTAGAGTTAGAAACATACCAGGGGATTCCAATTCAATTCCATCAAGGTGGCATGTACCAATGCCATCTCACTAGTCCCAGTGATCAATTTCTGTTCACAGTTGATCATAATGATAGGACTAAGAACCAAAGGGATCACATAAACAAGAATAGTGTCTGCAAATACTAGCTGATAGAATCAAAAAGGGAGAGAATGATCCAACATGGGAAGTGAGATACACAGCAGACCCATAGAATAGCAGATGTCCTAAACAGCACTCTGGCCTCAGAATCAGCCCTTAAGGCATGCGGATCTGGCTGAAAAGCCCATGAGAGTATTTCAGGCATGGAAAGCCAAGACACTCTGGCAAAAAAAAAAAAAAAAAAAAAACAACCACCTAAATGAAAGATCTCTGCGAGTGAGATCCCAGTGGAAAGAACAGGTCATCAAAGAAGGAGGTACCTTCTCTGAAGGGAGGAGAGAACTTCCACTTTGACCATGGCCTTGTCTAAATATGATCAGAGTCAGTGAACTCAGGGGGCTTCCATAGCCTTGGCAGCTCATGACAAGAGCCTAGGTTGATTACTGAGGCCATAAACAAGAGTGTCAATTTGCTAAGTCAACAACAGGAGTCACTGTGCACTTACTCCTCATGTAGGAGTTCTGTCCTTAGTGTGCTGTACATTGAGATTTAATGCTATAACTAGTACTCAAACAGTATTTTTCACTTTATGTTTCTGTGTGGGAGCAAACTGTTGAAATCTTTACTTAATGTATGCTAAACTGATCTTCTGTATATAAAGAGAATTGAAAATGATCATGATGTGAATGGAAGGGGAGAGGGAGTGAGAAAGGGGAGAGTTGTGGGTGGGAGGGACGTTATGGGGGGGAAGCCATTGTAATCCATAAGCTGTACTTTGGAAATTTATATTCATTAAATAAAAGTTAAAAAAATATTTATCATGGTGATAACCCAAAAAGAAAAATCCTTTCATAGTCTCTTAAAAATACTAATGAGGCATCTGATAAAATTCAACAACTATTTTAGTTTTTTCTTAAATCACACAGTGAAAACTTCCTGAACATGAAAATAGTATATCTTTTATCCAAATCCAGCATCTTCCTTAATGGGAAAATACCAAAAGTATTGACACTAAAATTAAAAGTCAAGATTTAAATATTAAAGAGTCTAGTTTATGCTGCTATTGTGCTATTTTGTACATATATGAATGACTTCAAAAAGTTCATAAGAAATGGATTAAACGATGAGTATTTTGGTGCAAACATTTTTGAAATTCATGCATGGTTTTTTCATAGTATGGATTTTTCATTAACATTTTGAGTATCACTCATGTATTCAGAAATTAAAATTTGGTTATAAAGAGAAGCCTATAGCATGAGAAGTTTACCCTCCTTGTCTAATATAATGCTTGGGATCTGAATTACATTTGTTTTATATTGAGGTAATCACTCTATTTTTTTCTTTTGAAAGGACATTTGCCTGTTTTTGTTAAGTCAAAAACATTACATTGGTTAACACTCATTCCTCGTGTCACTCATAAACTAAAGCCATTACAGGTACCATGGCAGAAAGAGGCTTAATTTAGAAATTAGAAATTCTTCAAATGTGAAGCTCTACAGATTAAGAATAGAAAAATTAGAGAAACAGTCACTGACCACACTGGCCTGGATGCAAAAGCCTGAAGTTGTGACCAAATCCAAGGAGTTGTGCACATCTATCAAGAAATGCACTGAGCATGTCGAAGGAAACTGCTTTCTGTGTGAACACTGGCTTGCTCTGCTTGTGCACACCGAGCCAGGGTTGCTCAGCAGGCCAGGGATTCAGGAGAAACCTTAACTCAGAACAGTAAGAGGATAAAAACTTGCTGAGGTCTGTTTGTACCACTTCATCCTTATCATGTCTGACCGTCATAGCCATTCAAATCAATTTCCCTTGTTTCGCTTACCTCTTCCAAACTGTGCAGGGTTCCTATCTTCGACCAAGTCTAACAAGATTCCATAGAATAAAGAGGAATCTGGGAAATAGTTTCCAGATTTAGACAGTAGCAGTAATGCCAATTTAACAAAAGATGATATAGTATACCTTTATAAGTATATGTAGTAAACGTTATTTTACTCTTATTTTAAATCTATTAGTTCATTTTTCAAATTTGGAATGATAAAAAATTTTTTCAACTTCTCATCTTTTCCTTTCTCATTCTGTAAGTGAATAACATTTCCCATTATTAGACATATAAATTTATACTTATTTCTTCATGTCCATCTCCATAATTCCTTTCATCTTTTTTCTAAATAAAATTAATTCAAAATTCAGGATTTTGTTATTGCTTCCCAGCTACTTGTTTAATTGAGGTTCACCTGCAAGCAATTTCCTCAACCAGGACTTTTGTGAGAAATAACCCTTGAGTACTAGCATAACCAAAAAAAAAAAAAACCTATTAAAATTTCACTTGAAGTATGACTTAGCTGTGTATATCATTCCCTTACCTTGCCTATGACATAGACATTGCTTCATTGTCTTCTAGTTCTGAAAATTACAAAAGAAAAATAAGAGATCTTGTTGATCTGTTTTACACTCTGCTAAGTTACTTGAAATTTTGGTCTACCTTTGCCAACAATTCTGTACATTTCAAGGAGCAATCACCTTACCAAATTGTATCTCAGTATTAGCCATTATAATTCAAATCTCCCTAGCACATTGCACCCCTTTTCAAGGGTGTAGATCCAAGCTTTCTTTCATCTCAAGAGTTTCTTTTAAATTATATGTTTCCCTACTCTGTTCTATTATTTTGACTTTCTTCTTAAGGAACTCCAATTATGTACATTTGATCTCCTTTGCTTTTTTTTTTTTCTATATCCAACTGTTTCCTTCCCTTCCTTTTGACTCCTCTATATTTCTATCTTATTTTGGTAACTTTTCTTATTTATATCTCAGATCTCTTCCAGTGCTATTCCTTATGCGCCTTCCAATTTTGTCTTTAGTAATTTTTTTGTTCTTGCTTTTTCCTGTGTTCTGACAATTTACATTTCATTTTCTCTAAAATTTTCCCTAAAATCTTGTTTTTCACATTAAGGTCTTCCTTCATTCTTCATTAATTTTCTTTTTTTACTCATTTATTCATGATAAAATATTTGGCTAGGCCTTTCCTCTGTCCCTTCTCATTTTGTTTCATATTCATTAGGAACATTTTTTTCAACTTTGTTTCTTCTAATATTTGGTGTCAATATTGGGCCAACTCCAATTTCACTTTTTACTATGGGATAAACTAGGTGGTCTTTGTTCAACTATGGCAGGAGTCTCTGAAGAGAGTGTACTTTACTGATATTTCTGTGATTTAGCATCATGTATCCTTTATTCTACTTTGCACATTTCTTTTATTCACTGTGCCCCATTTGTCTTTTCAGCTTTTATGGTCCTCCTTAGGTCCCACAGCTCTGTTTCTTCTTGGCCTTTCTTCAGAGCTGCTGCACCTGGGCCACTTTGCTACTTTCCCCATGTAGCACCTACTCCTTTTCAGTCTACCCAGTGGCTGTGCTAACCGTAGCTCCTTTTAACTGCCTTTACACTTGGAAAAAAACACATATATTCATATTCCAATAATCATATAAGATGAAATCGCAGTTTTAAAATTCACCTTATAGCTTTATAAATTATATTGAATGAAAATGAGAAACAATTGCATATTTACCTTTGAAATTCAATTGTTTAAAAAGAATGTCTTTACTTTCAATACCCTATGAAAAAATTTCATTGCATATATGTATTTTTCATCCTCATATCTTCTTTTTTTAAAAAATTTATTTGACAAGTAGAGTTATAGACAGAGAGAGAGAGAGAGAGAGAGAGAGAGACAGAAAGGTTTTCCTTCCGTTGGTTCACTCCCCAAATGGCCGCTACGGCTGGCGCTGCGCCAATCCGAAGTCAGGAGCCAGGTGTTTCTCCTGGTCTCCCATGGGGTGCAGGTTCCAAGCACTTGGGCCATCCTCCACTGCCCTCCTGGGCCACAGCAGAGAGCTGGACTGGAAGAGGGGCAGCTGGGACTAGAACCTGGTACCCATATGGGACGCTGGCGCCGCAGGCGGAGGATTAACCAAGTGAGCCACGGCACCGGCCCCCCTAATATCTTCTTGAAATATATCTTATAAACAGTTTTCTATTCCACTGACAAGATTCTTCCTTCATAGACATTGATTGTATTTTACTGAATTGATGCATTAGGAAAAGACAGCAACAGATCAAGGGTGATTAATCACTAGCTGAAGGCAAAATGTGAACTGAGGATCTCTCTGGTGTCATTTAAATAATCTCTTTTTCCTTTATTAGGAATGTGGAAAAGTGCTGTAGTTGAGAATTAGAAATTAATTACAAGGGTATTTGGTATAGCAGTTAAGATATTGGAGTGGTGGCTGGTGTTGTGGTACAGTGGGTTAAGGTGCCACCTGCAACACCAGCATCCTTTATGGGCACATCCTTTAAGTTCCAGCCCAGGCTGTTCCACTTTCTATCCCAACTCCTGCAAATGCTTCCAGGAAAGACAGCCCAAGTCCGCGGGGCTCTCCATGTAAGAGACCCAGATAGAGTTCCAAACTCTGGCTTTGGAGTGGCTTAGCACTGGCCATTGTGGCCGATTAGGGGGTGAACCAGTAGAAGGAAGATCTCTCTCTCTCTCTCTCTCTCTCTCTCTTCCTGTAACTCTGCCTTTAAATAATTAAATAAATCTGTAAAATATACTAGAGTGTCTTGGTTCAAGTTTTGGCTCCTTTACTTCCAACTCAGTTACCTGCTAGTGTTCACCCCGGGAGGTAACAGGTAATGGGTTAAGTAATTGGGTCCCTACTATTAAAGTGGGAGACTTAAATTGAATTCTAGATTCTTGACTTCAACATGACTCAGTCCAGATGTTACAGGTATTTGTGGAGTTTACCAGTGGCTGGAATATTTCTCTCCACTGTCTTTCTGTCTGCTTCTATGCCTTTTGAATAATGTAAAAATAAACAAATAAAAAATTTTAACTAAATTAAAAGAGATCTAGAGTTCAAGAGAAGTTTGTGTGGTCAAACCCTGCAGGTGAAGATAATTGAGATTTATGCTGCACAAGCTAGGCTGACACAATGGAATGCAATGAATCACTACATTTTGCCAAAATATCCTGCAGATGTGGCCTACCATTTCCAGTAAAGGATAAAATTTCCCTCATCAAATATAGAGCAGCAGAAGATACCAAAGTACCTGAGTCCTTGTCATCTCCATGGCAGAACTGACTTCAACCTGTCCTAGCCCAGGTCATTGCAGTTATTTGGAGAGTGAACCAGCAGATGTAAGATCCTCTCTCTCTCTCTCTCTCTCTCCACCCTACTGTCTTTTCTTTTTCTTTTTTTTTTTTTTTTTTTTGGCAGGCAGAGTGGACAGTGAGAAAGAGAGACAGAGAGAAAGGTCTTCCTTTTTTGCCTTTGGTTCACCCTCCAATGGCCGCCGCAGCCGGCACACTGCGGCTGGCGCACCGCGCTGATCTGATGGCAGGAGCCAGGTACTTTTCCTGGTCTCCCATGGGGTGCAGGGCCCAAGCACTTGGGCCATCCTCCACTGAACTCCCTGGCCACAGCAGAGAGCTGGCCTGGAAGAGGGGCAGCCGGGACAGAATCCAGCACCCCGACCGGGACTAGAACCCAGTGTGCCGGCGCCACAAGGCGGAGGATTAGCCTAGTGAGCCACGGCGCGGGCTCACCCTACTGTCTTTCATGCAAATAATAAATCTTTAAAAAAAACTACATTCATAGATATTTGTGAAATCTGCATGTAACACAAAAAGTCACAGAAATTTTAATAAGTTAAGGTAATAATTTAAGTAAATAAATGATACAGTAATATATATCAAGTACATACTAATAAAATATATATAATAATTAAAGTAAATAACAGATACAATAATATATATTAGGTACATACTAATACAAATATATATCAGGTACATCCTGATATATATCCAATGAGGCTGGAGTAGCTATATTAACACCAGGCAAATAAACTTCAAAGTAAAAAGCACTGTCATGGATACAAAGAAAAACACAATGATTAAAAAATTTCAGTTTATCAGTATAAAACAAAAATTACAAACTTGAATATACCAGATAACATATCTATAAAATATATAAGGATAAAACTTAACAGGCCTATAAAAAACACTAGAAGAACCTAATGTCACTATGGACTTTAACATATTTCTGTACATAATTTGTATTTATTACAAGAGAAAAATAGACAAAACCCAAAAATCATGATAAATTTAAACTAGTAGATATATATGGAAACTTGCAACAGTTAGAGAAAACATTATTTTTTAAAACTCTCAAGGAACAGTTACAAAACTTGATGACAGCAGTCAGTGTTGTGGTGATGGAGGTTAACCTTCCCATCAGCATCCCATATAAACTTGGGTTCAAATCTCGACTGCTTGGCTTGCAATCCTTCTCCCTGCTAATGTGCCTGGAGAGCAGAAGATGTCCCAAGTGCTTATGCCCCTGCAACACACATGGGAGACACAGATGGAGTTGTCAACTGGTGGCTTAGAACTGACCCAGACCTGGCTGTTAAGATCCTGTGGGGAGTGAGTCAGCAGATGGAAGATGTCCCTCTCTTTGTCTGTCTCTTTCTCTCCCTCCTCTCTCTCTCACTCTGCCTTTCAAATAAAGAAGTAAATAAATCTTTAAAAAAAAAAAAAAACTTGATGACAGTCTATCAACGAAAATAGTTTCAACACATTTTTTTTTTTTTAAAGATTTATTTATTTATTTGAAAGTCAGAGTTACACAGAGAGAGAAGGAGAGGTAGAGAGAGAGAGAGAGGTCTTCCATCCACTGGTTTACTACTCAATTGGCTGCAATGGTCAGAGCTGCGCAAAACCAAAGCCAGGAGCCAGGAGCTTCTTCCAGGTCTCTCACATAGATGCAGGAACCCAAGGACTTGGGTCACCTTCTACTGCTTTCTCAGGCCATAGCAGAGAATGGATTGGAAGAAGAGCAGCCAGGACTCCAACTGGCGCCCATATGGAATGCTGGCACTGCAAGCAGCAGCTTTACCCACTATGCCACAGTGCCAGCCCCAACACATTTTAAAAAATTCAGAGTGTCTACACACAAGGTAAAGTTGGATTCTAATAACCAAGATATTCTCTCTCTCTTTCTCTCTCTCTCTCACACACACACACACACACACACACACACATATTTAGAAACCGATAAGCATGTTTCAAAGAAACTCTTGTGTCAAAGGAAAAACAACTAGGCTACTTAGTAAACTTCATGAAGAAAATCTTTCACAGGAAATTCCAGGCTCTACTGTTTTCTCTTTCTTTGGGGGAAAATTATGT
Organism: Oryctolagus cuniculus; assembly: GCF_051225735.1. Classification (NCBI taxonomy): domain Eukaryota; kingdom Metazoa; phylum Chordata; class Mammalia; order Lagomorpha; family Leporidae; genus Oryctolagus; species Oryctolagus cuniculus. Next base: position 67,567,689 of record NC_142873.1, on the reverse strand, counting down.
ACCTGATATGTGAATCACTATTCTTATCTATGAAATAAGGATAATAATACTACTTACATTATAAAGTGATTATGAGGTTTAAACAAGTTATTGCATAAAAAGTGGTTTCAAGAGAGTGGCACACATTAATCACTTTCTATTACTGTCATTGAGAAATCTTAATGCTAGTAAGTGACAACAGTATGGGGAAAAAAAGCATAAGCTAATTTCTTCTGTTAACACAGATGTAAAAGTCCCAAGCAAAACATAGGAAAAGACTATCATAACACCATGAGTGTAGATTGAAAATTCAACTTCACAAAATTATGGGTTACAATATTGCAAAGAAAAGACCAGGATAGACCTGTTGCAGTTTCTGGAATCTGACTACTCAATTCAGTCTGTCCAGTTCCTGCCTGTAATTTACTGACATCTGGTGAGAGTTATCCACTCTGGCCCTAATTCAAATGGTAATGCATAGTACAAATTAAATGCTTAACAGATGCACATTGAATCAAATCTGAGTTAGCTGTCCTTACTTCCTAATGCTGGCCATAATACACTCCTTCAACTGTTTGGATTTTTAATTAATAACAATAGCATGAATAGAATTATTATGATAGGCTGCATTGTGCTAAAGCTTTCAAATATAACATCCATTTAATCCTTAGAACACTCTTTTAAGGAGGGTATTACAATCATTTAATTTTATAGGTCAATAAACTGTGGTACAAAGTGATCAAATAATTTACCTAAACTCACACAGGAAAACTGGAATTTAGACATAAAATGTCCTTAGAAGCCCACAAATTTAATCATAGGCTACATGCCCTTAATTTCTAATTAGAACTCCACTATAATCATTCCCAAAATTTACAAATCCCTCTCCAAAGAACCTGACCTCCATTCTTCTTGAATTTTAGTCCTGCTCTTACAAACTCAAAGATTTGAAGGTGCTACTGAGTTGACTGTGAGTACTACATGTTGAGTATCCTTTATTCACAATATGTGGAAGCAGAAGTGTCTCAGATTTTTTTTTAATATTAGCAAATACATAATAAGAAATATTGGGGATTCAAACTTTCAATACAAAAGTCATTTATTTTTCATATACACCGATATAGATAGCCTAAAGAAATTTTATGCAATAATAGAATATTCCTAACTTTCCAATACACCACATCACATGAGGTTAAGCATAGAATTTCTACTTAGCAGCCAGTGCCTCGGCTCACTTGGCTAATCCCCCGTCTGCAGTGCTGGCACCCCAGGTTCTAGTCCCAGTTGGGGCTCCGGATTCTGTCCTGGTTGCTCCTCTTCCAGGCCAGCTCTCTGCTGTGGCCAGGGAGTGCAGTGGAGGATGGCCCAAGTGCTTGGGCCCTGCACCCGCATGGGAGACCAGGAAGAAGCATCTGGCTCCTGGCTTCGGATTGGCGCAGTGCACCGGCCGTAGTGGCCATTTGGGTGGTGAACCAACGGAAAAGGAAGATCTTTCTCTCTGTCTCTCTCTCTCACTGTTTTAACTCTGCCTGTAAAAAAAAAAAAAAAAAAAAAAAAAAAAAAAAAAAAAAAAAAAAAATTCTACTTGGTGTCATGTAGGAACTCAAAAATCTTAAATTTTGGATCATTTCAGATTTCAGATTTTTCAGATTAGGGAATGCACAATCTGTACCACTGCCTGATAACTACTCTCTTTGATCATATCAAATTATTTTAAATAGATCAATCAAGATAAAGTCTGATTTTTCCAATTTTCTTCTGAATCTGTTACTTAAACTTCAGGTGGCTCATTCTGAAACCAGATAAATGGGGAAATTAGTGTACTAAGCCGTAACCCATGTTGGTGTCCTTGTGCGGCCTTGCTATTGATATACTGAAATGCCTGGTGGATTATCCCATTTGAGTTCCTATGCTTATTATATCATGTGTTCTCCCTGTTCTTACATTGTGTTGATTCATGTCTTTAATTCAGAAATGAAAATGGAATACAAAACTAAAATTGTGTGTCTGCCCTTTGACTCATTCTGAAGACCAAGAGAATGACAGAAAATGCAGCTGCTAATGGTTTTCAAGTCAAACATGTCAGATTTACAGCTGGGAAATTAATGGATAATTGTATAAGTATTCACTGTGTAATATTAAGCACAAAAAATTTCTTAAGACATATTTTTCAGTATTGATGCTCATCAGATTTAGTCACACTGTTTTCTATGATTGTCATATGGTAATCAGAACCCTAACTGAAAAATATCACCAATATTTTATTCTCACATAATAAAAGCCAGAAGTGTTTATTTCTTTCAATAACTTAAGTTGAAAACATCTTAAACTTTGGAAAATGTTCAACTAAAGTTAAGTTGACTCTTATCTACAGAAAGTTGACTATATTTTCATAGAAAAACTAAGTTCGATATGAAATGCCATGACTTGAGTCATTATGTGCAGCCTCCCAGGATGAACATTAGAATGAAGTTGGAAGATAACTGGAGGAAGTAGGATGCAAAACAGACACTCCAATATGGGATGCGAGCAACTCAACCACTGCATCCAATGCCCATCCCTGAAACCAATAATTTACTTTTAGAAAGCAGTATAAACATCTTATTTTGTTATGGGCTAATAAATATAAACAAAAATAGCTGAAGTAGTTGAAAATGGTAATCTTAAATAGTAAAACTAAAAATATGGAAGAAATTAGAGCAACAAGTGCTTTCATTAGACATTCTATAAAACAGCTGTACTTTTTTCCAACATCTCTTAATTTTATTCTAAAAATTGAATTTCACATGTGAAAGAATTCCATAAAATTATACCATCTTATATTCTAATGGCCTATACCTAACAGTCTTTATTTTCCATTTATCTGTTCTCATTCTTTTTGTTAATTCCATGTTGCCTAGACAAACTAGCTTCTTTAGTTGGCAATATTCTGTGTATATTATCACACATAGTAGTAAAAGGGAAGTAATACCATCCATGACACCACAGGAAGGGGACAAACAGAAGCTGTACTTTGGGACACCACCCTATGAATATCTTTTGTTAAGTGTAAATAAATATAGCCATGAGCAAAGTAAGAGTGAGTCCTGTGACATTTTCCAATGAAATGCCAAAACTGAACTTAGATTTGCAAAACTCCTGAACTTGCAGTTGTTGTTGTGAGTGAGAATAGTCAGTGTATTTTTCTGCCCTGTGTCTTTATTCTTTGTAAACTGGTTCACACCGAATAATAATAAATAAGAGAAAGTTATACTATCTTAGACTCATGAAATTAGAAATCAAGACTTTCTGAAGAATGTCTAATCTAGATGAGACATTGGGGAGAACTTTGTAATTCAATCACATGTTTCCTTTCCTTCCTTTCTTTAAAAAATATGTTTACGTTTGCTGCCTTGTTTACCAGCTAGAAAACTATTTTCTATATGACACTAACAAATGTTTTAAACAAAAGTGAATAAAAGTGGGAAATAAATATTACAATCCATGCATGTATAGATAATGCTTTCTTTGGAAGACCATTGGGATGCTTTCATAATTCAGAAGTGTGCATTAAAAAACCATGAAAAAAAAACCCTTGATTAGATCATATTGATGTTAAATTGTTAGTTATGGTAATGACAATGTGTTATAATTTATGAGTTAAAAAATTCTCAGTTACTCGGCAGTGCTAAGTAAATAATCAGCACCTCCATAAACACTGTGATCAACCTAACAGTTGACCTTTCCAAGTTGAGATTTCTAACAGGGCATGGAATAATGCATGTTTAGTCCAAACCAACAGGCTGCAGTAAAGACCTCATAAATAATAACATTTGAAGTTCTCCTCACAGAATAGAAAGAAAAATAAAGACTGTTGACTCTGGCAACAAGTAGTATATGCTTAACTAGTGATCTTTTGGGCAAGAGACAAGTGGAATTATAACTAAACATGCTGTATAATCAAAACCAATACAATATTCTTCATTGCTCTTTACATTTGGAACACTTCTCCAAGGGTATGATTTCCCACAAACAGAACAAAGTCATTGTTCCTTAGATTTTAAATGACATAATGGCCTTCGTCCCAAATAGGACTTTATATTTCTTTAAATTAAGAACTTCCAAGGGAGAAGCAATGAATTCCCATTAAAGATTAAGGGAAAAGAACAGTCCATTTAATACTTATTGCAAACCCAAAAGATGATGCCTTTTTCCCTTCTTAATGACTCAGGTAGGTAACAACCATTGTTAGATATCATCATTAGAGTAACTGACATGCATCACAAGAACTAATATATCACAGATCTCTATAAATCCTTATAGTATACACTGAAAGAGGCTAAAGCACAGCAAAAGACCAAGTTCATCTTAAGTTTTCAGCAAAAGGTATCCTCTGAAGATCTACAAAACTAACAAAATGTCCTCAAATGGCTCCTGAATTCTGAAAAATGGAAATGTTTGGAGACATTATTGTCAACTGGCTGCAGTAGGCGCCTGATTAAACTCCAAGACTGGGTCAGATAAGGTGATGCTTCCTTTGAGGAGCAGTGTTACTATGCACCCCTGCTGCCATTTAAACAATCTTCAGTCGGTGACTTTCCCTGGAGGACGCTACTGAGGATTCAAAAGGGGATGTAGGCTTCGTGTGGTCCCCTCCCACAGATTTGGTTGTTTGTACAAAATAACTGCCTTGCCAAAGGCCTCCCTCCCAAGGATTCTGATTTCCATTTATAGACATGTTGTTTAATTTTTTCAAGGATAAAATATTCATACTATTAAGAAAATATTTTAATCAAAGTAGCCTATAGTATATATAAAATAGCCATTTAATATTATATCTAGTAATATATAATATTATGATTCATTAGTGATAATAAGTGTCTTAGCACCTCAAAATATTCCAAAAAGTAGAATATTAAAATATTAATAGAATAAAACATTATTGAATCACAAAATGAAGAAATTCATCTAAAACTGAATCTCTACATATGTAATAAATTCATAAGTATATCATAAGTAGAAGTCAGATATTACTTGAATACTGATTTCCTTGAAAGGAGTTTAAAATTTAGAGAAAGTATGGAAAAAGGAAAACATGTACAATAGTTTATACCTCATCTATCTCAAATAACATGGATGTGGACAAAAAATTTTGAAAATTTGCATCTTTAAATAATATGATGTTATCATCTAAATATTTAATCCCAAATAAATAAATCATCAATAAAATAAAGTTTAAGTTTTCTTAATTTTTGGAACTGAATTACAAAAATTTAATGTTATACCTTCAATCCTTAGGGAAAAAATAACTCACAAAGAAAAATAAACAGATTTTATGAAGAAGTTAATTTAACTATCAGAAAGTATTATATCAGATTACACAAAAATACAGCTTCACTCACCAAACCTGGAACTGATTCCACCAAATTAACTCTCTATTTGGTCATTTATTCTCATCTTCAGCACCTCTTTATTGAAATGTGATTCAACTAGACTAATATTTACTTTCCATATTTGGACTCCGAATAAGTAGACACTATTTTCCTTGTTCTCAAAGAATTTCCAGTGCAATTAGGAAAAAACAATACTGTATATACTGAAGAACCATGGAAATGTTCAACTTACAGTAATTAGTATTATACAAAACTGAATCAACATGTAATAATGCTTTAGGTTATCATTTATCACAGAAAAGTGATACTTTTCCCCGGAAAAGAGCAGTAAATCCCACAATTGTGCATGGTATATAGTGTCTATTTTAGAGAATAATATTGTCTGCTTATTCATTTGTTCATTCATTCATTCAACAAATACTCACTGAGCATTACTTTTAAGCCAGATCCTCTTTCATGATCAGAATATAAAGCAGAAGTAAAACAAATAAAGATAAATACAAGATAAAGTCATACCTTCAAGGGAATAACATTCCAGACTTAGTAGTTTTCTCTTTTTTCTTATATTTAAGTCTTCATTCTCTCATTCTATCATCTGTTTGACAAACAGCCATTCTGAGTCATCATAGTAACAATACTCCTGGAAATAATAATTGGTAAAGTATTATATATATGAAACTAAAGATAATAAGACTCCTTCTTTAAAATTCATATTGTTACTGGAGCCGGCAGTGCCATGGCACACTAGGTTAATCCTCTGCCTGTGGCACAGGCATCCCATACGGGTGCCGGTGCTAGTCCTGGTTGCTCCTCTTCCAGTCCAGCTCTCCACTGTAACCTGGAACAGCAGTAGAGGATGACCCAAGTGCTTAGGCCCTTGCACCCGCATGGGAGACCAGGAAGAAGCTCCTGGCTCCTGGCTTCGGATTGGCACAGTTCCGGCCATTGCGGCCATTTGTGGGGTGAACCAACAGAAGGAAGACCTTTCTCTCTGTCTCTCCTTCTCACTGTAACTTTATCTGTCAAATAAATAAATAAAATTTTAAAAATAATTCATATTATCACTTTAATTTAGTTTAAAGTTGTGTCAATTTAAAGTACTCCAACTAATATAATAGATGTCCCAAAATATTATTAAATAAATTTCTACTGCTAAGAAATTTTAAAGCAAAGACAGATGACTGTGGTTTGTAATTCAGAGAAAGAAAAAAAGGAGAAGTATCATAAATAAACCTTAATGAATATATGATTTCCTTCAGTAAAATAGTGATTTTCTGAAAAATAAATAACACAATTCTATTACTCAGTAGATTGGTCCATGAGAGTTATTCCTGAAAATAAGTAGGAAATGTGGAACTGATTAAAATTTTCAGAAAACTACTAGAAAGAGTAAATTGTGAAGAAGTAAGTTTCATAATGAGTTTCCACAGGTGGTCCATGTTGTCCCCTGTAACTCTTGGGCCAGGCTGAAAAGTACTGTGCATTTTCATTTCCTACTCCTTCTTTCAATTTGGAAACTTAAGATTTTAAATGCTATAATGATATAAAATTACAAGGAGATAAAAAAGATTTTTCATAGCTGACATTAGGAAGTATATTATCATAAGTAATGAGATGCTTTCAGGAACTACAGATATATAGTCATTAAGATATAAACAGCAGGCCTCAGTTAATATATAAAATATACAAAATAGCTGAACTGTTCACAGCCAAAATAATTAGGATTCATGGTAAGCTCTTTATATATAGCATTTTGTGCCATTAAAAAAAAAGGCATTATGTATGCTGTGGGTATTACTATTACCAATAAAAATAATTATACATAAGATATCATGAGTCTGTTCATCAGAATTCAAAGTGTCAAATGTTATATGCAGATTTCAATGCTAAGTAAATTTAACTTCTACCTCAAACATTCCAAGTACTCACTATAATTAATGAATAGGCAATTTAACTTGGAATCTTTCTTCATTTCCCATTATTCTATTTATGTATATCTGAAAGCATCTCCTGAGTCAAGGAAAGGCTCCTCCCCATGGAAGATGACATTTTTCCAGAAGGAACACAACTCATCTTGTTCTTCGCTACAACCAATATTTATAGATTCTATTACAGAGGTACACTAGGAATACTTACTGGTGAACTATTGAATGCTTTACAATTAAAATCAGTAGTTGTCTCAAAGTTAAATATTATCATAGAATGAATTTCTGGAATGTAATCATAAATCTGGATTTTTATTATATAATTAAAATTATATTAGACAAGATCAGATATGTTCAGGGTGGTATGGCCGTAGCCTAAAATTATATTAGAAATGTATTATTAAAAAACCAGTCAGATTTTCACAATTTGACATCATGTACAGTAGTAGATTATTCCTGTGGTCACCAGATTGGACACTGGCCACACAAAATAGAAATTCACCTTCAACTGAGATTAGTAAGAAAGTGCATTATGTGTGTATGTATGCATGCAAGGTACATAAGAAGCTGCTACCATTACCAAGTAATTAAGGCTGTTTTCCACTCTAATAATAACTGATCAATGTAAAGTACTATATAATTTTTAACTACTAGAAATGAAGATTTTGGTTGATGGTGACAATGCAGTTTTAGGATACACTTCTACAAACTAAAACTTTCTACATAACTTAAACAACAGCTTTTAAAATATTTTAGATGTTGACAAAATTAATTTTTCCACTTATAATCGATTCTGTTTTTTAAGCACATATTGTGAAAAAATTCTGGTGGCAGATTTTGCATTATTCTTTTTTAAATGATTTATTTATTTATTTGAAAGAGTTACACAGAAAAAGAAGGAAAGGCAGAGAGAGAGGGAGAAAGAGGTCTTCCATCCAATGGTTCACTCCCCAATTGGCCTCAATGCCCAGAGCTGTGCCAATCTAAAGCCAGGAGCAAGGAGTTTCTTCCAGGTCTCCCACATGGGTGCAGGGGCCCAAGGACTTAGAACATCTTTGACTGATTTCCCAGGCCATAGCAGAGGTTTGGATGGGAAGTGGAGCAGCTGGGTCTTGAACCAGCACCCATATGGGATACTGGCATTGCAAGTGGCGGCTTTACCCGCTACGCCACAGAGCTGGCCCCTTGCACTATTCTAATTCATCCTTTTAAGATTTAACAAATTGTCTGCCGGCACCGCGGCTCACTAGACTAATCTTCCACGGGTTCTAGTCCTGGTCGGGGCACCGGATTCTGTCCCGGTTGCCCCTCTTCCAGGCCAGCTCTCTGCTGTGGCCCAGGAAGGCAGTGGAGGATGGCCCAAGTGCTTGGGCCCTGCACCCCATGGGAGACCAGGAGAAGCACCTGGCTCCTGGCTTCGGATCAGCGCGGTGCGCCGGCTGCAGCGCACCAGCCGTGGCGGCCATTGGAGGGTGAACCAATGGCAAAGGAAGACCTTTCTCTCTGTCTCTCTCTCTATCTACTCTGCCTGTCAAAAAAAAAAAAAAAAAAAAAATCTAAAATTGGAAAAAAAAAAAGATTTAACAAATTGTAAAAGTCGGATATTTGTTTGAAAGGTCTGTTGCAAGTATATAATTAAATAATTAACTAATGTAAATCTTAAAAATAATTTTGCAGGAGCCTCTGTTGTGCAATGGATAGCACATTGGACTTCTAGTGATGAAAAATAATTTTGCTTACTATTGGGAACAGTGAACACACCAATACATTCTAGAAAGATTAGGATTATAACATAATAGTTACATAGAACTTCAATTCAGATGAAAACTCCCTTTACTCTAATTGCCACTGATGTACAGGAAAAGTCCTATGGTTTTTACACTTTCCAGAAGACCTTTTTCAGTGACCATCAAATATCAAAGCAATAATGGAAAACTGATCTGCTAGTTCAGATTCTCCATGTAGAAATTTAGAGTTGTGAATTAATACACAGAGGGGCAGAGAAGTATTTTGAGACGGACCATATTATAGTCCCAGCGCCAAAAACTAGTCATGGTTTCTCTGAAGTAAGAGTTCTATAGGCATCTTGGCGTCAACTTTTCCTAAGGTCTTAGATTCCACAGTCAACAATATTCTCTCAATACATTTGAATTTCTTCTTGGCTTCTATTGCTTTTGACTACAAATACCTTATATGTAAAGATTCTATATGGTGTTTGTCATTTTACTCCTAACACTTAAGCATTTCTTATAACATTAAAATATTAAAATATTAACAAAGTAGAAATTTTTGTTATTAAAAATTAATATGAGGGTATTTCAAAATGTTCATGGAAAATAAAAGTAAAAGATACTGATTTTCATGCAAAATTTTTAAATTTATACGTATTTTCTTCATAATACAGTTCTTTTTTTTTTTTTTTTTTTTTTGACAGGCAGAGTGGACAGTGAGAGAGAGAGAGAGAGAGAAAGGTCTTCCTTTGCCGTTGGTTCACCCTCCAATGGCTGCCGCGGCTGGCGCACTGCGGCCGGCGCACCGCGCTGATCCAATGGCAGGTGCCAGGAGCCAGGTGCTTTTCCTGGTCTCCCATGGGGTGCAGGGCCCAAGCACTTGGGCCATCCTCCACTGCACTCCCTGGCCACAGCAGAGAGCTGGCCTGGAAGAGGGGCAACCGGGACGGAATCCGGTGCCCCGACCGGGACTAGAACCCAGTGTGCCAGCGCCGCTAGGCGGAGGATTAGCCTACTGAGCCGCGGCGCTGGCCGCATAATACAGTTCTGTAAACTTTATGTATATTCTTCATTCACATGGATTTCAAAAATGTTTATACCAAAATAAAGTTATCTTTTAATTCCATTTTCATGAAATTTTTGAAGTTCCTGCTCACATATATGGTATACTGAAAATTTTATGTATCAACACATGAATGTACAAAAATATCTTAACCAAGTTTACATTAATAATAAAGAGTCCAAAATTTGTGGTATTACAAAGAAGAGTAAATATGAAAATTCTTTAGGAAAAGTAATAAATAAACAAAAAAAGTATTCTAATAGGAATTTTTTATTGAGATTTATTTATTTATTTAAAAGTCAGAGCTACATAGAGAGAAGGACAGAGAGAAGAAAACAGAAGAGATCTTCGATCCACTCACTGGTTCACTCCTCAAATGGCTGCAAAGGCCAAAGCCAGGACGCAGGAGCTTCTTCCAGGTCTCCCATGTGGGTGTAGGGGCCCAAGCACTTGGCCATCTTCTACTGCTTTCCCAGGCACATCAGCAAGAAGCTGCATTGGAAGTAGAGAAGCTAGGACTCCAACCAATGCCCAAATTGATGCTAACACTACAGACAGAGGCTTAACCTCATATACCACAGCACCAACTCCCAATAGGAACTTTTGAAAGACATGAAAATTATAAATAGGTTTCCCCAAGAATTGAAAATGTTCTGTTTTGCAAAAAAAAAAAAAAAAAAAAAAAAAAGTTTTCTGGGTGGGTGTATGACCCAGTAGTTGACTCTGCTTGGGATGCTTGCATTCCATATTATAGTGCCTGGGTACAGGTACTAGCTGTGCTCCTGATTCCAGCTTCCTGTGAATATGGTCATAGGAGGCAGCAGGTGATGGACTTACTGCATAAATATAAAGAAGAAAAATATTCAGTATTGTATCAAACATAATTCATGTATTAAGGGATCAAATAAATAGATTTCCATATAACACAAAAAAGCACTTAAAAAAGTGAACATCCATATGTAACTTTTTTGAAACAGAAGCATTATTCTTAATGGTACAACATTATTATCGTTCATTATTAAAGTAAAGAGTTACTTGATATTTACAACTACTGCTTTAAATTGTTTGAAAATTACAATTCATGTGATTTAAAAAATGAAGTGGCAGGTAAAATTCTTAATATTGTAGTAATTGAGAATTTGAAGGCTTAGAAATGAAATAAAAAATTAAAACAAGAGTTCTTTTTTTTAATATTTTTTAATTTGACAGGTAGAGTTAGTGAGAGAGAGAGAGACAGAGAGAAAGGTCTTCTTTCCATTGGTTCACTCCCCAAATAGCCACCACGGCCGGCGCGCTGTGCCTATCCGAAACCAGGAGCCAGGCACTTCTTCCTTGTTTCCCATGCGGGTGCTGGGGCCCAAACACTTGGGCCATCCTCCACTGCCTTCCTGGGCCACAGCAGAGAGCTGGAGTGGAAGAGGAGCAACTGAACTAGAACCTGGTGCCCATATGGGATGCCAGCACTGCAGGCAGAGGATTACCCAAGTGAGCCACGGCACCAGCCCCCAAAACAAGAATTCTTTTTTTTTTTAGCTTTTATTTAATGAATATAAATTTCCAAAGTACAGCTTATGGATTACAATGGCTTCCCCCTCATAACTTCCCTCCCACCCGCAACCCTCCCCTCTCCCACTCCCCTTCCATTCACATCAAGATTCATTTTCAATTATCTTTATATACAGAAGATCAGTTTAGCATATATTAAGTAAAGCTTTCAACAGTTTGCACCCACACAGAAACACAAAGTGTAAAATACTGTTTGAGTACTAGTTATAGCATTAAAACACAAAGTGAAATATATTGTTTGAGTACTCGTTATAGCATTAAATCTCAATACACAGCACATTAAGGACAGAGATCCTACATGAGGAGTAAGTGCACAGTGACTCCTGTTGTTGATTTAACAAATTGGCACTCTTGTTTATGGCGTCAGTAATCACCCTAGGCTCTTGTCATGAGTTGCCAAGGCTATGTTAAGCCTTTTGAGTTTGCCGACTCGGATCATATTTAGACAAGGTCATAGTCAAAGTGGAAGTTCTCTCCTCCCTTCAGAGAAAGGTACCGCCTTCTTTGATGACCTGTTCTTTCCACTGGGATTTCATTTAGTTTTTTTTTTTTTTTTTTTTTTTTTTTTTTTGCCAGAGTGTCTTGGCTTTCCATGCCTGAAATACTCTCATGGGCTTTTCAGCCGGATCCGAATGCCTTAAGGGCTGATTCTAAGGCCAGAGTGCTGGCAAAACAAGAATTCTTAAGACAATGTATTATAAAATCAAAATAATTCACTTACACAAATAATAACCAGTCATTGTTACAAAGTAAAAACTTTACTTAAGAATAAATCAATATAATTCTAAGAAAGAACATTAAAAATCACTTAAGTATTATAAAGAATGATTTGAATAAATGGAAATGAATGCTTCTCTTATATTATCAGATTCAGTATCATAAAGATTCAATTGTTCATTAGTTCATAAAATTAATATTTGCTCCTATAAAAAACATACTATTCTTAATTAAAAGTTCATTTGGAAAGAATTAGTATTTAAATATCTTCCTATCATATTAAAATGTATTATAAAGATCTTCTGGTAATAGTAATGAAACAGTGCAGTTCAAGCACTATAAGGATTGATAGATCAGGGGCTGGCACTGTGGCATAGCATGTAAAACTGCTACCTGCAGTGACAGTATCCCATATGGGTGCCGGTTTGAGTACCCACTGCTCCACTTCTGATCCAGTTCTCTGCTAATGGCTGGGAAAGCAGTATAGGATGTCCTAAGTCCTTGGGCCACTGCAACCATGTGGGAGAACAGGAAGAAGCTCCAGGTTCCTGGCTTCACATCAGCCCTGCTCTGGCCATTGTGGCCATTTGGGACTGATTCTGTTAAGGGAAGACTCCTCTCTCTGTCTCCCTCTGCCTCTAACTCTGCGTTTCAAATAAATAAATAAATCTTTAAAAAAAAAAAAAAAAGGATTGATAGACCAGTGGAGCACAAGAGATGCAAGAGATGTACAGAACAGAATCCTAATACACATGGAAAATGAATATACGATGAAATGTTTCAGAATACTTGGAGTTGCAAGTCAAAGAAACAGCTCAAATTGGTTGCTATGGTTTGAATGTTTGGGTGTTCACTTAGTTCAAATATTGAAAGAAGCCTAGGGGCTGGTGCCATGGCTCGCTTGGTTAATGCTCCCCACCTGTGGAGCCAGCATCTGGGTTCTAGTCCCAGTTGCTACTCTTCCAGTCCAGTTCTCTGCTGTAGCCCGGGAGGGCAGTGGAGGATGGCCCAAGTGCTTGGGCCCCTGCACCCGTATGGGAGACCAGGAAGAAGCACCTGGCTCCTGGCTTCAGATCGGCGCAGCACTGGCTGTGGCGGCCATTTGGGGAGTGAACTAACGGAAGGAAGACCTTTCTCTCTGTCTCTCTCTGTCTCTGTCTCTCTCTCTCTCTCTCTCTCTCTCATTGTCTATAACTCTACCTGTCAAATAAATAAATAAAGAAATAAACAAAAAGAAAGAAGCCTAATCCCCAATATTGTGGCACTGGGAGGTAGGCCTTTAGGAAATGATTAGGTCACAAGGGTAAGGTTCTCATTAATGGGATTAATGTCCTTGTAAAAGATTCCCCAGGGACCTGCCTTGTCCCTTTCCATTATCTGAGGACCCAACAAGAAGGCACCACATATAAACCAAGATATTGGCTCTCATCAGAAATCAGATCTGCTTGATTTTGAACTTCTCAGTATTCAGAACTGTAAGAAAAATGTTTCTACTTCTTAAAAGTTACCCAATCTGTGGTATTTTGTTATAGAAACCTGCATAGACTAAGATACTGGTTTATGTAAAAGGGGAACTTGATTGGCTAATAGAATCATATCATGCAAAGCAAAGACTTGCAGCTGTGTCAATAGAAAATAGAAATTCTTCTCTCTGTGACAGTCCCTAGGAACTGTACAGTACCTGACAGAGAAAACAAGCAACATGTATCTGTTAACTGAATGCACAGATAAAGGAACAGGCTGAGATACAGTGTCAAGAGTTGGGATGGGGAACACAGTATAAAGTAGAACTTGATTCTTAGTTTCAGACAATCATGAAGGTAGAAGTAGGATTGTGCCCCCAATTTTTTAAAAAAGATTTACTTGAAAGGCAGAGAGGGAGGGAGAGACACAGAAAGAAGTCTTTCACCCACTGGTTCATTCCCCAAATGGCCCCAATGGCCCAGGTCTGGGCCAGGCTGAAGGCAGGAGCCAGGAGCTTTTTCCTAATCTCCCACTTTGAGGAGGGGGACAAGGACTTGGACCATCTTCCACTGTTTTCCTAGCACATTATCAGGGAGCTAGATCACAAGTGGAAGAGTTGGGACCAGAACTGGTGCCCATATGGGATGCTGGCATCACAGGTGGCGGCTTTACCCACTATGGCACAGTGCTGTCCCTGTGCCCCAGATTTTTAATGAAGCACAAAACTAGTAGCAGAAGAGAAGAAAACAGTACCTAAACCTGGGTTAGTTTTTTTGGAAATAGAATTTAAGAAACAGTGTATAGTGGAGGAAACAAGTCTACAGGTACACAGGGTGAAAACAAGTTTATAAAGTGGCAGAAACAAAATACAGTTTGAAGAGAAAATCACATGTATGGAAGTAAATAAAAAACAAAAATATAAACCTAAAAAGTGAAATGCATGTTATCGAGAGGAAACAGATGTTTTAATAAGGGATATTCGAAAGAGCTAATATTTAAGGGCTGGTATTGTGGTTCTACTTCTGATCCAGCTCCCTGCTAGTGGATCTGAGAAAACAGCAGAATACAGCCCAAATACTTGGCCCATGTCATCCACGTGGGAAATCCAGATGGAGCTGCAGGCTCCTGGATTTGGCCTGATCCAGTCCTTGCCATTACGGGCACTGGGGAGTGAACCAGAAGATGGAAACAGAAACTGTCGTCTCTGTAACTCTGCCTCCAAAATGAATAAATAATTTTTTTAAAAAATCTAATACTTAATACATTCTTCCTATGTTCCAAAGAACCTGATACAAAAAATTTAGTAATCAAAAATAGTTCATCAGACTGACAGTGTTACTGTCTCCAGTTTATAGGTAATAAACTGAAACTCAGAGGGATAAGCAAGTTGTCCAAGAGCACATAGCTAATAAGCAAGATGTAAGCTTTGAATCTGACAGTCTGACCCCAGAGCCCATGCAGGAGTCAGGGACTCAATTTGTGTCTCTCATGTGGGCTGCAAGTACTTGATCCATCACCTGCTGCTTTCTGGGTTTTTGTTTGTTTATTTTGCTTTGTTTTGTTTTGTTTTTGCAGGAAGTTAGATTTGGAGGTGGAGCTGAGACTCAAACCAGGTCACTCAGATTTGAGATGCAGCCATCCCAAGCAGCATCTTAACCACTGTGCCTAATGCCTACTCAGCATCACTCATTTTGAAATCTCCTCACCATAACTGATGCAAGAAAGTATACGAAAATGGCTAGTCCATGCTTTCCAAGTGTTGCCCTCTTTACCATTCCTCTTTTTGCCATTCTGATGTTTTGAAATTAGATTACTAGCATCTATCTGGTGAACCCTGAGGTTGCAGACTAACTCAGAGTTGGCTCTTAAACGCTTCTCCATTCTCTGTAGACTCAGACACTAGAAGCTTTTACTACTGCTTTTAAGGCTTTACAGTTCACAACTCCAAATTTAGTCTGCATTAAATGCTTAACTTCACTATAGCAGATCACGGTTAACAACCTTTATGTTTCCTTGAAGTCTTGGACTACTATCTGTGAAATGCTTTCATTTGTTGAGAATTATCTTTTATTATCTTGCAGTAGGTTCAGATTCCTCTTAGAAGTTTTCAATTCTGTATTCTGATACAGACCATCATAAGGCAGCATATTAAAGGGTTGCTCAGATAACCAAATAGTGATATATCAAAAGATCTGTGAAACAGTGCCCAAATTTAATTAATGGAAGACTACAAAGTGACAATGAAGTCCTCAGTAGTTATCTAGTTGGTAGAGTATAAATTTGGGTTGCTAAAATATACTTTTTTGCCAGACTCTTCTCTAACCTGAAGTGAAAAACTACTGTCCCTTATTCTGTTGTTCAATGAGATTTTATGGCTGAAACAGTTGCAGGTGGGGTTTCAGTTTCCACCAGGCTGAGATCACAGTGGAGAGTTTACTCAAAGCAGCTCCTCCCCATGAACCACATTCCCTGGGTCTACAGCTCCAAAGTCTGCAGTCAGAGTCAGTGTAGAAACCTTTCATTCAGCCCTCTGGTTGGTATTTTAAAACTTGATGTGAATAGAAGTTTATTCTAACTACCCAGACATTCAGCTTCAGTGCTCAACATTTTGTGAGACTCAAATAGTCTCAAATGGAAGACTCTATTTCCATTTCACCATTGTTGGTGTTCCATGACTTCAGATGTCTTCCATTCCTCTGGCAGTAAATTCTTTCCAAATGTCTTCTCAACTATTCTAGCTTTACTCCCTTCAAAAACACTGTTTGTGGGAATTTGTAATTTTTTTTTCCAGAGAGGCCTGTCTTCCCTACTTCTTGCCATAAAATTTAATTTGAGTCCATGTCTAACAGCTATTAAAGATTTATTTATTTATTTGAAAGGTGGAGGGAGAGAGAGAGAGAGAGGAAGAGAGAGAGAGAATATCTTCCATTAATTGTTTTATTCCCCAAATGCCTGCAACAGCCAAGGGTGGGCCAGGCTGAAGCTTGGAACCCACAACTCCAACAAGTTTTCCCATGTGGGTAGCAGGAACTCAAGTATATGGGTCATCATCTGCTGCTTTCTGGAAACATCAGCAGGAAGCTGGATATTGGAAGCAGAGGTGGGACTCAATTCCAGGCTGCCTGATATGAGATGCAGGCATCCAAAGCAGCAGCTTAACCCACTGTGCCATAATGCACCCCCCCGCCAGTGTATGTATAAATGATATTCAATCTTAATGAGTGATATAGAAATTTGCTCTCCAACTTGTATGATCTGAATTTCTTTATTTCTTTCTCTTTCTCTCCTTTCTCTCTCTCTTTCTCTCTCTTCCTTCCTGCCTTCCTTCCTTCCTTCCTTCCTTCCTTCCTTCCTTCCTTCCTTCCTTCCTTCCTTCCTTTTCTGATTTTTTTTGACAGGCAGAGTGGACAGTGAGAGAGTCAGAGAAAAAGGTCTTCCTTTTTCTGTTGGTTCACCGCCCAATGGCCGCTGTGGCTGGTGCGCTGCAGCTGGCACACCGCACTGATCCGAAGCCAGGAGCCAGGTGCTTCTCCTGGCCTCCCAAATGGATGCGGAGCCCAAGCACTTGGGCCATCCTTCACTGCACTCCCAGACCACAGCAGAGAGCTAGGGTGGAAGAGGAGCAGCTGGGACAGAATCCAGTGCCCCGACCGGGACTAGAATCCGGGGTGCTGGCGCCGCAGGCGAAGGATTAGCCTATTGAGCCACGGAGCCGGCCTGATCTGAATTTCAATCAGAAATACAGTTTCTTTGTGACCCAATACATATACATATTTATATGCAGGTAAAATATATACATAAATGTATACAGCTATATATGTTACAATTAGATAAATCCATTCTGTTCTATCACACTTCATTCACTATTTTAAATAGTTCCTGTTGTATAGGGAGGCATTGTGTTGCAGTGGATTAAGCTGCCACTTGGGATGCTTGTAACTTATATTGGAGTGTCTAGTATTAAGTCCTGTCTCCACTTCTGATCCAGCTTTTTGCTAATATGCCTGGGAAGGAAGCAGATGTTGGCCCAAGTCCTTGTGTCCCTGCCATCCACGTAGTGTACCAGATGGAGTTCTGGGCTCCTAGTTTCAGCCTAGCCACATCCTGGCTGCTACAGGCATTTGGGGAGTGAACCAGTGGATAGACAATTTCATGCTTGCTTTTTATCTCTCTCTCTCTCTCTCTTACTCTTGTTGCCTCTTTTCTCTCACCCTTTCAAATAAATAAATAAATCTTTTTAAAAAAAAATGCTTGTTGTGATTCTCCAAATTTATTTTATGATTCACCAAGTGGACTCAAAGAGAATTTGATAAATTCCTCTAGGACTCTGAGGACAGGGTCTAGTATGCATTCTTCTCTCAGGTGTACATAATTAAGTCAGTTTTGTAATTCAAAGTCTAAGATAGGAGACTTAACTAACTTCTTCCATGTTCCTTACTTCCAGTCCCTTGGGAATAAAAGAAATTCATTAGAAAAGGCTAATTTCCTTTTTAACAGAACATTCCAACAATCATTATATACCTGCTCACATTTTAAAAAGTATTTCATAAGCTTCTTGCACACAAAATCTCAGTTCAGTATTCTTTCCAAAATCTACAACGATTTATTTTATATTTATTTATTTTCATTTTATTTGAAAGGCAGAGAGATACAGAGAGACAGAGACACAGAGAGATCCTCCATCTACTGGTTCATTCAAGATAACTGCAACAGTTGGGGCTGAGCAGGCTGAAGTCAACAGCCAGGAATTCAATTAGAATCTCCCACACTGGTGTCAGGAACCAAAGTACTTATGCCATCACCAGCTGCCTCCCAAGACACGGGAATGTTGAATTGAAAGTGGAGTTGTACTCAAACCCAGGCACTCTGATATGGGATCTAGGCATCTCAAGTGGTGCCTTAATTACTGCATCAAATGCGTAGAGATTTATAAAAGTTTTGAGACTTGATGATTATTTACAACTTGTCTCTTCCATTGAAGAATAGTGTTTTTTTTTTTTTCTTCTTCATGTGATTTGTTGAACTCTTTTTTACTTAGAGTAGGGTTAACTATACAATCATGTAAACTGAAAATAGATTTTTGTAAAAATTAAGAGAATGGGAGAGGGAGGAGGAAGAAGGGTTGGAGTGTGGGTGAAAGGGAGGGCAGGATGGAAACTATCATTATGTTCCTAAATCTGTATATATGAAATACATGAAACTTTATAACAAATAATTTTAAAAAAAAGTTCCTGGGGCCCGCTTTGTGGCTCACTTGATTAATTCTCCGCCTGTGGCAATAGCATCCCATATGAGTGCCAGGTTCTAGTCCCAGCTGCTCCTCTTCCAGTCCAGGTCTCTGCTGTGGCCCGGAAGGGCAGTGGAGGATGGCCCAAGTGCTTGGGCCCCTGCACCCACATGGGAGACCAGGAGGAAGCACCTGGCTTCTGGTTTCAGATCAGTGCAGCACCGGCCGTGGTGGCCATTTGGGGAGTGAACCAATGGAAGGAAGACCTTTCTCTCTGTCTCTCTCTCTCTCACTGTCTGTAACTACCTGTTTAAAAAAAAAAAAAAAAAAAAAAAAAGTTCCCAGGAACCATTAATTCCTCAACATTGGGATAGCCTTTGTCTCAAAATTAACTGCCCTGAATTCTAAGTATTTTAGTTAGTCTTCCTTATAAATATATGTTGCATGAAGATCGTTTTTTTGCAATAATTTTGGCTTTATGTTTATTTAACTCTCAACCTTTAAATTTATTTTTATTTAATGAATGCATTTTTACATAGATACAACTTTAGGAATATAGTGGTTCTTTTCCCCATACCCCCTACTCCGCTCCCATCCCACCTCCCATTCCCATCTCCTTCTTCATTATGGATCACTTTAAGTACAACATTATATACAGAAGACCAACTCTATGCTAATCATAGATTTCAACACTTTGCCCCAGGCCCACACACAACGTATAGAGTACAGTTTGAGGAGAGAATTTGCAGTGGATTCGTATTACAATTCAATAGGGACAGAGGTCCTACCTGGGGAGCAAGTGTGCAGTGACTACTGTTGTTCCTTTAACAATTAACACTCTTTTTTTATGACGTCAGGGATCATCCAAGGCTTTTGTCATGGGCTACCAAGGTTATGGAAGTCTTTTGTGACCACAGAGGCCGTCGGTATTTGGACTCGGCCATAAGCAAAGTGGATGTTCTCTTCTCCCTTCAGATGACCCTTTCTTTCCTCTGAGGTTTTACAGAGATCCTCTGTGTAGGATTTTGTTTTGTCACAGAGTCTTGTCTTTCCATGTCTAAAATGCTCTTGCAGGCCTTTCAGCCCTACCAGGAAGCCTTATGGGTTGATTCTGAGGTCAGAGTGTTATTTACTGTGAAAGTCATTCTAGGAGTCTGCTATGTGAAGCATAAAGATCTTTTAAATAATCTACAACTTGTACCATATATAAGTAGCATATTTTACCCCATAATATTTAAAACTAAAAAAATTCTATTGTGTATAAATCAAATATCCCCCAAGGCACTACACAACTTACTGACACTAAATTCACTTCAGTCAATAGTGTGACTTTTTTCCGTGTAGTATAAGAAACTATTCTATGCTTAAATAATGCCTGAAAAACGGTCCATTTATGATATCTTTCCTACCATAGGTCCCTTAGGTTGACAGTATTGCAATTGAGCGCTGAAGTTGACTTGCTCCCAGGCACTAGTTCTGTATGTGTTTAACCAAACTCTGAAAATTATGTCCTTCCAGTACTTTTTAATTTCCTCCTCCACAACTCACAGCAAGTCTTCAACCCATATATTTTTTTAAGATTTATTTGAAAGACAGTTACAGAGAGAGGTAGAGATTATTTTTGTTATTTAAGTTGTTTGAGCTCAATGGCTGGAGCTGCACCAATCTGAAGCCAGGAGCCAGGAGCTTCCTCCAGGTCTCCCATGCTGGTGCAGGGGCCCAAGGACTTGGCCATCTTTTATTGCTTTCCCAGGCCACAGCAGAGAGTTGGACCAGAAGAGGAGCAGCCAGGACCAGAACCGGCGCCCATATGAGATGTCGGCGCTACAGGCCAGGGCTTTAACTCACTGTGCCATAGCGCCAGCCCCAAACCCATCTTTAATATTGGGTAATGTATGCCATCTAGACATGAGTTTTCATAGCAAGTTGAAAAAAAAAGTTTTCAAGCTTTTCTCCTTTGCAAATCTCAGTTAACTTCATACTCTTGGGCTAGTCATAGATTCTGCTCTAACCGAAAGCAAAACTTCATGGCCTACCTCTCATTCTTTAAAAAATGTCACTCATTTCTGTATTTTTTAAATATTATACCTCAGAATAGTTTCACATTTACAAAACAAGAATTATGAAGTAGTAATGAAGAGTTCCTAAATGTCCTTCCCTATATTAACATTCATATTGGCATATTAATCACCATTAATGAGCCACATCATTTTTCTTAATTTTTTAAACTTCTTTTATCTCTCTTACTTATCCCAGTTCTACTAATCAATATTCTGTATTCAGCTTGAGTTTTTGATTTGAACTGCCACATATAGGGAGAACATGCAATGTATGTCTTTCTGTCTAACTTATTTCACTCAATATTATATCTTCTGGTTTCTTCCATGCTGCTGCAAATGACAAGATTTCATTCTTTTTTTAATGGCTGAATAGTATTCTGTGTAGATATACAACATTTTCTGTCTGATTATGGATAGACAATTTGGTTGACTCTATTTTTTGACTACTGTGAACAGTACTGCTATAAACATGGTGGAGCAAGTATCTCTTTCATACAGTGAGTTCATCTTGTTTGGATATATATCAGATAATGAGCTTGCTGGGTCACATGGCAGTTCTATTTTTAAATTTTTTATGAACTTTCCATACTATTTTCCACAATGATTGCACAATGATTACAATCCCATCTGTGGGGAGCAACTCGGACTAGACTAAGTTACTGGAATTAAGACTTATTCTATGCATCTGCTCTCCCACAATATGGCGCTGGGAGAGGAGTAAACAATTTCTACGCAGCTGCCTCCAGTTTGACCAATAAGCTGCAGGAGCTGATCCTGCTCCTGATTGGAGGAGAGCAGCGTGCTCAGCGTGTGGGCAGCCAAGTTGGGATCGGTGGAAGAGGACTATAAAGGAGGAGAGAGACAACATGCACCAGGAACATCCGGATAACATCTGAGCAGCCCCCGAGAGAGCCGGCCGGCGGTGTGCTGCTCCCCCGCGGAAGTGGGGAAAGTGGCAGGGGGAGCCACCCTTCCACGGAGGTGGAAGGGTCGGCAGCCAACCCGGGAAGGACTAGCAGCAAACCCGGGAAGGGCCGAGCAGACAAAAGAACAGCGCAGGGTCCTGTGTCGTTCCTCCGTGAATGGGGGAGCGACACCATCAATAGTCCAGAGTTCCTTTTTCTCCATATCTTCACCAGCATTTGTTTCTGTCTTTTTTTTTATAATAACTAATTGAAAGGGGGTGAGGCAATATCTCATTCTGGTTTGATTTGCATTTCCCTGATGGCTAGTGATATTGAGCAATTTTTCAACAACTTTTGTTGGCCATTTGTAATTTGTATCTCTTCTTAAAAGTATTACTTCCTTGTATCAACTTGAGCCTTTTAAAATATAATGGGGATTTTAGAGTTTTAGGAAAATTGTTTATGGAGGGGCTGGCACTGGTTAATCCTCTGCCTGTGGTACCGGCATCCCTTATGGGTGCCGGTTCTAGTCCCAGCTGCTCCTCTTCCTTTTCAGCTCTCTGCTATAGCATGGGAAAGCAGTAGAAAATGGCTCAAGTCCTTGGGCCTCTGCACCCGTGTGGGAGACTGGAGGAAGCTGCCGGCTCCTGGCTTTGGATTGGCGCAGCTTCGGCCATCACGGCCATTTGGGGAGTGAACCAGTGGATGGAAGACCTCTCTCTCTGTCTCTCCCTCTCACTGTCTGTAATTCATCTCTCTCAAATACATAAATAAAAATCTTTTTAAAAAAAGGAAAAGAAAATTGTTCATGGAAAAAAGATGTTTTATTCTTTCTTGGTATGAGCTCACAAAACCAAAGAAAACTAAGATATAACTATGGTGTATGTGTGTGTGTGTGTGTGTGTGAGAGAGAGAGAGAGAGGTGGGAAGAAAGAGGGTTCTTGTTACAAATTCATTAGAAACACTTAAGACTACATTCTTGAAAGCTAGGGATAGTTCAATAAGAAAATATAAAAATTACATAAACTTTTTGCAAATAATTTATTTTCCCTATTATTAGCCACAAAAAGTATAAGATTAGCTATTATTATTTATTAACTTAATTTCTAAAATTACATGCCTCATTGAATTAACATGAGAGAAAAATAATTAAGTAGATTACAAATCTTAACATCATGATGGAAATCATAAAAATACACTTTATATTACCCTAGAAGAGAAGACTATTTATATTTCTGAATACACATAAGTGTTTAGTATTGAAACATTGTCACATCTGGAAAATTTCAAAATTGGATTTAGTCTAGATTAGGACAGCCACAACAATAAGATGAAGGGCAACCATCTTGTGTTTTCATCATGTCCAAGCAAACAACTTAAATGACAAAAATAATCAATATGAAAATATGGGACTAAATATATATATTATCCTCACACTTGACTAGGAATAAATACCACTGGTGACATATATGTATTAGAGAAGATAAGACATAATTAAGTTCAAGGATAACTGATTTCCCTTACATTCACAGGACAGACTTTAAAATTATTCTACTTCTATTAGTTGCACTAAAATTGTTATCATCATGTATATAATATTGATGAGAATAAAATGTAATGATTATATGAAGTTTCTCTAATTTTACTGAATGAGAGAAAGAAGGAAAAAATAAAACTGAACACTCAGCAAACCAAAGAAATTAAAACATCTCTTTTTGCTTGCCATGGCATTTTCCATGATCTAATTTACTCCAATTGAATTTTTTCAGTTGGTTTCTTTCATTTTTCGAGGTTAGTTCTACAGTGGCTTTTCCACATTTCTGTTTCAGTTTAAGATTTCCCAGTCTTTCTAAATGGTCAATTTTAAAATTATTAAAAACATGTTTGATTTTACTATGAATAATCACACTTATATATATATAAGCATGTATAAACATATGCAAGAATGAATGAAGAAATAATGAAGGGAAAATTGAAACACAATGAAAGATAAAACTTTCTAAGAGCTATAATTTGTGTTAAAATGTGTAATTTTTCTGTTTTAGTTGCTTTTTATTTTATATTATTTTGCCAATTATTTATGCTGTTGGTTTGCAATAATAGACAATCACAATATCTTTAGAGTACCAATCGTACTTTAACACAGAGGTTTGTTTCTTGCTCACACTACTTGCTCTTCACAGTTAAAGTGTGGTTTTGCTTCATGTGTCTTCATTACAAGACCATCTTCAATGTAATTTAAGAATCAATCTTATTCTAAAGGCCAAAGAAGGAAAACAACATTGGAACAATGTAATGACTTTAAAGCTCCTAGTCAGCAGTGTTCCCCATCACTTTCATTTATATTGTATTAATCAGAGCCTTGCACATGGTCAAGCCATGCTGTAAATGAGTCAGGAAGTAAGATTACAATCCTTTCTCAGGGAGTGTCAATTGCATAGCACAAAAAAACGGATATGTATTCAGTCTCTCTCCAGGTATGGGAGTAAACAATCTACCACAGAGTAAACAATGCAATCTACTATAGAGGTCTCACCAAAATTATTTTCTAAAGTGACTTGGAATGAGAGTATATTTGGAGTTGGTTTTAAACCATTAAATGCATACTGTTGGGTGGGCACTGGGGTACTGTTAGGAGAGCAAATATTCAAATTCCATCTGCTCTGCTTCTGTTCCAGCTCCCTGCTAATGTGCCCTGAAAGCAGCAGAAAGTGGCCTAAGTACTTGCTTCCTGCTACCCAAGTGAGATCTGAATGGAATTCTGGGCGTCTGCCTTCAGTCTGACCCAATCCCAACTGTGGTATCCTTTTGGGGAGTCAACCAACAGATGGAAGATTTCTCTCTCTCTCTCTCTCTCTCTCTCTGTCTCTGTCTCTTTCTCTCACTGTCATTCTGCCTTTCAAATAAATAAATCTAAAAAAAACCAAAGCATACTGTTGGGCCTCTTTATTTTCTGTTTCCTTGTAACTCAATAAAAGGATGCTAGAAATGGAAAAAAAAAATAAGACCAATACCCAAAAGATTTAGTTAGAGATTTCTAACTAAAAAAAGACTGTCTCTACTACTAATTTTCTGGATTTGTCATAAACCATTGAGTGAAATTCCCAATATCGCATGCATAGGTGGATAACACATATCAAGAGAACAACTCTCAGCCAAGCTGACTTTTTCTTTTTTCCTACCAGTGGAAGAGGGAGGAAATAATTCTGAGCACAGATATCAAGCTCATTTTGGATCTGGGCTGCATCCTACAGAATATTCCACAAGCATTGAGTCTGTCATCACCAGTAATGTCAGTTGTTCTCACCTGTACTAACTGTGGCAAAAGCAATTTTAAAACAAAAAAATATTTATTTGCTTATTCATTTTTTAACATCGGTTGAAACTGGCCCAATACTATATATCAGACTACAACACCGTGAGGCCAGCTTCAGTATCACACTTCTTCCTGGTACGACCACAAAGACCAATGTTTCCTATCCAATAGGAAAGGGAAATAGAGGGATGGCAAAAGCAATTTAACTAGTACTGACTTCATTCCAGTCAAAGAGCAAACTGAGACTAAAGTTCTGAGACCAATCTGCACTTGACACATGCGGACATTTCTCAGCTTCAGGGGAACATTTGGGTTCAGCTGGCCCTTTGGCTTCCAGATCAGTAAGACCTACCACAATCTAGGAAGCATGAAGAATGATATTTCTCCTTAGATATGAAGAGAAGTTGTGAGTCTGAAAGGAACGGAGCTGCTGAGGCAGGCTGGAGACATATTGCCGTAGCAATGATCCCTCAAATTTCTCCTTTTTCTCACTTTGTGCCTATCTGAGCCATGTCTTCAGAGGTTTTTCTCTACTTTACTGACTTTCTTACAAGCAGGGTAGTTGTGTAAGATAAGGTTAATTTTATTTTCTCCCTATGCTGTCACCATAATGGCACAATGAAAATAATATGCTAAATCATTTAATGATATGTAGTCAAAAAAGGAGTTATTAAAGGCATTCATTTTATACATACTACATGCCTCTTCCAATTAATGTGGACATTTGAGGAGTTTTGTAAATAACATTTATATGAATCTGAAACATACATATATAGTATTAAATATTTTACAGCTTTTCTGCATACGGGACACATAAACTATTATTTGACAATGTAGAGGCATTTCTAAATTTAAATCTATATTAAAGTTAACAATAACTGCAACTTATCAATTTTGAGACCTAAATACTATTTGTAGGGAAAGCAGAAAATTATTTATTTAGAATGGGTAAGTGTTGCCCAATCTATCAGTTATGCTGTCAGCAGCAAAATTCAAAACTCGTTTTCTTGCATTTGCAACACTTATTATATAAGAGGGCTTAATTCTCTCTCAATTAAAATAGTATACAGGGGCCAGCATTGTGGCATAGCAAGCAGGTAAAACTGCTGCTTGCAATTCTGGTATCCCATATGGGCACCAGTTCATGTCCTGACTGCTTCACTACTGATCCAGCTCCCTGCTAATAGCCTGGAAAAGCAGCGGAAGATGGCCCAAATGCTTGGGCCCCTGCACCCACATGAAACCTGAAGTTCCTAGATCCTGGCTTTGGCCTAGCCCAGCTCTAGCCACTGTAGCCATCTGGGGATTAACCAGAAGATGGGAAGTCTCTCTCTCTCTCTCTCTCTCTCTCTCTCACTCTATATATCCATCCCTCTGTAACTGGCTTTAAAATAAAAATAATCTAAAAAAATAAAATAAAATAGTATATATTCTTGGAGCCAGCATTGTGTTATAGCAGGTAAAGTCACCACCTGTAATGCTGGCCTCCTATATGGGCACCAGTTCATTTCCTGGTGGCTCCACTTCCAACTCTGTTCCCAGCTGATTGTCTAGCAGAAGCGCAGAAGTTGGCCCAAGTGTTTGTGCCACTCTCACACATGTGGTTCCTGGGTGTGGCCTGGCTCAGCTCTGGTAATTACAGCCATCCAGACAGAAGAGCTCTGTCTCTGTCTCTCCCTTCTCTCTGTAACTCTGACTTTCAAATAAATAAATAAATCTTTTAAAAATAGTATACATTCTTTCTATATTTCAGTGTTTAGATATCCTAATATATTGCAAGTGATCCCGTGAGGCTGCCTGCCTAGCCCATGCAGTTAGCCTGACTGATGGCAGGCAAACTAAATGGGTTTATAGTCTATCACCACCAGCTATCGGAGTCTATATGATATGTTCTTTTTGTCTTAAAGGGCACTCCACTTACAACTGGTCTTGTTCCAGTTTTGCTCATACTAATGAACAAACTTGTATGTTTCAGAACTCAACATGTAGGAGTAACTGACCATGCAGGGGACACAGACATTGGCAATGACCAAAGACTTCTCCAGCTCACAAGACAAATTTGTTAGATGAGTTAGGCAGAGACTTCCAGACCCAAGACAGGCAGAGCTTGCACTACGTCCCTCATAAGCAGGAAGCATCTATAGAAGATGTGATGCTTCTGCGCCCTTCAGCATCCCTTAGGATTAAGGGATTGGAGTCTCTGAAAGGGTAACGAAGTAGGCAGGTATACAGGATTAGGTTTGTGAGCTGGAAGACCATGCTTTCACCATGCCCACTGTGTGATCTCATGCCCCTGCCTGCCCACACCTGTGTGCCCACCTTCCAATCAGAAAGATCTGAAACATAGTGGGTCAGTTTTTTTTTTTTTTTTTTTCCCTTTGCCCTTCTTTTTCCTCCTGGCCCTTAATCCCCGTTTTAGGCGCTCTTCATGCTTGCCCTAAAACAAAGAGGGGAGATGTGGGTGAGCCCATGAGGCTGCCTGCCTAGCCCATGCAGTTAGCCTGACTGTTGGCATGTGGCAGGAGCCCTAGGCACATTTCTCCCCAACCTCGCCTTCTGCCAATCAGGTAATCAGCTCCCGGATGTGGCCTAGGCCCATTAGGACCACCTGGAAAGCTATCTTAGCTACGTGACCTTCAAGCTGATTGGAGAGGCATATTGGTGCCAGTGTCGGTTTTGTCCTATAGAATTAGTGTTGCCTTGGATTAGTTACACCCCTTCTACCTGCCTTTTAAAAGTATACGTAGCTGGCCGGCGGTGCGGCTCACTAGGCTAATTCTCCGCCTTGCGGCGCCGGCACACCGGGTTCTAGTCCCAGTTCGGGGTGCCGGATTCTGTCCCGGTTGCCCCTCTTCCAGGCCAGCTCTCTGCTATGGCCAGGGAGTGCAGTGGAGGATGGCCCAAGTCCTTGGGCCCTGCACCCCATGGGAGACCAGGAGAAGCACCTGGCTGTCGCTCCCCCTCTTCGTGGAGGAGCAACACAGGACCCTGCGCTGTTCTTTCATCTGCTCGGCCCTCCCCGGGTTTGCTGCTGGTTCTTCCCGGGTTGGCTACTATCCCCTCCACCTCCGTGGAAGGGCAGTTCCCCCTGGCCACATTCCCCACTTCCGCAGGGGAGCGGCACACCGCCGGCCGGCTCTTCTCGGGGGCTGCACAGGTGTTCCTTCAGCTAGATGTTCCCCTTAGATGTTCCCCAGTGCATGCCGTCTCTCTCCTCCTTTATAGTCCTCCTCCGCCAATCCCAACTCGGCTGCCCACACGCCGAGCACGCTGCTCTCCTCCAATCAGGAGCAAGTCCTACAGTTTATTGGTTGAACTGGAGGCAGCTGTGCGGAAGCTGTTTACTTCTCTCCCAGCGCCATATTGTGGGAGAGCAGATGCATAGAATAAGTCTTAATTCCAGTAACTCAGTCCAGTCCGGATTGCTCCCCACACCTGGCTCCTGCCAGCGGATCAGCGCGGTGCGCCAGCTGCAGCGCACCAGCCGTGGCGGCCATTGGAGGGTGAACCAACGGCAAAGGAAGACCTTTCTCTCTGTCTCTCTCTCTCACTGTCCACTCTGCCTGTCCAAAAAAAAAAAAAAAATAAAGTATACGTGGCTGTGAATAAGGATGGACATGTTCACCGAAACCTGTCTCCAGTGTTTCTTGTGGGAAGAACACTATTACCGTGACCTCCCTGAGAGTGCGGCCTTACAGGTCAAGCCACATTATATGACCTAAATTTTCATGTGGCCCAAATGTTAGTCACCTTCATTGAAAACTAAAATATAGGAACAAGTATTTGGCACCACAGTTACAACATCCCTTGGGACATCTGCATTCCATACCAGATTCCCCGGATTTGAGTCCTAGCTCTGCTCTCGATTCAGCCTTCATGCCAGAACGCACCCTATCAAGCAGCAGGTAATGGTTCTTTCCACCAATGTGGAAGACCAGGTTACTGGATACTGGTGTCAGCCTGACCCTCCCCTGGCTGTTGTTGCCTTTTAGGGAGTAAACCAGCAAATGGAAGACCTATCCACACCCCCACCCAAAATCTCTCTCTTGTTTGCAAGTAAATAAAATTTTAAAAATACTTTGTGTTTCTTTGTGGGTACAGTCTGTTGAAATCTTTATTTAGTATATACTAAGATGATCTTTTGTATATAAAGATAATTGAAAATGAACCTTGATGAAGAATGGGATGGGAAAGGGAGTGAGAGATGGGATAATTGCGGGTGGAAGGGAGGTTATGAGGGAGAAAAGCTGCTATAATTCAAAAGTTGTACTTTGGAAATTTATATTTATTAAATAAAAGTTTAAAAAAACCCACCAGTGATTGACTTCAGAATTTGGAAAGCTGTCAATGAAATTTAGTCATTAGAATGTTGTTAAAAAAATTAAATATCGGGGCCAGTGCTGTGGCGCAGTGGGTTAATCCTCCGCCTGTGGCGCTGGCATCCCATATGGGCACCAGTTCTAGCCATGGCTGCTCCTCTTCCAATCCAGCTCTCTGTTATGGCCTGAGAAAGCAGTAGAGGATGGCCCAGGTGTTTGGGCTCTTGTACCCACGTGGGACACCAGGAAAAGTCTCCTGGCTCCTGGCTTCAGACTGGTGTAGTTCTGGCTGTTGTGGCCATCTGGGGAGTGAATCAACAGAAGGAAGACCTTTCTTTCTGTCTCTCCCTCTCACTGTCTGTAACTCTACCTCTCAAATAAATAAATAAATAAAATCTTTAAAAAATTAAATATCCAATAAAATTTTTAGAAGCTTTTTTCTTTTTTTTTTCAAGTTTTTCTTTCTTTTTTTTTTTAACTTTTATTTAATGACTATAAATTTCCAAAGTACGATTTATGGATTACAATGGCTTCCCCCACATACCGTCCCTCCCACCCACTACCCTCCCCTTTCCCACTCCCTCTCCCCTTCCATTCACATCAAGATTCATTTTCGATTATCTTAATATACAGAAGATCAGCTTAGTATACATTAAGTAAGGATTTCAACAGTTTGCTCACACACAGAAACATAAAGTGAAAAATAATAGATGATTTTTTTAAATGATGATGAAATCAGATCAGACCTATTGTCATGTTTAATCCCAGTGAGAGTCAAGTTGAGAGTTGATAATTTCTTTTTTTTTTTTTTTTTTACAGAGGATCAGTTTAGTATACATTAAGTAAAGATTTCAACAGTTTGCACCCCCATAGAAACACAAAGTGAAATATATTGTTTGAGTACTCGTTATAGCATTAAACCTCAATACACAGCACATTAAGGACAGAGATCCTACATGAGGAGTAAGTGCACAGTGACTCCTGTTGTTGACTTTACCAATTGACACTCCTGTCTATGGCATCAGTAGTCTCCCTATGCTCCAGTCATGAGTTTCCAAGGCTATGGAAGCCCCTTGAGTTCTCCAACTCTTATCTTGTTTAGACAAGGTCATAGTCAAAGTGGAGGTTCTCTCCTCCCTTCAGAGAAAGGTACCTCCTTCTTTGAAGACCTGTTCTTTCCACTGGGATCTCACTCGCAGAGATCTTTTGCCATAGTGTCTTGGCTTTCCATGCCTGAAATACTCTCATGGGCTGAAAAGTTTTTTTCTTTTTTTAAATGCACAGTGAGAGAGAGAGAGAGAGAGAGAAGCAGAGATAGAAATCTTCTACCTACTGGTTGGCTCCCCAAATACCCACAACATCCTTCGATAGGATAGGCCAAAATTAGGAGCCAGAAGCTTCATCAGGTCTCCCATTAGGGTGGCAGAAACTGAAGAATCTGGGACATTATCCACTGCCTTTCCAGGCTCATTAATAGGAAACTGGATCAGAAGCCAAGTGCTTGGGATGAGAACTGGCACTCCAGTATGGGATGGTGCTTCCCAAGCAGCAGCTTATTCTTCCTATTAAATTTTTTTTTTTTTTTTGACAGGCAGAGTGGACAGTGAGAGAGAGAGAGAGACAGAGAGAAAGGTCTTCCTTTGCCGTTGGTTCACCCTCCAATGGCCACCGCGGCCAGCACGCTGCGGCAGGCGCACCGCGCTGATCCGAAGGCAGGAGCCAGGTGCTTCTCCTGGTCTCCCATGGGGTGCAGGGCCCAAGCACTTGGGCCATCCTCCACTGCACTCCCTGGCCACAGCAGAGAGCTGGCCTGGAAAAGGGGCAACCGGGACAGAATCTGGCGCCCCAAGCAGGACAAGAACCTGGGGTGCCGGTGCCGCATGCGGAGGATTAGCCTAGTGAGCCTTAGCGCCGGTCTTTCATATACACAGTTTTAAGAACATACTGTTACTTCCTACCCTATCCTACCTGGCTCCCTCACTCCCATCCTCCCTGCTCCTTCCTTATTTTCTTTGTTTCATTCTTTTTCTTTTTAAAGATTTATTTATTCGCTTGAAAAGCAGAGTTACAGAAAGAGAGGGAAAGATAGGTCAGATAGATAGATAGATAGATGATAGGTCTTCCATCTGTTAGTTCATTCCCCAAATGGGCAAAATGATCAAGGCTGGACCAGGCTGAAGGCAGAAGTCAGGAGCGTCTTCTGGGTCTCCCATGTGAGTTCAAGGGCCCAGACACTTGGGGCATCCTCCATAGCTTTCCCAGGCACATTAATAGCGAGCTGGATCATAAATGGAGCAGCTAGGACTTGAAATGCCACCCATAAAGGATGCAAGCACTGCAGGCAGTAACAACCTGCTGCACCTCCTTAGTACCCCCCTTACTTTTCTTTAAATTTTTGTAATGACATTTAAAATTTACTTTATAATCACAAGCTTAATAATCCACAAAACAAAAAATTCAACAAGTAGGTGAAAAGAAAAACCACTGTTCCTCAGGAGTATAGATAAAGACTATAAATAATCTCAAATTTCAATTTCACTCTTATACATCACATTTTTTGTTATCTATATATTAATTACCACAAAAAAGAGGAAACATAATATTTGTCTTTTTGGGACTGGTTTATTTCACTAAATATAACAATCTCCAATTGTACTCATTTTGGTATGAAAGATAGTATTTCATTCTTTTTTATGGCTGAGTAGTATTCTATTGTATATATATATACTACAACTTCTTTATCCAGTCATCAGTTGATGGACGTCTACGCTGATTCCATATCTTAGCTATTGTGAATTGAGAAGATATAAATATGGAGATATAGTTAACTGTTTCATATGCTGCTATCCTTTGGCTAAATCCCCTGGAGTAGGAAGGCTGCATCATATGGTAGTTCTATTTTCAGATTTAGGAGAAATCTCCATATTGTCTTCCATAATGGTTGTACCAATTTACATTCCGACCACCAGTTATGTTAGGATACTTTTTCTCCACATCCTCATCAGCATTTGTCATTTTTGATTTTTGGATGACAGCCATTCTAACTGGGGTAAGGAGAAATCTCATTGTAGTTTATATTTGTATTTTTCTGATAGTTAGTGATCCTGAACATCAATTGTATCATCATGGATACCACAATGCCACCAACTGTCAAAAGGCTTTTGTATGTGAAGAAAAGATAGTCATTAATTCATATAACTAAATTGTGTAAATTTCAACAAATGATGTAATAGTAGTTAGGCATCTGTAGCCAAAATAAATAAACATTGACATAGAACATTATGTCTCAAAACAGTGTTAGTTCAAAATACATCATAGATTTATTAGAAAGACATAAACATAAATTATTTAGGAGAAAATAAAGGAAAACTTGGTGAGACTCAAGATTAGGTAACACATTCTTAAGTATTACACCAAAATATAATTGCTGAAAGAATAAAATTGATAAAATAGATTTCATTAAAATTAACATTTTTTTCTCTCCAAAAGACCCTATAGAGAATATGAAAGACAAAGTACAAGTTAGGAGAAAATATTTGTAAATCACATACCTAGAATGTATAAAATATTCTGAAAATTTGAAAATAAAACATTTCAACCAT
The DNA here is from genome assembly GCF_051225735.1 of Oryctolagus cuniculus. Classification (NCBI taxonomy): domain Eukaryota; kingdom Metazoa; phylum Chordata; class Mammalia; order Lagomorpha; family Leporidae; genus Oryctolagus; species Oryctolagus cuniculus. The sequence continues at coordinate 67,534,444 of NC_142873.1, read as the reverse complement.
CAAAGTAGAAAAAGAAAAATAGTCATAGCTAAATTTTCACCAAAGAGAATATATAAATAGCAAAAAGTACATACCAGTTGTTCAAAATCACTAGTTCTTAGGTAAATAGAAATTAAATTTACAATCGAATATTTCTATGTAGCTACTAAGACAGTTAACATTAGAAACAGTGATAATACAAAGCTCTCATAACAGTGCAGATTTTTCACTACCTTTTGGGAGGAGGTAGAAATGCTTCTCAAGCTCAGACTTTTTGAGATGCCTTACCACTTTGTGGAGGGCACTATTACTGAGCAAGCCACAACCTCAAGAATAAGAGACAAAAATCCTGCCTAGGACTAAGGCTAAACCAAGATATCAGAAAACATTAAAGTATATCTGCTCATGGCCCCTCCTGAATCTATTATCACATTCACAACCATGAAAGAATAAAAATAATGCACCTTCCAATAGGAGTAGGGCAAGAATAGGAAGAACCACCAAGATATTCAGCACATACGGAAGTCTAAGACTGTGAGTAGAGCAGGACCCTGAGAAAGATCCTTTTATTATTCATCACCTAAATCTTGAGTACTGAATCAACTTGAACCTGGTAATATAACAAAACAAACAGCAACAATAAAAATCATCTTCATTATCAACAGATTTACTCAAGGCCTCAAATGAAGGGCTAGAATGAAAGACAGCTGCGCATTTCCAGGTATCAGAGATACTTAACTCAGCTTCTGCTTGTCTTCATATGTTTGCATATGAAACACACACACACACACCCCAAGGTCAAAATACAAAGTGATCAACAATAAGGAAACCCAGGCTTAGATAAGATTCAGATGTTGAAACTCTCAGGGTATTTTAACAATTGTTTCTCATTTGGCAAGACTCTAGAGGAAAAAGTGGATGCTTTCAATGAACAGATGGAGAATTTTAAATGAATCTTATAGGTAAGATATAATCAAACAGTATTGCTGATGGAAAAAAATAAGACACATGAACTGTGCTTTCAAAGTGTCCATCAATTTAGCTAAAAAGGCAGAAAGAATATAATCAAACTTCCAGAAAGATTAAAAAAAAAACACAGAAATCAAGACAAAAGAGGAAAGACATAAAAAGCATAGAGAATTCTAAAAGTTGAGACAAATTTAGCAGTCCAACAGTATAATTGGGATAATAGAGAAGAGGGGGCCGGCGCTGTGGCTCACTTGGTTAATCCTCCACCTGTGGTGCCAGCATTCATATGGGCACCGGGTTCTAGTCCCAGTTGCTCCTCTTCCAGTCCAGCTCTCTGCTGTGGCCCAGGAAGGCAGTAGAGGATGCCCCAAGTGCTTGGGCGCCTGCACCCACGTGGGAGACCAGGAAAAGCACCTGGTTCCTGGCTTCAGATCTGCACAGCATGCCAGCCATTTGCGGGGTGAACCAACAGGAAAAGGAAGACCTTTCTCTCTGTCCCTCTCTCTCACTGTCTAATAAAAAAAATAAAATAAAAGAAAGAGAATAGGAGCAAAACATGTTTTTTAAAAATGAAAATATTTGATGATAAAGTGATTGAACTTTTAAGAATAAAGAAACTAAGAGAACAGCAATCAATAAAGAAAAAGAGAAAAATAATAAATGCAACATAATAAAAATGCTGAAAACCAAAAGAGAAAAAAAAAGGTTTTGCTGGAGAAACAGAATGAACAGAAAAACAATGATAAGAAATACAGCAGATTTTCTCATTAGATAATATGTAATCAGAAGACAATGGAATAACAGAAAAACAAACCAAAGCCTATAAAAAGAAGGACAAAATTAAGAAATAAACAAAAATAAATAAAATGGAAAACAGAAGATCAAACAAAAAACTAACACTTAAAAGATCAATAACATTAATAAACTGCTATCTGGTTTGACCAAGATAAAAATAGAAAAGAAAAAAATATAGTAATTATCAAGAATTCCACAAATCTAGAACTGAGCTAATTCTACAAATAATAGACCTAGAGATAATATTTTCAATACAAACACATATATCTTATACTTTGCTAATAATATGGCAAACAAGTCAATTGAAAGTGGATAAAAGATGTGACAGTCACTTTAAAAAATATAGGTTAATAATTACATAAGATAGATGATTAGATCATCAGATAAATATAAATGAAAAACACAAGAAGGTACCACTGCACACTGACCAAAAGTGATAGAATCAAAAGGACTGATACTACCAAATGTTAGAATGTATATGAAGTATTTGGTACTCTCACACATTGTTGATGAGAATGCAAATTATTCAGCTTATCATTACTTTTACTTAAATATCTAGAAGAAGCTAGTTATCAAGGAATAAAATTTAGTTCTTCAAATTTTCAGAGATTCACAATGCAAAAGCAGGTGGCCCAATTAGTCTAGTGTTTGATGTGGGTAACTGATAGCAGAAAACATATGGAGGAAGGATCATCCCACGATGATACTGGAAGCAGTCAGAAATGGAGCAGACTCTTTCTCCAAGTCCCTTTGGTGTTTCTTAAAGAAAGTACCATGAATCAATGATAGTGTTCCATCCCAACAGCCTAATCCAATCAAATTATTTCCTAACGCCCTAGTTTTAAATACTATAACTGAATTAAGTTCCATCCTTAATTAACATAATACTCAGAATTAAGCTTCAAACACATGGGCTTCTGAGGAATAATCAAACTACTCTCTAAAACATGACTCTAACTGAAGTTATTGGGAGTTTGTTTGGAAATTATGCATAAATTCACAATCAATTAATTCCTAGTTATTTTCCCAAGAGTAGAAACCATATCTCCTCACAAAACTTTCTCATGAATATTTATTATCACCTTATTCATAATTGCCCAATAATACAATCAACCCAAATGTATAATCCCAAGTAAATAATGTATATCAATACAACAGAATATAATTCAGTAATAACAAGGAACTACTGATACATGCAACAACAAATAAGAACATAAGTTTTGTTATAAAGTTTTCTTTGCACTCATCTATTCTCCTGAAACATTGTTTTCACATGTGGGGAGGGTTGGATTGCTCACTGAAAAGCCACAGTACAAGAAGACTCATGCTACAATTGTCTGATAAAGAGAACTTTCACAATATAGTGAAGAGTACTCAGCCCTTAAAATATGTACCATGGAGGCAAAGGAGGAGTCATTTCAATATTCTTCATGTGCTCAAATGTGTATACACATTCACACACACACAGAATAAATGAATCTATTTCCTCTTCTAGTTGCCTAGTGATGAAAGCACGTTACTATATTATACAACAAATTATATACAAAATATTTAGTATATCGCAGGAGTCATTCTGTAACTAGGAGGAGGAGATACGTCAATCAGAACATAGACTGAGTTGTAAGGTATGGTGGGAATGAGACTTAGCAGCTAATTATATATAACATTATTCAAGGCCTCGTATACTAAATGGAAGAGTTTAAATTGGATATTGTACTAAAGTTTCTCAAACTGTCCTATCTAACTATCTTTGGTATCAAATAAGAGCATGAATATACCAATATATGCTTCAGAGTTCTAGAGTTGTTGAAGTTACCTGCCATTTGCCACAATTATTTTGAATCTTATGTATTATATTAAAAACCCAGGAGAAACCTTTGTGCTAATAATTAATATAGGACATTCTTGGTATTTATCAAATAACAAACTTCTGTCCTTATTCAAGTATTCATGTGACATATTCAAGTAATCATTATTATATCATAAATACTTATTAATATTCAAGTATTCATGTGACATTGACCTTGCATAAAAGTATTCTGTGCTTACATTATGATATTACAGCTACAAAGAAAACCTCCTGGAGCACACATCCCACTGTTTCAAAAACATTCATAGGTAGTGGATAGCCCTTTCTACATTCTTAAACAGAAGGGAAAAATGTACTTTTATAAAGATTTACATGAAAGATAATTCCTCACACTTCATTTTTAGGCAAAGAATTTCCCATTTGAGCCTTACATTAATCTATGCTGGTACAGCAATTATATTCAAGCCCATTTTAAAGTAAATGAGGAAACTCATTTAAGTTGCACAGTTAGCATGAAAGCAAGAAAAGATCATATTCTGTAACTCTGAACTCAGTGCAAATTCCATAATCCTTAGACTCTCTGAGCAGAATATAGTATGAAATCAATTTATCTTGGATCATATTCCAGAGCATCTAGTTGTACCCATACTAAAAAGCAGATATGTTTATAGGTCATCCTAATATATACCCTGAGGAAAGTATCATGTACATTGGCATGTACAGTAAGTTTTCACATATCAAATTTTCTTGGCTACATCTGTCACCACTACAGACAGATGTGTTTTCCTTAATACTGATATGTTACCCTTTATTCTTAAGAGAATGGAAATGAACTGTCCAAATATACTGAAGAGAAAGAATAAAAGAAACAAAGAAATGCCCACTGCAAACTTCAATGAAAGTAGTTAGTATATTGGGGGTACATGTACTGCTTGGGTTCTCATTCTATTCTCATTCTGTAGAACCTCAGTCACCAAATATACCTATGAACTGACTAGAAATGAATGAGGACTCAATTTTATTCTTGCCCCAAATGATTATATTTTAATTGGCTTTGTGAGATACTAAACAGCTCTAGTTCCACTCACAGAATACTTTCCTCACTCCCACTAACTTCTGGCTCATTTATAGCGGCTACCTGCCCAGAGTCATTAAGGAGAAGGTTTTATATTTTTATTATTTTTTTATGCACACTTAGTTCTTTGATGAGAGCCAGATGCTTTGAAGGTAGCTGCTGATAACAAGCCTGCACTTGATGGACACGACTGAACATTTGACTGAATTTTCCACTTGGACTACTTCAAATGCGTTATCATAGTAGTCTCTGGTTCCAATGAAGGCAGACTTCCTAGACTATTCTGGATAGGATTCTCTTGGCCAACTGGGCACAGAAAATCCTGCCAAATTAGACTTGGATTCCTGGTCTCCTGATTTATAAAAAGTACAGACTCACATATTAGGTATCTATGACTGTCTTTCTTATCCACTGATAACAAAAGTTATTTATTTTCATTTAATCTTATTAGCAAAATTTCTTTGAAAGAGCAAAATAGGAATAAAAACAATATTAAGAGAATAAATAGGCTAGTTTTGAAAGCAGCTCCCAAAAGGAATAAGCTTGGATTTGGCCTTATAAATTCTTTTTTTTTTTTTTTTTTGGAATTGCAGGTTTGTGTTTCATCTGTTTTTTTTTTTTTTTTCTTGATAACCAAAATTAAGAAGGTAAGAATTTAGTCCTTTTCTTCATAGAACTTATAAATGCTAGTACATTTCACATATAAGGGGGCTTCAAAAAGTTCTTGGAACAAGGAAATAAAAGATGTTTCTTTTCATACAAAGAATTTTGAAATCCATGCAGTTTTTTGATAATATGCATCTTACATGAACTTTTTGAAGACCTTTCATATTTTTAGCAAATAGAATATCACTGCAAAAACCTAATCATGTTTAACATTGAAATATTCTGTGAATAAAACATAAAAGTTAATGAGAATATACATTAATATTGCCTTAGAAATATGCTGTGAAAAGGGAATAGGTAAGTGTTTATCCAGACAAAATCATGATTAAAAAGACTGGTTTAGTAATTTCCAAATTTTGCTAATGATGGAGTTGCCTGGGGATATTCAGAAACTACTGATGCCTGACTTATATCACAGACATACTTGGTTATTAGTCTAGAGGGGAAACTGAACTTTGAGATAATTAAAAGGTCTCCAGTTGAATATCTGGTCTACTACGGGATCCAAACTACCCAAGAAATATAAAGCCTTGAGTGAAATGCAGTATTTTTTGCTTATCTACTGTGGTGTTGTGACCAAGACCTCACCACACCTTTTTTTTCTTATTTGTAAAAAGGCATATTTATAACATATTTTTTATGCCACTGATAGGAATTATCTGGAGATTAAATGAGGATGTATGTAGAAAGTCAATTTATAAATTTTCAAGTTTAATATGTAGTGATACAGACATAGACACATACATACATGTTTTCAGACTATACATGCTGTTGTAAAGTTCAAGTGAGATATTGCATTGCATATATTTTGAACACTAAAAAAAGTTACATAAATGTAAAATATCATTAATTTCTGTAACAAGTCACACTGCTGCAAACTCCATAGAAGTATATGGCAAATGAAAAATATAGAATTATAATTACTGTATTGGGTTTTAAATTATTTCTTGGTCCTCATCTTCACCTTCACTTTGCCACAAATGTGTTGGCATGCATTGTAATTCAGAGGACAAAAAATAGAATATCTGATAAATCATGAAGGCGAAGTCATCTTAAGAGAGAAATTTTCAGCTGTAAGTATTTTTTCTCTCTTAACCTCAGAGTTGCACCTAGGAAAAAATACCTCACTTAGATTCCAGAGGTTCCTAAGACTGGCCATATGAGTAGGTGGTATGATCTGAGAAATACCAAGAGGCCACACCTGCCAAATATATCTTTCCTTAGGGGCATTCCTGGAATTCTCATCACTAGAGACAAAACAGAAAGTCCTTTTAAAATGCCCAGAGGTGTTGGGATATCATTGATTCACATAAGTTTGGCTAGAAAGTGAATAAAAGTACTTTGACATACTTTCAAGTTGGAAAAAGAAGTAGATACATTCTCATCTATGCCCTGGATAAAATGTTTTTCATTACCAAACAAAAATTAGTCTGTCTAAATTTGTCACCCTGTTTGTCTAAACTCAGGACAGACACTGCTAATTCTTAGGCTTTATTATCTGATTCCTTATAAATTTCTCCATATTTATCTATGTGCTACCCTTTGGTTTTCCTAGGACATACAATAGTACTTAGCAGTATTTCTTCATGTTCTTAACTAAGGGAATTCAAGTTTCTCTGTTTTTATTAGTCAGAGAATGCATTCATCTGATATTTTAACCTTAAAAAGGGATAAAATTGTGAAGAGAGCTGTCCATTACAGGTATATAAGAATATTTGCAAATAAAATTACACAAGCAAAGAGAGACTTTTTAAATTTATTTTTTTTATTTGAAAAGAGGAGTGACAGAAGAGAGGGAGGGAGGGAGGGAGAGGGAGAGGGAGAGAGAGAGAGAGAGAGAGAGAGAGAGAGAGAGGGAGAGATTTTCCATTTGCTTGTTCAGTTAGTTGACTCCCCAAAAGTCTACAACAGTCAGGTCCAAGCCAAGCCAAAGATAGGAGCCAGGAACTCCATCCTAGTCTCCCACATGAGTGGCAGAGGCCAAAGTGCTTGGAACATCCTATTCTGCATTCCCAGGTTCATTAGCAGGAAGCTGGGTTGGAAACAGAGAAACCAGAGCTTGAACTGGCACTTTAATAAAGAATGCCTGTGTTGCAAACAGCATCTTAACTCTCTGTGTTACAACACCTGTTCCTGAAGAGGTGATTTTTGAAGAATGCAAATTTTATGCTATAGGAACATCTTTTCAAATAATTTCTCACACCTGTGAACATATTTTTTTATACTCTATACAATCCTGGAATCAAGGCCAAGATTCCATTCCATTCTTAGTTCTTGACGTACACACAAAGTACTTGATTCTGAAATTCCCTGAGCACAATTATCTAAATTCAATTTATTTACTTTTTAAAGATTTATTTATTTATTTGAAAGTCAGAGTTACACAGAGATAAAGGAGAGACAGAGAGAGAGAGAGAGAGGTCTTTCATCTGATGGTTCACTCATCAGCCGGCCGCAACGGCCGGAGCTGTGCCAATCCAAAACCAGAAACCAGGAGATTCTTCCAGGTCTACCGTGTGGGTGCAGGGGCCCAAGGACTTGGGCCATCCTCTACTGCTTTCCCAGACCACAGCAGAGAGCTGGATTGGAAGTGGAGCAGCCGGGACATGAACCAGAGTCCATACGGGATGCCGGCACCTCAGGCCAGGGCGTTAACCCACTGTGCCATAGTGCCGGCCCTTCCAATTTAAATATCATTTCTTTCTTTCTCCCTCTCCCTCTCCCTCTTCTCCCTCTCCCTCTTCTCCCTCTCCTTCTCTCTCACTCTCTCTCTCCATCCCTACCTTAAGACATATATCTACTACTCTCTTCCTGGAGACTGTTTCCTGAAGTTTTTCATCTTCTCAAAAGCAACTTTCACCTTTACAACAACCATGGAAGATCTCTCTCTCTCTCTCTCTCTCTCTCTCTCATTCCCCCTCCCTCCCTCTCCTTTCTCTCTGTCACTCTTTCTTTCAAATACTATGCTTATCACTCCATTTCACCATTTTACAGCCTATCATCATCTCCAAGAATGATCCAAGAAACTTAGCAGCAGGATGTACATACTAACATTATCAAAAAAGTAAAATGTACATACTAACATTTCAAAAAAGTGAAACAGATGGCATGCATTTTATTTAAGATTTAGGAATTATTATATACCATATTGATCATGTTGATCTTTTATTATTCAACGTGGAGTGAAAATTTCTTCTACAAGACACTTGTGATGGGGCAAATTTCAGTGATGCTCAGAATGTGTCTGGCATATTGAGCCCATAGCAGTTAACTAAACAATGATTCAGTCCTACAAGATGTGAAGTGACCTTCTTCTTTGGAAAATATCTATATTTTTTATTTTAGAAATAGTCCTTGGTTTGTTATTAAAATGTGGACAGGACTAAATAAATGATCATGGGATAAGCGATTATGTGATTTGCATCAAAATTTTTGTTTTACGAAGAACCAAAACCTAAAGTTGGGCATGCCTAAAAACCATTTTTTGCTGAATAGAAATAGGTATATTAATGATCAGGCTAAGGTATCATGTGTCTTCACGGCCCAGGACAACTTTACCATTTTTTTCCATAGTTGCCATGTTGAAAAGTAAAAATCATGATTGCTAGTTAATTCTGTAAATATACAAAAAGTCATTAAATAGTACACACAAAATAAGTGAATTTTACAGTGCACAGAATAAATGTATGCAAATTAAAAACAATTTAGGAGCTCTGAAATACCAGGATGAAATGAAGAATTTTATGAATTTTACATGTATTTCAAATGTCTGAACCAAGCTCACTGAAAGGGGTAAAATAAAAAAAAAAAAAGTACTGTCCTGGGATTTTGGAAAACCCGGCATGGCAGAATCTGTCTTTAAGGCAAAAATAATTATTTATACATACTAAACTGTAGTTTATACTGTTGTTCTCAACTGAAATACAGGTTAATAATTCTGAAACCATAACACATGTATACCAAATTTGCAAAATTAAAAAATGCATGGTAGGAGCCAACTTAATCAGTGCTGAAATAAGAGGTTACAGAAAAATGAGGGAAGGAAATTTATAGTAGTGTATGTGATGATGGAAGACTGCTGGAGAGTTAGAGACATCAGTATGCATTCATATTTAGCTTAATTTAGAAATAGTAATCCCTCATTATCAAACGGGAAATGTTCCAAGACCCCAGTGCATGCCTGAAACTAAATTTGATACCAAAACATAATATATAATAATGTTATTTCCATAAAATATTATATAATATATATCTATAAAACATTATAGATGTTATATGTATTATGTTATGTGTAATATATACTTTTCTATACATGTATTCATAGACAAATATTAATTTATAAATAAAGTATAGTAAAAGGTTAACAATAATAATAATGCTAAAGAACAATTATAAAAAAATACCATGACAAGATAACCAGCATTATGACACTTATGCTTTGGGCATTGTTAAATAAAATAAAGGTCATTTAAACATAAGCACTTAGATATGATAGTCAATCTGATAACCAAGAAGACTACCAAGTGACTACTGGGAGGGTAGTATATAAGCATGGATACACTGGGCAAAGGGATGATTCACATTCTGGGTGGGGCAGAGTACAAAGATTTCAGAACACTACTCAGGGCCGGCGCCACGGCTCACTAGGCTAATCCTCCGCCTTGCGGCGCCGGCACACCAGGTTCTAGTCCCGGTCGGGGCGCCGGATTCTGTCCCGGTTGCCCCTCTTCCAGGCCAGCTCTGTGCTGTGGCCAGGGAGTGCAGTGGAGGATGGCCCAAGAACTTGGGCCCTGCACCCCATGGGAGACCAGGAGAAGCACCTGGCTCCTGCCATCGGATCAGCACGGTGCGCTGGCCACGGCGGCCATTAGAGGGTGAACCAACGGCAAAGGAAGACCTTTCTCTCTGTCTCTCTGTCTCTCACTGTCCACTCTGCCTGTCAAAAAAAAAAAAAAAAAAAAAAAAAAAGAACACTACTCAGAATGGTTGGTATGCAATTTAAGACTAATGGATTATTTATTTCTAGAATTTTCCATTAGATATTTTCACACTACAATTGTCTATGAGTAACTGAAACCATGTAATGTGAAATTGGATAAGGAGATTATTAAACCAATAATTGCATGTGACTACTGATTTATAGATATGTAAAGATACAAAGATTTACCTCCTTGCTCTGTCAAATGAAAGGGAATAGAAATTATGATATCCCAGTAACAATGAGGACACCTAGCACTCAGATTAGGAACCTGGGATCCTGAGCCTGCACTGTGACACAGCAGGTTAAAGCCCTGGCCTGAAGCACTATTATCTCTCTCATATGGGTGCAAGTTCGAGACCTGGCTGCTCCACTTCCAATCCAGCTCTCTGCTGTGGTCTGGGAAAGCAGTAGAAGATGGCCCGAGTCCTTGGGCCCCTGCACCCACATGGGAGACCTGGAAGAAGCTCCTGGCTCCTGGCTTCGGATCTGCACAGCTCCGGCCATTGAGGCCAACTGGGGAGTGAAGCATTGGATGGAAGACCTCTCTCTCTCTCTCTTTGCTTCTCCTCTTTCTGTGTAACTCTGACTTTCAAATAAATAAATAATAAAAAAAAAAGGAACCTGGGATCCTTCAAGAAAAAAAATTTCAGGACTGCAGCATCTTATCTATAGTGTATCTTACAATGCCAAGAAGTAAGAAATATTTTTACACATTCACAATGAGAGATATGACCTAGGGTTGCAGGAACCAACTGAATACCCAGTGGCCAAAACTGAAACAATTTAAGTAACTGAATTAAATTAAATATTGTTAGATTATAATCCAATGTAAAAACAGATATTTTAAGTCCATACTGAAATAAATGATTAATCAAAGATATAAATGAAGGAAAATAGAGAAATTTCACATGCAGAAGAATGACAAACAGAAAGCTTAAAATATGTTGCCCTTTGTAGGAAGTATATCAAGTATGTGGCGGTGGACGATAGCCCAGGTGCTTGGGCCCCTGCACCCACACGAGAGAACCAGAAGAAGCTCCTGGCTCCTGGCTTCCATCTGACCCAACCCTGGTTGTTGTGACCATTTGGGGAGTGAAACAGGATAGAAGAGGTGTTGCTCTTGTCTCTCTTTGTCTCTCCCTCTTTTGCTGTAACTCTGACTTTCAAATAAATAAATAAACCTTTAAAAAACAGAAAACCTGGTGGTCTACATTAACATCAACAGGGTTGTTATCAACAGTCATATTGGTGCAATGTACACTTCTTATAAGAGTATTTCAAAAAGTTTATGAGAAAATGGGATTAAAATATAAGTTTACATTTGCATAAAAATTTAATTCATAAATGTTTTCTTCATAATGTATATTTTCCACTAACATAATTTTGAAGAGTTCTCTTACGATGGGATGAAAATGACTTTAATTTTAACTTCTGTGGTTTTTCACCCCAAAGCACATTAACCCAATGTAAACATAAAAAAAAACCCCAAATTTGTATTTAACAAGATTCTACAAAATGCTTTGCCAATATTCCCCAGATTATCAAGACTATCAAAAATGAGGAAATTCTGAGAAAGTCACAACCAAAAGGAGCTTAAAGAGACAGGAAAATTAAATGTAATGTTCTATTTTGGATAAGATTGAGATCCTGGAGCCGAAAAAGAATCACAGGAAAAAAACTGAATAAATGTGAATAAAGTATGTGAATAAAGAATGAGGTTTAGTTAATAATAACATATAAATATAGGTTTATTAATTATTCTAAATTTACAATATTAATTTAAAATGGAGATTCTAATAATAGGAGAAATTAGGTGTTAGGTATAGAGGAATGCTTTGTACTATTATTGTAACATTTTTATAAATCTAAAACTTTTCTACAATAATAGTATTATTAAAACATACATTCATATCATTGCATTTTAAGTGATATTTGAGAGGATTATATTATTAGTTTATATTTTTTGGCTGACATTTATTGAGACTGGCCCATTTGTTACCATCATTTCCTAGAAATAGAAAAAGGCAGTGTTACAGTATTCCAAAGGATATGTACTCAAAGAAAGTAATTTCTTCTTTGATTATTATATTTGTATATTTTACATGTGAAATTCTCATAGTACATATTTTGCTAAGTGCACCATATCTGAGCATATTGTTTCATGAAGTCCAACAGCCTTTACTTGTCCTTTCCAGGATTAAGAAGTAAATCAGGTATTTCTTATCTTTTTTTTTCAAGAAATTTATGTTTATTTTATTTTAATTTCTTTAATAATTTTAAGAAACTGTTTACTTTTTCTGTATATTTTCTATTGCATATGTCAAGATAAAACAAATGATGACTTCTCCAAATTCTTGTTATATATATTTTCACACTTAAAAATATTACATAAAAACCAAAGAGAATAATATTTTAGTATTATTTCTGTGAGTTGACTACCAGAAAGCTACCTTTTAAGCTAATATTCAGAAAAGATATTGCTATTTAAGTCTTCTTTTCCCTGAATTTTATTGGATACAGTCAACCTTCTATTTTATGTTTCTTAAATTTCTGCATTTATTTAAATAAAAATATTACTGAGCCAACTAAAACACTAGTTTGGTAAAGCTGAGTTCCAGCAAAAGAATATGAACCAATTCCACACTTACAAATGAAAGGAGCTTGGTAGACTCTAAGCTTTATTTTTCTTTTCACTTAACTACTAATTAGGAACCATGGCTCTAAAACTAAACCTAAAACTATATGATGGAGAAATTTAAGATTTCAATTCTATTCTTCTAGGAATAAATATACTTAAAATACCTTAGCCCATAATTAACAAGCATGAAAAATCTTCTCTCCCAACTGACTTATTTACATATATATTTGCAAATATCAAATTCCCCCTGCTACTTTTATGCTACCATGTTAAATACTACATAGGACTGGTTCTCTATTTTTATATTATAATCTTTGTGATGGCAAAGACCTTCTAAAATTGATGTCATTCACAACTTGTGTAACAATCAGAACTATAATGAAAAGCATTTTCTGAGTTTCAGTGATCATTCTTTAAATAGCGCCAACTCTATTCAAGACAACCCAAACAAATGACTAGCAATCAACTGTTCCCTACCTTCTCCCAAAGAACAATCTGAAACAAAGCAATTCAATATAGTTATCATATAGGATAAATCAGAATACCAAAGACTATACTCTCACCAAGAAAGAGAATGAGGCAATATCTATTCAATTATTAATAGTCATGACTTCCTTTTTTGCTAGGTTCACTGCAATGACTTAAAAGAATGAAAAATTTTTTGAGTCAAACTTCCAAAAATATTTTATAATTACTTATCATTAGTACCAATAAGACAGTAGGAGGACTCATCCAGCAAAAATAATCAGCACTGACAGTACACAGGAGATTCAGTGCATCTCCACAGGAATATTTTACCTGATATTTTCTTCCCAAATATTTTTTAACAAAGTCCAGGCTTATTTTTTATTGTCCTTGTTAGTTGTTTATAAAATGTTAATAGGTATATTAAATATCACTTATCAAATGAAGGCACTGAAACTATGTAAATACAATCTTGTATATAAGGTTACATAGATCACATCATTCTTTCTTCCCAAAGAAGTGAATTTTCCATGTGGGCAGAGAAGTAATATGATACTGTATAATACATGAAAAAACAATGGTCTTGGATTTTGACTCTATGACTTATTTTTACTGGCACTTGCATGCCATTTAAGCTTTAGGTTCCTTAATTTACCCACAGTTGAACCAAAAACTCTGTGCTAAATGATTTCTAAAATGTCAACTACTTCTGGAGTTCAGGGTATTAGAAAGACCGTAGTAAACGCAATTTCTAATTAAACTACCAGAATTTCTATGTAAAAGAGGAAGTCACCAAAAGCAAAGTAGGAAAAACTTACAATATCTCCCTAATAAGCATTGTTATAATGAGAAAATCAATAAACAGTAAAGAGTCAATCAGCACCTATTTTTTAAGATAAAATAAATTTTGATAAAATAGAATTTGCTGAATTAAAAAGGAAGAGCTTATAATTACTGTCTTCTATTTTAAATTTTTACTATTAAAGTAATATTCTTTCTAGAATAATATCATATATAGCTAAAAAGATTATTGTTTATCTAAAACTATAAGCTCTTGGAAAACAGGTCCATTTTCTCTTATTTTCCCATCTACTGAGTCACCTCTATAGAGTAAGACAATTCTTAGTGGTTTCTATTTATTTTGAAATACTAGCACACGCATGAAGCTTCCATCTTAATCTCCCCTGAATGACAGGCTGAAATTATAAATTCTATGTTTAACATTTCTTATTGAATGTCTAATAAACAACTTAAGTATAATACAGCCATAATGGTAACACTGCTTGCCAGGTACATTAGTTTTCTATAGCTGTGTAGCAAATAACAAACTTCATAGCTTAAACAACACCTATTTATCATTGCATAGCTTCGGTGGGTCAGAAACATAATCACAGAGTAGTCGAGCTCTCTGCTCATTTTCACATACAGCCAAAATTAAGACTTCGGCTGGGGCTGTGATCTCATCTAGAGCTTAAGAGTACCCACCCAAGCTCATTCAGGTCATTTACACCATTCACCAGCTGTAGCTATATTTCTGAGGCTCCATTTTCACACTCTCAGCCAAGAACAACTATCAGCTCCCAGGCCATCCTTAAATTTCTGACATGTGCTCCCCTTCCTCTCATATATCAATTTGCTTCTTTGAGGTCAGAAAAGAGCATCTCTCTGACATTTCACCTTTAAAGGGCTCACATAGGAGCAGGCAGGCAGCATAGTGTTTTAAGTCACCCACTGGGATCCTTGCATCCTATACTGTACTGCCTGATCAAGTCCTGGCTCCTTGATTCCAATCCAGCTTTCTGCTAATACACATCCTGGGAGGCAGTACTTGGTTCCCCAACACTGAAGTGGGACACCCAAACTGAATTCCTGGCTCTTGACTTCAGCTTGGTCCAGTCTTGGCTGTGGTAAGCATTTGGAAAGTGAACTTGGGGTAGGAGATCTATAAAACATAAACTGAAACTATCTATCTCCTTTCCATTAATTTCTTCTATAATTCTCCTTCTATGCATAGCTGAATGACTTTTTTAAATGTTAAATGGAATCATGTTACTGTTTTGGCCTCCTATGACTTCCTCCACACTTTGAATACCCGTAAACCTTCTAAACAAGGTCTTACGAGGCCTTCTATGAAGATGCTATTGTTTGAATGTGTTCCTTCCAAACTTTATGTATTAAAACTTAATCCTGGAGCTGGTGCCGCGGCTCACTAGGCTAATCCTCTGATGCGGCATGGCACCCCAGGTTCTAGTCCTGGTCGGGGCACCGAATTCTGTCCCGGTTGCTCCTTTTCCAGTCCAGCTCTCTGCTGTGGCCCAGGAAGGCAGTGGAGGATGGCCCAAGTACGTGGGCCCTGCACCCGTATAGGAGACCAGGAGGAAGCACCTGGCTCCTGGCTTCGGATTGGTGCAGTATGCCAGCCACAGTGGCTGTTTCAGGGGTGAACCAATGGAAGGAAGACCTTTCTGTCTGTTTCTTTCACTGTCTAACTCTGCCTGTCAAAAAAAACAAAAAAACAAAAAAACAAAAAAAAAACCTTAACCCCCATTATAGAGATATGAAGAGATGGTTAAATGATGAGTGCTCTGCCTTCTAAAAAGGGCTTCAGAAAGATGTCCATTTATTTTTGCCCTCTATCCCTTTTGCCATGTGAGGACACAGCGTTTTTCTCACTGGAGGTTGCAGCAACAAGGCACCATTCCACAATGGTGCACAGAGTAGCTCTCCAGACACCAAACCTGCTGATGCCTTAATCTTGTACTTCCCATTGTTCATGACTTTGAAAAATGAATTTCTCATTTTTTTAAAAAAATTATTTAGTCTGTGGTATTTTATTATAGCAGCACAAGCATATTAAAAAGAGAAGCTCTCTCTGAGGAAACACTATTCAATATGTAAATAACTCTCTAAAGTAAGCCCCCTCATAATCTCAACAAAGAGTAGATCAGGCAGAGGTGATTAATGTAAAAATCCTGAAGCAGAGATAACGTGATGCATTAGAGGAACATAAAGGAGGACAGGATGATTGGCACAACTTACAGTGAGGGAGAGGATGGACTAATCACAGCTTCTGACTCCGTTGGTAAAATTAAGTATCAGGAAAGACTGGTAATCTAGCACATGGCAGATGAGTAACCTGCTGGTTTCATGGGGTACTTCTGTGGATTCTCTGGGGATCTGCAACAATTGAGGTCTTGCCCTAACAACTTCCTTCGTGAGTACACATGCATCCCTATGAGTGGTTATCTATGATGCCTCTCCTTATTGCCTGTCTTTCTATTGTGGTCTCCTCTTCTTTTAGACACGATTCTTGGAGTTAGTGTAAGACAACATTATACAGCCTACATCTGGAACCGAGAAAACGTGCAACCTTAGTTCAGTCTCTGTAAGTGGAGTTATTTCCTACTTGTACTATCAAACATGCTGCCACCAAGTCTCTTCAGTCAGACTTGGCTTCTAGATTAGATATGAATCAGATACCAGAGCCTCCACATCCTCCAAGTTCAAGTTCATCTAACATTCTTTTTGAAATCCCTATCATTTGACTTGAAGTAAGTGGGAAGCAATCTACTCCCATTCATGAGGACTCAAAACATCCTGACAAGTCTTTTCAAATTCCTACATTCTGGCTGAATTATGATTCTTCACTTAAGTAAACACTAACATTTCCAAAACTTACGTTTAATCCTTTCATATGTAATTAATATATAAGTTGTACTATAGCTCTATTTAAATGGTAGGAATAATGTACACATGAGTGCAAAATAGAGGGTATATTTAAGACAACAAATTTTGCTGGGTAATGTGTCTGGCTTTGCCACTCACCAGCAGTATGTCTGTGACCAAGTTCTTCAAACTTTGTGTATCAGTATTTTCATCTGTGAAATACAGAAAATAACAATCATAGTGTTAAGATGAGAATTAAATAAACTATATACACATTCTTACCCATAATCCAACAAACACAAGCACATGTACATTTTCAGCTATACACACATACACAATCTTTCATATTCTCTAATTTTTATATGTTCATATAGAGTTGTCACCTATTTTTTTTCATGCCATATATAACTTACGCTTGAGACAAAACATCTCATCTTAAGGTGCTATCTAAAATGTGTCAATAGGAAACAAGCAATATCAATATTTTTATATTTAAAACATGACAATTCTTCACTATATCATGTGGGTGTATTTTTTTAAATGTCTGAAATACATATGGACATAAATTTTCAAACTAAAAGAAAAAAATCACCTTTTCACATTATTAAAAACTTGAGTTCATCAGTTCTACTTAGACAATGACTATTATTATTTTTAATAATAAGCTGGCAGAAGTTAGGATACCACTTGGGATGACTGCTTCCCATGACAGAGTACCTGCATTTAAGTACTGACTCAGCTCCTGATTCCAGCCTTCTGCTAATGTATACCTTGGGAGGAGCAGCAGATGAGTAAAGTAGTTGGAAATCTGCTACCCACATGCGAGAGCTGGATTGAGTTCCCAGCTCATAGCTTCTGCCTGGCCCAACCCAAGCTGTTGCCAGAATCCAGGGGGTGAAACAGCAGATAGGTGCTCCTTCTCTATCATTTGTCACGTCTCTCTTTCTCTTTCTACCTCCCCCACCCCATGTGTGTATGTGTCTGTGTTTATGTCTGTCTCTCCAATAAATAAAAATAGTAGTCTTAAAATCACACACGTATGGCACTTGGTATTCAACATGTATTCATAACATTATTATACTTATTTTTATTATTTCATTTGAAGCAAAAGGTATTTTACATAGCATTTTTACATTTTAAATAATTTTTTACATGTGAAGAAGCTGACATTAAGAAATACTGTAAAACTTAGATAAGGAGACTAATAAAAAAAATAGACCTTTATCACTCCACTAAGTCCTTACCTAGTAATCTTTATACAGTTGGACATTGCTCCTTAACCCAGGTAGAAAGGGTATCACTAACTCCATTAGCTGAGATCTCACAGTGTTACATGAATGCTTTCTGAAAAATATAATTAGTATATTAAACCAAGACATGTAGCAGAGTTCAAATCACAATTATCTTTTGTCTCTAATACTTCTTGAAAATTTATTCAGTGTGGATATTCTTTCCTGTTGCTGGATGAAAAACTGGCTAATTTCATGACTTTTTGCTTCTTCCTAGGTATAAAGCAGTTCTGTAACCCTTTAAGTCATAAAGCATTGCCCTAATTCAATAATTACAATTTATACTTGTGCAATTCATGTTATTAATCAATGTTTCTACAGCAAATCAAATTTAGACTTTTCATTCCCAAACGCAAGGTCTGTATTTGCTTGCCTCATACACAATGAGCATGGTTCTATTTTGCCTTTTTTCCCCACCTGTCTTTCTCTTCTTTAACTGGCTAGCCACTTTGCTAGACCCTTCCAGGATCACAGTGAGCATGCTCAAAGAAATAAGAGAATGAAATGATTTTTCCTTGACCAGTTACATCATATTTTATGTGCTAGGTACATAAGCAAAGCTGATAATCTTATGGGAATCTTTTGTATCTTGGATTTAGAAGTTTCCATAGTTGGCAACATTTCATTCTCCTGACTGCATGCACTCCAATTCAGCCCTTCATGTTCCTGGACATCTCACACAAGGTCACACTATTGGAGTCTCTTTAATACTTCCTGTTGATCCTCTTTGTTAGTCCTCAGGAAAGTTTTCAACCCATTCTTTTACTTGCAGTGGCTCAAACCTAGTCTACTAATAAATTCTTTGCCACAGACCAGGGCAGTTTTAAAGAAGCAACAAAACTCTTAGGTCTATACCAAGCACAGTTAGCCCTTTTCTTATCACTTGAATAGTCTAGGTGAGTGATTGACTCCAGGTTGCAAGGTCCCATAATGTCAGGAAAGACATGTAAATCCCTCTAAGTGGTCTTGTGAAAACCCACTCTTTCTAACTGTACGCTTCTCTTCTGCACAAGTAAGATGAGGTTTGAATGCTGTTTCCTTCACAGAAGTTCTCTTCAAATCGTTTACCTTCTTCACACTCTGGTGGTTCATGTCCTTGAAATATCTGAGGGTTTCAAAACTCAGAAGAGTAGGTTTCTGGATTTTCCTCTATATTCATCAAAAAGAGAAAAAGTAGTGTCTGACTCATATTCATTTCAAAACTGTGTATTTGGAAAGGGCATTTAGCCTAGCACTTAAGATATCGGAGTACTGGGTCTGGCTCTTGGTTCCAGATTCCTGGTAATGCAGACACCAGGAGGCAGCAGTGATGGTTCAAGTAACTTGAGAGTTCTGAGTGCATTCCCCATTTCCAGCTTTGGCCCCAGCCCAGTCTCAGCTGCTGTGCGCATTTGGGAGAGTTAACCTATGAATGAGAGCTCTTTCAAACCGTATCTGTCTCTGTCTAATAAAAAAAAAAAATACAATTAAAAATTTATTTATTTATTTGAAAGTAGAGTTACAGAGAGACAGAGGCAAAGAGAGGTCTTCTATCCATTGGTGTAGCCATCCAAATGGCTGCAATAGCCAGAGATGGGCCAATCTAAAACCAGGAGCCAGGAGGTTCTTCTGGGTCTCCCACACAGCTGCAGGAGCCCAAGGACCTGGGCCATCTTCTACTGCTTCCTTAGGCCATAGCAGAGAGCTGGATCAGAAGTGGAGCAGCCAGGACTTGAACAGATACCCATATGGGATGCGGCACCACAGGTGGAGGTTTTACCCAAAATGCCACAGCACCGACCCCTTGGTAAGCCCTATCAATAGCCTGCTCTACATGTTCTGCTCCTTGCTTTATACTATCATATTGATGAATGTATTGTATATATATTATGTCCTCTGCTGAGTTACAATTTCCTTAAAAGGAGATACTGTGGTTTATTTATTTATACATTCTTCATGACACTTAGAATTGGATACACACTAAATGAAAAGCAACACGGAAAACTAGCCAAAGGCTAACGTGCAATTAACGGAAGCAAGAAGAATCTAACAGTTAAGCAAATAACATCAGACAGGCATGGAATTAAATCCTCGCTTTATCATGGGCTAACTCAATGGGTGACCTTGGAAATGTGGTTATACTTTATCTGCAAAGTATAAATAATGACACTTTCCTTATTTGGTCTTAGTGAAGAATATTTCCTTATTTGGTCTTAGTAGAGAATAATTTTAAAATTAGCTGTTTTAATTATTGTTATTATATTTGTTACCTATTTTTCTAGAAAGATAATAGATATGGCCAAAAATGTGAATAAATTTGTTTTATAAACAAGCTGATGATTAAATTAAAAAAACTCAGCAGTTATCTAAGCAACTTGATCGTTAAAAAACAATTTGAATTAATAAGGCTAGATAGACATATTCTTTATACACATGTGAGTAAAAAAGAAGAAAAAAATGAAGACACTGCCTGAAGTATGGTAAGCATTGACATATTTTTCATGGTTTTATTATGTTCCTGTAGGTTGAAAACATTAAAAAATTACCAGTATGAGGGAAAAATGTTAATCTTATATGGTTTATAATTTATTTTAACTTGATTAATTATGGAAAATGTGTAAAAAAAGTATGTTGGTTTCAATATATAGTCCAGGGCTGATAATTGGACTGTGGTTTTCAGCAATGATTTCCTACTACTTAATCTGAAGGCTGATCTCTAGGCTTCATCTATTTTACTCATCAACACCCGCTATTTGTTCATGAGCTCAATGTTAAATTACTATCAATACTATGTAAGTACACTAACTAAAATATACAAACAATTTCTTCACTAATTTTTATGAACAGATTATTAGAATCTGCTAATCTTATATTTTATATAAATGATACACTAGACATTATTCTTAAATGCTCCTCTATTTAGCCAGTGATTCTGGAAGATTATAGGTTATCCGGTTCACTAGAGAGCTAAAACAAAGCAGTCCCTCCTTTGCTGAGGCTTTGTTTTCTGTGATTTCAGTTTGATTCAGTCAACTGTGGTCTAAAAACATAAAATGGAATACTCCAGAAATACATAAATCTTTAAGTTTTAAATTACATTCCATTTTGAGTAGTGTGATGAAATCTGCCACCATTTTACTCTGTCTTGCTCTCTATGTTAATCATCTTGTCCAGTGCATATATACTACCATTCAATTACTCTCTAGCTATCCAGGTGATAAGATCAACTGTTGCTATATCACAATGTGTATGTTCAAGTAATCCATATTGTATTTAAGAATGGCACCAAAGAATAATAAAAGAGATATAGAAAACTTTATTATGGCATATTGTTATAAT
The DNA here is from genome assembly GCF_051225735.1 of Oryctolagus cuniculus. Classification (NCBI taxonomy): domain Eukaryota; kingdom Metazoa; phylum Chordata; class Mammalia; order Lagomorpha; family Leporidae; genus Oryctolagus; species Oryctolagus cuniculus. The sequence goes on along the minus strand of NC_142873.1, from coordinate 67,512,793 downwards.
TGTCCTATTTTATTAGTTATTGCTGTTGATTTCTTACTATGCTTGATTTTTAAACTAAACTTTACCATACTTATGCATTTTTAGAGAAAACATGCATATATCTGTATATAGACATACACACACATTTACACACATATAGAGTTTAGTACTATCCACAATTTAAGGTACTCACTGGGGGTCTTAGGAGGTAGGCACATTCATAAGTGAAGATTACCCTATTGCTTATTTAATCAAAGGTCAATATTTATGCAAGGTATCATCAGAGCATATGCAGCAGAAAGCTGAGATTTCATGGTCTGTAGAACTTTACTCGTATTATTTTATGTTTGTTTATGAAAAAATATCCATGTGTAGCAGAATCTGTGCCATTATTCATGATGTGATGGGTAGATAAAAAAAGTTGGTTATATCACTTAACCAACTCCTACAATGGTAGCCACTATATTTACTAGAGATAATCTAATAGCTGTGAAATAATTGGTTTAGTCAGATCATGACAAATATTTGTGTATATATGATAGAAATTATATATAAATATATATGAGAGAGATTATTACTTCTTGAAAGATAACACTGCAAGAAATAGCTTTGAAACTGATCATTAAAGTTAGTGTTCATCAAAATATAGATGTGTTATTCGAAGAGGAAGGTAAGGAAGGTAAGAACAATAATTCTATTCATAGTGTTGGAGGAACAGAAACTGCAAGAATAAATCGAGGCATAATGGGTCTAAGAGATGGTGATACTAGTAAGAAGTTCCTGCAGAGTATTCAGAATATCCATTTCTTCTTTTTCATCTGATTTTTCCACTGGTTATGTTGGATTGGGATTGAAGGATGGTTGTTTTCACACCATCACTGATGAGAATAGCTAGGATTTAGGTAGAGAGAGATAAAACCTTAATGATAGGAAACTTGAAGATTTAAGTATCTGCAGTGTCCAGATTCACAACTAATTCTGATATTTAGGGTAATTTCACATTTCACTCATCTTCCTCTCTATAAACATCATTTTGCTGAGGTTGTATCTAAGCTGTAAGAATCTAAAAGGGCATCACACAATTAACAGGTGACATCTGGTTCTCAGTGACAACTTCAGGCTAACGCCGTGACATGCCTGTTTTCTCTGGTCTCTACTACTGGCGCATGCAGATGTCAGCTACGTCATACTTCTCTCCAGTCTGCTTATGCTCTGAGCTGTAACCATTCTGTTTTCAGTTCAACGTGAAAGCATTCTGCTGCTCTCCAGGGTTTATTAGTGAGACAAGAGATTCTAAGAGGCCATTTCAGGTCTGTACCTCGAATATGTCACTCATTTTGTTCTCCATACACCAAGTAAGGGACATAATTGGAGGTAGGGGAAGAGTGGCACAATATAACGTTTGAGATCTCTCTAAGCTCCACTGTAAGAAATCATCTTCAGTTCTAGAAACCCAATTTTATGTATTTGTTCTATTGTTAATCCCCAAACTGATCACTGGGCTTGAGGAAAAAAGGTACCTGAGAACACTTTCCAAGTGATATGAAAAAATCTAAATATTCTTTCCCCATTTTTGTCCTCTTTCTCACCCGAGAAATTTTTCTTGATGGATTTGAAAAATTAATTGATTTATAATCTGTTAGCATATTATTGCACCTTGATATTTTTCATTAACTTGTATGTGTGTAAATTATTTTTCTTTCTACATCTTTGCTTTTGAAGCATAAACAATACTTTGTTTTACTGCTGTTCCCCCTTTTAAATCTTTTTTCTAAGACATAAATTCAGAGTATCTAACATGTTGTTACAGTTGGGATCACAGATAGCAGCGAGTGGGGGTAGGAGGAACAACATCATGTATTAACCAAATTATCAGGAAAATTGTTTCAAAGTATTATACTGCTACATAACTACTAAATAATGTTTTTAATGAAGTCTGTAAAATTTAGTGATGGTTTCATAAAGAGTTCTATTGTTTACTTTTAAGGACAAAAGCTGTTTTCTGAGTCTTCAGTAATCTACCTAAAATAAATCTCCAAATTGGGCTAAATTAAATACTGACTACATCATCAATCTTGGGGCAATTATCACAAATGTCAGAAAGAGTAAAAGAGAAAATATTTAGTCTTTTACATAAAGAAATGCTTAATAAGCTTGATTTATTAATGATAAGTATTACAATCTGAGCTTTCCTTAGTTTTCACATACACTAAGCACAGTACTAAAACTCAGTTTATCTCTGTCAATCATTGAGAGATCTGATCAAATAAGGATTCCAAAAGCACCACTGAATGTATTCTCAATCTTCGTAAAATCTATGAAATGCATCTTATGTTAGTTGTATGTATAATGATCAATAACTCAAATTCTTTCAAATTGCATATAATCTACACTTCCATAATGAATTCCTAAATTATGGAATTATAATACAATTATGTCTTGGAAAGGATGTTTGCTGAAATTATCATTTAACCCAATATACAGTTATATATGTGATATACTGTATATTTTACCATGCATTTCTTCCAAAATGACCTTATACACACACATGCATGTGTACACACACACACACATACCAAACCTCAGCAAATGCTTCCTTATTTTATGAAGTCTAATGTCAGGTCCTAATTAAAGAAAATGTGAATAATGCTCTTCCATAACAACGTGATACAAAGTAAAACCCTGTTTCAGTAGTTCTGCAGTCCACTGTTAAAAAAAATCTAGAAAAAAAGAGTTGCAATGTGATTCAAAGACAGAGCATTGAAATTGATTCATATTTCACAGGGATCTGTAGAACTGTGGGTCTAGATTGCAGCTCTTAACCACTAGCCAGCTTTGCCTGCTTTTCCATGATAGGCTCTGTCTTCACTTTTTAAAATACTAACAGGCTTCTTGTGGGTGGGATCAAATAACTGCCCCTCTCCCTTCACCTGTGAAATTTCAGAGCCCATTTGAAAAGGGCCATTGTTTCCCAGGAATGCCAGGCCTAGTCCAGGAAAGAAAGTCTTCATTTCAACAGGAATTTGGAGCCTGCCTGAGAAGGCCAGCCAGTTACTTGGTGAAAACTGTGGCGATTCATTCAAGTTCTGAACAGTTACTATCCAGGCTGTAACTCGCTTACTTTCAGCTCCTAAGTTTCATGACTAATGTGTTTTTTTCCCTTAAATCATAGGGATGTGTGCGTGTGCATCTGTGCATGCACGTCACAGCAGAAAGGAGTAAGTATGTCTGAAGTGCAGTGTGTGCACAGGCAGTGAGCTATTGAAGGAAACCTCTTTTCCCAAACAGGGAGCTGCAGCCATGAGTATGAGACATAGGTTCCTCTGTTTCAACTTCTGCCCCTACAGTTACAGCAGTGAGTGCATTCATGTGAATAAGCTCATATGTTTAACAAGTATTTTGAAATAGGTTCCCAATAAAATATATTTGTACAAGAATACAAAACAACGATACAGTACTTGTATTCAAGACCTCTACAGAAGGCTCTTGTCTGAAACATATTAAAAATAATTTCTAAAGTAAAATTAGGACTAGAAGCCTAAAGAATACATGACTTCAGAAAGGAAAAAAAAAAACAAAACCTTGATACAGACTCAAACCCTTCTTAGTGTCTACAGGGACAGACTAGCAGTTTTACTATCTAAAGTTCCAACTATTTAGAGTTCCCTGACATTTTATACAGAATATCTTGGAAATTTTCCAAGATTTGTTCATTCTACTAATAAGATATTTACACTTGCAAAATCCTTATTAAGAAAATCTACCTCTGCCCCTCAAAAATTTCAAAACATCATTCAAGCATTCAATTTGACCAATGTGTACAAATACAAAGAAAAGACAACAATGTAACAGACTAGAAAGCAGAGCATTTAGCCTTATGCATGTTTGTTAGAAGGGCAGGCAGTAGTGTTCCCAATACAACTTCAAGATCACACTTTGGAAATATTTTTTCATGGCAAGGGCAAGCACTTTTTTTTTTTTTTTTTTGAGATGTTACATTAATTACTGTATTCAACATCTACAGAGTTTGGAAACCTTTTTGTATGATTCTCATAAGTCACATTTTAATCTCTCATTAAACAATAAAGCATCATAAATTTGTGGTGAATTGCCACATAAAGGTTTAACAAAGCAAATTTTCAAAAATTAGAAAATAGTGAAATAGAGTCAAATCACCTACAGAAGACATGGTTTGCCGTCTGTTCTCCTTCAGGGGATGTTTTCTGTGATCTTGTTAAAAACTTGATGTTGTGACACCATTAGTCGTTAGACTTGAGGATAGATGGTGCACAAAAGGAAGCTTGTCCTTTTGGGACGTGGTTTTGAATCAGTTTCAGATGACAGAAAAATACTCTTTTGTGGCTGCTAAAGTTCAGGAATGAATTCTGGCAGTCTTACCCAATTCCCTAAAGCAGAGTCCACATTACCAACATCTAATTGGCAGACTATGCTTGTAACTCCCATGAGGGCCAAGGTAATGAATGGATTTAGTGAAGGTGTCCTGAGTCATCTTTACAGTGGCTGTTCTGGGCACTAAGGCTCTTTCTCATAACCTCCCCAGACATATCACTCAAGGAAAAGAGAGAGAGGCTTATGTTCTAGCAAAACAGCAACAAGACATGGCAGTTTTATTAAATGGTTGTCTCAAAGAAAGCTGCTCTCTTCCTTTGATAAGGTAAAGCAAAGGAGTCTTAGGAAAGAAAATATATTCTTGCTTGATCACTTGATACCTTAATTTCCATTCCAAACACTCTTTTATATTTGGATTCAATTTCCAGCTAAATATGGTGGAATTTGACTTCCTTTTGGCCTACTCCAGATTATTCTTTAGTCAGTGAGGGAAGAAATTTGGCCCATTTCTCCCTAGAAAGCCTAGAAGGATTTACTCTTATTTATAAGTAACTTTTGTTCTTTGTATCTGGGAGACAGAATTGGTCCAGTCTTTCTAATTCTGTGCATATAAATAGAACTAAATAATTTTAATATAGATTTACTATTATCTTATTAATTCTTAAATTATTGATGCAAATTTATATCTGAAATTTTTTTTACATACACCAGTTGCTCAACACTAGCAAGCAAGATTGAATATAGAAATCTTCACTGCCAGTTGCCTCATTCACAAATTAGAACTGTAGTAGAGAAGCTGAGGTCAAAAAGGAAATGTCAGTCATGACAAAAATTAATGATTTACTGGTTTTGCAGAAAGTATTCTTTACTTCCTACAAACAGAATTATTATATGAAATACTATTAATCCTTAGCAAACATTTTCAATACTGACTAGTCTATAGAATTTATATTTGACAATGCTATCTGAAAGTCACATAGAATTATATTATTGGAATATTTTCAAGCATTTCTATATTCTTAAGCCCCCTTCCTTTACCAGAACCAAAATCAATATATATATATACTACCCTGCAATTTTTTTAATGAATAAAAAGATAAAGTGGAGTCTCAAGGACAAAATACACATTGAAAAACTAGGTGCTTTGAACTTTCTCATCACCTTACCAGGGTTTCCGCACAGGCAGCCTAAAAGACAACTCAGCAATGTCTGAATGGAACTGCAAACAATGGCTCCTTCACAAGTGGGTCTTTAATTGATTACGGCTGTGTTTATGGAAGCAGAAGAGAATTTACAAAAAATGACAGATTCCCTTAATTTTGAAGGACTTTTACTGGCATTCATGGTAAGAGTGGTTTATATATTGAACAGTCCAAATCTTTTCCCTACCTATACCCACCTGGTTGCCATCCAAACTAAGTAAACATTAAAGATGCTTACTTTATTTCCGAATTTAAAGTATTTTTTAAAAATTTGAGAGAAAGAGAACCCGGAAGTCAAAGAGAGATGTTAAAGAGAGTTCCCATCTGCTGGTTCACTCCCCAAATAATTGCAATAGCCAGGACTGGCTGAGGCTGCCATGAGTCAAAATTTTTCCTAGGTTTCCCACAGAGGGTGTCAGGGATTCAATAATTGGATCCATCATCACCATCTCCCAGGGTCTGCTTTAGTTGGAAGCTGGAATTGAGAGCCCAAGCCCACGGACTTGAACTAGGCATCTTCATATGGGATGCAGGCATCTGAACTGGCGCCTCAACTGCTTGGTCAAACACGTGCTTCTATGTCATTTTTTATTATAATTATTTCCTCATACTCAAATGTATAAAATTCACATTTTCTAAGATATAGTTTATGTTCAGAGAGTTGAAACAAAGACTGGTTTCTCTTTGTCACAGATTCTATATTAAATATTAGAGAAGATACTGAATAATTAATTGTTAGAACTGAAGGTAGTTGTGTTGTTCCTCTGCCAATCTACCTACAGAATTAAAAAAAAATGGAAGTTGGGAAATTATGATTCATACCTTCCATTCAAGTAATATCTACTTTTATCATAGCATCAAAATACTATAATTTTAAAGTTGTGTTACATTTATTTAATAACTTAATACTAGATAATCATATGTGATTTAGGGCAAACAGAAATTAAAATTTAGCTATATTAGCCTATGTCAAAAGGCTTTTCATTTGCCTGTTAATAGTGCCCTCTACAGGTCAATTATAACAACAACATAAGATCCTTAAGTAGTTTGGTCTATGGTCAGAGATTATCTCGATGGAAAACAGTGATACAATTGTAATATTAAATATAAAGTCTACTAGTCAATTCCAATTTACATTTTAAGTCTTTAAAATCAACCAAAAATTAAGTGGTCTAATGAATAGCATGGACTGTAATTTCAAAGCAAATACTTGAGAAGGTCTTAAGTGATTTATTCAAAGTTAATAAACTGAAGAAATAGCTTAGAAGCAGAATAACCTAAGGTGTATGCTAATGTTAACCTTTTTACACAAAATGAAGATGACAACATTTTATTATGGCTTCTTTGTGGGAAAAGTACATGAACAGGAAAAACCATCTTACCTCAGAACACTGAAGCTGTGGTTTTCCTCATTCATCAAGGACTCCTTTTTAAAACAGACTCACAAATCAGTAGCTGCAAAATATATTTATTTGTAGGACAACACTGTACTGTTAAATTAATATTATTACATACTGTTTCATTATTGCTTAATTTTTGACTTTCATTCTAAAACTTTGACTTGCAATGAACAAAAAATTAACCTAATAACTGGATTTCTTAGTTTAAATTTCACAGAAATTTCTATATATTTCCTATGAATGGCCCTACATATAAAAAACTCATTTGTGAATATTCTATATATTCTTTACTCCATACCATTCATGTCATTCATCAACTAGAATCCTAATCCTGAATGCTATTTGCCTGTCTACCTTGGGTATATCTACTCTTAAACAGAGGAACTTGATAACTTCAGAATATATATTTTAAAATACAAATAGTTCATAAAAGAATAAGCAGCATCTCTTGAAAATGATAGGAAAAGTTTTGATAGTAAAGATCTAGTACTTTTATAATGAATAATAGGTTTCTGAAATCTGAAGGAAAAAAGAATTACCAACAAAGTGGCTAAAGAATTACCAACAAAGTGGCTAAACAATAATATATATATAATATACATTATATATATATAATATTAATATATTAGTATATCCTGGAATATTTGAGTATCCTTGACTTTCTTAAGTTAATTGTAGTCATCAATAAATCTTTGCTGTCATTTACTTAGTAAACACCTTCTCTAAGCCTCTGTTACCTCTTATGTATATGAGCCTGCTAATGTCCATATCATAAAATAGCTATTATGATCAAAATAATTAGTATTTAAAAACCACACGGACTAATACTAGCACAGGTTTAGTGCTTATAAGGTATAAAGAAAACTAATTCTAAAATTGACACAATAGTAATGACAGTATTTTGAAAAATCTTGAAGGTACTCTTCCTTTCATGCCTTTTAAAATCACCCCTTATTTTGTCTGTTACAACTGGAATCATATTTTAATACATACCTATAAATTTTATTAATTATGTAATTAGATCCTTTGTGCATTTCAGTAAAATATTGAGGATGATAAAATATTGACTATAATTTTATTTGTAATTAAGGAATATCACCTCATTTTAGGTTGGCTACTAAAAAAGGAAAGAAAAGAACAGGAAGAGTACTAGTGAGAATGAGAAAGAATTGGAAGTTTTGTATACTGTGGTAGAAATATAAATTGTAGCTATGAAAGACAGTATAGCAACTATTTGAAGAAACAAATATAGAATTGTCATATGATCTACCAACCTACTTCTAGCTATACATCTAAAAAAATGAAGTAGCATCCCAAAGATATATTTGTATATTGTGTTCATAGCACCATTATTCACAGTAGCCAAGAGATAGAATCAATCCAAGTGTTCACCAATAGGCCAATGGGTAAAGAAAAGGTGATACACACACACACACACACACACATGCACACATAATGGAATACTGTTCAGTTTTATAAAGGAAAGAGATGCTGTCATATGTTACAATATGGAATCTGCTTGAGGAAATTATATTTGGTGAAATGAGTTGGTCACAAAAAGACAAATACTGTATGATTATTTTTATACAAAGGAATTTCAAAAAGTTCATAGAAAATGGAATTAAAATATTTAGTTTGGTACAAAAATTTGGAACTCATGCATAATATTTCTGTAATATTCATTTTCATTAAATTCTTGGAGAGCTCTGGTATTAGGTATTTAAAGCAATTAAATTTATAGGTAAAGAAAGCAGAATGATGGTTGCCGGGCTTATGGGGAAAGGGAAACGGATCTGTTTAATGAGTACACAGTTTCAGTTATACAAAATGAAAAAAAAGTTTTGGAGAACTGGTGAACAACAATGTAAATATATTTAAGACTCATGAGTTTTACATTTTAAAATGGTTAAAATACTAAATTTTATGAGAATAATTCTCTGTGGCTTAATTTGTCCCCAGGATCTTAGGAGTGCAGTAGCTTTACTCTTTCAGAACTTCTGCTTTCTCAGAAGTCCATTTTTCACTTGTAGAATCCCAGAAGTCTAATAACATTCCTTCATTTCTATGCCCTTCATTCTGGGTGACAGTGTTTCTGCTAGTATTAAATTCTCAAAAATCTTATTGGTCTTCCATAGATGAGAACGAAGTCAATCATTAGACACAAGGGTAATCATACTTTCTTCTTGGATGTTATGGTTTCAAGGTTTATGACTCCCTCTCTCTTCTCCCCTGCCCTCCCCCATCCAATTTATATACTGAAATCTTAACCTTCAAGATTTTATTAGAAACTAGGAACCTTTGTGAAGTGATTAGGTCATTAAAGCAGAGTCCTCATGAATGAGATTATGGACATTATAAAAGGAGCCTCAAGAAGACCTTCTTCACCTCTTTGATATAAGGGCACAGCACCATCTATGAACCAGAAAGTTGACACTCATAAGGCACAGAATATACCTATACCTTGGCCTTTGATTTTTTTCAGCCTCTGAAACTATGAGAAATAAAGTTCTGTTTTTTGTTAAGCCTCCCAGTTTATGATACTATGTTACAGCAGCCTAAACAAGTCAAGACATTGGATAACTCTACCTCCAGTCCTAGTTCTGGTGAGATAACTGGTTGAATTTATAAATCACATTTCTGAAATCCTTAGCAAAGGACTATTTATCCATGTTCATGTTGCTCGCTCCAGAGTATGTCTTAGAATTCTTGTGATACAGACTGGCTGAGAATTTTCCAAATTATTGTTATAGCCCATTTTTTGCTCAATAGTTTCTTCTTCAATTTTTATTTCTTTCCTCTCATATTTTACTATGTGCTAGAAAAAAAAATCATCCCACACTTTCCACACTTTCTTAGAAATCACATCAGCTAAATGTCTAATTAAATGGTGTTATTTATTTCCATCTGAACTCAGGAAAATATCCTCTAAACTCATATTTTTACCAACAGTGTTTTAAAGACAACCTAGGATTTTTTTCTATCATGCATGCACATCAGAATTCTTTCAGCAGGTACTGATTACCCAGTTCCAAAGCCAATCCCACATTTTTCTGTATTTATTACAATAGCACCATACTCAGTACCGAAATCTGTGTTTGTTTCCTAGAGATGCCACAACAAAGTACTGCAAATGATTCTTGGCATAATTTTTTTCAGGGCAGTCTAGTCAACCTAGTATGGTGGGTACTATATGAATAAGGTATTCAAGTTCTACTTTATAGAAGCAAATGTATGATTAAATGCAGTGTTTATAAGGCAAAATGAAAATTATATATATTCTTCACAATTTATTAAACTTTAAACATTTAGAAAAAAATTTAAAATATGTGTGATTGTACATAACTTTTCAAAATTAGTTTGGAGTAGTAGTTCTTGACGGAAATACATTTAATATTGTTCATCGGCAAAAGTTTCCTAGAATGGGTATTGGTTATTTGACAATATTGATACTTTTCTGTCATTCATATGAGCCAACACATTTGAGAATAGCAGGAGTCTAAAAAGATTCTCTTCACAATGTAATGAACAACATACTACAATCTCTATTGAGGTTTTCTTTTTTCTAATCCATAACTCTGTAAGGGGTAATTTTCTTTCTTGTAACCATTGAAGCTTTCAGAGATTGTTTGGTTGACTTAACTGTCTTATAAGGACACCTAATGTATTATGGGTGTTCTTATTGCCTGCCAAAGGAGCCATCTATAGAATATGAGAAAATAAATGAGAGTTAGATCTACTAGAATGTCTGGATTTTTTTTTCAGGAAGTGGAAATGGAGAAGGGTATTGGAAAGGGAATGAGTATCAGCATGGATGCATATAAAGCATGATTTGTTGAGGAAAAGAAAATGGTAGAGTATGGCTGGAGTTTAGGAAATTGTGGGGGAATATAAAGCCCAGATTATAAAGGTTGATTGAGAGGGAGGAGTTGAAGGTTGAAGGCGAAAAACATTGGAGTTAATTTAGGAGGCCTGGAATGGGGCAATTGGCTACAAGGCAATTGCCTGTTTAGAAGATATATTTTAAGAGTTACTATGGAATCAATATTTTGTGAAAAATCAGTAGAAAGAAAAAGTTTTAAAATTAACTCAAAATATTTTTTGACTTGGTTGAACATTTGCCTCAATAAAGATGAGGAAGATAAATGATCTTGATTAGGGTATAAGTACTCTAGGACTAAACCTGTTTGAACTATAGCTGAACTCTGATTCTTCACAAGTTGTTTTAGCAAATGGATCATTCCTGCTGGCTGGAACAGTCATTCTTTAATGAGATATGGTTAGTTTGGACCAAGAATGGTGCTGATATTCTAATTTTTGATGACTCATCTTGAACACAGACCAAGTTCAATGACATATTCTTTACCAAAAATTCTGATATTTAATTGAATGTATGGCACTGTGTATGGGTTACCACTTGTAGATATTCCAAACACAGCTCCAATTTTGGTCAACAACACCTGGGAAAGGGAGATGGAAATAGTAGTAGAACTGTTTACCCTATGAACCTCCTGCCACTGGCACCTAGAATAGTCATTCTCTGGGTACAGCTCTCTCTGCAGATCCCACTCCACATGTAGTCATCCTTCAGTAGAGGCCCTTAGAGGGATTTTGAAACAATAGCTTTGTGATGCCAATGGGCTCATGCATTCAGTGTTCTCTTTTGTCTTTAATTAATGTAATGATGTCATCCTTTTCCAAGTAAAATTTAAACCTAATTAGGTGAGGAACAGACAACACTGTATAAAAGGGATCATTCTGCCAGCGCCGCGGCTCACTAGGCTAATCCTCCGCCTTGCGGCGCCAGCACACCAAGTTCTAGTCCCGGTCAGGGCGCCGGATTCTGTCCCGGTTGCCCCTCTTCCAGGCCAGCTCTCTGCTGTGGCCAGGGAGTGCAGTGGAGGATGGCCCAAGTCCTTGGGCCCTGCACCCCATGGGAGACCAGGAGAAGTACCTGGCTCCTGCCATTGGATCAGCGTGGTGCGCTGGCCGCAGCGCGCCAGCCGCGGCGGCCACTGGAGGGTGAACCAACGGCAAAGGAAGACCTTTCTCTCTGTCTCTCTCTCTCACTGTCCACTCTGCCTGTCAAAAAAATATATTAAAAAAAATAAAAAATAAAAGGGATCATTCTTCTTGCACTGCCAACAGGCCCATAATCTTTTTTCCTTACTGTTAGCAGTACACGTGGACATGGATGTACTCCACACTGACAAAGAATACATTTTCAGAATGCAGTCATTAAATCCTAGAGTTCAAGAGAAACACTGAAAACAGGTTACCCTATGTTTATACCTTAAAATTACAAATGGTATATTTAACAAGACCAGAAAATGAATTATCATTACATTCCCTGCCTGCTGTAAGACATGAACCAGTGTCATTACCATTGAGAAGTCAGTATTCACTGAAGGATTATAGATAGCATAAGTAATGACTAAACAGCATTAAACACATGATATTGGAAATGCAGGGCAAAAAGATTTGCATTATTTCAATATAAACAGGTTCCAAATAACCATGGTATTATGAATAGTCTGCTGCTATCTTTTTCTTGTGATGGGAGACATGAAATTTCTAGGACTTGCACTAATAACAAAAAGAACAAAAAGATGATTCCTGAGTCAAAACAGGAATCTACAGTGCCTAAACACTGGGAAGAATTATCCTTTGCATGGATAGGTAATAAGTATCTTTGTGACTCTTATCTATTCTTTATTCTAAGTCACTATGCCTTATGTAGACACATCAATTTTGCAAATTTCTTAAATCAAATTACCTCATTTAACAGTGAATTCCAGCAGTATTTTCACGGTGCTCCATAATTCCTAACAGTGGCCCAATGCAACTATGAGAAATACTATCTACAAAATGGCCTAGAAAAATCAAGATAAAAGACTACAGTCAACCTGTTCTATTTATATTTGTGTTCAGAATTCCTCTTCCTATTCCACAGCCATCATTGTACTTAACTACCCTGTTTTGAAGAAATATACTATACAACAGGCCTGGTTCTCTCTTCATCTGGAAGGCATTTTAGAGGTTTAAGACTATGTTGCAAATTTCAAAAACTGATCACTCAGTCATCAATTCTTTGCTCTTCTCTGTCAAAGTTGTTGAAAAGGCTTAGGCAAAGCATAGAATTAGTATTCAATTTTGTTTCTCCAGCATAAAATAAAGTGACCATTAACATTTTGGTATTTATTTTTAAAAATCTTTATATTGTCTGCTCCCATATTTAAAGATCTACTTTAACACTATCTGTCAACTGAATAAGTCATACAGAAACACTTAAAAGAAGTACAATTTTTTCAAACTATCGAAACAATTTGCAGATACTAGAAGCCACAGGTTAAGGAATAAAAACAAGATACTGAGTCAGGCATTTTGCCATCTAGTTGAGACTGGCTAAGACATCTGTGTCCCACATCAGAACACTAGCGTTAAATATCTGGCTCAGATTCCTGACTCCATCTTCCTGCTAATGCACCCTGTGAATAAGTGGTGATGGTTCAAGTAATGAAGTTCCTTTTACTCATGAGGGAGACCTAGATTGACCTCCAAGCCTAAGACTTTAGCCTGACTCAGTGGCAGCTGATGCAGGCATTTAGAGAATGAACAAGCAGATTAGATAGATCTCTTTCTCTCTCTCTCCCTCCTACCCTCTCTCCTTCTCTGCATGTCTTCTTTCTGCTATTCATATAATCAAAACTTTAGAGTACCTGTGCTGTGGGATAGCAGATGAAGCTAACACCTGGGGCACTGGCATCCCATATGGGAGCAGTTCAAGTACCAGCTGTTCCACTTCTGATCCAGCTCCCTGCTAATGCACCTGGAAAACTGGGGGAAGATGGTCCAAGTGCTTGGACCCCTGCATCCACACTGGAGACTTGGTACCGGGCCCAGCTATGACCATTGTGGCCACTTGTGGAGTGAACCAGAGGATGGAAGATCTTTGTCCTTGTCTCTCCCTTTCGTTTTCTCTATAACTCTGCCTTTCAAATAAAATAATAATCATACATTATTTATAAAAAAATGAAAGTACCAGTTAAAAGCAAAATCTCAAATTGATATTTTCAACTGTTTTGCTTAGTCATTCTTCACTCATTCTCTTAGTAAGCCAGAGGGAATTTTTCCAAAGAATTTTGTGTATAGTTACATTTATATATATTTTAATTGGCATTTTTATCTCTGCTGTTTATTTCTTCTAAGTATTTTAACTTTTCAAAGTATTGTAAAAATAAGGATGTTTAGTATTGAAGTTATTTTAAGGTATTTGGAAATTAGAGGATTATATACAGTAAGTCCTAGTTCACTTATTTATTGATATATTTAAATAAAGCTACATACATTGTTCACTTGTGGGTTATGAGGGATTTAAAAATATATCTAGTTCTAAATATCTGCAGTAGGGGCCAGGATTATGGTACAGTAGGTTAAGCCTCCTCCTGAGATGCCAGCATCCAATATGGTCACCTTTTCATGTACCAGTCACTCCACTTCTGATCCAGCTCCCTGCTAATGTGCCCAGGAAGGTGGCAAGAAATGGCCGAAGCAGTTGGGCCCTGCACCCATGCAGAACCAGAAGAAGCTCCTGGCTCCTGGTTTGGGCTGGTTTACCCTGGCCATTGTGGCAATTTGGGGAGTGAACCAGAAGCTTCAATCTCTCTCTCTCTCTCTCTCTCTCTCTCTGTAACTCTGCCTTTCAAATAAATAAATCTTTCAATATCTGCAGTAAGGGGCTAGAGTGTGGCAAAGCATATTAAGCCACCACTTATGGCATTGGTATCCGTAAGGTTATGTTCAGGCTACGTTTAGATAATAGAGTGAAGATAACTAGTGTAAAAAAGCGTAATTATTAAACTACTGTCTTGATGAATAGATCTTTCAGAAGAAAAATGTCAAGCACTTTTCATGATCTGCTTCTTTTTTAGAGAGCAAATAGACAAGATGAAAGTATAAACCTAGCGCTTGGCGCTGTGCTGCAGCAGGTTAAAGTCCCAGTTTGCAGCTCCAGCATCCCATATGGCCGCTGGTTCGAGTCCCAGCTGCTCCACTTCTGATCCAGCTCCCTGCTAATATACTTGGGAAAGTAGTGGAGGATAGCCCAAGTGCTTGGGCTCTGCACCATGTGGGAGACCAGGAAGAAGCTCCTGGCTCTGGCCATTGTGTCCATTTGGAGAGTGAACTAGGGGATGAAAGACATCTCTCTATATCTCTACCTCTCTCTGTAACTCTTTCAAATAAATAAAATAAATTAAAAAAGTATAAACCTAGATTTTTCTCCCTTGATTTGGAATTAGATTTCAATAAGTTTCATGTTCTTATGACTATTACTTTTCCTCAGTTCTTCACTAGACCACAAGTAAAAGGGATTAACAGAAGTTGTAAAATATTATAATCCTTCTAGAAATTTTATAACTTGGCAGAATTCAAAAGCTTTAAGTAGAAGTAGTGTCATACCATGATAGACTTCATTCTTCTAGGGATTGACAAAAAAAAAAAAAAAAAGCTTTACATCTAAACTACAGATAAAAGTTTACTAACAAAGAAGATCATCAAACCAATATTTACAATGGTAAACATTAAATTTGCAGTATTGGGGAGTGGCTAAATGAATTATATGCCCAAATAATAATATGAGTAGTCATTTATAATTTTTCTAGCTTTACTGAAAACTAAAAAAGTATATATTTAAGACATAAAACTTGATATTTTCCATATACACATAAATTAAAAAAGACTCACCAAAAACAAGTTAATTAATGCATCCATCATTTCATACAGTAATTATTTTCTTTTTGGTGGTGTGTTATGAGCAGATGTTATGCTATATAGAAACAAGTACTGGGGTTAGGGCTGTGGCTTAGCGGGTAAAGCCACAGCCTGCAGTGCCAGCATCCCATATGGGTGCTGGTTTGAGTCCCAGCTGCTCCACTTCTGATCCAGCTCCCTGCTATGGGCTGGCAAAGCAGTAGAAGACGGCCTGGCCTGCACCGCGGCTCACTAGGCTAATCCTCCGCCTTTCGGCGCTGGCACACCAGGTTCTAGTCCTGGTTGGGGCACCGGATTCTGTCCTGGTTGCCCCTCTTCCAGGCCAGCTCTCTGCTGAGGCCCGGGAAGACAGTGGAGGATGGCCCAAGTGCTTGGGCCCTGCACCCCATGGGAGACCAGAAGTACCTGGCTCCTGCCATCGGATCAGCGTGGTGCGCTGGCCGCAGCGCGCCAGCCGGGGCGGCCATCGGAGGGTGAACCAATGGCAAAGGAAGACCCGTTCTCTCTCTCTCTCTCTCTCTCTCACTGTCCACTCTGTCTGTCAAAAAAAAAAAAAAAAAAAAAAAAAAAGAAGAAGAAGAAGAAGAAGATGGCCCAAGTCCTTGGCCCCTGCATACACATGGGAGTGAGTCATGGAAGAAGCTCCTGGCTCCTGACTTTGGATTACAACTCGGCCATTGCAACCACTTGAGCAGTGAAGCAGCAGATGGAAGACCTCTCTCTCCTTCTGTCTTTGCCTCTGTAACTCTGCCTTACAAGCAAATAAATGCTTAAAAAAACAAAAAACAAAACAAAAAAAAAAACCAGGTACTAAAACCAAAATTTAAAGTGTATATACAGGGGCTGGCATTATGGTGTAGAGGGTAAAGTAGCCACTGGCAATACTGGCATCCCACATGGGCACCAGTTGGTGTCCTGGCTGCTCCACTTCCAATCTAGCATCCTGCTAACAGCCTGGGAAAAGAAATGGAAGATGGCCCAAGTATTTGGGTGCCTACCACTCACGTTTAGATCGGAAAGAAGCTCTTGGCTTCTGGCTGCAGCCTACCCTTAGCCCTCGCCATTGAGGCCATCTGGGGAGTGGGCCAGCAGATGGAAGATCCCTTTCTCTCTTTCAGTCTCTCTCTGTAACTCTGAATTTCAAATAAATCAGTCTTTTTAATAGTATATATATACATGTTATCTTAACTATAGAAATATGTAAACAAACAGCAGAGAGAAATATAGTATATTGTTAGTCATGAATATATAATATGAATTATATATGAAGCACTCTTTAAAATTCTTTACTTTCTTTTTACTTTTACCAAGTATAGCAGATATGTTTATCATTTCCATTCATTTTTTTCCATTCATTTTCTACAATCAGCTATCATCATTGTCCTTAAAAAAGCACATCTTTATGTCCTCCTCATATACCTTTTTGTATTCAACTATGGAAAATCATCTGGCCCAAAGTTAGTTACGACACTGGAAGATCTGATGATCAAGCTGAGCAACAACTAAACTTAGACCACAAGATTGTAAGTACTGTCAAGAGATGCTGAGCATTCATAATCTAGTGTTCTTGTAAGTGATTCCAAAGGATATGAGTAAGAAGATGCTAAGTTAGAAATGGAATAACTAAAGTAGAAGTTGGAAACCTAGAAAGTAGATTTCAGATTTTATAGGGTTTCTTAGAATAACAGGTAATAGTCACAATTTCTGATGCCCTAAATCCAGTCCCCATTAAGTCTAACAATATTCATTTTCATTCTTTGGGACTCTGACATTTGTGTGTTTACAATAATCGCTTTATACTTCATCCAGTTTAAATTGATTTCTGTTCCTTAAAATCATAATAATTGGAATAAATATAAGGAAATATAGTAGACCATCTTCAGATGCAAAATTTTAATAGTGATATCAGCTAGCAAAATACAAGTTTCCATTGTATCCTTGCAAGCATTTTGAGGCCCAATTTTAATATATTTTATTTGACTAGTTCAAATACCATTTAAAACCAGAATAATGAATCAGAGAAATTGGCAGAAAAGGAAGTCACATTCCAAGGATGAGGAATCAACACCTTAAACCTACCTCTGAAATATTGGAATCCATGTACAATTATTGGGGAAGGAGGATTCTGAAGACAGAAAGAAGCTATAAATAAGGCAAATCAGCAGGTAGTGTTTGAAGAGGTATGCCATTAACTCAGAGAGTGATTTAAACAAACTGATATGCAAGGAGGGGCCAAGAAGCTGTATGTGAGAAATTTGACAGTATGTATTCTAGGCTTTAAAATATGTGTAACTTTTAACTTAGAATATTTCAAAAATATCTTAAAAATTTAGGCTGGCACCTAGGCTCACTAGGCTAATCCTCCGCCTTGCGGTGCTGGCACACTGGGTTCTAGTCCCGGTTGGGGTGCCGGATTCTGTCCCGGTTGCCCCCTCTTCCAGGCCAGCTCTCTGCTGTGGCCAGGGAGTGCAGTGGAGGATGGCCCAAGTGCTTGGGCCCTGCACCCCATGGGAGACCAGGAGAAGTACCTGGCTCCTGCCATCGGATCAGCGTGGTGCGCCGGCCACAGCGCACTGGCCGCGGCGGCCATTGGAGGGTGAACCAATGGCAAAGGAAGACCTTTCTCTCTCTCTCTCACTATCCACTCTGCCTGTCAAAAAAAAAAAAAAAATTAGATTACTGATTTGTTTAAATAATGACACAGATGTACTGTGTAACCACCATATGTTTATGATGAGATTTGGGACATGATACTCTAAAATGTGACATCTTGGAATTTGAGCAAACAGCAGAAACAGAAAGGTCATGCTTAAGCTTCCTGCTTCACTTCTCTCTTGAAGCAGACCATAATGTCTGGCAGTTCTTCTCCTGAAGATCCACAGGGGTCCTTCCTATACCTAGAAGAAAGTGATGTCTCTGTGAAGATCCAGAAATTCCAAGAACCTGAACAAACAGGCCTTGCTAAGTTCCCCTGTTATTGCCACTAGATCATGTCCTTTTGTACTCATACTTCACAGCTGTTCACAAAATATAGGCAAATTTTCCTAGATCTTTAGGTCTTAATTTCTAAAGACTCCCATTTATATAAAACTTAAAGTGTTATCAATAATTGTATTAGTAATTTAATATTTGTTATTTATTAACATAGTAATAATATTATTAATCTATCATTTGATTCAAAGGGTCTCAACCATGAACCTTTCAATGGGTAAGGAAAAGGCATTTTTTTAATCATTTATATATGTATGAACATGTGGCTGCCAGAAAAAAATTCTGGAAGTATATCCAGTGAATTATTAATGGTAATCATCAGAATAGCTGGATAACTGTTGAGTTTTATTTTCTCCTTTTTACTAGTATCTTCAAATTTTCCTATTGCAAATATTCATATATGTAATCCAAGGGTTTTTGTTGTTGTTGTTATTCACTTTAGCATTAATGAAGATATCTTCCTCTACAAACAGTGCAAAGAAATCCTAAGTGCCACAAATAACCAATAAATAAAGAAGTATTCCCTTTATCTGACACTCAATAGATCACTCACAACTTAAGAAAAACTATTTCATTTTAATTTACAAGACCCATTTGATTTGACAAATGAATGGGAGTAGCCATTTCTCAGGGATGTAATGAAGACTAAATAAGAAAATGTAGGTAATGAGATTAACTAGTGTTTAAGGCATAGTAACAAAGGAAGCACTACACTATGAGCACCCGTTAAAAATGTAGGGAAGGAAAACTATATCTATATTCTAGTGAGCATACTTTAGATACAAGTTACCATCAGCCAGTCCTTTCGCCTTTCTTGATCTCAGTTTCTTCATTTGTAAATTGAGAGCTAAGAATATTTACATGTATTTTGTTTGACCAGTAATGAATTAATTTAGAAAGATACAGAGAAATAGATGATAGGGAGATGACAGATAGATGATGGATAGATAAGATAGGTAGATCAATGACACAGCCCATCTCTAAGCTTTGGCTGAGAAATAGTTCTGAGTAACTGAGTAAGGCGAAAAAACCTATATAGATTTTAAAAGAAGCTTGGCTGCAAAGTAAAGGCATTAGAGTGATCAGTGTAAGCACAAATGAGGGAGAGCCTTTGCAAGACAGGACACATTGAGCACATTTATTTATTTCCTGAAGAGAAGAAGGGAAGAGAGAAAATGAAGCTATAGGAAGAGAAATGATAACTAATTCATAAAACAATATCTTTCATGAAATGGGAGTGGATGGGCTTCAAAGCACGGGACAGACACTAACATTCAGTTTTGTTTTTTTTTTTTCCCCCGTGAGATAAGAGGTAAGGACAGGTTTCAATATGGGGAACCCAAATCTTCAGGAAAAATGCAGTGTGTCCCACATTGAATAAATGTTCACCTGCAGCATGGAGAACATTTATTTTTAATTTACAAGTTTGTAAACATTCACTATGATTTTTATTGTCATTTTCAGTTCTCCTTGGTGTATTTCCAAAGCACCCCTACTCCCACAACATGGAAAACTTAGAAAAGTAGTCCACTGAAAAAATAAGTGAGAGAGGACATTTACTTGATCAGTGCCTTATCCAAACACCTTACCCCACAATTACTGCTAAGTCCCAGATATCTTTACACAAGTAAGCCTCAGTAATTTGAATTCCCATTTCATGTAAACATTGGTTAACACAAGGTATGTGCTTGTTTTCTTTCTTAGCATTTTGGATTAACATTTTGAACACTTCATTTCTCGGGTTCCATAAAAAGAATATTTTTAAGGTATTTTTGGCAGGTGTTTTGGCTAGCTTCACTGAATCTATTCATTAGTAAAAGGGAGCATTTTCCACTGGTTGCAGACCAAACTGGAAGTAAAACTTACTGAGTAAACATTCCTGTTTACTTGTCATGGTAAATTATTTGTGATTGAACTATTTCACTATACACAATAGTTTTGTGTGATAAATAAGTTAACAAATAACATATAGGAACTAGGATGAATGTCAGTGACATGTTTAGGATGACATAACCCTGCAAAGTCTTAGAGTAATCTATAATAAATTTATGAAGCTATATTGCAATTATCATCATCACCATCATCACTATCATTTTATTTTCACACAGAATAGAAGTTTCTGTTAAAAAATGAATTTGCCAGCACTGTGGCGCAGCGGGTTAACGCCCTGGCCTGAAGCACCAGCATCCCATATGGGCGCCCGGTTCTAGTCCCAGCTGCTTCTCTTCCTATCCAGCTCTCTGCTCTGGCCTGGGAAAGCAGAAGAAAATGGCCCAAGTCCTTGGTTCCCTGCACCCATGTGGGAGACCCAGAAGAAGCTCCTGACTCCTGGCTTTAGATCACTGCAGCTCTGGCCAATTGGGGAGTGAACCATCGGATGGAAGACCTTTCTCTTTCTCTCTCTCCTCTGTCTGTGTAACTCTGCCTTATCAAATAAATAAATAAATCTTTAAAAAAATGAATCTGAAAACACTTCATATTCATCAGCTATTTTGATTATTCCCCTCAAGTTAGTCATGGTTCTCCAGAGAGAGAACTAATAGGGTGTGTGTGTGTATATGTGTATGTTATTTTAAGGAACTGACTGATGCAATTACACAAGCTGGCAAGGAAAACATGTGAAGGGTGGACCAGCAGGTTAGACACCTAGAGAGAATCAGTGCTTCAGTCTGAAGGATGGGTACTGCAGGATTACTTCTTGCTTGAGGAATGTCAGTCTGTTGTACTTAGGCACTCAACTAATGGAATGAGACCCAACCCAATTATGGAAGGCGAACTGATTTAAATGATAATATAATACAAAAACACTTTCAAGAAAAAACCAGAATAATGTCCCACCACAAATCTGGGCAACAAGCCCCAATTAAGTTGATACATGACAATGAACCATCATACCCTTCCTTAATTAATTAATTTTAATTTTATGTGAAAGGCAAAAAGAAAGTTGGGGGGGAAGAGATCAACCTTCTATTGGCCCATCCCCAATGCCTGCAAAAGCTGGTGCTGGGCCAGCCAAAGCCAGAATCCCAGAACTTGGCCAGCGCCGCAGCTCAATAGGCTAATCCTCTGCCTGTGGCGCCAGTAATCCAGGTTCTAGTCTCCGTCGGGGCACCAGATTCTTCCAGTCCAGCTCTCTGCTATGGCCCGGGAGTGCAGTGGAGGATGGCCCAAGTCCTTGGGCTCTGCACCTGCATGGGAGACCAGGAGGAAGCACCTGGCTCCATCAGCGCTGTCTGCAGCAGCCATTGGAGGGTGAATCAATAGTAAAAGGAAGACCTTTCTCTCTGTTTCTCTCTCTCTCACTGTCTACTCTGCCTGTCAAAAAACAAAACAAAACCAGAATCCCAGAACTCAACCCAGGTCTCAAATATAGGCAGCAAGGACTCAAATACTTCAGCCATTATCTGCTGCTTCCCAGAGTGCATATTACCCTGAAGGTGAATTGGAAGAGGAAGACCTGGAATTCAAAAGAGGTCCTCTGACATGGGATGATAGAATCTCAAACAGCAACTCAACTCATGCCAAATGTCTACCCCTTACTCCTTAATGTTAATGCAACTTGTACAATTAGACTAGAAAGATAGACACCTGTGAGAAAGAATTGGGTGCAATAAGTCACTGTAAAAGACAAAAGTGTCAGATATTCATCCCTGCTTCATCTCTTCTATGGCACACATGTAAATCATATGCAAACTGTGCCATGCTGCCTGTCTTTGGTCTAAGCCCCAAATCTCCAAACCTGTTCCTGCTGAGACAAGCCTCCCAATATTATTCTACCTTAAGCCTTACTCAAAAATGCAGCTATTGGTATCCGTTCCTTTATTCCTTCATTCTTTTATCCTAGTATCTCCTCTGTTTTACTCTGCTCCTCTCACGTCTTATCCTTAAAAATGACAAGGTCTAGGGACTGCCCTCACTTTGCCTACACTTGATTGACTAATAAATCCTTGAATTGCTTGTCATTATTGGCTCTGGTAATACATGTTTGACATCTAATATCTATCATGGGCAGGGGTATAAGAAAAACAACTAATTTACTTGGGCAAGGACAGTAAGAGCAACAAACTATTAATTATATCTGTTCCTTGACAGGAGAGTGCAGAGGGCACTTGTTTTAACTCTATGAACATGTACATTAACAGACATACATTAATTTTGTAATTTTAAAAATCAACCCATATAATTAGAATAACTCAAATGAATATGATACATACTCTGCATTTTTATGATATGCATTTCAAATAGAGTATTATCAATGACTTCATCAAGACAGAAGTTAAATCACAAGTGAAAGCTCCAACTTGTGCTATCCAAAGTAACCTGGGAATCAGCCTCCTTCTGTTTTACGGTTTGTTCACCTAGTTAATTCTAGCTAATTCTAGCTAATTCTAGCTAGCAGTAAAAGAACAAAGGGGAAAGAAAAGCATTTCCTTTAATCTAGATGGCTTTGTGTCTGGCACTACAAGACAAAGGTGGAGATAGATAAGGTAACATAAATAATAAGCAGAGTTGACCACTATCACCTAAACTTCAGTTTAATAATTAAGATATTTTTAAAAACTTGTGGAAATATTGGAATAAAAGATAAGTTTATTTTGTTGCAAAAAATTTAATTTCATGCATATTTTCATAATTCATATTCCCAAGAATTTTTATGATAAAATTTATTTTAAATAAATTTATTGTAAATTATTTACTTTAAATAAATAAAATGATTCAAGTGCAAATAAAACCTAGTGGTCATATTTGTGTTTATTACTAAACTTTACCCTGTTCCATTGAATTCTACCTCTTTGGCAATGCCACACTATTTTGAATACTACAGCTTTATGTACATTTTATTTTTTACTTATTTTAATTTTTTTAAACTTTTTAAATTTTTAATTAATTTTAACAGACTCAATGTGATTTGTAGATACAATTCTAAGAACATGATATTCCTCCCTCCCTCCTTCCCTTCCTAAACCTTTTTTTAGTTTCTGAGAAAACATATTTTAAAGTCACATTACAGTAAAAAGGCCTAATACTTCATCAAATAAGAAGTTTAATCAGTAAAAAGCAGATCCTTCTTATGCTTAGGTCTCAAAACACAATTAAGATTTATTTGGCCAGCGCTGCGGCTCAATAGGCTAATCCTCCACCTGTGGCGCCGGTAATCCAGGTTCTAGTCCCTGTCAGGGCGCCGGATTCTGTCCCGGTTGCCCCTCTTCCAGTCCAGCTCTCTGCTGTGGCCCGGGAGTGCAGTGGAGGATGGCCCAGGTCCTTGGGCCCTGCACCCACATGGAAGACCAGGAGAAGCTCCTGGCTCCTGGCTTTGGATCAGTGCGGTGTGCCGGCTGCAGTGCGACTGCCGCGGTGGCCATTGGGGGGTGATAACGGAAAAGGAAGACCTTTCTCTCTGTCTCTCTCTCTCACTGTCCACTCTGCCTGTCGAAAAAAAAAAAAAAAGATTTATTTCAAAGACTGAATGTATGTGCATCTGATATATATATATATATATCCAATATATGTGTGTGTGTGTGTGTATATATATATATATATATATATATATGGAGAGATAGAGATAGAAATTGATTCACTGGGTCACCTCCCCAAATGACTGCAACAGCCAGGCTTGAGTCAGGCTGAAGCCAAGAGATAGAAACTCTACACTGGTCTCCCATATGAATGGGGGTACTTGGCCCATCCTCTGTTGTATTCTCGGGTACATTAGCAGGAACCTGTATCAAAAGTGGACCAAATCTCAAATCAGATGTATCAAAAGTGGACCAAATCTGAAATCAAAAGTGGACCAGAACTCAAATCAGATGCTAGTGTTGCAAGCAATGGCTTAACAAACTTTGCCCAAACCCTGGTCCCAGATTTCAAAAAATTTTATACCAAAATAAACATCTATGAATTACATTTTCCATGAACTTTTAAAATATTATTTATTTTTTCGAAAAGGCTAGAGAAAGAGAGACAAAAACAGAGCTCCCATCACTGGTTCACTCCCCTACATGCTTACAACGGCTGGGGGGCTGAAGTTAGGACCTTAGAAACTTAATCCACTGGGCCTGCACTACAGTGTAGCAGTAGGGGTACAGCCTGTGATGCTGGCATCCCATATGGGCACTAATTCAATTCTTGGCTGCTCCACTTCCAATCCAGTTCCCTGCTAAAGGCCTAGGAAAGCAGCAGAAGAAGCCCAAGTGCTTGGGTTCCTGCGCCCATGTGGGAGACTTAGAAGAAGCTCCTAGCTCCTGGCTTCAGGCTGGCTCAGACGAGGCTATTGCAGCCATCTGGGGGAGTGAACCAGCAGATGGAAAGTCTCTCTCTCTCTCTTCTTTCTCTTTCAAATAAACGAATAAATCTTTCAAAAAAAAAGAAAGAAAAGGAACTCAATCCAGGTCTCCCACAGGGATGAAAGGAATCCAACTACTTGGTTATCATCACTTCTCACAGGGTCTATATTAGCAGCAGCCAGAATCAGGAATTAGACCTGGGAGTCAAATCAAGGCACTCCAATTTGAAACATGGGTATCCTAACAGGCATCTCAACAGCTAGTCCAAAACCTGCCCTAATTTTTTCATAAACTTTTTGAAGTATATATATTATATATATTTATATATATTTTTGAAGTATATAGTATATATATTTGAAGTATATATGTAATACATATATGTAATATATATTACAAAATATACACACACATATATTTGAAGTATATGTATACATATATATGTAAATACATACTCATGCATAAACATTTAGAGAAAAAATAGATAATGTGTGATTCAGAAGTTTGAAGTTAATTAAAATTCTAACTATCCATCTGTTGTTTTGGTGATATAATTCAGTTCTGCCTATAAGGATTTACTTAATGTCAAAGGCATACTAGATTCATTTTGATTATGACAATGTACAAGCACTGAAAAACTTCTCTGTGGAAATGTAATAAACTCTGTGGCTTATCTGTTACATGGAAATTACTCCTTGTAGAGAAGTATTAGCTATGGCTAAGGTTGTGCTTGTAACAAACCAACCCTGTTGGTTCAGAGGCAAAAAATAACAATCAGTTATTCTTGTTCACAAATTGTGAGCTGAGTGGAGGTTGGCTAATTTAGGCTGAGATTTACTCAAAGCTACAAGTCATGTCCAAGTTCTCTCCATGTGTCTTTCTTGAACCAAAGGGATTAGTTGGCTGTCAAAGACATATTCTTTACCTGACTGTAACAGAAGCATGAGGGTAAGCACAATTGCTACATAATTTTTCAGACTTTTATTTGTATCATGTGTACTAGTAATCCATAGGCTATTGCTATGGACTGTTCATCTGTTCAAGTCTAAAATTAAGAGCAAAAGAACATCCTCCTGCCTACCCTGACATATTATAAGGGTGGGGGGTATATATGACTACATAACATATAGGAAAGCATACTTCACAAACATACTATGACCAGCCTTTTAAGATCCCATTTGCCACAGCATGTCACATGATGAGCTAAACATCAAGGAGTAATGAGAATTACAGTACTTTTTCTGTGTATGAGAGCAAAATTAAAAGGTTACATAGCGGGTGATGACAGGGAAGGGAAGAAATGAAGCAAATAATTCAACCTCCCACATAAGTGAACAAACCATTCATTTCCCATAAATATTGATAGGTTGATTGATCAATGGATCAGTCTATCTATATTTCCATGATACAAAGTTCCTTTAAAAAGTTTATAGGAAGTGGAATTAAAGATGTTTGTTTCAGTTAAAAAAAAAAAACTGAAATCCAAGCAGATCTTTTATTAGAACACATTTGCATGAACTGTTTCAAGATCTCATGTCCTTATTAGTAAGTATAGGAACTCAAGAGAAAAATCTCAAGGTAGCAGAATTTGCTAATTGGGAAAGCCATAATGAGATGGTTTTCAGAACCTCCTTGGCTTTTATTTAGCAGAGGTGAAGACTTTTAAAAATTTTCTTCCTTCCTTACTTTTCTCCTACAAAAATATTCTTAATTTTCATGACAGTTCTAATTATTTTGTAATATATATTATCTGGTATAAAGAAATTACTATAGTTGGGCAAGCCAATAAAGATGTTCAGCATTCTTACTGTCAAGCATTCTAGAAAAGTGGTTGCCAGCAATATCTTAAATTGTGACATTTGATATAAGATTCTGATGTGACTATTTAATGAAACATGTAAACACAAACTTGACTGGATATGCTTAGTGTCAAGCTCAACTATAAGATTTAGCTGTCAACAAAAATTTAAAAGCTAAAGCAGCACCATAATAACCAAGCATTTTTAAAGTTGTCCTTTATTCATTATAATAATAGCTGATATTTATTGAACTCTTATGAGCACTTTACATGTGATTATTTTTTCACAGAAATTATTTGATATAATTCTTTATATTTCATAGATGAAGGTCAAAGAAATCATTTCTGATGATCACAAACTCATAATAAGAGTTTTTTTCATATGCATTTATGCTTTCATATAGCTCAATTTCTTCAGTTTTTTTTTTTTATATATTTATTTGAGAGGAAGAAAGATCAACAGAGTTATATGTTCACATCCCAGAGCCCACAATATCCCCTGGTTGGGGCAAAAGCTAGGAGCTGAAGAAATCAATTTAGTTGTCTCATGTGTGTGGTAGGAACTCAACCCCCAGAGCCATCACCTGCTGCCTCTCAGGTTCTGCAATACTGAAAGTCAGAATTTAGAGTGAAGCCAAGACTCAAGCACTCTAATATGGGATTTGGGCATCCCATGTGGCATCTTAACCACTGGGTCAAATGCCTGCCGTTAAAAACTTTAGGATGCTCACAATTTTAATATATTTTGGTAAACTTAAAGTACCAAAACATATAAATACATTCAACCAGTTCTAGGCATTAGATATTGATAAAATAATTTCAATAATTCAAAAAAGTGGACATTTAAAGGTTGCTTAATTTGAAGTGTTCCCAACACTTTTTTTTTTTACATTCTTTTATACCATAGTCTTTTGGTAATTTTGTTAAACACAGTTGAAGTTGGATAGACACAATAGCTTTGAGCCTCACATTTTCTTCTCCCAAGGTGACACATTCAGAACAAAAAGAGACATATGCTTCACATAATCATAGAGTGATTGATAAACAGAAAAAAAAAAAAGACAAAGTTCCTTCTTAGAATGAGAAATAAAGAGTATAAGGTAAAGGACAATTTATATACCAGCCAAAGGCCAATTATATTTTGGAACTCACATGAAAAGGATTTGAGTTTAAAAATTAGAAAACACTTGTTAATAATGAGTACTTTAAGAGATCTTGCTAAATGCTTGGTAAAGCATCACTATGCAAAACATGAGCTATTCAAGATAGTAATGAAATGAAGAGAGATAAGATATAGACAATTTTATGATTAAACTTTCACTTTTGAACTTATGACATTTTCCCTCTGTTTGGGGTTCTCATTCTTCAGATTAAGGTTTAAATTAGGCAGTGTTTTGCCTTGCTTAGGACAAGCTTGCCACCTAGTGGCAATGACCACTAACTACAGCATATGGAAATATGCTCAGTGTAAACATGCATACCTTTACCTCAAAACTTAAACCATATATGTATTTTTAATTCAAGAGATGTTCATAGAGCTCCCAAAATGAGCAGGGATTTTGCCCACAATTGTGGGCAAAAATTAAAATGGCTCCTATGGCATAGTCAGTAAGGCCACAGCCGGTTCAAATCCAGGCTGCTCCACAACTGATCCGGCTCTCTGCTGTGGCCTGGGAAAGCAGTGGAAGATGGCCTGAGTTCTTGGGCCCCTGCACCCATACGGAAGACCCAGAAGAAGCTCCCGGGGGCTGGCTCTGTGGCATGGAGGGTAAAGCCACAGTCTGCAGTGCCAGCATCCCAAATGGGCGCCAGTTCAAATCCCAGCTGCTCCACTTCCGATCCAACTCTCTGCCGTGGTCTGGGAAAGCAGTAGAAGATGGCCCAAGTCCTTGGGCCCCTGCACCCATATGGAAGACCCAGAAGAAGCTCCCGGGGGCTGGCTCTGTGGCATGGAGGGTAAAGCCACAGTCTGCAGTGCCAGCATCCCAAATGGGCGCCAGTTCAAATCCCAGCTGCTCCACTTCCGATCCAACTCTCTGCTGTGGTCTGGGAAAGCAGTAGAAGATGGCCCAAGTCCTTGGGCCCCTGCACCCACGTGGGAGACCTGGAAGGAGCCCCTGGCTCCTGGCTTCAGATCAGCACAGCTCTAGCTGTTGCGGCCAATTAGGGAGTGAACCATCGGATGGAAGATCTCTCTCTCTCTCTGCCTCTCCTCTGTGTAACTCTGACTTTCAAATAAATAAATAAATCTTAAAAAAAAGAAAATGGAAAAACCCAACTTCCACTGAACTCTGTGTCATATTAACTCATCTAACAAAACAAGACTACTAAGTAGACATATTATTGTCTCTATCTTACATAATTGAATTTTGAGGCAGGGAGGATAAGTAAATTCCTCAATTTTACACAGCAAAGCATGAATAAAAGTCCAGGCCATTTGACCCAATATCTGTGCTTTTAGCCATTTATGAATGTAAAATTGAAAGTGTGACAAATGCATGCATGAGAAATATGACTTTGTAAGTTTCATTTATTCCTGTTTATTCATACATTCAACAAATACTTATTGAGTACCTTTAACATTGTGGGTACTATTTTTGGCCTTTGGATAAAGTAGCAAATATGACAAAGATTTTCAGTCTTGAAGCTTGTATTAACAACACACACACACACACAGTCAGTCTCCTTATATAACTTGTAGGGTGTTTATTCCATGAAATGAATAATGCAGGGCAAGTGATTAGTGCTGGATCAGGAAGGAGGAACATTATTACCACAGTGTTATGGAAGTTTTCTTTGAGGAAAGGAAATTCGAATACAAATTTACAGAAGAATGTGAGCTGACAGTAAATGTAAATGCCATCAGGAAGGATTGTTTTTCATTTTGCACCCAACTCCCATTGCAACAGGAATGACGGAAGGGGACTGAATGCATGTGGAGGTGAATAGGATATGAAATTGTAGACATGCTTGGAAAGGCTTTACAGGACAAGATAAGAACCTGAGATTTTATTGCAAGTGTAATGAGAAATCATTAAAGATTTAAAGCAGGGAAATAAAATGATGATTATTGTGAGGACAATAGACTACAATGTGCCTAAAGAAGCAAAGAAACTCAACAAGAGGCTATTTTAACACTTCAGAGAAGAGATAACAAGGAAGACAATGAAGAAATCTAATAGTCAATCATACTAAGTTTACAAATAACTGTAACAGGAAATTATACATGTCATAACATGACAAAAATATACAGGATATCAAAAGGACATACTTAGATAACAATAAGGAAAATCATCAAGAGATTGGCCTATGCAGCATGTATGCATTCTGTGACAAGAATATGAATCTCAATTATAAATGATGGATTTTTTAAAAAATTAAAATGAATAGGAAACTAACAGAAGGAGAGATCTAATAAAGCATATTTGAAACTACAAATTGTTTTTTAATTTATTTTTAGTAGCTCCATTAAATCTAGTTAATTCAATGACTTAGAAAATTGGGTACATATAGATGTGTTTATTTCTACAAGATAGATTTCAAAAGCATAATTGATGACTCATAGGCCAGTGTTTAGCTAAGAGTTAAGACAGTATTTGAGATGCCTATATTTCATATCAGAGTGCCTAGGTTCAAGACCCTACTTTGCTTCTGATTCCACCTTGCCTGCTAATACACATCCTGAGGGGCAACAGAGGTGAAGCTTCAAGTAGTTGGGTCCGTACCACGCGTGTGGGACACCTGGATTTACTCCTGGCTCCCAACTTCAGGCGAGCCCAGCCTGGGCTGCTGCAGGCATCTGGGAAGTGAACCAGTAGGTAAGAGCTCGCTGTCTCCCAAATAAGTAAAATAAGAAAAACATTTTTAAAAATTGTTGGCTCAAATAGCACATTTTCATCTTAACCAAAAAACTGTTCAGATTTACTTTTTGAAAAGTTTGTGAAATTGCTAAAAGAAAACTTAGAGGAAATATTTTAAGATACAGGTATAGGTGTTAACTTCTCGAATAAAATATCAAAACTCAGGCAACAAAAGCAAGACTGGACAGATGGGATTATACCAAACTCAGAAGTTTCTAAAAAGCAAGAAGGAAACAATAAACATACATTTTTAGAGGATGGCAGAAAATATTTGCATGCTACTTATCTGACAAAGGATTAATATCCAGAATATATCAGCAACTCAAAAACTTACAATTGACTTTTTTTTTTTTTTTTTAAGTAAGATTCAGAAGCAAGGTAATCATCTAAGAGTAAAATTGCAAAGATGGATTCAGGGTTAGAGAAGAGAAGAGAAAGTGTGGAGACAAAGATTTATTGGAGTGAGGCAGGAGAGAAAGTCAGGTAGGAGGTGATGGTTATGTTTTGAAAACCATGGAAAGGTGCTACTTCAGAGAGGAAGTGGTCAAGTGTGCTAAGTGCTGCTGAGATGAGAACTGGAGAAGCAAATGTGGTAGTGCAGTCGGTTATGCAGCCTTTTGAAACACTGACATCCCATATAGGATTGCTGATTTGAGTTCCAGCTACTTCACTTGTTATCCTGCTTCCTGCTAATGTGCCTGGGAAGACAGCAGATGATGTCTTACTAAACATTTGGGTTTCTACCACCCAAGTGGGAGACCCAGATGGACTTCTCCATTCTGGCTTCAGCCTAGCCCTCCTTAAGCTGTTGGAGGCATTTGGAAAGTGAACCGGTGGATGAAAAATCTCTCTTTCCTTCTCTTCCCCACCACCCCATTTCTTCCTCTTTCTCCACCACACTGTCTTTCAAATAAATAAATAGTTTTTAAAAAGAAGTTCAACAGAGTCAGTAACATGGAAGTAACTACTGATTCTTGCAAGAATGCACTGTGAACTGATGGGCTCAGAAGCCAGACAGAAGTGTGCTTTGCAGTGAGGGGTCAAGAAGAGTAATTATGCCTCTCTCAAAAACACTAATGATGAAGGGAGAATGCTTTAAGAGGCCAGGAGGGAGAAATGGAATCAATACCTTTCCACATTGTAGTTTCCCAAGATTCCAGAATGAGTCTCAGCATTTTTTCCCTGTATTCATGTGGAAAAAACAAACAAACAAACAAACAAACAAACAAAAAAAACGGTGCTTGTGGTAGGATAAAAGACATAATAAAGATACCCAGGCCAGCGCCGTGGCTCAATAGGCTAATCCTCCACCTTGCGGCGCCGGCACACCGGGTTCTAGTCCCGGTTGGGGCGCCGGATTCTGTCCCGGTTGCCCCTCTTCCAGGCCAGCTCTCTGCTGTGGCCAGGGAGTGCAGTGGAGGATGGCCCAGGTGCTTGGGCCCTGCACCCCATGGGAGACCAGGAAAAGCACCTGGATCCTGGCTCCTGCCATCGGATCAGCGCGGTGCGCCGGCTGCAGCGGCGGCCATTTGGAGGGTGAACCAATGGCAAAGGAAGACCTTTCTCTCTCTGTCTCTCTCTCACTGTCCACTCTGCCTGTCCAAAAAAAAAAAAAAAAAAAGAAATACCCAAATATTTCTATGGCCAAGTAAGGAAGCTTGGGGAAAATAAGTAAACCAAAAGTAACGCAAAATAAGATGCTCCTGTATGAGAAAGTGGGTAGTGAAAGAAAATTGATAGAATAAGATGAAACCAACAAAAAACACTACATGATGACAAATCTCCACCAATATATGGAAAAGAGATAATCAGAATGAGATAAAGAACCAAGAATTGGTCAGTGAAGTAAGATAGGATTCCACTAGGTTTCCCTCCTTGTACTCTCCAACTAAGAAAATAAGGTTCAGAAAAAAGCAAGACCCACAATTCTCAAACTATGTGCAAGGGTACCCCAGGTAACTCAGCTACTTCACAGGAGTGCTATAGAATATTTTTAAAATTTGTGAGGATCAAAGAAATACTCATTGTCCATCAGATACTATATAAACTACCTTCTTGAGTTGTTTCTCAATTTCAACATCCATTCCTGTTAAATTCCTTTTAAGAATGTCCTATTTTCACAAAGCTGGGCTTTTGACAGTTACTATCATAAAGAACAAGTGTTTCTTATCAGGAAACAAGGTGGCACATAGGCTGTGCTGGAAAAAAATTGCTCAGAGCATACAGCATCATGAACTCAGAAAGTTTTGAGATCTTCTGGCCTACAGAATAAATGACAACAGTATTTTAAGTAGACTATACCCACTTCCACTGAAACATGGGAAAGATGAAAACACTTTTTATTTTCCTGAAACCCTTTAAATCAAGCCCAAGGTAAAGGCAGCTTAAGAGGTGAGACCTTAATGGACTTTGAAATCGACATTTCAAGTGGACTTGGGCTGATAGTAACTGAAAGTGGCCAGAAAATGAAAACTTCCTGATATACTGACAAAGAAAAGATAAGGCAAATCGAATATAAGTAAAAGAAATTAGTGAGAGAAAATGATTCTGTCATTTTATTATTCACTTGTGATATCTCAATTACAATAGATAAGGACCATTAAACTCTATTTGATACCCCATATATCAACTCTTACCACAGGAAGCAATGGTAAATATGGAAGTGAATCCCTTCATGCATTTGGTAATTGAACAGATATTACAGAATGTCTAATTTGTGCTGAGAATGTTTAAAACACAGAGAATGTGAATGTGAGGGCCATCTGGCTGTGCCATTGATCATTAAGGTTGATTCTGCTGATCTAGCTGGCTACACAGATATTCCCTTCCTCTCTGCTCTAAAGTCAAGGCATATCAGTAGCTGTTAAAATATCCAAAAAAGCCCTCAAGGGATATACAGAAGTCTGTAAAGGACAGTGTTTAAAGATGCCTGCCCCAATCACTTTCTCATTACCCTATTGCTAGTATTTCAAAACACTTACTCACTGAAAGTAATTCATTTATTCATTTATATTATTTAGCATGTTTTTAGTACCAGAATGTAGCCATCAAGAGAGCTGAGATGGCTCTTCCTCCACTTCTCAACAGTGGTGGTATGCACCATAGATTTATAACAGGCTCCTTTCTATTTGCACCCTTATTATTTGGACAGAAATACTATAAAGTTTGACCCCATATGTATTCAGTGTTGAACTTTCCCCAAATCCCAAGCATACATATCCATTCCATATTCCTCCTTTCCCCTACTCCCACCACAATTCCTAACCTAGTGACGTTTTAGTCAGTCTCCTTATGCTTAGTAAATGACATTGTCATCTATTTACTTGGTGGACAATTAGGAGCTCAAGCCACAAATCCAGAATTTATCCCTGATTGCTGTTCTTCAAGTTACTAAAATTTTACTTCCAAAATATATCTCAAGATCCTCCTATGACTACTTCTGCTAAACCCTGTCAGGCTGTGTCTTTTCCCCTGGGCTTCCCCAGTAGCCCAACTTCATGCTTCTCCTATATTTTTTCACATGGCAATCAGAAAAATTTTCATACTAAAATTTGATCATGTCCTCATCTTCCCCAAATACACAACTACTAAACGTCTTTGCGGGGCCAGTGCCGTGGCTCACTTGGTTAATCCTCCGCCTGCAGCACCCGCATCCCATATGAGTGCCGGGTTTAGTCCCGGTTGCCCCTCTTCCAGGCCAGCTCTCTGCTGTGGCCCGGGAGAGCAGTGGAGGATGGCCCAAGTGCTTGGGCCCCTGCACCCGCATGGGAGACCAGGAGGAAGCACCTGGCTCCTGGCTTCGGATCAGCGCAGCGCGCTGGCCACAGCAGCCATTGGAGTGTGAACCAACGGTAAAAGGAAGACATTTCTCTCTGTCTCTCTCTCTCTCACTGTCTAACTCTGCCTGTCAATAAATAAATAAGTCTTCATTACCAATTGCTCTGCATAAAAGCAAGGATCTAAACAAACCTACAAGATTTACATATTGAGTCTCTACCTATTCAACTTTTTTTCCTTGCCAATTAATACTCCATGAGAACAGAATTTTGATGTATTGTTTACTGCTATCTCATTCACATTTATCCAAGGAGAAAATAAAAAGATCAAAGAAATACCTTGCTCCTTCACAGTGTAACAGCTGAACCTAATTTCACTTGGAGTGAAGGGTAGATTTCCGACCCTTTTGAGGTTATGCCTCACTATATTCAGAATCTAAGCAGAATAGTGGGTCACAGTACATACCCCATGTCAGAAGACCAGGGGTCAAATTTTAGCTTTCCCACTCTTTGTATATCCTCCCTTGAAAAAAAGACTACTTACCCATGCACCTAAAATGTATAAGGGTATTTCAAAAAGTTAATGGAAAATAACATGAAAATTTATTTTGGTGCAATTTTGAACTTGATATGCAGGCTTTTATGTACTTGTATGTGTAAAGACATTTATGCATTATGGCATGTCCTAGAGGCTGCCATTTCTGTGAAATGAATCGCTCACCCAAGGCAAAATGCTTGTAGCTATGTCCCTTGCAGTACCTTCTCCGGTTTACCAAAGGACTAGCTAACTCTAGTTATTTCACTGTCAGGACTGCAAAGGCACACTGCTTGTTCCCACACCAAGTTACATCCGCCAGCCTGTCCTATTCACTTCCCCGAGCCAGGGAATAGCCCAGAGGCACAGCCCCGGAGGCGCCGCGCCACGCCACGCCCAGACTCGCACACCCCACCGCGCAGGCGCGCAGTGAGTCCTGCAGTCCCGGGGCACAGACCCGCTGCCGCTCGGGCGGCGAGCTTCCCCGTTCTCTGAGTGCGAGCTTCTGGTAATTTTCATGCCTCTGTGAGCCGTGTTTGCTTTTAACACCTCTGGCGGCTACCTGGGATTTAACTCACTTTATTTGCCTTCACTGTCCGCACCTTGCCTTTCAGTGTGAGGCGTCCCGGACAGCTGCCGCTCGGCCGTGGCGCAGTTCTCGCGAGAAGGAGATCATCTCGCGGTGTTTCCTTGTTACCAGCGTCCTTAGCGCGAGGCGGAAAAGTGCTCGCTGGTGTCGGCTTCTGTTGATGCCGCTGCTTCGCGTCGGGAGGCTTCTTCCTGCGACTTATCTGTTGCCGCTTTTCCAAGGAAAATGGCGGCCCCCGAGCAGCCGCTGCTCGTATCAAGAGGATGCACAAGCTCTACGCTGTCCCCGCCGCGAGGCGACCGAACCCTTCTGGTGAGGCACTTGCCAGCAGAGCTGACCGCTGAGGAGAAAGAGGACTTGCTGAAGTATTTCGGGGCGCAGTCCGTGCGTGTCCTGTCAGATAAGGGGCGACTGGTAAGGTTGTGCGTCCTCCTGAGTATCGCGTGTAGCCCTTGAGTGCTTACCGGGCGGGGGAGGCGCTGACGAAAGGGGCGGAAACGAGTGGAGACGAGGGGCTTGTGTGAGCGGAGGGGCCTCAGCTTCCCCCTTTTACGTCAAAATATCTTGTGTGCGAGGGGGAGTTTGAATTGGCTTGGGTCCGGATTTCGTCACAGCACCGCCAAGAGTGAGAAAGTGAAAAGAGTAGAAATGAAAATAGCTTTATTGTATTCCCGTTGTTGACCAGTCTCCGAATTTCTCAACGCCTCTGAATTTGGGGTACTGGGAGTATTCTTAGGAATAGGTAACAAAGGAGTTTTTAAAAGTTCAGGCTCATTTAGAAACCGTTGTCAAAACACTGATCAGAATAGAGCAGAAAGTGCAATAGCTGTTTGAGTAAACTAGATAGAGGATTTCTGCTAAGTTTTTGACCCAGGTGCTTTTTCATCAAGATTTCCCTACGGGATCTTTTAGGGAAAAATACTTTAACACTTAATAATTCCTACCCACGAATTTGTACAGTTTTATACTTGATGTTTTAGGTAATTTTCTCTTAGTTAAAATAGTAATGGCACTATTCAGTTGCTGCAAAATGATCTGTGATGGGGCAAGACGTCAATGTTTTTAAAAAGTCTCTCCAAGAGACTCCAGTGTGTAGCCAGGAGTGAGAATCCCTAAGTTGGAAGAAAGACCGGTTTTGATGAGTTTGAGTATTACGCATTTCGAGCAAATACAAGTAAAATACCGCATCTGGTTCAACTGAAGTACACTTAGTTAGATCATCTTGGATCTAATTAGATAAAATTGGGACGTGTGATGTAAGTAAGCAACACTTAATAAGCATTTACAAGAACTCAGTATAGTGTATAGTGTAGGTGTATTGTAAATAGGGGCTATTTTATATTTTTAGATGGGTTAAGAGTGATCCTCTGAGGATAGTAGGGGTTTTTAAACTTCAGATATGTTTCACAATTTATATAAATAAAGCCTGCATGGAGTATGTTTATACCTTTATATGAAAAATGTTGCATAGCTTTCATCTCAAAAAGTCCGACCCAAAAAAAGACTCAAAATCACTGAACTGAAATCAGTCATCAGTTTAAATGTACCATCATTTTATTAATGTGCCACATTCCTCCATTAGTACTGTTAGGAAAATGGCACAGTCTTATCTATGGCACAATCTACTCCCTGACACCATCCTAGGCTTTATTGCTGGATGCCAGGTGGGCATATGGCCCAATCACCAATGTCAAGCTCCACCCCCATCCTAATTGGATTCCCTGCTACTTCCCTGCCTGTCCTCCACAAAGTTTTAAAAGGACCTGTTCCTGAACACGTCTCTCTCTCCTTCCACTCTCCCCTCCTCTCTCTCTCTTGCTCGTTCTCTCTTGCCCCTCTCCTTTCTCTCTCTCCCCCTCTCCATCTCCTGCCCCCTGTCTCTCACACTCTCCTTTTCCCTCTTTTCCTTCTTTGCCCCTTCCTTCTGGTCTGTCGGGTTTCCCCCAATAAACTCTTTCCCTTACTCCGGTGTTTGGTGTGTTTTGTGGCAGCCTTACAAGTACAACATCAGATTTCTTTATGGGTAACTGAAATTATACTGGAAGTAATTTGTACCTTAAATTTGTTTCAGAAACATACAGCTTTTGCTACTTTCCCTAATGAAAAAGCAGCCATAAAGGTATGATTTTCTTTACTATTGAAGTTATCAACAATTTCCTGTATCTAATCTTGGTACAAAAATGGGAAGAACTATTAAACTTTAGTTTTTAAAAACTTTCAAAAGAGTTAACATTCCATGTGTTTGCCCAACAGACTATATTTGTTTTGGCAATTAACAGATCTTTTTGTCTAACATTTAGGTAATGGTATGTAAGAATAGTGAAATAAATCAAAATTAGCAGCATATATAACTAAAAAAATGGCAAGTTCAAAGCATGTGAAGATAACTAACTGTTGGGAAGCAAAATGGTTTACGTATTAA
The DNA here is from genome assembly GCF_051225735.1 of Oryctolagus cuniculus. Classification (NCBI taxonomy): domain Eukaryota; kingdom Metazoa; phylum Chordata; class Mammalia; order Lagomorpha; family Leporidae; genus Oryctolagus; species Oryctolagus cuniculus. The sequence continues at coordinate 67,474,841 of NC_142873.1, read as the reverse complement.
AGGAGAGTGAATATACACACAGAGAGTACTTCAAAAAGTTGAGCAAAAAGCATGTTAGAAAAACTATGCATAGATTTCAAGAAGCTTTCAAAGCAGTAAATTTACCTTTGAATTCCATTTTTCCATTAACTTTGTGAAGTCTCAGAATCATTTGCAAAGTAAGTGGCCTTTCACATAATCTCTAATGTTTGGTTGTTTTTTGAGAGATCAAGCGAGATGGACCTTGCAGATTTGAGGTACACAAAGTAAAGATTTAGGACATGGAAATGTGTAAGTAGGTCAAGGGCTAAGGGTTGTGATGGAAATAGGAATGGAAAAATAGACTGAGTAGAAGAGACATATACTAAAGGCACTTGATACTTTTGACCTAGCTAATAATATGAACAGGCCTGTGAAAGATACTTGGTGGAATTTATATCATGGATCCAGTGTGGAGAAATATTAAATATAGCAAGTCCAAATAGAAAGCTGTTAAAATGGCCAGGGTGAGAATAAGTATCTGAAGAAGGTGATCCAGTGACAAAGGGTAAAGAAGTATACTTGATAAAGATCATGTTGGTAGGCCTTGTGATGTAGGGTTGAAAGAGTGAATAGTTCAGATATGTGGACTGAGTTGTTAGGTTGTCAGATTAGCTTCTCTGGGCAGTGAGAGTAGGAAGATGTTTACAAAGGTACATAATGAATTCAAATGTCATTTGTTAACTTTGAAAAGTCCTTGCTACTTCAATGGAAAGAGCTAGTAAACATTTAAAAATATTAGCCTAGAGCTGAGGCAAGGTCAAGAACTCAGATTCTTCAACCTTATGAATAGATACTACCAAATGAAAGGTGAACTAGTAGAAAAGACTGGGTGAGAGTAGTATTTTTTTTTAAAAGAAAAATGTAGAATTAGGAAATAAATTACCATGGATGTAGAGAGTAGTTTTAAGAAAATGAGATCCAGTGATGACACAAAATGCAGAATGAACAAAATGTAATAGTTAGTGATTTTTATTATGAAACAGAAGTGACCCAAATTCTCATCAGTAAGGGAAACAGATACTTCAAATGGTTATGCGGAGTGAGCATCCATAAATTGAAAATCTGAAATACCCCAAAATTTGAAACTTTTGAATGACAATATGGTGCCATGAGTGGAGGAAAAGCTACATCTAACATCATGTGACAGTTGTAGTAAAAATGCAGGTGCACTAAAAATATTGTGTACAGTTACCTATAGACTATGAGTATTACAAGGTTTATATGAAACACATATGAATTTAACATGTTGAATTGGGTCTCATCCCTTAATATACCTCATTATGTATATGCAAATATTCCAAAATCTGCAATCTAAAACACTTCTGTACTAACCATTTTGGATAAGGGATATTTAATCTGTATATCCATATAATGGATTCCCAGCTATAGATGTATTAGTAAATGGTAATAGCCCAGATAGACTGCATGAAAAAGGTTTCAAAAATTGTAATATAACCTCACATTTTTCTGAAAACAGATAGTAAACCTGTTAATATATTCCAAGAAAAAAATGTGGCAGAACTAAATACCTAATTGTTTAAAAATGTGGTTCTCTGAAAGTGGAATTTCAGAAGGTTTTCACATTATATTTTTGCCATGTATAGGGGACTTCTTTTTCCAAAGAAAAAGACTTTTAAAATTAGTGCCATAAGTTATAAGTACAATATAGTAATGTAAAAGGCATAATTTTATTATCATAATTAACTGGATGAGAGGTCATGGAGCTAGCCATTGTCTGTGGTGATGTTTGCAGTAAAGTGAGTGGGTTAGAGGATAATGGTGGTGATAGAGCTTTTAGATTACAGTACACTTAACTTTATTGGCAACTGGTAAATAAACAAAGGGAGAAATATGAATAGGAGAATAAGGATAGAATAAGAGTAGGTACCTAAGGGGGGATTATTAATTCAAAATTTAATTTTTATTAAATTAACCATTAAAAATGAGAAGTCATCCTTGAAAATAACAGAATGTATGACATCCATTTTGAAAGGAAACAAGTTGAGGCAACTCAGATTAAATGACCTCTGTTTTAGATCACCAAGGATGCACTGATAGTGAAGTGATCTAGAATTGATTGAGGGTCTTGAAAATTACTGAAGCATTATAAAACTTTTTGTGTGATAAAAATAAGGATTCAAATTTGGTTGCATAGTTATGATAGAATGAAATTATAGTCTCACTTAAGGCCTAAAGTTCCATTTGTTCAAAAAATATTAAGTGCCTCTTATGTATTAGATGTTATTTTGAGTTTTGGGATATATTAGTAAAAAAACAAGTTGCCCTTATTTTTACACAGACTCTTGAGGTAAGATAAACTACGTGATAAACTTAATTCTTTGATATTTTAAAAGACATATGGTTAAAAAAAAAGCAGTGAAATCAGGAGGTGCTGGATATGGAAAGTTCAGGTTGCAGTTAGGGATAGGATCATATTTCAGAAGCAATTTGAAGGAGAAAAACAGAGCAACTGGAATAGAAGGCCCTAGGGTAGCAGGATGTCAGTCATTTCAAGGAAGCCACTGTGACTGAAACAGATGAAATTTGGGTGAAGATTATTGGATTTGAAGTTGGAAGTCATAGAATCAATATCATGTACATGCATGTGAGAAAGACTGTAGATTTTACTTAGTATGATGGGTAACTACTAGAGTATTTTGAGCAAAGAAGTGACATGAGACAACATATTTAAAAGGATCACGTTGGCTGTTATTTTGAGAATAGACTAAAGGATAGGAAGAGTAGAAACTAGAAGTGATAGTATGTTTTAAAAGATTATTAGGTTGGCCGGCGCCTCGGCTCACTAGGCTAATCCTCCTCCTTGTGGCGCTGGCACACCGGGTTCTAGTCCCGGTCGGGGCACCGGATTCTATCCCGGTTGCCCCTCTTCCAGGCCAGCTCTCTGCTGTGGCCAGGGAGTGCAGTGGAGGATGGCCCAGGTGCTTGGGCCCTGCACCCCATGGGAGACCAGGATAAGTACCTGGCTCCTGCCATCGGATCAGCGCGGTGCGCCAGCCACAGTGCGCCGGCCGCGGCAGCCATTAGAGGGTGAACCAATGGCAAAGGAAGACCTTTCTGTCTGTCTCTCTCACTGTCCACTCTGCCTGTCAAAAAAAAAAAAAAAAAAAGATTATTAGGTAATTCAGTCCACAGGATGATGGTTACTTGAACCGGAGTGATAGCTATGGGAGGTAGTAGGCAGTGGTTAGATTCTGGTTATATTTTGGAGGTAGAAGCAAATGGGATTTCCTGATGCCTTTGGTATGCAAAGAAGGAAAGAAAAGTTAAAGATGTTTATAAGAGTTTAGACCTGAGTAAGTGGAAGAATGGAATTACTGTAAATGAAAATGAGGGGAGGGCTGTAGTAGACAACATTTGGGGTAGAGAAGAGAGATTAGTGGTTCAGTTTCTGAACCATTAATTTTGACGCACCTGAAAGGAGCAGTTCATTATGTGAATACATGTTCCTCATTTGAGGACAGTTCTGGCTAAAGTTAAATATTGGAGAATAATCAGTCTAGAGGTGATATTTGAATTTTAGATGCTAGATTAAATTACCAAGAGCATTTGTTTAGAGAGACCAAGATTAGAACTCTGGGATATTTCAACATTAAGAGTAAGATTGAGCAGTAGAAAACAGTTAGGAAGAAAACTGAAAGAATGGTGTCTTGAAACCTAGTAAATGATTTCTATGAAGGAGGGAGTGATCAACTAATTTAAATGTAGTATAATGAAGACTAAGAGTTTTGGCTTGACAATAAAGAATTTGAGGTGGTCTAGTGAACTGATTAATTGGACTAGGCTTGAGACTGATGAGAGGAATTGTTGATAAAGAGTTTAGATAACTGTTGTGGAAGTTTACTGCAAGAATTTATTTTTATTTTAATGGGCTGTGTAGTGAGGTCATAGCAAAAGAAAAAAATTTAGATGGGAGAAATAGGAGCATCATCTTTGTATACTGATGTGGGTGATCAAGTAGATCATATAAGTAATTAATAATATAGATAAGAACATTCTCCCCATACATTTCCAGACCTAACTAAATAAAGACCCTTGAAGAGAGGGGGAGAGGATGGTATTCAGTATGCAAGTCAAGAAGCTGGATATGTAGATTGTTAATATGTATAACAGATACAGAATGTAGACTGTTTTGGTTCAGGTGCCAATTGCTAGGGCATTATGGTGAGAGTTCAAAGTTCTCATTTAGTTATTTCAGTTTTCTTTAAGAAAGAAGCAAATTACTAGGCTAAAAGAGTGGGAAAGGAATATTAAGTTAAATTAAAATGAAAATGTACAAAATACTCTCTCAGAGATAGGTAGAAAATAATGAACCAAAAATTTTGTGTGTATTTGTGTGGTGTCCTTAAGTGCCATCTTGAGATTTTTGGTTGTGTTTATGAATTTAAAGTGAGACCAGGCAGGTTTATATTCCTTACTTAGCCATTAGTGGGTGCCTGGGTATAAGTAGAGTTGGATTTTTCCAGTTTTTCATTTTGCTAAATTAGAGGAGGCAATCATTAAATGAATAATAAAGACTTAATAGCTTGAGAATAGAAATAATTAAGACAAGGAAATTATAGCATTAACTAAAAAATGTATAAATCATTTTTGTATATGATCTGTAACAAAGTTTTGAGTACAGTCATCAATTTTTCTACTCTTCTAACTGAAGGCACTGACAAGACTTCATCAGCTGAAACTTTTAGGTCATACTTTAGTTGTTGAATTTGCTAAAGAACAAGATCGAGTTCACTCTCCATGTCCTGCTTCAGGCACTGACAGAAAAAAAAGGTATGTAGGTACTCAGGTTTTCCTCACCTTTTAAAGTAAATCAGTTACATATTTACTAGATTATTTTCAGATTTAGTAAGTAAATAATTTTAAAGAGTAATGATATGTTTCTCTGTTAAGCCTAGTACAGCCTTTATTTTTGCTTCTTTTTATGCATTAGGAACTGGAGTGTCAATTTAACATTAGAATTAGTCAGTATAAAGTGGGAAGCAAGTAGGGTGAAAAGCATTCAACTTTTGGTAGAGGGAAAATAACCACAAATGAGCATCCCTTATCTGAAATGCTTGGACCAGGAGTGTTTCAAATTTTTAATTTTTTTCTTTCAGAGTTTGGGATATTTACATATACTTGATGTAGGTATTTGGAGAATAGGCCTAAGTCTAGAAACAAATTCATTTATGTTTCATTTATACCTTATGCACATATGCTGGAGGTAGTTTTATATACTATTTTTAGCTAACTTATGTTTTATTTGGAAGGCAGAGACAGAGTTCTTCCATAGGCTGTTGGAGGGAGACAAAGAAATAGAGCGAGATCTTCCAAGTGCTGGTTTACTGCCAAATACCTGCAATACTGAGGGCTGGATCAAATCAAAACCAGGAGCTCAGAACTCAGTCTTGGTCTCCTACAGTGATGGCAGGGATTCAAGTATTCCCATTACCTGCTGCTTCCTAAGGTGCACTTTAGCAGGGAACTGGATATAAAGCAGAGCTGGACTATGAACCGAGGCACTCCAATATGGGATGTATGCATCCTAAGCAGTATGTTAACTGTTGTGCCACACAAGCAACCCATGTACTTCCATTGTAACTGCAACCTGTCATATAATGTCAGGTGTGATATTTGCTACTTGTGGCATCATGGCTGTCCTCAAAAGGTTTTGAATTTTGGAGCATTTCAGAATTTCAGATTAGGGATGCTCAACCTGTAGTATGAAGTCCTAATATTAGAGATAGCAAGGTGTCAGAATAGGCATGGCTTTTGAAATGAAATACTGGTTTTGTTTTTCAGTTATGACATTTTATAGTTATACAACCTTTACAAATTTGATTTACACTAGTGTTTCTCAAAATGTGGTCCCTTGACCAGCTGTTTCATTTGAGAACTTGGTTCAAATATAAAATCTTCAGCTTTTTCCAGAATTACTTAATTAGAAACCTAAGGAGGAGGGTGGGGGAGAAGTAAAGTTAAGGTCCTAGAAAGCTCTGCGTTTTAACAAAACCTGTAAATGATTGGGGTATACATTAAAGAAATTTGAGTACCACTATTTGCATCATTTAAATTTCTGTTTTATTTTTAATTGATGAATTGTACCATCTGCATGGACTTTGAAGAGTAAATTAAAATGTGTACTGTCTTATAATAATATAGACTAGAAGGTATTCTGTGAATGTTAATTCTATATCCCTTTTCATTAGCATTTGCTTGAGAAATACTTGAGAAGATTTTAATTGGAACTGTTTTCATAATGCCATGTTTGAAAAAATAATTTGTGTTTTTTGAATGTAGTTTCTCACTTTTTCTAAAAATAAGACCGTCTTTCATTATGTTCTAGATCTGATGACATTGTGGAAGATGATAAAGAAAAGAAAGAAGTTGATTGCTTAACAATAGAAAATGGAATCGCACCAAACCATGGGTTAGAATTTGTTCTTTTAGTCTTTTGGTTTTGTGGTTCTATGTATGTATATTGCAAATAATATAATTTTTAAAATAAGTACATTTTACACATGTTATATGTTTTCTTCTTTTTTATTTGAAACACACAGAGAAAGAGAGATACAGACACAGAGATGTTCCATCTTCTGGTTCAGTCCCTAAATGCTTCCAACAGCCAGGGATGGGCCAGTTTGAAGCCAGGAGTCAAGAACTCAATTTGTGTCTCCCACATAGTGACAGGGACCTGAGTACTTGGGCCATCACCTGGTGCCCTTCAGGGTATGCAGTAGCAGGAGGCTAGAATTGCAAGCAGTGCTGGGACTCAAATCTAAACTCTGGACTATGAGCTGTGGGCATCCAAGTGGCATCTTTACCACTATGCCAAATGCCAGTTCCTCATATATGTTTTTAATATGTTAAATAAACCTTTTGAGCTGAGTTTGTCACTGAATTTACTTCAAAGGAAGAATCCATTAACATGTTTGGAGGTATAAGTAAGAAATAACTCATTTTTCTGTGATGAAATCACAAGGCAAGTTTCCTTTTAAATATACCCATTTAACTCTAAGGAACAAGGCAAATCTAAGAGTATTGTATCATTTGAGTAATTTTGTATGTTATCAGATTATTTATTTATATATATTTATATTTATATATTAAAATATGCCAAACATTTATTTTTTTATTTAGGCTGACTTTTCCTCTGAATTCATGCCTCAAGTATATGTACCCACCACCTTCAAGCACAATCCTAGCAAACATAGTAAATGCTTTGGCAAGTGTGCCTAAATTCTATGTACAGGTAAATAAAGTTTATTTTCCTAAAGGTATATGTTTGTATAAATTAGTTATTTTGTTGTCCTGATTTCCATACTAGTTTTTAATGTTAGAGAAATTCAATATAGGTAATGATAAAATAATATTTTAAAGATAATGAACTACTCTGTACTACTTTGAAGTAAAGTTTTTTATAAACTGTAGTATGAATTGATACTAGTAAACAGAAGCTAATTTGGAAATGTTTCTGATAATACTCTGTTGCTTTAAAGTACATGCAGAGAGCTTTAAAGTAAAAGATATAGTTGACTTTCAGAAAATGCTTGACAGTTTCTAAAGTAATAGCATACTTCTTTGAAATACAAAATATAAATGATGTTTATTTTTCTCATTGTACTTTTTAGTGTTTCACATTTACAATAAGCAGGAAAAAGATTTAAAAATATTTCTGTGGGTGTTGCATTGCAAGAATATTTCATTCTTAGTAATTGGAGTAATTTTGTAGTAGTAGACAAACATTTTAGGATAGGAGGGCTAATCTGCTGAGATTTAGCAGTGTCCTACTTTCTTCTAGTATTATAAAGGTAAATGAGAATTTAACTTTGAATTAAGTTATTTAGTAATGTTATTTTGACTTTTTTTACATAAAATATGGAAAAGATGTGTTATATCCTTAATACTGTGTGATTTGAAATGTTTTATTACTTAAAGGTGCTTCATCTTATGAATAAAATGAATTTGCCCACACCTTTTGGACCAGTTACTGCAAGACCTCCTATGGTAAGAAAGCTCCCAGAATTTTAAGAGTCAAGAGTTCTTTTCCTGAGTGAGATTAATTGAGCTAGAATGCACAAGTGTTGTAACAACTTCTGGTACAGATTGAAAATAAGTAACAGTGAAGTAATATAATAATATTGAAAATAAGTAACAGTGAAGTAATATAATAATATTAAGTCTTAGCCCTCGCCCTGATTGTTGATGAACAACTTAATATGTTATCCCTCTTAGTATTTTTTTTGTTTGTTCTACTTAATACTTTTGGTTGAATACTGTAATCAATACACAATTCTTCTTAAGTGCTGAAACTTAACTGAAAAGTGATCGCTGTTAAATGCAAGAGTGGGAATAAGAGAGGGAAGAGATGTGCAATTCAGGACATGCTCAAGCTGACTTACTTCAGTTAGAAACATACCAGGGGATTCCAGTTCAATCCCATCAAGGTGGCATGTACCAATGCCATCTAACTAGTCCCAGTGATCAATTTCTGTTCACAATTGATCATAATGATAGGACTAAGAACCAAAGGGATCACTTAAACAAGAACAGTGTCTGCAAATACTAGCTGATAGAATCAAAAAGGGAGAGAACAATCCAACATGGCAAGTGAGATATACAGCAGACCCATAGAATGGCAGATGTCCTAAACAGCACTCTGGCCTCAGAATCAGCCCTTAAGGCATGCAGATCCGGCTGAAAAGCCCATGAAAGTATTTTAGGCATGGAAAGCCAAGACACTCTGGGGAAAAAAAAAAAAAAAAAAAACACCTAAATGAAAGATCTCCGCGAGCGAGATCCCAGTGGAAAGAACAGGTCATCAAAGAAGGAGGTACCTTTCTCTGAAGGGAGGAGAGAACTTCCACTTTGACCATGGCCTTGTCTAAATATGATCAGAGTTGGTGAACTCAGGGGGCTTCCATAGCCTTGGCAGTTCATGACAAGAGCCTAGGGTGTGCACTTACTCGTCATGTAGGAGCTCTGTCTTTAGTGTGCTGTACATTGAGATTTAATGCTATAACTAGTACTCAAACAGTATTTTTCACTTTGTTTCTGTGTGGGAGCAAACTGTTGAAATCTTTACTTAATGTATGCTAAACTGATCTTCTGTATATAAAGAGAATCGAAAATGAATCTTGATGTGAATGGAAGGGGAGAGGGAGTGGATAAGGGGAGGGTTGCGGGTGGGAGGGACGTTATGGGGGGGAAGCCATTGTAATCCATAAGCTGTACTTTGGAAATTTATATTCATTAAATAAAAGTTTAAAAAAAAAGTCTTAGAACTGAAAATCAAGGAAGGTCAGAACATTAAAAAATACTCTTTTTTTATTTAATTGTTTTAAATATTTATTTATTTGTAAGGCAGAGATACAGAGAGCATGAAGGAGAGATGGGTGGGGGGTGGAGAGAGAGAGAGATAGAGATAGATCTTCCATCCACTGATTCATTCCCCAAATGACTACAAAGGCCAGAGCAGGACCTGGCCCAAAGCCAGGAGCCAGGAACTTCCTCCTGGGCTCCCACAAGGGTGCAGGGGCCCAAGCGCTTCTACATTCCCCCACTGCTTTCCCAGTTGCATTAAAGGGAGCATCCTGGTGCAGTAGCCAGGACTCAAAGGAATGCCCATATGGGCGTGCCTGTGCTACAGGCAAGCACCTCCTTTCGGCATGGTAGCAGGCCCACCAAAAATGCTTTTGATGATGGATTCCATCCTTTTCTTTCAGTGTTATTTAACTTTAACCCAGAGTGTTGTGCCATTAAGTATGATAATTGCATTAGACTAAATTATCTAAAAGTTCTATTGTTCAACATTGCTTTCTTGCAAATATTCACTTACAAATGACAAAAAGATAACTAATACTTTTATTAGGATTTTTGTGCAAATCAAGTGATTTACGCAGTTGACTGGGTCCTTGAAATTAATTTGCTGTAGTACTCTATATAATAATACTACAAAATTATTTGAGTGTTAACATAAATAGAAAAAAATTGATTTGGGGCTGATTGCTTTTTTCCTGTATATATTACTTTCCTAATTTTTCCTTGTAACACCAACACAAGTTTGATTTGTTGCAAGGCTATTAGTTAAGGTTATGCTAACTTACAAATCAAAACAAAACTTAAATTTTTTGTCTTAATACAATAAAAGTTATTTTTTTGTTCATTTCTTTTTCAAAAAGAGGGCAGAGGCATATACTCTTATACTGTTATTCCTTTTTTTTTTTTTTTTAAGATTTATTTATTCATTTGAAAGTGCAAGAGAAGGAGAGACAGAGAGAGGGGGAGAGAGAAAGAGAGGTCTTCCATCCATTGATTCACTCTCCAATTGGCCACAACGGCTGGTGCTGTGCCGGTCTGAAGCCAGGAGCCAGGAGCTTCATCTAGGTCTCCTGTGTGGGTGCAGGGACCCAAGCACTTGGGCTATCTTCTGCTGCTTTCCCAGGCGATTGCAGAGAGCTGGATGGGAAGTGGAACGGTCGGGACTCGAACTGGCACCCATACGGGATTCCAGTGCTACAGACGGTGGCTTTACATGCTGCCCCACAGTGCAGGCCCCATACTGTTATTCATAAAACTTAAGTTGTTTCCACCATGTGCTTCTTCATGTTGATTAGGCCATTATCACATAGTCTGCAGAAATGAAGAGTGTATGATATTTAGAATTTTGGCTAAAGCCCAGTTGCATAATGGAATATAACTGCAAAAGAGGTTTGTAAATTTAGTTTAGCTTGATACCAAGGAATAAGAAACAAGTTTTGTGATTAATGGTTGCCAGGGCAAGTTTTCCCTGAATATGCATTGAATGTATACCATAAAGTGAAGAGAAATGAGAGTCATGTGGAAATGGTTTATTTATTCTGACTTCATAGATTTACATAGTATTTTTTTGTTTTGTACTTTTAATTAGTATGAAGACTATATGCCATTGCATGCACCTCTTCCACCCACATCTCCTCACCTACCTGAGGAACCTCCTTTACCAGACGAGGATGAGGAATTATCTAGTAAAGAATCAGAATATGAGAGCAGTGATGATGAGGATCGACAGAGGTTTGTAATATGAACTATTTGTTTAGATTCTAAGAAATGTTTTTTTTTTTTTTTGTCTGTGGGAAAGAGACTCTCATTTTCTTTGTAAAGCTTGCATATAATTCTTTAAAATTTAAAGACATCAGAATTTGTCCCCAGCTTACCCCTTCTCTTACCCCCTCAAGCATATATAGTAGCCATAGAAAATAAATTATCAAGATCTAATGGCAATTTTTGGATTTTGTGTCATTTTTTAGATTGATGATTATGGTATTATATAGTTAAGTCTCATTATTTGTTATTCTCATATTCGTCAGTCTTCCTACTTGCTAAAGTTTGTGGCCTCCAAATCAATTCTTAATTGTATAACCATTTTTTTGTGGATATGGGCATGAATAGTATGGTGAAAAATTTGTCACTTGACATACCTGCTCCTAGATAAGGGTGAATAAAGTGACCCTTTATTTCAGCTCTCATACAGTACACTAATACCTTTCATGGTCTGTTATTGCCCTGTTTTTCATGTTTTTGAATTTTTTTGTTAGTGATTTTGCTGTTTAAAAAGGCTCCCAAGCAGAGTATTTGAAGTGCTATATATTATTTCTAAGTTCAAGAAGCTTTGTCATATGGAAAAAATACATGTGTTAAATAAACTTCTTTTGGGCTAGAGTTGTGGTGGTATTGACTGTGAGTTCAGTGTTAAACAACATAAATAAGGTGTTCTTTTGCTTTTAAGCTTTATTTATTTATTTGAAAAGCAGAGTTACAGAGAGAAAAAGAAGGGGAGAGAGGGAGAGACAGATCTTGCATCCACTATTTCACTCTCCAAATGGCCACAATGGCCAAAACTGGCCTAATAGGAAGCCACGAGCCAAGAGCTTCCGTCTGGATCTCCCGCTTGGCTGTTAAGAGTCCAGGCAACTCTTCTGCTTTACCAGGCACATTAGCAGGGGGTTGGATTAGAAGTGGAGCAGCCAGGACTCAAACTGGGGTCCTTACGGAATGCTGGCCCTGACTTTCTTAAACATAAATGAAACAAGGTTATGTGTTTATCAATTGAGAAAATGCTGTGATTAGAGTCTTACAGAAATCTCACCCTGAATTTCTCCTAATGGTTATGTTTCAGTGTTTATTAATTTATGTGTGTAGATACCTTATGGAATGTGACTGCTACAAGTAGCAAACATGGTTGTATTCATTTTTTGACAGATTATTTCCCTATAGTTGATTCACTTCAGAGTAATTTCTATAAGTTCTGTAGGCTTTCAGACAAAGCCATTCATAGTGACCATTGCAAATGAATCATTCTTTTTATTGATCTCGACACTTTATACTTTATTTAAAGATTCTGATGATTCTGTTAATGATGTTTGGGCATGTAATACACAGCCTAGCTTAGAACAGCAATTACCAAACATTTTCTATATGGGTCTGTAAAACAAATATTTTTTCACTTTGTGAGCCAGGTGCCTGCGGTGCTGGCATCCTGTATGGGTGCTGGTTCTGGGCCTGGCTGCTGCACTTCCAACCCAGCTCTCTGCTGTGGCATGGGAATGTGGTAGAGGATGATCCAGGTCATTGGGCTCCTGCACCCATGTAGGGGACCCGGAGGAGGCTTCTGGCCCAGCTTCAGCATTAGAGCCATTTGGGGAGTGAACAAGCAGATGGAAGATGGATCCTTCTCTGCCTCTGCCTCTCTGTAACTCTTTCAAATAAATAAATACAGCTTTAAAAAAAAATAGCAGGCAGCCTAGTCTAGCAAGAGTGTTAAGGGGTAAATGATGCAAATCTTAGAAAACTATAAGCAGAAGTCAGGTAGAGAAGAAATAATCGACATGAATCAACTCAGGCGGAGACTCAAAGAAACATAAAACAAATCAGCAGTGATTTGAGAGTATTGCTGAGTCAACATCTATGGAAAGTTAAAATCAAATACAAGTGAGGCTGAAACTACAAAATAGGAGTAAATAGAGTATCTGTACTGAATAGAGGCATTTAGAGGAGTTGGTAGTTCTTGATAGATGATAACTTGTTACTAAATAAAAAGCATATAGAGTATTTGAATTGGACCAGTTACTTAACCTATGTGAATTGTACCTTTTTCTTTGCCTTTTTTTTTTTTTTTAAGGTAATTTATTTATTTGAAAGGCAGAGTTACAGAGAAGCAGAGAGAGAGAAAGAGAGTATGTGTCTTTCATCTGCTGGCTCATTCACCAAATGGCCGCAATGGCCAGAGCTGGGCTGATCTGAAGTCAGGAGCAAGGAGCCTCCTCCAGGTCTCTCACACAGCTGCAGGGGCCCACGCACTCAGGTCATACTCTACTGCTTTCCTAGGCAGTAGCAGAGGGATTAGAAGTGTAGCAACCGGGACTCAAACCAGCACCCATATAGGATGCCGGCACCGCAAGCGCCAGCTTTACCTGCTACGCCACAGTGCCAGCCCCTGTAATTTCTTTTTAAACATAGTGATGATAATCAGAAATGCTATACATAGACTGGTCAAAATTTGTCTTTGCTTTGCTTATTTAGGTTTACATTTAGGGATATAGGATAGGACTCTGTCATTAATTCATCTTTAATTGTGAGACAAAACTTCTAGTTTCAAGCTTCTCAGTTAACTTCTGGAAATACATCAAAACCAAAAAAAAAAAAAAAAAGGGAAGGAAGGAACAAATGAACAACCAAAAATGGTACATTTATTCAGCATATATTTAAAGATTTACTTTTTAAAGTTTTATTTATTTATTTGAGAAGTGGAGTTACAGATAGAGAGAGGGAGAGTCAGAGAGAGGTCTTCCATATTAACTCCCTAAATGGCCACAACGGCCAGAGCTGGGCTGATCTGAAGCCAGGAGCCAGATCTTCTGATCCAGATCGTCTAGATCTCCCGTGGTGATGCGGGGGCCAAAGTGCTTGGACCATCTTCTACTGCTTTCTGAGTCCATAGCAAAGAGCTGGATCAGAAGAGGAACAGCCAGAACCAGATCCAGCTCGCATTTGAGATGCTGGTGCTGCAGGGGGAGGCTTAACCCATTGCACCACAGCACCGGCCCCTCATGGTTTACTTTTTGAGAGGGGACAGAGAGAGAGAGAGAGGTTCTCTCTCCCAATGTCTGAAACAGCCTTGGCTGGGCAGGCTGAAGCCTGGAGCTGGCAATTCCATCTGGGTCTCCCAGATTGGTGAGAGAGACCCAAATATTTGGACCATTGTCTGCTGCTTTCTCAGGTGCATTAACAGGGAGCTGAATCAGAAGTGGAGCATCCAGTATTAGAGTTGGCATTCCTATGTGGATGCCAGTGTCGCAGATGGTGGCCTAACCCACTGTGCCAGAATGTTGGCCCCTCAAAACATACTGATTGATCACTTATGTCTGGCACTGTTGCAGAGACTTAGTATATTTTGTGTGTGCAGTATATAAATGTGGACATCTACCTTGAATAGCTGGATTTTTTTTTTTTTTTTTAGAAGATTTTGGCCAAACATAGTTGTTAAGAAGCTTTAAAAATTTACAGCATGGGACAGGGTGTTTGGCCTAGTGGTTAAGCCCTTTGTTGGGATGCCCACATCCCATATCTCAATGACTAAGAATCCCACAGGACATGCTAGGGTGATGTTGGTGCTCCCCACCAGCATTCTGTGATAAGAATTGATGAAGGGGATTCGTTAGGTATTGTCCTCTGGGATTGTGTATGGGTTACTGCTGGTAACTAGCCCTAAGAATCCAAGGGAAGTTCCCTAGGTGTCACAGAGCATATAAAGAGTTGTGGGTCAAAGTAGGTCAGTCTTGCCTTCCTAAACAGGTGTAAGAATGGTTCAGGGAAGGGTCTGTTTATTTTCTGTGTAAGTGAAACTAAAACCATATCCTGTAGGTCTTAAGATAATAGGAACTATTATCTCCAGGTGGCTCAATTGCTTTTCCCACCTCCCTTTCTCTCTCTCTCTCTTTTTTTTTTTTTAAGATTTTATTTATTTGAGAGAGTTATAGACAGTGAGAGGGAGAGACAGAGGAAGGTCTCCCTTCCGTTGGTTCACTCCCCAAATGGCCACAATGGCTGGAGCTGCGCCGATCCGAAGCCAGGAGCCAGGGGCTTCTTCCGGGTCTCCCACATGGGTACAGGGGCCCAAGGACTTGGGTCATCTTCTACTGCTTTCCCAGGCCATAGCAGAGAGCTGGACTGGAAGAGGGCCAGCTTGGACTGGTATCGGCACCCATATGGGATGCTGGTGCCACAGGCGGAGGATTAACCCACTTTGCCAGAGCGCCGGCCCCTCCCTTTCTCTTTAATAAAGGGGGAACACCAGTTACACTTCACAAGAAAATACTATTTTTTTTTCTTTAAAGATTTATTTATTTATTTGAAAGTCAGTTACACAGAGAGAGAAGGAGAGGCAGAGAGAGAGAGAGAGAGGCAGGCCGGCCTTCTATCCACTGGTTCATTCCCCAACTGGCCACAATGACTGGAGCTGTGCTGATGCAAAGCCAGGAGCCAGGAGTTTCTTCTGGGTCTCCCATGCAGGTGCAGGAGCCCAAGGACTTGGGCCATCTTCCACTGCTTTTGCAGGCCATAGCAGAGAGCTGGATTGGAAGTGGAGCAGCCAGGACTTGAACCGGGCCCATATGGGACTCCAGCACTGCAGGTGGCAGCTTTACCTGCTACACGACAGCACCATACCCAAGAAGATAATAGTTTTAACTATCAGACTAGAAGATGTTTTTTGGTAAGCAAAACATTTGATGCTGGTGTATATGTTCTGCCATAAAAATATGGCAACTCTCCTGCTGATTCTAGCTCTCTCCTAATGCACACCCTGGTAGGCAGATGGCTGCTGTTGCAGTTTGGTCTCTGCCACCCAGGTGGGAGACCTAGATGTTACTAGCTCCTGGCTTCAGTCTGGCTCAACCTGGCTGTTACAGGCATTTGGGAAACAAACCAACAGATGGAAGATTTTACTTTCTCTATGTTTCTACATTATCTCTTTGTCTTCTGTCTCTCTCTGCCTCTCAGATATGATTAATTTTAAAAATTCACTTAAATTTCTAGCATATTTGACTTCCTCCCCTATATTTTGGTGAATGTATGTATTTATTTTCCTTTAAAATTTCACAGTTGTAAACCCACAGGGTAAGCTATGACTGTTCATTTTTGATCTCCTATAATGTGGAAAACGTAAAAAAAAAACCCTAGACAAGAACTATATAAAGATGCCTAAATGTGGGACCAGTCCTTGTGGTGAAGTGGGCTAAGTAACTGCCTACAAGGCTGGCATCCCATATGAGTGCCAGTTTGAGTGTTGGCTGCTCCACTTCTGGATACAGTTTCCTGCTAATGTGCCAAAAAAGCAGCAATGGATAGTGTAAGTATTTGGGCTTCTGCTACTCATGTGAGAGAACCCAGGTGGAGTTCCAGGATCCTGACTTTGCCCTGCCCAGCCTTGGCCATTGTAGCTATTTGGGGAGTGAAACAGCAGATGGAAGATCTTTGTGTCTTTCCCTCTCTGTAACTCTGCTTTTGAAATAAATAAGTAAATCTTAAAAAAGCCTAAACAAGAATGAATATTGAATATTCATACTCTTAATAGAGAAATTATATATAAGCTCTCAGTTACCTCTTCTTGATTTGTTTTCAAAGTTCAGTGTTTGAAAACTGTTCTCAAGTAATATCAAAGCACCTTGTTTGCATAATGATTGATTGCAACAATTATGCTCAAAATACTTGTAAATGAAATACTTCAGTCCATGCTGTTTGTTAGTTAGAACATGAATCACAATAATTTTCCTATGTTTAAAAGATCTTTTGATTATTAATTAAGAAATGATTAATAAACTTGGGGCTGGCACTGTGGCACAGCGGTTAACGCCCTGGCCTGAAGCGCCAGCATCCCATATCGGTGCCGGTTTGAGTCCCGGCTGCTTCACTTCCAATCCAGCTCTCTCCTATGGCCTGGGAAAGCAGTAGAAGATCGCCCAAGTGCTTGGGCCCCTGCACCCACGTGGGAGACCCGGAAGAAGCTTCTGGCTTCTGGCTCCTGGCTTCGGATTGGCACAGCGCTGGCTGTTGCGGCCAGTTGGGGAGTGAACCAGTGGATGGAAGACCTCTCTGCCTCTCCTCGCTCAATGTAACACTGACTTTCAAATAAATAAATAAATCTTAAAAAAAAGCATGTTTTAAAAAAAAATTTTAAAGAAATGATTAATAAACTCACATAAATTGCATAATCTTATTCACTTGCTTTGTATGAGGTCTAGCAATTTTATGTGGGTAACTAATGATGTTTATAGTGAAACATTTTTAAAAATTAGTAAGTGGTAAATTAAATTATGAATTCCTTTCAAGTGAAATGAATGTTGGGCAAGGCAATTTTGAATTTGAGCTATTGTGAAATTCTCTCTTTGATAGCTTGGAAGTTATACTTATTCCACGTAAGTACATTCCATAAAAGTTAAACAAACAAATCACCTTATTTTATACACCCAGATACAAATTGAAGCTTAATAAAAATAGTCATAAATAACTGTGCTTCTGGATAAAGGAATCCAGTTTAGTTCTCTTCTCCCCAACATAGAATGAGCAAACTAATGGAACTAGCAAACCTTCAGCCCAAAAGACCAAAGACTGTAAAGCAGCGCCATGTGAGAAAAAAACAAAAGATAAAGGATATGCTGAGTACGCCTTCATCTGCTTCACACAGGTAATGTTGTTTAACATTATGAAATGAAGGTTGTCTGTCTGTACTTTATTGAGTTAATTCACATCATTCTTCAGTCTGGATTTTGTTTCATATTAGTCTGTTTGACTCACCATTGATTTTCTACTCACCAAATTCTGAAGTATTCATAACTCTGTCATGTTTGACTAGTTTTTGATGCTATTGACTTCCTCAAATCTCAAAATTTTCCTTTTATTTTAACTTACCATTTCCTTTTTTTAACTACTATCTTATTGGTTCTCTTTTATTTCCTTCCTTCTTCCCTCTCCATTTTTGCCTCCATCCTTTCACTCTCTCTTCTTGGATTTCATGTACTTCTTATTCATGGTCATCTTCTGTTTCTAAATTTATATTCGTTATTAATCTCATTCATTCTTATGGTTTTAGTTGTTCTCACTAATGATTACTGCATCTCTAGATTTAATCTATTTCTTGAGGCCTTAAATTTTCATTTCTGAACTCTTATCTACACATTCAGAATGTCTTGTGGCATTTAAGGTATTATCTGAAAGCAAAACTGATTTACTTTCCTTTCATTATGATTGTTTTTCTGCATTTAAAATTTTGCTAATGGTATCATTTACTCATTTATATAAAATAATGTAGTTCTTCCAACTCTTGCCTGATGTTCAATGCTTTTTGACTTTAAAAATTCATACATATAACATGATAACCAGGTCTCACTAGAATGTCTTTAAATATTTATTGAATGTGTCTGGAGGTTTTTTGCTGGCTATAGTGAAGCAACTTCCAAAGGTTTATGCTGTCTTTTCAAACAGTGAGTCTTATGGGCAGTACACCGTAAGTTAATGCTGTGTTTTCAAGCAATGCATTGATAGTCTTATGGTCAGTACACCATTTGCAGATTAATATTGTGCTAGCTGGTATACTACATATCATAAAGAAAATAAAAATTAAGAACTGAAGGATTGTGACAAAAGATAAGTCACAGCTAGTTGAGAAATGTGGAAAGGCTTTGAGAGAGGAGACATTTGTGAACTGAACCATTAAGGATTAGAGGCAAAAATTAGGTAGGGAAAGGAAATCCTTTGTGAGTGGAAAAGAAAAAGGAAAATTTCCAGAGGTAGGAAAATTTGTTGAATAGTAATAGAAATAATGAAAGGGAAAACTGGAAGAACAGGGAGAGAGATATATGCCTTACATGTTAGGCTGGAGAGTTAGAATTTATTGAAAGTCATTGGAATAACATTGACATAAAAAAAAGAATTTTTTTGGACTATGTTATGTTATATTAACTAAACAGGAGTGAAGAACAGAGCCACATTTATGCATAAATGTTACCTAATATAAGTTACATTTCTACTGTTTCTTGGGCATTTTCTTATAGTCCAGAAGGTACCAAATGGGATGATATTATTTAGATGTATGTTTTGTTTCAAATATATTGCCTTTTAATTGTGACATCTTGCATTAACAAGATTCTAGTTGAATTTAAAGAGGGAATTTGATTTTTCATCTTTGCCATAAAACTGTATTTTAATATCTTAATCAGATAAAAATTAGTATGAAATTGCAATTTAAGCTCATTTAAATTTTCTACAAGGTAAATTTCTTCCTGACCTTGTAACTTCATAAATAAAAAGAGCTTGATAAAATTATCTTTTCCTCTTTTTTTGAGGATTAGGTTTATTCATTTTTGTTTTTATTTCACTTCAAGCATAAATAAAATGATGTATGTTTTGACTGACCTATATTTTTATCTTGGTGTGCTGCAGTTCCATGCTTTTATTTATTTTTTTTTTTTTAAAGATTTATTTATTTTCGTGAAAGAGTTGCAAGGAGAGAAAGGAGAGAGAGATCCTCTGGCCGCTGGCTCAGTCCCCAAATGGCTGTAATGGCCAGAGCTGTGCTAGTCCAAAGCCAGGAGCCAGGAACTTCATCTGGATCTCTCAAGTGACTGCAAGGGCACAAGATTTGGGCCATCTGCTGGTCCCAGGCACACTGTAAGGGAGCTGGATCAGAAGTGGACCAGCTGGGACTCAAACCAGCACCCATATGTGATTCTGGCATTTCAGAAGGCAGCTTAACCCTCAGGGCAACAGTGCTAACCTCCAGTCCCATGCTTTTAATGTATGCAGCAGCACTGGACATTAGAAGTGAATGATGTACGCCACATTGTTTTCCAGTAGCTAAATTAAAAAAGTAGAAACAGATGTAATTAATATTGATAATATAACTTATTTGACTCTTTATACCCAAAATATTTCAGCTTACATTTCAGTATAAAAAGTTTCTGAAATATTTTCATTGTTTCATAGAAAGTCATCAAATTAGGTATGTACTTTACACTTATATCTATGTATTTTAATTTGGAAAGCAATGTTTTAAATGGTTATTAGCCACATTGTCACTAGTGGCTATTCTGTTGGCACTGTACTATTCCATAGTCTGAATATAAAATTAAAATGCTGTATTAACTCTAGAAAAAAACTATTGCATGTAGGTAAATATGTGGGAGTTTAAAATCAATAGTCATTGTGGTTCCAGCCTAGAGGCACAGCAGCTTGAGCTGTTGCTTGCTACACTGACATCCCATATCAGAGTGCTGGTTTGAGTCCTGCTGCCCTGCAGAGACTCAAATCCAGTTTCCTACTAATGTATCTGGGAAAGCAGTGGATGATGGTACAAGTACATGAGTCACTAATCTCCTGTGAAAAGTACCCAGATGGGGTTCCTGGCTCCTGACTTTGCCTAGCCTAAGCTCTTAACTGTTGTGGGCATTTGGGTAGTGAACCACGAGATGGATGATCATTTTCTCTCTGTCTCTGTCTCTCCCTCTCCCTCCCTCTCTCTCTCTCTCTCTCTCTCTGTCTATCCCTGCCACTCTACTTTTTTAAATAAATAAATACATTTGAAAAAAATCAATAGTCATCTAGTTCACTCTCTCCCATTTATCCAGTGATTTTGCAAATTGTTAACATTGTTAAACTCAGTCTACTTACCTGTAAAGTAGAATTAAATAGTACTTGTATTAGAGCATTTTTAAGGCTTATTGAATTATTAAACCTTTTATTTTGTGCTGTGCCTGCAGTGCAGTGAATGCTTTATCCATGTTTGTTTCTAAAATTAAAAGTAAATTTGAAATAATGTTTTGCTCAAGATTTTATTTGCAGTTGCAAGCTAATGTTGGATTGTCTTTAAATAGCAATTTACATCCAGTGCTGTTACCATCAGATGTATTTGACCAACCACAACCTGTAGGTAACAGAAAAATTGAATTCCATATATCTACTGACATACCAGCAGCATTTAAGAAAGATTTAGAAAAGGAAGAAAATTTTGAAGAAAAAAAATGTGGTAAGAAAATTGTAGTTCTTTCATATGCTAGAATCAGCTTTTTGTGTTAAAAGTTGTTTTGTATATACAATGTTCCTGTATTTTAGTATTTGTCAATTTAATGTGCAGTTAGTTCTTCCTCAAGATCATGAAATAATACCCATTTTCAACATTTTGATGTAACTAAAACTAATGCTAAATGATAATATTTTTTCTGTTTGCCTAATGCTAATAATGACTATTAGAGTAAAATTTAGGATTGTTTTTTCCTAATGTTTACACTTAAAATATAGTTAGTTTCTGGTATTGACTGAATTTTTCATTGCTTAATATGATGTTCTATGATATAATTGTATATATAATTGTATTGTTAGGAAACATTTTTTCAGTTAATCCCCAAACCCAACTCTCCTATGTCTCACTCCCTGGATATAACCACTATTAGTAATTTAGAAATTGAGAGTGTGTATATATGTGTGTATGTGTATGTGTGTACACATATAAAAAATACTCATATATCCTCTCATATCTTATCCTGTACATGTATACACATTTTTCTCTTACTCTTTCTGACTGAACATCATGTTTTACATAATTTTTTATCATTCTAATGACTTACTGCAAGTTTGTTATGTAGTAAGTTCTATAAAAAAATTAGACTTGGTCTAACCACTTAGTAGCCACGTAGCTGTTTAGCTGTAGTCTGTCAGTGTTGTCATAGTATAATGCTAGAGTTCAATGGTCATGGTAGAAACCATGTGGTCCACAAAATATTTATTGTTTTGACTTCTGCTTAACACCTCCTACAAAACATTGAGAAACACTAAATAATTTTAGTGCCCAAAGATATCTTATTAAAAAGAAATGGAAGAAAGGAAACCTGAAAACTATTTTGAAGGAAGGGATTGTTAATGACTTATGCTAATGTTGAATTCTTAGATGTACCTGGTGCTGAAGTTGATGCATCCAATATAGGATTTGGAAAAATATTCCCAAAGCCTAATTTGAACATCACAGAGGAGACTAAAGAAGACTCTGATGAGATGCCATCAGAATGTATTTCTAGAAGGGAGTTGGAAAAGGGCAGAATTTCTAGAGAAGGTAATGTCATTAAATAAAGTACATATTCCATTTTCCATTTCTTTGGCTCTATGGAAACAAAATCTATTAGTGCCATGTACTGGAATTTAAATCACACACTTCAAAACTAATATCTCTTTAATTTTTGTTTATCTTTTTGGTTTTTAATACACTTAGTAGAGAAGGTTGTTTTCCTTCCATACAATATTGCCACTCTATATTTTTTGTTTTCATTCCTAAAACTTTTGAATGGCATTGAAAACAAATCTGTGTATCTTATAAGTCTCCAGTTATATATTCCAAATATAATGCAATTGATGAACTATCACAATACTGTATCTAAAATACATATAAAGTGATTGTAAAAAGTTATTTGGTCATTAACAATCCATAGTTCAGGATTTTATATCCTAACATGGTAGTTTTTTTTTTACTAGAGAATTTTAATTCTTTTAGTATCTCTTGGGAAAAATTTGAATTTTTGATTGATGAGTTGCTCATAATCTTTTCCACAGTAACAGGAAATGGACTTCCAACTAGCATTTTTGCACATTGATTTCTAGTGGTGAAAAACAAATTACTGAGAATAAATAGGAATATAGCTGGAAAGGGATTCAGAGGCTCCAGTTTGTTTGAAATACCTAGTTATTGGGTTTGAATACTGCATTCTTACATTTGTATGAGGAAGTGGACATTTTATTGGGCAGGTTATAGTTATTCTAAGTGCCTGGAATTTTAAAAAGAAAATTTAAAATTTTTTTCCTGCATTCAAATTTTAGTAAGTATTTTATGCCTGTTAATACTGCTGTTAATTTCTATGATTTTAACATTTTCATGTTTCAGAAATTTATAAAAATTAATTTTATTATCCTTGTTTTGTTTTTAATAAAGAAATGGAAGCACTTTCAGTTTTCAGAAGTTATGAACCTGGTGAACCAAACTGTAGAATTTATGTAAAGAATTTAGCTAAACATGTTCAAGAAAAGGTAGGTTGACATTTATCAATTGATTTCTATTATTGCATACCTTGTTTCCTGTCTTTCTTATTTATTTTTTTCTTGTTGAAATTCTAGGACCTTAAATTTATTTTTGGAAGATATGTTGACTTTTCATCAGAAACACAACGGATCATGTAAGTAGCAGTCCTCATTTCAAATTAAGTTTTGTTTTTGTTTTATTAAATATCATTTTTCTTTTATTATTTTTGTTTGAATCTCATATGATGTTTTTAAAAATCTCTTAATCCTGCGCTAATCAAAAACATTTGGTGTGCCAGATTTTGAGCTGGAACCATGGCCCACTTTACCACCCTCTGCTGTACACATTGCGTTCTTGTCTCACTGGGCCACTTTCACATCCTGTGATGCCTCTTACTTTCTCTGTTCTGTACTATTCTGTATTCTTTTATGTGATGGCTAGCCAGGTGCAGCCACTAGAAGAAACAGAACAGAGACACAGGAAAGCAGAGTTTTTCAACTCACAGATGCCAGAAACAGGGAGCTCTTCTCACCACATGGGAAAAGAAACCAGGGTGATCAGGAGGCAAGAGGCAAAAGCTCATAGCACAGTGAAGGACTTCTCAGGCCATGGTCTTCATGGAGTCACCAAGGGAAACAAAAAGCAGGTCAGGATTAAACCAGTTAGGATTGGCTAATTTTTTTTTTACCTTTTTGAATTTTACCTCCAATTTTGAAGGGATTTGGAGTCCCATGACAAGTTTTTAAACTATACCCTTAGAAGTAACTTTGCAGGAATGTATGCAGAACTATATAGCTTTATAGTTACAGTTTTCCTCCTCCCTCTCTTATTTCCACTCTTATTTTTTACTGAGACCTATTTTCAGTTGACTTTTTATGCATATGATTAACTCTGTTAAGCAGAGAGTTCAACAAATAGTATGAAGAAAAAAAGATGAAAAATTAAAGAAAGCAAAACTGTTCCTTAACAGTCAAGACAAGGGCACCTCAAGTCATCCTTCTCGAAGTGTCAATTTCACTTCTACAGATTCCCTTTTAGGTGCTCTATTAGCATCTAAAGATATGGAGATCATATGGTATTTGTCCCTTTGGGGCTGGCTTAGTTCACTAAGTATAATTTTTTTTCAGAAGATTATTTACTTGAAAGTAAGGGCTACACTGAGAGAGAAGGAGAGGCAGAGAGAGAGAGAGAGAGAGGTCTTCCATCTGCTGGTTCACTCTCCAATTGGCTGCAACTGCTGGAGCTGCACTGATCTGAAGCCAGGAGCCAGGAGTTTCCTCCAGATCTCCCAGATGGGTGCAGGGGCCCAAGGACTTGGGCTATCTTCTACTGCTTTCTGAGGCCATAGCAAGAGCTGGATCAGAAGTGGAGCAGCCAGGACTTGAACTGGTGCCCATATGGGATGCCTGCATTGGAATCAGTGGCTTTACCCACTAGGCAACAGCACTGGCCCCAATAAGTATAATGTTTTCCAGATTCATCCATTTTGTTGCAAATGACTGGATTTCATTTTTTTACCTCTGTATAGTATTCCATACTGTACATACCCTATAATTTCTTTATCCAATCTTCAGTTGATGGGCATTTAGGTTGATTCCATGTCTTGGCTATTTTGAATTGATCTACAATAAACATGGAGGTGCAGGTAGCTCTTTTCTTTACTGAATTCATTTCTTTTGGGTAAATTCCCAGGAGTCAGACGGCTGGGTCATATTGTAAGTCTGTATTCATATTTTTGAGCAATCTCCATACCATCTTCCATAGTGGCTTTACCAGTTTACATTCTCACCAACAGTGGATTAGGGTACCTTTTTCCCCACATCCTTGTCAGCATTTGTCATTTGTTGATTTCTGTATGAAAGCCATTCTAACTGGGGTGAAATAAAACCTCATTGTGGTTTTGATTTGCATTTCCCTTACAGCTAGTGATCCTGAACATTTTTTCGTGTGTCTGGTGGCCATTTGGATTTCGTCTTTTGAGTTCTTGGCCCATCTGTTAAGTGGGTTGTTTGTTTTGTTGTTGTTGAGTTTCTTGATCTCTCTATAGATTCTGGTTATTAATCCTTTGAAAGTTGAATAGTTTGCAAGTAATTTCTCCTGTTGTTTAGATTGCCTCTTAATTTTCTTGTTTCCTTTGCCGTACAGAAACTTCTCAATTTGAAGTAATCCCATTTGTTAATTTTGGCTTTGACTGCCTGTGCCTCTGGTGTCTTTTCCAAGAACTCTGCCTATGCCGTTGTCTTGTAGGTGTTCCCCAGTGTTCTCTAATAATTTGATGGTGTTGGGTCGTAGATTTAGATCTTTTATCAATGTTGAATGTATTTTTGTGTAAGGTATAAGGTTGAACATTTTGCTTAATCCTTCTGCATGTGGAAATCCAATTTTCCCAGCACCATTTGTTGAACAGACTGTCCTTGCTTCAGGGATTCATTTTAGCTCCTTGGTCAAATATAAGTTCATTGTAGATGTTTGGTTGATGTCTGGTGTTTCTATTCTGCCCCATTGTTTGTCCATCTATTTTTGTACCAGTACCAGGCTGTTTTGATTATAACTGCCTTGTAGTATGTCTTGAAATCTGGTATTGTGTTGCCTCCAGTTTTGTTTTAGTTTTATAGGATTGCTTTAGCTATTTGATGTCTCCTGTCCCTCCATGTGAATTTCAGCATCATTTTTTCCAGATCTGAGAAGAATGTCTTTGGTATCTTGATTGGGTATCACATTGAATCTAAATTGTTTTTGGTAGTATGGACATTTTGATAATATTGATTTTTCCAATCTATGAACATGGAAAATTTTTCCATTATTTTGTATCTTATATTTCTTTAATGTTTTATAATTTTCATCATAGAGTTCTTTGACGTACTTGGTTAAATTTATTCCAATGTACTTGATTTTTTTTGTTGCTGTTGTGAATGGGATTAATCTTAGAAGTTCTTTCACCCGTGGCATTGTCTGTGTATACAAAGGCTGTTGATTTTTATGTATTGATTTTGTATCCTGCTACTTTGCCAAACTGTTCTATGAGTTCCAATAGTCTCTTAGTAGAATTCTTTGGATCCCCTAAGTAAAAAATCATGTCATCTGCAAACAGGGATAGTTTGACTTCTTCATTCAAAATTTGTATCCCTTTGACTTCTTTCTCTTGCCTAATGGCTCTGGTTAAACTTCCAGGGCTGTACTGAATAGCTGTGGTGATTGTGGGCATCACTGTCTGGAACCTGATCTCAGTGGAAATGCTTTCAACTCTTCCCCATTCAATAGGATGCTGGCTGTTGGTTTGCCATAATTGCCTTGATAGTTTTGAGGAATATTCGTTCTATACCCAATTTGCTTCGAGTTTTCATCATGAAAGGGTGTAGAATTTTATTGAATGTTTTCTCTGCATCTATTGAGATAATCATATGGTTTTTCTTCAGCAGTTTGTTAATGTGGTGTATCACATTGATTGATTGGCCAAGTTTGAACCATCCCTTCATACCAGCAATAAATCCAACTTGGTCTGGGTAGGTGATCTTTCTGATGTATTCTGGAATTCAATTGGCTAGAATTTTGTTGAGAACTTTTGCATCTGTGTTCATTAGGGAAATTGGTCTGTAATTCTTTCTCTGTTGCACCATTTTCAGGTTTAGGAATTAAGGTGATGCTGGCTTCATAGAATTTGGGAGGATTCCCTCTCAATTGTTTTGAATTACTTGAGAAGAATTGGAGTTAGTTCTTCTTTAAATGTCTGGTAGAATTCAGCAGTGAAAACATCAGTTCCTGTGCTTTTCTTTGTTGGGAGGGCCTTTATTACTGAATCAATATCCATCTTGGTTATGGTTCTGTTTAGGTTTTCTATGTCTTCATAGCTCAATCTAAGTAGGTTGTGTGTGTCCAGGAATCTATCTACTTCTAGGTTTCCTAGTTTGTCATTATACAGCCCTTTGTAGTAATTTCTGATGATTCTTTTTATTTCTGTGGTGTCTGATGTTACTTTTCCTTTTTCATCTCTAATTTTATTGATTTGGGTCTTTTCTCTCCTTTTTTTGGTTAGTTGGGCCAATGGTGTGTCAATTTTGTTTATTTTTTCAAAAAACCAGCTCTTTGTGTTGCGGATCTTTGTATTTTTTTTTGGATTCAATTTTGTTGATTTCTTCACTAATTTTAATTATTTCTTTTCTCCTACTTGTTTTGGGTTTGGTTTGCTGTTTTTCTAGATCCTTGAACTGCATCGATTGCTCATTTATTTGGCACCTTTCCAATTTCTTGATGTAGGCACCTATAGCTATAAACTTTCCTCTAAACACTGCTTTTGTTGTATCCTGTAAGTTTTGATATGTTGTGTTGTCATCTTCATTTGTTTCCAGAAATTTTTTGATTTCTTCTATGACCCACTGTTTATTTTATTTTATTTTTATTTTTTATTTTATTTTTTGACAGACAGAGTGGACAGTGAGAGAGAGAGACAGAGAGAAAGGTCTTCCTTTGCCGTTGGTTCATCCTCTAATGGCCGCCACGGCCGGCGCACCACGCTGATCCGAAGGCAGGAGCCAGGTGCTGATCCTGGTCTCCCATGGGGTGCATGGCCCAAGCACTTGGGCCATCCTCCACTGCACTCCCGGGCCACAGCAGAGAGCTGGCCTGGAAGAGGGGCAACCGGGACAGAATCCGGCGCCCCGACCGGTACTAGAATTCGGTGTCGGCGCCGCAGGCAGAGGATTAGTCTAGTGAGCCGCGGCGCCGGCTTATGACCCACAGTTAATTTAGAAACATGTTGTTCAGTCTCCATGTGTTTGCATATGTTCTTCTAGAGATTCCTGAGTTGATGATTTGCAGCTTCATTTACTGTGTTCAGAGAAGGTACATGGTATGGTTTTGATTTTTTTGAATTTGCTGAAACTTGCTTTATGGGCTACTATGTTGTCCTAGAGAAAGTTCCGTGCACTGCTGGGAAGAATGTGTGTTCTGCAACTTTAGGATGAAAAGTTCTATAGATATCTGTTAGGTCCATGTTGCCGATTAAATCTGCCGTTTCCTTGTTGTTTTCTGTCTGGTTGAAAAGTCCATTGCTGAAAGTGGAGTATTGAAGACCCCCATTACAATTGTATTGGAGTCTAAGTCTCCCTTTAAATCCCTTAGCATTTCTTTGAAATAGCCAGGATCCCTGTAATTAGGTGCATATATGTTTATAGTAGTTATATGTTCCTGTTGAATTAATCCCTTAATCATTACATAGTACCCTTTTTTTTTAATTTTTTTTTTTTTTTTTGACAGCAGAGTGGACAGTGAGAGAGAGAGACAGAGAGAAAGGTCTTCCTTTGCCATTGGTTCACCCTCCAATGGCCGCCGCGGCCGGTGCGCTGCGGCCGGTGCACCATGCTGATCCGAAGGCAGGAGCCAGGTGCTTCTCCTGGTCTCCCATGGGGTGCAGGGCCCAAGTACTTGGGCCATCCTCCTCTGCACTTCCCTGGCCACAGCAGAGAGCTGGCCTGGAAGAGGGGCAACCGGGACAGAATCCGGCGCCCTGACCGGGACTAGAACCCCGTGTGCTGGCGCCTCAAGGCGGAGGATTAGCCTAGTGAGCCACAGCTCTGGCCAATTTTTTTTTTTTTTTTTTTTTTTTTTTTTTTTTTTTTGACAGGCAGAGTTAGACAGTGAGAGAGACACAGAGAGAAAGGTCTTCCTTTTTCTGTTGGTCCACCACCAAGTGGCCGCCGTGTTGCGGCCAGCGCGCTGCACCTATCCGAAGCCAGGAGCCAGGTGCTTCCTCCTGGTCTCTCATGCAGGTGCTGGGCCCAAGGGCCTGGGCCATCCTCCACTGCACTCCCGGGCCACAGCAGAGAGCTGGCCTGGAAGAGGAGCAACCAGGATAGAATCCGGCACCCTGAGCGGGACTAGAATCCGATGTGCCTCCGCTGCATGCAGAGGATTAGCCTAGTGAGTCGTGGTGTCGGCCAGTAGTGCCCTTCTTTGTCTCTTAATGTTTTCGTGTTAAAGTCTATTTGTCTATTTTGTCTGATATTAGGATGGCTACACCAGCTCTTTTTCTTTTTCTTTTTTTTTTTTTATTTTTTTTTTGGACATGGAGTATCTTTTTCCATCCTTTCACTTTCAGTCTGCGTGTATCTTTGTTGGTGATTTGTCTTTGTTTTAGGCAGCAAAGAGATGGTCTTTGTTTTTTTAATCCATTCTGCCAGTCTGTGTCTTTTAACTAGAGAGTTTTGGACTGTTGATGAGTAATGACTTTGCCCTGCCATTTTTCCAAAAATAGTCCTATTTTTTAACTTTGAATTTCCTTTGAACTTTTACTGAGAGATTTTTTTTTCTTTACCTTCTTTTGTAGTGATGACCATGTTTCTGTATGCAACACATCCTTAAGCATTCTTTGTAGGGCTGGATGGGTGGTGACAAATTCTTTCAACTTCTGTTTGTTATATAAGGCCTTAGTTTGACCTTCATTTATAAATGAGAGCTTTGCATGGTATAGTATTCTGGGTTGACAGTTTTTTCTCTTAAGAGTTGGACTATATCTCTCCATTCCCTCCTAGCTTATAGGGTTTCTGATGAGAAGTCTGCCATGAGTCTAATTGGGGATCCTCTGAGAGTAATCTGGTGTTTCTTTCCTGCACATTTTAGAATCTTCTCTTTATGTTTTACTGTGGAGTTTGATTACAATGTGTTGTGGCGAAGATCTTTTGTGGTCATGTGTATTAGGACTTCTATGTGCTTCCTGTAACTTGGATGTCCCTTTCTTTCTCCAACTTTGGGAAGTTTTCTGTTATTTCACTAAAAGGGACTTCTAATCCTTCCTTTCTTTCCACGCCTTCAGAAACTCCTAGAACTTGTATGTTGGGTCATTTTATAGTATCCTGCAGATTACCAACAGTGTTTTTTAGATTTCTAATTTCCTCTTCTTGTCTTTGGTTTGACTGTATACTTTGTGTGCTTTGTCTTTTAACTCCAATATTCTTTCTTCTGCTTTACCAATTCTGTTGTTAAGGCTCTCCACTGCAGTTTTTATTTCATTTTGATTTCTCTTTAAGATCTAATTTCTGGCCTGCGCCGCGGCTCACTAGGCTAATCCTCCGCCTAGCGGCGCCGGCACACCGGGTTCTAGTCCCGGTCGGGGCGCCGGATTCTGTCCCGGTTGCCCCTCTTCCAGGCCAGCCCTCTGCTGTGGCCAGGGAGTGCAGTGGAGGATGGCCCAGGTGCTTGGGCCCTGCACCCCATGGGAGACCAGGAAAAGCACCTGGCTCCTGGCTCCTGGCTCCTGCCATCGGATCAGCGCGGTGCGCCGGCCGCAGCGCGCCGGCCGCGGCGGCCATTGGAGGGTGAACCAACGGCAAAGGAAGACCTTTCTCTCTGTCTCTCTCTCTCTCACTGTCCACTCTGCCTGTCAAAAAAAAAAAAAAAAAAAAAAAAAATCTAATTTCATGGGAGAAATTTTATTTGATGTCCTGTATCAATTTGAGTAGTTCTTGCATTTGCTTCTGGTTACTTCTGTGTAGTCTTATGATCAATTTTTCAGTTCCATTTTTTCCATCTTCAAAATATAGTATTGAAGTTCTGTGTTTTTTTGAGAATGTCATATTGACTTCCTTATTCTTGTTTTTTGAATTGGTACATTGTTGTTTGCATTTGTGGAGGTACTTGGTTTTTTTTTTTTTTGCTGTGGCAGCTTTTATCTTTGTACTATGACTCTATAGATAAATGGAATGTCTGCTTTCAATGAATATCTAGAGGCTTGTAGTGGGTATGGCCAAGGAGCTCTGTTCAGTTCTCCATGGTTAAGGGTGTGCCTAAGTGACACATACCAGGTTTGATAAACAGAGTCACAAGCTCTTGGCTCCCTGTTAGTTCTCCCCACCAGAGTCAGGAGTCTCCACTAAGCTGGTTGCTGGCACAGACACGAATTGGCATAGCTGTTACATATGTCCAAAATGGTGCCTGCTCTTTCATCTTGTTATAGTACACCATTGTAAAGTGACTGGGGAGAGAGAAATGTGTCTATCCCCTCTTTTTTTTTTTTTCTTTCTTTTTTTTTTTTCTTCTTTTTTTTCCTCTAGTTTGGCTGGTACACTGCCCCCACTGAGGTTCCAAGCCTGGTTTCCTCTAGGCTCTTCCTGCAGCTTTTTTCCCAGTGGCTTGGGCTGCTGCAGTCCAGTCTCACCTCACTTTTCAACACTGGTACGTAGGCTCTTGGCTTCTGGAGTCTCGATTTGTGGGTGTCCTATGCCTCCATGTAGGTCCACTGTGTCCCTCTAATTTTGGTAGTTTCTCCCTAATCATCCATGTTTTGTTTTTATCTGTTAAAATTACCTTTTTTTTTCTTACCCCATGATTTTCTCTTTGGAGATACAATTTATATGAAAAATTCATTTATTCCATTGTATAAGTAATCTGATAGAGTTGTACATTTCTACTATAAAGAGTAGATAACAAAAATTTAATATTTTTATTTTATTGTAGACCATGCAGTGTTAGAACTACTGTTTTATCATTGTAGAGTGAAAAGAACCATAAACAATACGTAAATGAATATTCATGTCTGTATTCTAATAAATCTTCATAGAGATAGACACATGATAAATTTTGGCTTCAGCCCCTGTCTCCAAAGCATTGGTTCTCAAACTTGAATATTGTGTAAGAATCCACTGGAGAACTTGGCAAACAGTTTTGTAGGCCCATACCCAGAGTGTCTGGTTTTCCTTTGCATTTGTTATAAAGGTTTTGGATGATGTTAAAGTTGCTAGCCCAGAGAATACAATTTGAAAACCATTGTTTTAATGATCTGCCTAAGAATATATCTACAGGCAAAATATTTTATTTCATTTGTTTATTTTTTAAAGATTTATTTACTTATTTATTTGAAAGTGTTACAGAGAGATGGGGGCAGACAGAGAGAGAAAGTTCTTTCTCGCTGGGTTATTCCCCAGATGGCCACAGTGTCCGAGCTTGCACCAGGCCAGTGCTAGGAGCTAGGAGATAGGAGCTTCATCCTGGTCTCCCGCTTGTTTGGCAGGGCCCCAAACACTTGGACCATCTTCTGCTGCTTTCCTCAGTCCATTAGTAGGCAGATCAGAAGTGGAGCAGTTGGGACACAAACCCTTCCCATGTGGAATAAAGATGTTTCAGGTGGTAGCTTGACCCTTTATGACACAATGCCAGCACTTGGCAGAATATTTTAGATTCTAACTCTGGCAATACATTTTTGTCTTTTAATCAGACTGCATTAAACATGAAAGCTCGTTTTGTGAAAAAAAAAAAAAAAAAAAGTCTGGAATGAGGTTTATAAATGAGATAAAAAATAATATTTGAAGTTAGAATTTCCTTCTTTAAAACTCGTATTTGTTAATTCTGTATTTTTTTTAAAAATTTATTTATTTTATTTGGAAGTCAGAGTTACACAGAGAAGGAGAGGCAGAGAGAGAGAGAGAATCTTCCATTCTGCTGCTCCATTCTGTTCACTCCCCAGATGGCTGCAACAACTAGAGCTCCGCTGATCCACAGCCAGGAGCCAGGAGCTTCCTCTGGTCCTCCCACATGGGTGCAGGGGTCCAAGGACTTGAGCCGTATTCTGCTGCTTTGCCAGGCCATAGCAGAGAGCTGGATCAGAAGTGGGGCAGCTGGGACTTGAACTGGTGACCATATGGGTTGTCAGTACCGCAGGTGGCGGTTTTACCCACTGTGCCACAGCACCAGCCCCTTGTTAATCCTAAAGGAAGACTCTCAGTCATTAAACATTAAAGCTCCTTTTGTGGAAAAGAGAGTCTGGAGTGAGGTTTATAAATGAGATAAAAATTAATATTTGAAGTTAGAAGAAAAATTAAAAGGAAATTAGAATAGAAAAAAATGAGATTTTTGAGTGGAGGCTAAAATAGAGAAGTGATAGTTATGCACAGTTGGCACTGTGTTGTAATTCTGCATTTACATTCATTATTGGCAGATACTCTGTTCTCATCAGGATATCAAGATTTCTTTTGCTAGCTATGTAAAATGCTAGGTCTTGTTCTTTTTCTTTTATGCCTATAACAAATACTAATCTGAAAATTTTCTAATTTTCTAAGTGTCTTTTGGATATAATTGTCTAAAAAAGTGTTGAAAATGACTATATTGTAAAATAATAAAACACCATATTGGATTTTAAAAAAATCTGGTTTGTGTTTCTGTCTCAGATTTTATCTGTGCACTTTGGAGAGTCATTGAATGTCTGTAAATATCACTTGTAAAATGATGATTTTGACCAGATGAGCAGTAAGGTCCCTTTCTACACTGCAATTCTGTAATTGTTTATAATTGGTTCCTGTTATCCTTTGTGTTCTTGAATGTATGTTTTGTTTTTTCCTTATAGTCATCTGAACAAAAATGAAACTTTCAAAAAAAATAAACATAAGAAATAAAAAGGAGAATGGTTATATAGTTGCCAGCAATATAATTTTTAAATCATGGAAGTACATTTTTATTAGTTAAAAAATAGATAAAAGCCTACCATCAGACTCACAGTATGTTTGTACACTGTAATATAAAATCCAACTTTAGAAGACCTAATTAATCTTGTAATAAATAGTATAGTCATTTTTACTTTGAAATAGCAAAATTTATGTTCACATTTTTATTCACATCATCATAATTTTATGCCATTCTTTGAATCAAAACTAATTTTTTTCCTTGACTTGTAGGTTTGATATACGGTTAATGAAAGAAGGTCGCATGAAAGGTCAAGCTTTCATTGGACTTCCAAATGAGAAAGCAGCAGCAAAAGCCTTAAAGGAAGCTAATGGATATGTTCTTTTTGGAAAACCCATGGTGGTTGTATCCTTTAAATCAATCTGTTACAGAACTTTAATTTTTAGAAGAAGTGTATAACTGAAACTAAAATCATGTTGTCCTTCTAACATCTAACTGAAATTCTAACTTGGGTAGTTGTACTTAAACATGCCTTAGCTGAGTCATATAACTTTGTTAATTAGATTTTAATTCAATATACAGGAATTTCAACTTTTTTGAGGTTACTAAATTCTAGCCAAGTCTAAATGTTTGATTATTCAGCTCAAAAGTTGATACTTAAAGCTAAGCCTAGAAGAGTACCTGAAGAGAATATCTAGAAATACATTTAGAGTCATTAAACAGTAATTCATTTTAACGTTATTATTCATATTGTGATTTACACAAATACTTTGAAGTGTTTTTTTGTTTGTTTGTTTTTTGTTTTTTGTTGAATGACCGCTCCCATCCCACCTGCTGCTGGTTCTTTCTTCAAATGCCTGCAATGGTTCCAGATAAGCCAGTTTGAAGCTGGGAACCAATAACTCAGTCCAGGTTTCCCTCGTCGGTATCAGGGATCCAACTACTTCAGCCAGCATTGCTGCCTCTTAGGATTCGCATTAGCAGGAAACTGAAATTGGCAGTGGAGCTGGGCCCCAATGCAGGTACTCTAATGTGGGATGCAGGCACCAGGCATTAGGTGCCAAATACTGTACCTCCCCACTCCTTTTAAATTTTTATTCATTTATTTGGGAGGCAGAGAAATGAGAGCATTATTTGCTAGCTCAGTCCCCAAATGCCCACAGATTGGGTTGGGGCCAGGTTGAAGCCTGAAGCCAGAATCCAAGAAGCTAGTACAGGCCTCCCACTTGGGTGGCAGGGATCCAAGTGCTTGAGCCAAAGCTGCTGCCTCCCAGTGTGTACATTAGCTTGAAGCTGAAATCGGGAATAGAGTAGGGACTTGAACCTTGATGCTCTAATATAGAATATGGGCATCTTAACCAGCAGCTTATCCACTACACAAAAAATGTTCACTGCCACTCCTACATGAGAATTTCAATAGCCAGAATGTATTAGTGATTAACCATATTGCTTTTAGTAATTAATGTAATTTGCAAGCCAGAAAGCAGCAGGAGAAAAAAATGTCTAGGTCTAAAAAATAGTGACTCTAAACAAAAGGTTAATTTTTTATTTCTCTTATAAATCATAGACAGCAAATAGTAGACAGTCATGGTAAGTTAAAAAAACAGTGGTACTCATACTATATTAAAAGTGTTTTTGTTTTTTGTTTTTTTATCTTTTTATTTATTAGAGAGATGGAGATATAGAAAGTTTCCTTATGCTGGTTCACTTCCCAAATGCCTGCAGTGGCCTGGGCCAAAGCCAATAGCTAGGAACTCAGTCTAGTCTCACATTTAAGTAAAAAGAGCCAACCTGAGCCATCATCTATTGACTCCCTGGATCTGCATTAGCAGGAAACTAGAGTCAAGAGCAGGGCCAGGAATCAAGCCTAGATACTCTGATATGGAATATGGATGTCTTAATTGTTAAACCAAAGATAGTGCTTGATAATTATTTGGAAAAGATTCTTGTGATGAAACCTTAATATTAAAATATTAGCAGTTTGCTCGATCTGCTAGACCAAAACAAGATTCTAAAGAAGGAAAAAGGAAATGTTAAAAATCAGTAAAGGTAAGTTAAAGATAAAATGTAAAAAAAAAAAAAAAAAAGACTATTTCCAGAATTAAAATTAAAAATAAAAGCCTAATAGCTTAGTAATTTTGATATCTCAAGATTTTTTTAGGATATATCTTGTCTATGCCATTAATTCCCACTGAATTTCAAAATTATAATAAAGTCCATTTGTATATAAAAATTAAGTTTGAAGAATGAATTTTATAACAGGAATGCATCTGTTACTCTTTGTTTTCTTTTCCTGTCTAGAATAAAACATTATTACTTAAACTTTAACATGTATTATAATGGACATTTTTATAAAACACAGATTACTAGTCTCCCTGCACATATGCCCGCAAAAGTTTTTAGTTGAATACATCTTAGATGGAGCCTCAGATGACCAATTGTCCATTTTCCTGTGACTGAGAGATTTGCCAGGGTTCATGGCTTTCAGTGATAAAATGAGCAAGGTAACTGATAAGCCAGGACAAGCTGGTCACCCTTAGTTATACCAAAGAATATGCCTAACTTGAATTCTCTGGTGATAGTGAGGTAACTGGTCCAAGGACCACACTTGGAAAGCTTCTGAGAAAAACACTTAAAGCTAAGCTATCTAGCTGTTAGGATTCTGTAGTACTGAGAATATAAAAACACACTTCATAAAATACGTTTTTGTGAAGTTGAATGTCTTAAATAATTTAATGATTAAAAGTGGCAGAATTAAGCATTTTAAATTCTAAAAGTTTGTGTTGCACTATTTGATTTGAAAATTTTGGAAATGCACCTTTTCAACTTTAAATCTGTCTTTTAAACTGGAGGAACATGAAGTAAGTCTTCAGCTGAGAAAAAAGTCATATAATTAAGAGAAAAGTATGCTTAATGTTTAGTTCCTCCATGAGATGCCTTGAATATTTGTTTTCTGTTATACAGGTGTAGTCAAAAATCTTACTTTAGAGGAAAAATTAAATAATTTCAGTTTTTTATTTAAGAAAATCATTTATTTGTAATCTAATGATGAAAACTAAGAAAAAATTAAACTACATTCTGCTGTTCTTCTTTCGAAGCATTCCTGCGTTAATACTGCTGTAATACTGTCATACAAAGTGTATCCTTTCTTGTGGTATCCTTTTTGGGGCAGTGCTTTTTTTTTTTTTCTCTAGAATTGTTTTGTCCCTCTTCTACCTACCTATTGACCTAGGTTAAGTAATAATTTTTTATACTTTATTCAAATGAAATATTTGAAAAACTATGTAGATTGAACAAGTTTTTTATTTTTCTTAGATTTACTGTTGAATTTCTGATGTCCTTTAGTTTGTATAATTTTTCCAGAGAAAGTTAGTGAATCAGGTCAACTTACTTTGAGAATATGCATTTACTTTAACCATGATCTTGTTTCTTCTATTTGTGTATTGCCTAAATATAATTCAGAAACATCTGCTTTCTAGTTTATGTTAATATTCAGTTTAGGTGCTTTATAGAATTCAGACATAATTTGAAATTTAAAACAACTGAATCTCTACATTAATTCCAAGTGAGAGTATTACATGTCAGTTCTGAAGTTTATTATTGAAATCTCCTTTGACACATACACTAATTAGAAGTATTTTTCTTCTCACCATTTTTTCTAAACAAAAAAAAGAGACAATAAGAAAATTATAACAGAGGGGAAAAGACAATGTTGATTCAAGGTAGCCCCGTTAGAGAAACACTTCTGGTAGGTATATGAAGAAAGAAGTTTCTAAAATGTTAGATGACCAGAATTACCCAGAATAGTGATTCTCAATCTTGGCTGCACATTGGAATGACCTGGAAACTTTAAAAAAATAAAATACTGATTAAAAGAAAAAATATATATTGATGTCTGATTCCCCTTCAGATTTTGACTTAATTGCTTATACTGTAATATGGCTGTTGGCATTTTTCAGATTTTTCATAGTGAATGTAATATGCATCCAAGGTTAAAAATCTACCAAAGAAACGTTTTTCTGCATAAGGATTCCTAGGCTTTATCTTAGAACTAATAAGTCAGAATATCTGGAAATGGAGGTATCTAAGGATCTAGTTTGAGTAATTGTGGGGACTGACCATTTTGAATCCTGTTTTCTTAGAGTGAAATTGTGAGGTACTAATATCAACCTAGCCATCCAGCCTTCTATAAGTATAACAGTAAAGAGTTGGGACCTATATATTTCTTCAGAATTCTTTCGTAAAGTACTATGAAAACTACTCAGAATCCTGTATATAATCATTATTACCATAAGAACTCAGTTTATTAATAATCATTATCACTCTAAGAGTGTATTGAGAGTAGATATTGAAATTGCAATTGTTCATTTTTTCTATAGGCACAATGAAAAATATTTTATTTTTATGGTATAAATAAATTTATATATGACTGTTAATTAAATTTGGATATTTTGACATGATTCACTAATTTTCTAAGTGCAAATGTTTTAGCATTTACTTTTAAACTAGTGAACAGTTAACAGTTACATTTGTGATTATTTTTTTAATTGACTTTTTATGATGTTTTAGGTTCCTTTTGAATTCCGTATCTTTCAAGTGCTTTTCAACTTTGAGAAGAAATTTACCAGTTGGACTATGGAACTGTGCGTAACAAGCTTTGCAAATGTGTTTAAAAATTAAATCTATACGCATTTAAATCAGTTTATTAGAGATATATGTGCTTTAACAAGTTGCCTTATATATAATAAATTATTTTCATTCCAATAAAATGGTGTTTGTAATTTTTTCCTTTCCTTTTATACATATTGAAAAATGTAACTTGATAATTATAAAATTTCTTAGGGTAATTCTATAATGTGAATTTCCTTTTCTGTTTATAAATATTACCATTTTTCATTCTTAACCTGAATGCAATGAATTTATACTGTTTTTGTTCCTTTTTACTTTTAATAATAATCTTACTTATTGTAACTGGTTTAGAAGTACTTTTGTTTAAATGGTTTTGTGAGATTTTTGCTTTTTGTTTATTTTCCTTTTGGTAGTGAGGGATTTGTCTTGTTTCCGGAAATTTGTGTATTGTAATTTAATCTTCCATAAATCTATCCTCTATCAAAGTATTATTTAAGTTTGAAAATATTTCTCATATGAAATTACTATTTCATTAGTGAAATTAATATCAGCTCAATATAAGATTTTTTTTTATCTTCTTGATAACTTTCCTATGAGTATACAATAATAGCTTCAATTTAGAGCTACTGCCTGGGACTCAAGACATGTAAAAATGCTTTCATGAATCAGTTTTTTCCCTTTTACTTAAAAGTGTTGTGAAGTGCAGAGAGTAAGAACATTAAAGAATTAAAGATGATAATTAGAAGCATAAGGAAATGAATCTTGTAACATGCTAATGTTGAGGTATCAAGTAGGTAAGAAACAATTAAGACAGACTGAAGAACAGCTAAAAATCAAATAAAACATCCCAAACAGGAAGGGATGATCAAATATATTAACCTTACTGATGAATCAAAAATAAGCTGTCAAGATTGATCATTGGGTTTGGCAACATTTGAGGCCTTTCCCTTGGCAAGCTTATTTAATGAATGGAAAGAGTGAAAAGTGGTATTCATGAGAATTGTAGAGAGGAATTTAATAAAAATTGAGGACAATTCATTTTCTAGAAACTTTGCTTTCAAGGGGAATAGAGAAATTGATTATAAATGGAAGGTAATACAGTATCAGAAGAATTTTTTTTTTAAAGACTAAAGATATGACAAATTTATATGTTAATAGGACTAGTTCATTAGAGAAAAAAACATCCAGGAATGAGAGAGATTGCTAGAGCCATAGATCTGGTTCACAAATACAAGGTTTCTAAAGTAATCATGAAAATATCATTAATAGCAATATAATGAAAGATGGATAATGTGGATCTGAATGTTTGTAGTTCAGTATCTATCAGAAACATGTAAAGTGTTTTTTCAGTGAAATAGGAAGTGATGGATTGAAGATGAGGGGAAAGTAATCTGAGTAAGGAACTAATTGAGAAAATACAAGTTGAGTTACAGTGACAAATAGTATAATCAATTGTGGGTTGCAGTACAGTTGAAGATGTCTTGGAATTCTTTACTAGAGGTAGAAAATAGAAAATTGGGAGATTGAAATAAAAAGATGGCTGAAATTTGATTATATTGGATAAAATCTAGGATATGAAGATGAGGATAGGCTAGAGGCAGAATGATGGAAAGAATTAAATTCAAGAAATTGACATGGGGGCCGATGCTGTGGCATAGTGGGCAAAGCTGCCACCTGTACTGCCGGCATCCCATATGGATGCTGGTTTGAGTCCCAGCTGCTCCACTTCCAATCCAGCTCTCTGCTATGGCAATAGAAGACCCAAGTCCTTGGGCCCCCACACGTGGGTTAGAGACCCGGAAGCTGATGGCTCCTGTTGGATCAGTGCAGCTCTGGCCATTGCGGCCAACTTGGGATTGAACCACCGGATGAAAGACCTCTCTCTCTCTGTGTGTGTGTGTGTGTGTGTGTGTGTGTAATTCTGACTTTATCAAGTGAATAAATAAATCTTTAAAAAAAAAAGCTTGAGAGTATTGAAAGGATTGTCTAAATGGATTTTGAAATTATAAAGACTTCAGACGGGTAGTATGCCAAAAGGGAAATCAGTTAAGTTACTCCTTAAAGCATGTAGATCTTCCAGATATGCAAGAAATAGTATTTTTAATAACTTAAAACTCAAGTTCCCATCCCAGTTTTGTAACAGGAAATTCATTCTAAATAGTTGACTGAGAAACTGTATACTGTAGTATTTTTAGGAGTATGGGTCTTAAATTCAGACCTTATGTTTATAGCTGGTCTATAGCTTTGTGCAAATTCTTAACCTACTCTGTCTTATTTACTTGGGAATAATATAACATACCTTAAGGCTGTGGATTTGATGAATATAACATACTGAATACAAGTCTGATAGATTGTAACTTCCGAAATGTTGGCTTTTCATTCTGGTTCATAACGGTTTCAGTCCATTTTCTGTTGCTATAACAAAATATCATTTATTTGACTTACAGTTCTGAATGTCCAAAACCATGATGCTGGCCACTGCTCTGTTCTGGTGAGGGCCATGAGATGGATGGCATCACAATGTCAGGAACACATGGCAAGAGGGATTAATCAGATGGTGATACAGGAAGCCAGTGAACAAGGGACCAGTCTTACTTGTGAAACTGGAGTCCCATAAGAACTTAATTTAATCCTTTCTGAGGATAATGACCTCCTCCATGATCGAATCATCTTGAACGAGGCATCACCTCATAAAAATCCCACCACCTCAGAACCACTGCACTGAGAACCACATTTCTGATGCGTGAAAATTTGGAAGACAGAGTCAAGTCGTTTCCAAACTGTAGCATCAGTCTACCTCATTCTGGTTATATGAAAATTCTGAGGTCTAGACCAAACTTCAGTCATCCTTCCACCTTGATTTTCACTGAGATATCTAGCACTCCTATTGCTTTCTTGCTTCACTTGGAGCTTTGAACTACTTGATAAGTTTAAGAACTTAGATATCTAAAATTTAACATCTCTGTGAGTAATATACAAACATCCCCAACATAAGTTAAAACTATGGTCCAAGTAGGTTGAATTAGATGAATTTCCTGGGGCTTATACAATAATCTTTGTTTTTCTTTCTATTTGGTAGAGTAAGTCTGGAGCTGTTAGCAAAATTTTCCTGGCAGTAATCCTGTTGATAGCCCATGGCCATTATATATGAGCCTAAGAGCCATTATGGAGTTAGAGTAATACTGATAATTTGAGCCTCATGCAGAAGCCCTAACAGCTACCCTACTATTCAAAATTTTCAATTACTTTAAACAATAAATTCTATTTTTCCTTTAACTAGAGAGATTTGGTGCTATTAAACTGGCTAAATGTAGGTTGAATATTTCACTTGAAATAGGAATGGGATTTCATCTAAACTACATGAAATTTGAGTTGATACTTGTTCTATAGAACAAACCAACAAAATATGGGGCTGTGAAATCAAGAGGGAAACTAGGCACCTGAAAAAAATTTTTTGTTGCAGTATGTAGTATATAAAATTCTTACTTCCATGTGGTTAGTTTCCATTTATGCCTTTTTCTAGCACTGAACTAGTGTGAGGTCATTAAAGCATGTAAGGTGTAAAATCTAAGGCGGCTGTCACAGAATAATACAAGAACTCTTTGTTTCAATCTAGTCTTAATGGCTCTGGTTCCTGTTGCTGGTAATTGAACAGAATCAGTAAAATCCTGATTATGCAGTGGTGTTAAATGCTGGTCCATAGGCCATACGAGGCCTGTGTGGTCTGGCTCTGCCAAGGCAACCTCAGGTGGAACTCAAAATTCAATAAATCTATAGCAGGCTAATTTTTCTAAGTTGATAATTTTGTGTGGCTCATGAATGATATAAATATCAAATGGCCCTTGCCAGAGAAAAATGGTTCCCACTCCTGAAAGGCAATAGCATTCAAGTGTTATGTTTGATTATTTGGAAAGTATTTATAGAAATAGTTTCTGAAATTTTCCCAAAAATAGAGCATGAAATTCAAGACACTCAAAGAAAACTAGGAAATACAAAAGAACCTACACTAGATACCGTAATAATCCATCTGCTCCAAGTAACAGATATAGGGCTGGCGTTGTGGTGTAGCAGGTAAAGGGACGGCCTGTGACACTTATCCCATGTTGTTGCCAGTTGGGGTCCTAGGTTCTCCACTTCTGATCCAGTTCACTAGTGATGGGAAAAAGGCAGCATATAAGATGGTCCATGTGTTTGGGTTCCTGTGCCCTCATTGTAGACTTAATGAAAGTCCTTACTTCTGGCTTTGGCCTGGTCTGTTTTTGTCATCTGGGAAGTGAACCAACATATAGCAGATTCTCTCTCTCCTCTCTCTTTTCTCTGCTCTCTCCTCTCTCCTCTCTGTAATTCTGACTTTAAATAAATATATAGGGGTCAGTGTTGAGGCCTAATGGGTAAAACAGCT
Source organism: Oryctolagus cuniculus (assembly GCF_051225735.1). Taxonomy (NCBI): domain Eukaryota; kingdom Metazoa; phylum Chordata; class Mammalia; order Lagomorpha; family Leporidae; genus Oryctolagus; species Oryctolagus cuniculus. Next base: position 67,432,308 of record NC_142873.1, on the reverse strand, counting down.
GCCTGCAATGCCAGCATCCTATATGGGTGCCAGTTCAAGTCCTGGCTGCTTCACTTCCAATCCAGTTGCCTGCTAATGCACCTTGGAAAGCAGCAGAGGATGTCCTGAGTCCTTGGGCCCCTTTACCCATATAGGAGACCCAAAAGAAGTTCCTGGCTCCTGGCTTCATCCTGGCTCAGCCCTGGCTGTTGCAGCAACTTGAAGAGTGAACCAATAGATGGAAGATTCTCCCTCTCCCCCCCCCACCCCTTTCCTATCACTGTATAACTCTGCCTTTCAAATAAGTAAAACTAATGAAAATAATTAAATAAATAAATCTAAAGAAAATTACCAGATATTGAGACAACCTTGATAGTATCAAAAGTAACGACATTTACAAGGGAGCTCCTATTAGATTATAAGATTTTTCAGCAGAAACCTTGCAAGGTAGAATGAAGTGGGATAATATATTCAGTGTGCTAAAATAAAACAAACAAACAAACATCTTCCAAACGAGTTACATATCTGGCCAAACAATTTCAGAATTGAAGGAAATGGGCATTTCCAGATCCTCTCCTGATTCCAGCCTCCTACCTGCCTGTCTACTGAGGCAAGAGGTAATGGCTCAAGTAGATAGGTCTCTACTCACAGGGAAGACCTGAAGCTTTGCCATGGTCTGGCATAATCCCTTTTGGGCAGTGTACTGGTAGGTGACAGATCTGTATCTGTTGATGTAACTGTTTCTCCATCCTTCAAGCAAATAATAATAATAATCAGAAATGAAGGAAACATTTTCTCAAACAAAAGAAGAGAGTTAATCACAACCAGATTTCTCTTTACAATAAATGCTGAAGAATTGTAAACATTGAAGTAAAAGCACAATAAAGAGCAACACAAAATGATACAGAAATATAGGCATTCTTGGCAAAGGTAAATGTATAGACAAGTACAGAATCCAATGGCTTTATAAAGCAGGTGATTTAATCTCATATATTTAGTATAAATTTTTTAAACCTACAAATTATGTTACAAGGCATGCAATGTAAATAGATAGAATTTGTGTGATCAATAATACAAGGTAGAAGGGCAGAGTTATGAAAGCACAGCCTTTGTATGCAACTAAAATGTACTTCTTAGTTTGAAATAGAGTGTCATAGCTTTAAGATATTTTATATGATTACAACGGTAACCACAAAGAAATGGTGAATGAAAAGGAAATCAAAAAGTGAAACTACAAAAAATCAATGACACAGAAAAGGAAGAAACTGGAGTGGAAAAAAAGGGATAAAAAAGCTATAAGAAACCAATATAAATGGCAACAGTAAGTCCTCTCATATCAGAAATTAATTTAAATGTTGATGAATTAAAGCCATCAATTAAATGACATAAGCTAAATGGATAAAAAGTAAGATCCAGGGTTAGGCATTTAGTGTAACAGTTAAGATTTCATTTGGGATGCCTGTATCCTATATTTGAGTGCCTCAATAGGAGTCATAGATCTGCTCTTGATTCCAGTTTCCTGTTTGTTAGGAAAAGAGTGGCAGATTGGTGTCTCCTGACATGGGGCACCAAAATTTTAGGAAAATAGGTGCAGAATAGAGAAGAGGCAGTGTATGAATTTACAGCCAGACCAAATTTATTCAGAGAAAATAAATCCATAGAGGTTGGTGACCAACTGCCCGTGTGCCCATGATGGAACACGTGGCAAAAGGCCTGGACTCCAGAGACCAGGCCTTTTTATATTTTTGGAGGGCTGAGGATGGGGGTGGGTTAGGGAGCAGCAGGCAGAGAATTCCTGGAACTGGTCTTTCAGGTGGCTGTAAGGATTGAGGTATGAAGTCAATAGGGTGTGAGACCCAACTGAATTTCAAGAGCAAGGAATACATTCCAGTGTTTATCTCCTTTGGGCAATGAAGGAGAATGGCTGAGTTTTCCGTCCTTGTTCCGTCACTTAATATGCACCCTTGGAGCCAGTAGGTGATGGCATAAGTAGTTGAGGCCCTAACATCCATGCAGGAAACACAGATTGACCTCTTGCCTCCTGACTTTATCCAGGCTCAACCCTGGCAGTTTTGGGCATTTGGGTAACTAACAAACTGATGGGAGATCTCTATCTTTCTGTCTCTGTCTCCCTCCCTTTCAAATAAATTTTAAAAATTCAATGTTGCGCTACCTTTATGTAGTGGACTTTACATCTAAGAACAGACACAGACTCAAAGTGAAAGGATAGAAAAAGTCTGAGAATCTAAATATTGCAATATATGGCAAAATTGTCACAAACAACAGAAGCACATTACATAATGATAAACGGAACAATTTACCAGGAAGATGCAACAAATATAAATATAAATATTAAACAAATATAAATATTAACCTATCATATTTTATACATCTGTTAAAAGTGTCAAGCCATGGATTCCCAAGAAAACAAATCAATCCATATTTAGATAACATAAAAACTAACACTGGGCCAGCGCCGCAGCTCACTAGGCTAATCCTCCAACTTGCGGCACCAGCACACCAGGTTCTAGTCCTGGTCGGGGCGCCGGATTCTGTCCCGGTTGCCCCTCTTCCAGGCCAGCTCTCTGCTGTGGCCAGGGAGTGCAGTGGAGGATGGCCCAGGTACTTGGGCCCTGCATCCCATGGGAGACCAGGATCAGCACCTGGCTCCTGGCTTTGGATCAGCATGGTGCGCTGGTGGCAGCGCAGCGGCCATTGGAGGGTGAACCAACGGCAAAAGAAGACCTTTCTCTCTGTCTCTCTCGCTGTCCACTCTGCCTGTCAAAAAAAAAAAAAAAAAAACAACAACAACAACAACACATTGATATTTGTAAGGTAATAAATACAGAAAGATAATTCATCTAAAGGGATAGCAATTAGATTGACACCTGACTTCTCTAAAGGTATTGTGAAATCCAGATATTTATGGAATATCCTCAAGATTCTGGAAGAATATAACTTCTATAAGTTTACCCACAAGAAATTTTTTAAAAATAAAGGTAAAATAAAGACATGAGAATAGAAACAACTAATAGAATTTGTCCTCAGCAGATATTCACCATAAGAAATTTTAAAGAACATATTTTAGACATCCAGAGTAACCTTAGATGCACGAGGAGTGAAGAGTAAAGAAAATAGTAAAGGTCTGAGTAAACCTGAGTGAACCCTAGCCATTATTCCTACAAAAAAAATTTAATGTTATGCAGGATTATATGAAATATACAATAAAAATCTAAACCATACCTGAACTGGAATAGAATAAGTCATGGTTAAGTATTTTAAGTCTACTTTATTTTATTTATTGTGTTCAAATGTGCACAGGTGTTAATTTCGGACTATGAAAATATGAGGTATAATTTCTGTTCATAGAATAAAGTAGAATGAGTAATTTATACTAAGATAAAGGGCAAAATATGTAAGCTACTTTTGTACTTTAAAAAGAAAATCTATGGGACAATAATAAAATGATGTAAACACAAATTTATAATAATTTTTTTTTTTTTGACAGGCAGAGTGGACAGTGAGAGAGAGAGAGAGAGAAAGGTCTTCCTTTGCCGTTGGTTCACCCTCCAATGGCCGGCGCACTGCGCTGATCCGATGGCAGGAGCCAGGTACTTCTCCTGGTCTCCCATGGGGTGCAGGGCCCAAGTACTTGGGCCATCCTCCACTGCACTCCCTGGCCACAGCAGAGAGCTGGCCTGGAAGAGGGGCAACCGGGACAGAATCCGGCGCCCCAACCGGGACTAGAACCCGGTGTGCCGGCGCCGCAAGGCAGAGGATTAGCCTAGTGAGCCGCAGTGCCGGCCAAATTTATAATAATTCTATTCAGTGTAAGTTGCCTACATGTTCCTATTCAAAGGCAAAATTTTCAAGCATAATTTAAAAAGAAACATGAATAAAAAACATTAATGGTAAAAATGTACAACAAAATAAATGATGAAAATTTAACCAGACATGTTGGTGTAAGAGCCTACTATGTGATTTGTTGCAAAATAAATAAACTTAAGAACAAAGAATACTGTCAAAAATAAAATTGTTTTACAATAAAAATAACTCATGATTGGAAAAATCAATAGTTCTCAATATTTACTCACATTATTAATAAGTTTTAAAATAAGTAAAAGAAAACCTTCACAGAATGTTAAGAAAAAATTTGAAGTCCACAACTGTAATGATTTTTAATATTACAACCTCAGTAATTGTTAGATCTCATAAAATTTTCATTACTTTGATCAAATGAATATATAAAGAGCACATTCTTTTTCCAATTTGTTACATACAAATGCAGAAAGTCTTTCAAAGTATTTAAATAATACACAATCTATTAATTGGACAAATCACATAGTAGGCTCTTACTATATTTTATTCAGTCATTTTCCAATACAATGGAGATTTAAGTTATTTCTAAAAATTCTGATGTAATAATTTTTTTAATTTTAAAGTAAAATTTTTTACATAATGGGAAAAGATTTTATGTACTTCATATATGCAGTTTAAGAAGATAATATTTTCATATTTATGCATATATTTTCATATCATTGTTTATGCATATATTTTCATATATGCAGTTTTAAGATGATATTTCCCATCCCACTGTCTCCCTCCTTTGTTCCCACTCTCCCTCATCCTTTCTTTCTTATTTTTCTGTTAATTTTTTCAATAACATATTTTGTTAAAAAACAAAAATCAAAAATACCTCAATTTAGTGGGAATATAGACAATGGCTATAAACAACAATTGAATTGAATATGACCATTTCACCCATATACAGTAAATTTTAAAGTATTCACAGATCATTAAAACTATAGTAATGTAATGTTTTTGTTGCACTACTTAATTTTTACTTAGAAAACTTTTATTTAAGGTATACAAACTTCATGCATTTTATTTATATAAATTTAGAAACATAGTGATTCTTCTCTCACTACCCTCCCTCTCACCCCTACTCCCATCCTCCTCCTCCTCCTACACCCTCTCTTTTTCCAATTTTTATTTTATACATAGATATATTTTCAATTAACTTTATACTCATAAAATTAACCCTACACTAAGAGTTCAAAAGATAGTATGGGGAACAAAACTGTTCCTCAACAGTCAAGACCTGGGCTGTTCAAAATCATTGCATCTAAAAGTGTCAATACCATTTCCATAGATTGCCTTTTAGATACTGTATTAATTACCACAGATCAGGGGGAACATGTGGTATTTGTCTTTTTGTGATTGGTTTATTTCACTAAGTATATTGGTTTCCAGTTGCATCCATTTTGTTGCAAACAACAGGATTTCATTCTTTTTACTGCTAGGTAGTATTCCATTGTGTACATACACTGTAATTTCTTTATCCAGTCTTCAGTTGATTGATACTATTGATTCTATATCTTAGATTCTATATCTTAGACATTGTGAATGGAGCTGCAATAAACATGGTGGAACAGATAACTCTTTCATATGTTGATTTCATTACCTTTGTGTAAATTCCCAGGAGTGGGATGGCTGGGTCATTTGATAGGCCTATATTAATTTCTGAGGTATCTCAATACTACCTTCCATAGTGGCTGGACCAGTTTACAATTCCACCACCAGTAGATTAGGGCACGTTTTTCCCTACATCCTCACCAACAATTATTGTTTGTTGATTCCTATGTGAGAGCCATTCTAACTGGGGTGAGGTGAAACTGCATCGTGGTTTTGATTTGCATTTCCCTTATGGCTAGTGATCCTGGACATTTTTTCATGTGTCTGTTGGCCATTTGAATATCCTTTTTTGAAAAATAACTTCAAGTCCTTTGCCCACTTTTTAACTGAATTGTTTATGTTGTTGTTGCTGAATTTCTTGAGCTCTTTATAGATTCTGTATATCAATCCTTTATCAGTTAATAATTTCTAGTATTTTCTCCCATTCTGTCGGTTGCCTCTTCAATTTGCTGAATGTTTCTTTTGCAGCGTAGAAACTTCTCAATTTGATGTGATCTCATTTGTCAATTTTGGCTTTGATTGCCTGTGCTTCTGTGATCTTTTCCAAGAAGTCTGCCTATGCTAGTGACTTGCAGCATTTCCCCAATGTTTTCTAATAATTTGATGGTATCAGGTTGTAGATTTAGGTCTTTGATCTTTTTTGTGTGGATTTTTGTGTAAAGTGTAAGGTAGGATTCTTGCTTCATACTTTTGCATCATACAGAGATCCAGTTTTCCCTGCACTGTTTGTTGAAGAGACTGTCCTTGCTCCAGGGATTGATTTTAGCTCCTTTGTCAATGATAAGTTGATTGTAAATATATGGATTGATTTCTGGAGTTTCTATTCTGTTCCATTTGTCTACACATCTGTTTTTGTGTCAGTATCATGCTGTTTTGTTTATAACTTCCCTGTAGAAATGTCACCGGAGGAAAGGCCATGGAAGCCATGGAGTTCTTGTCTTCATGCAAGAAAGAATTCAGGCGTGAGTCCAGAGAGCAGAGTGATAAGGTTTTATTGGGGATAGGACATCTGGCAGAACGGAAGGGGCAAAGAGAGTGTGCCCAGTCACTCAGACTGGGGAGAGCGAGGTTACATGGTTGAAAGGAGAGAATATACCTGGACAGTCCAGGTGGGTGGCTTAGCTGAGAGGCAGAAGACTGAGCACAGTCTATTTGGACTCCCTAGATTTTAAGAGAGTCTCTTTACCCACCTCCCCCTCTCCTCCAGGACAAAGGATGGGGAGTCCTAGTGGAAGGGTTTGTTGGATGAAAATTAGCAAATTCCTCCCCAGATTTGCTGGCCCTGGGCAGAGCAGAGGGGCTTCCCTTAGAGTGTCTGTGTAGGTTTTATTGCCCCATGTTATCAGGTCACCCATTTGGTCCTGAGGAGAGAGAATTCTCCTGGGAGCTTTCCTTGGGGGAAGACCTGGACAGTTATCAGGGTCTGAACAGGACTTTGAAGTGCAAAATGTTGGGCTTCTGGAGCTTCAGCAGTAGGTGCTGGTCATAAAGGCCTGTCTCACACACACATAGGCTAAATTTCTAACTTCCTACCTAACAGTATGTCTTGAAATCTGGTATTGTGATGCCTCTGGCTTTGTTTTTGTTGTTTATGATTGCTTTAGCTATTATAGTCTCTTGTGTTTCCAAATGAATTTCAACATCATTTTTTTTTTTAGATCTGAGAAGAATGTCCTTGGTATTTTGATTGAAATTGCATTGAATCTGTAAATTGCTTTTGGTAGTATGAATATTTTGATGATATTGATTTTTCCAATCCATGAGCATGGGAGATTTTTTTCATTTGTGGTGTCTTCTATTTCTTTAATATTTTGTAATTCTCATCATAGAGATCTTTGACATTCTTGGTTACATTTATTCTGAGTTGATTAATTTTTTTAGCTATTATGAATTATATTGATATTGGAAGTTCTTTCTCAGATATGGCATTGTCTGTGTTTACAAAGGCAATTGATTTTTGTGTGTGATTTTATATCCTGCTACTTTACCAAACTCTTTTATGAGTTCCAATAGTCTGTTAGTGGAGTTTTTTGGATCCCCTGTATTAGAACCATGTCATTTCCAAAAAGGGATAATTTGACTTCCTCCTTCCCAATTTTTATCATTTTGATGTCTTTTTCTTCTCTGATGGCTCTAAAACTTACAGGATTATATTGAATAGTAATAGTGAGAATGGGCATCCTTGTCTGTTTCTGGATCTTAGTGGGAATTTTCCCAACTTTTCCCCATTCACTAAAATGAAGGCTATGTGTTTTTCATAAATTGCCTTGATTATGTTGAGAAATAGAAGAAACATTTCGTCAACACAAACAAGAAATGTTTTAACAAGGGTCAGTATTGAGATATAGCAGGTTAAGCCATCCCCTGCCACATTGGCATCTCTTTTTGATGTGTAGTTCCAGTCTTAGCTACTCCACTTCTGATCAACCTTACTGCTAATGTGCCTGGGAAAGCAGCAGAAAATGGCTCATATACTTGGGTTGTTGGCACTCATACGAGAGATTATGATGGTGTTCTTGGTTCCTGGCTTCAGCCTACCTCAGCACTGGCTGTTGCACCCAATTTAGAGTAAATTAGCAGATGGGAGATTCTCTTCCTCTTCCTCTTCCTCTTCCTCTTCCTCTTCCTCTCTCTCCCTCCCTCCCTGCCTCCCTTCCTCATTCCCCCTCCCTCCCTTTCTCTCTCTTACCCTCTCTCCTTGTCACTCTGCTTTTTAAAGAAAGAATCTTTTCAAAAATGCTGTAACAAACATCTATGCATGTATCTTCCTGTACACTTGGATGAAGATTTCTGTAGATTAGATAACTAAGTGGCATTTAAAGTGTATTTTTATCTCTTAAAATTATGCAAAATTGCCTACAAGGGGATCAATTTGTACTCTCTCTACTACTGGTACTATAGTGCATCATAGTACCTTACCACATTCTTACTAAGTTTGATGTTGTCATGTCTCTAATTATTTTGTTTTCCTTTTTAGTGGATAAGAAATGATTTCTAACAATTAACATTTTCCAGATACTCTCAAGGCTGAGCATGTATTCACATTCATTTTAGCAATATGAATTTTCTGTTTTTTCCTGTACCTTTTTACGTGCTTTAATTTCTAAACTGTATTTTACTTTATTTTTTATTCACTTGAAAGGTAGAAAGAGATAAGGGGGTGGGGGGAGAGCAAGCTTTCATGTGCGATTTCATTTCCCTGATGCCCCCAGTAGCAGCAGCTGATCCAAGGTAAAGAACCAGGACTGTGAAACTGATTCCAGATTACTCATGTAGATGGCGGGGACCCAAGTACTTGAACCATCATCTCTACCTCCCAGGATGTGCGTTTGCAGGAAATTGGAGAAGAAAGCAAAATAAGAACTTGGAATGGGGCCGGAGCAGGAGGGCATCCCAATGGCATCTAACTAAGCCAAACAAAGTACTGTAATATTTTTGCTGATGAAATGTTGTGATCCTATTGTCAGACTAATCATAACTTTAATAAGTTAATTCTAGATAAAAAATAGCCACAGAAAATCTAAGATGAGGCTTGCATATATTCCTAGCTGACTAGGAAGCTACACATGTTCCAGAGAGACTGCAAAAGGACTTAGTAGAAACTAAATGTGTGGAAAACTTCAGAACTCCTAGAACTTTATGCTCTCAATCACAGATGTTCAGATATAAACAAAGTAACCCTATGACCTAAAAATTGGAAGTAGCTATGATAAATAGAATATTCCAAAAAATTAATAGACTAGTGAAATTAAAAGGTATTTATTTTGGTGTGAATTTTTTTAAATCATTTCATAGTGTTTTCATAATGTGCACTACATGAAATTTTTAGACCTCTCATATGCAGCCTTTCCTAATTTTGTTTTTATCTGCAATTTTGTTTTTGACTATCTTAAGTATTGTGATCTCATCATTTAGAAATGTGTGCTGATGGTGTATCTCCTCTACTTTGACCCTTCTAATGAGGTGGCCAAATCACTATTAACCAAACACAAATCTTCAGTAGTTTCCAAATTATCTATTTCCAAATAGCTGTTTATACACAATCCTGAATTATAACTTGGTGTAAGATAGTAAAGAATTCAAAAGGGAAGTTTAACTTGTTACTCTATCTGGTCATGCTGATGTTCAAGCACGACTTTAAATCATGTATAAAATATGAGCCATGTTAAATTTTCCTTACTGGATATGCATAAGCCACACTTAAAGGCTTTCTTAAAGAAGTAAAAGGCAGCATTGTAGATACTGTAAATTCTAATTAAATTGAGATAGTTAAATCCAGAAATATGAAATAAGCATTGCTACCTATAGTCAGCTCTTGCTTTAAGAACTTAAGAACAAAAACCAGAAACAAATGAGTCTTGCTTGGTTCTGAAACTGAAGAGATTTCTTCAGTAATTTTTTTTTAAGGTTTATTTATTTATTTGAAAGGTAGAGTTATTTGAAAGAGAGGGAAAAGAAACCTTCCATCTGCTGGTTCACTCCTGAAATGGTTGCAATGCCAGGCTTTGCCCTGGCCATAGGCAATAGCCCTGAACTCTATCCTGGTCTCCCACATAAGTTGAAGGGGGACATTCCTGATTTCCTGGGTGCATTAATGGGGAGCTGGGTTAGAAGTGGAGCAGTAGGACTCTAACTAGCACTCATATGAGATGCTAGCATTGCAGGCAGCAGCTTAACAGACTGCACCATAAGGCTGGCTCTTTCCCATAATTTTAATATAAATTCAGCTTTTCTACCAGTTTTGAGTTGGCATACTCTGTTTTTGTGAAGCATTGAACAGTATTAGTTAAGTACAATCATATCTTTAGAAAGAGAAAACAGGATTTACTAAACTGGAGTTTACCAAAATTTCAGTGGACCAAATCACATTTATTTAACCACACAAAGCAATTTTACTTAAATCAGAACTGTCCACCAAAAATTATTCTTTCAGCCATTCATGATCTTAATTTTGGTGTAAGAATTATGGTGCATGTAAAAAATATCATGAGACATGACTGTTTTGTAATAAGCAGTGGCCCACCATTATTCATTTGTAACTCTGTTGAGATCAGTTATCAAGACTGCTCATTAATTCTAATTCTTTTTTTAAGGTATTTATTTAATTGAAAGGCGGAGTTAAAGAGAAGCAGAGGCAGAGAGAGAGAGAGAGAGGGATGGAGTGGGGAAGAGAGAGAAATATCTTCCATGTCCTGGTTCACTCCCCAAATGACTGCAATGTCTGAATCTCAGCTGATGCAAAGTAAGGAGCCAGGAGCTTCCTTTGGGTATCCTACGTGGGTGTAGGGGCCCAAGGACTTGAACCATCTTCCCTTGCTTTCAGTAACATTAGCAGGTAGCTGAATTGGAAATGGAGCAACTGGGACTTGAACCAGCACCCATATGGGATGCCAACAATGTAGGAAGCAGCTTGACCACCTATATCACAGTACCATCTCCATTCTTCTTCAAGCCTGTGAATATCATTTTGGTTTTAAGGATGCATTTCTTGGGCTATTCAAAATACTGTATCAGAGTGTCTTTTTACCTTTGTTCTTTCTGGTATCTGAGTAAGAGAATCAGAATCCTATCTGTCCTGCCTTATGCCCAAAGAGACCATGGAGATTTGACCCAATCTTGTGCTTGCCTTTTGGACAGAGTGGCACAGGGCACACTTCTGAACAAAACCTTCAACATCACCCATTTTTAATTAGTGCTGTCATCACTTGCACTGCAAAGGCTCACATTCTGAAGTTGGATGTTCTGCTTTCTAATGCTTTGCAGAATTTTTTGCATCCAAATAAACTTTTTAATTCCATTTTCCAAAATCTTTTTGAACTTACCTGTATGTTCTAAGAAATAAAATATTGTTTAAGAATCAAAAGCAAGGGGCAAGCGCTGCGGCTCAGCAGGTTAACACCCTTGCCTGAAGCGCCAGCATCCCAAAAGGGCGCTGGTTTGAGACCCAGCTGCTCCACTTCCCATCCAGCTCTCTGCTATGGCCTAGGAAAACAGTGGAAAATGGCCCAAGTCCTTGGGCTCCTGCACCCACATGGGAGACCCGGAAGGGGTTCCTGGCTTCTGGCTTCAGATCAGCACAGCTTCGGTCGTTGTGGCCAATTAGGGAGTGAACCAGCGAATGGAAGACCTCTCTCTCTCTCTCTCTCTCTCTGCTTCTCCTCTTTCTGTGTAACTATGATTTTCAAATAAATAAATAAATCTTTATAAAAAAAAGAATCAAAAGCACAGTTGATGCAAAAAAAAAAAAAAAAAAAAAAACAAATGCCACCTATGAAATTGGAATGATATAAAAAGAACAAAATGGTAAAATAGGATGTCTCTTCTTTTCTCCTGGACTCAGATTTTAGAGCAAGCCAAAAAATACTTCTATGTGATTCCTGAAAACCAGATAAAAGTTTCCTGAACTCAGGAAGACAAAAAAACCAAATGCATAGAGACTAGGCAGGAAATTTGGGACACTGCTACCTTTCTTCTCAGAACAACACCATTTTTCTACCTCCGACTCAGCCCATTCACATGGCTTGATGTGTTTGGAAGGAAGCCTTCAACTCCTGTCTTCTCCTTGGGAATGAAAGAGAGTAGAACATACATTTAGCTGAAATTCAGGAAGACTTCCTGAGGGACTAAATGCTATCTTTACTGTAACCAAGAACTTAGAGGAACCAGGCACCACATTGGAGGTCTCTGGTTACCAAATTGCATTATCCTCCAGATACAGTGGTGCCACAAAAAGACAGAAAATGAGTTTTGAGACCATGATTTTAGGTTAATACCCAGATACTACAGTATTGGAGACACAAAGGAGTTCCTGAGTAGAAACCAGCCAACTTCTTCAAATAGGAGGGAACATAGAAAAACACAGAAAAGAAAAATATATACATAAAGAGCTTGAGAGATTTCCAGAGATTTATCTAGTAAGAGTTTGTAAATAATAAAATGAGACTTCAAAAAATTTCAGGTGCTAGAAGGACCAGAACAACAACAACAACAAAAAGACACACAAAGAAACAACCAAGATATGTTTAAAGGAACTAATGAAATCTCCATAAACGAACATAAACAATGGTAATACATAATTGGTAGAGAATTCAAAGTCGCTGTTCTAATGAAACACAAGGAATTAAAAGAGAACACAGTTTTTTTGTGTGTTTGTTTGTTTTGACAGAGTGCACAAGTGAGAGAGAGAGACAGAGAGAAAGGTCTTCCTTTTGCCGTTGGTTCACCCTCCGATGGCCACTGCGGCCAGCGTGCTGCAGCTGGCCCACTGCACTGATCCGAAGCCAGGAGCCAGGTGCTTCTGCTGGTCTCCCATGGGATGCAGGGCCCAAGGACTTGGGCCATCCTCCACTGCACTGCTGGGCCATAGCAGAGAGCTGGCCTGGAAGAGGGGCAACCGGGACAGAATCCGGCACCCCGACCAGGACTAGAACCCGGTGTGCTGGGCCGCAGGTGGAGGATTAGCCTAGTGAGCCGCGGTGCCAGCCAAGAACACAGTTTTAACAACTAAATGAAATCAGGGAAATGATGCATGACAAAAATAACAGTATCAACAAAGAAATAGAAACTGTGATAAACCAAATTCTGTAACTGAAAAAGACAGTACATGAATTGACGTTCTCTGGGGGGAATGTGACGGGGAGAAGAAATAAATATAAACTTGAAGACCATATTTATGAAATCACTGAAACAGAGAAGCAAAATAAATAAATGAGTCCAAGGAGTTTATGAAATTTAAAAACATGAATAGAAAAGAATTAATGATAAAAATCTACAACAAAATAAATGATAAATATTTAACCAGACAAGTTGGTATAACTTTATCAGTATGGACAAAATAAACTTAAGAACAAAAGTGTTGTTTTATAATAAAAATTATTCATGTTATGATTCAAAAAATCAATAGTTCTTAGTATTTACTCACATTGTTAATTAGTTTAAAATAAGTGTAGGAAAACCTTTTCAGAGTAGTACAAAAAAGCAGACATCCACAATTGTAATGAGAAATTTTTATATCACAACCTCAGTAATTATTAGATCTCAACAAAAGTTTTATTAGTCTTCAAATGAGCATATAAAGAACCCATTCTTTTCCCAACATGTTACATACACAATCAGAAAAGTGAGTTTTTGAAAGGATTGAAATAACACAATGCGGTAATTGGACTAAAATCACATGGTAGGTTCTCACTGACTTTTATTCAGTCATTTTCCAATACAATGGAGATTTAAGTTATTTCTAAAAATTCTAATGTTATAAGAAATGTTTTAACAAGGGCCAGCACTGTGACATAGCATGTTAAGCCATCACTTGCCGCATTGGCATCACATATTGATTGGTGTGCAGTTCAAGTCCCAACTACTGCACTTCTGATCAACCTTACGACTAATATGCCTGGGAAGGCAGCAGAAGATGGCCCAAAAACTTGGGTATCTGACACTCATATGAGAGACTAGGATGGTGTTCTTGGCTTCTGACAGCCTGACTCAGCACTGGCTATTGCAGACATTTGATGGTGAATTGGCAGATGGAGGATCTCTCTCCCTCTCTCTCTCTTTTTCCTTCCCTTCCTCATTCCTGCTCCCGCCCTTCCTGTCTTTCTCTCTCTACTGTCATTCTGATTTTTTCTTTTAAAAAAGATTTATTTATTTATTTGAAAGGTAGAGTTATAGAAAGGCAAAATCAGAGTGAGAGAGAGAGAGGTCTTCATCCGCTGTTCACTCCCCAGATGGCAGCAACAGCTGGTGCTGCGCTGATCAGAAGCCAGGAGCCAGGAGCTTCCTCCAGGTATCTCATATAGGTGTAGTGGTCCAAGGGCTTGGGCCATCTTCTGCCTTCCCAGGCCATAGGAGAGAGTTGAATCAGAAGTGGAGCAGCCGGGACACAAACCAGCGCCTGCATGGGATGCTGCCCCCACAGGCAACGGCTTTACCTACTGCACCACAGCACCAGCCCTCACTCTGCTTTTCAATGATGGAAAGAAATCTTTTCAAGAATGTTATAACAAATTTCTGTGTATGCATTTTCTTGTACACTTGATTGAATATTTCTATAGATAACCAAGTGTATTTAATGACTTTTTATATCAAAAAATAATGCAAAATTGATGTCAATTATTCAAAAAGGTACCAATTTGTACTCTCTCCTTTTTTTTTTTTTTTTTTTTTGACAGGCAGAGTGGACAGTGAGAGAGACAGAGAGAAAGGTCTTCCTTTTGCCGTTGGTTCACCCTCCAATGGCCACCGCGGCCGGCACGCTGCGGCCGGCGCACCGCGCTGATCTGATGGCAGGAGCCAGGAGCCAGGTGCTTTTCCTGGTCTTCCATGGGGTGCAGGGCCCAAGCACCTGGGCCATCCTCCACTGCACTCCCTGGCCACAGCAGAGGGCTGGCCTGGATGAGGGGCAACTCTACTCTCTCCTTTAATGGTACTATACAGTGCATCATATACCTTACCACACTCTTATTAAATTTGATGTTATCAAGTCTAATTTTATTTTCCTTTTTATTGGATATATTTGACTCTTATTTTAATTAGCATTTTCCAGGTACTCTCAAAGCTGAGCACATTTTCACATCTGTTTTTGCTATATGAGTTTCCTCTTTAATGTTTCCTGTTCCTTTTCACATGGTTTTTATTTTTAAATTATATTTTATTTTTTATTAATTTGAAAGGTGGGGGGAAGAGAGAGAGAGAGAGACTCTTTCATGTACTAGTTCATTCTCCTAATGCTCCCAGTAGCTACAGCTGTTCAAAGGTGAATAACTAGGATTGTGAAACTGATTCCAGGTTACTCATGTAGTTGGCTGGGACCTAAGTACTTGAACCATCACCTGCTACCTTCTAGGACATGCATTAGCAGGAAATTGGAATAGAAAGTAAAACAGGAATTTGGAATGGGGCCGGGGCAGAGGGCATCCCAATGGCATCTAACTAAGCCAAAGAAAGCACTCTAATATTTTTGCTTATGCAATATTGTGATCCAAGACCAATTATAACTTTAATAAGATGACCTTAGAAATAAAATATAGCTGTAGATAATCTGAAATAAGGTTTGCACATATTCCTTTCTTACTAGGAAACTACACATATTTCAGAGAGACTTTAAAAGGACTTAAATGAAAGTAAATGCCTGGGAAATTTCAGAATTCCTAGTACTTTGTGCTTACAATCACAGATCTTCAGATACAAACAAATCAAGACATGCTAAAAATCAAGTGTTATCAATACTCCCGAAATGGAATGGCCTAACAATTCAAAGTAGAAATGAAAAACAGAATATTTAAAAATTTAATAGAAAAGTGAAATTAAAAAGTATTTTTTTTTGTTTTACACTAGGCATATTTCTGGCTATTTAAATGAACTGATAATGTATCTAAAGTGAGACATAGACTCCAATACAATAGTAATGGGGGACTTCAACACCCCACTTTCATCAATGGATAAATCAGCCATACAGAAAATCAACAAAGAAACAACAAAGTTAATCAAAACTATACACCAAATGGAACTAACCAATATCTACAGAACTTTCCACCGCATAGTTGCAGAGCACACATTCTTCTCATCAGTGCATGGAACTTTCTCTAGGATAGACCATATACTAGGCCATAAAGTAAGTCTCAGAAAATTCAAAAAAATAAAAATCATGCCGTGCATCTTCTATGATCACAGTGAATTAAAGCTAGAAATCAACAACAATGCATATTCTATATCTAGAACATATGCAAACACATGGAGACTGAACAACATGCTCCTAAATGAACAGTGGGTCATAGAGGAAATCAAAAGAGAAATAAAAAACATTCTGGAAACAAATGAAGACAACAATACAACATATCAAAACTTACGTGATACACAAAAGCAGTGTTTAGAGAGAAGTTTATAAGCAGTTGTTGCCTACATCAAGTAACTATAAAGTCACCAAATAAATGAGCTAGCAATGCATTTCTAGAACCTAGAAAAGCAATAATCAAACCCCAAGTTAGTAGGAGGAAAGGAATAATTAAAATAAGAAATAAACACGATTGAAACCAAAAACAATATAAAAGATTAATGAAATGAAGAGCTGGCTTTTGCAAAAATAAACAAAATTGACACAACATTGGCCCAGCTACAAAAAAAAGAGGGAGAAGACCCAAATCAAGAAAATCAGAGATGAAAAAGGAAATGTAACAACAGATACCACAGAAATAAAAAAGAATCATCAGGAATGACTACAAAGAGCAATATGCCAACAAATTGGGAATACAAGCAACCAAAATTGAGTAATGAAGACATAGAACATCTAAACAGACCAATAAACAAGATGGAGATTTATTTAATCAGTAATAAATACCCTAACAACAAAGAAAAGCTCAGGTCCCGATGATGGTTTCACTACTGAATTCTACCAAACATTAAGAGATGAATTAATTTCAGGTATTTTCAAGCTATTCAAAGCATTTGAAATGGAGGATATCCTCACAAACTCTTTCTATGAAGCCAGCATTACTTAATTCCTAAACCAGAAATAAAAACAACAGTGAAAGAAAACTATAGACCAGTTTCCCTGATGAACATAGATGCAAAAATCCTCAACACAATACTAGCCAATCAAATCAAACAGTGCATCAGAAAGGCAAAGATGGTTCAACATCCAACAATCAATAAATGTGATATATCACATTAACAAAGTGAAGGGGAAAAAAGCCATATGATTATCTTAATTGATGCAGAGAAAGCATATAATAAAATTTAGCATCCTTTCATGATGAAAACTTTAAACAAATTGAGTATAGGAAGAACATTCCTCAACATAATCAAGGCAATTTATGAAAAACCCACAGCCATCATCTTACTGAATTTACGGGTAAGCTCTGGAGGCATTCCCACTAAGATGCAGAATCAGACAAGGATGCCCACTCTCAGCTTTGGTATTCAATATAGTCATGGAAGTTTTATCCAGAGCCATCAGGAAAGAAAAGAAATCAAAGGAAGGGGCCAGCATTGTGGCAGTGCAGGTAAAGCCACCACCTATAGTGCTGGCATCCCTTATGGGCGCCTGTTCATGTCCTGGCTGCTCTGCTTTGATCTAGCTCTCTGCTATGGCCTGGGAGAGCAGTGGAGGATGGTCCAAGTCCTTGGGCCCCTGCACCCAAATGGGAAGACCCGGGAGGGCTCTGGGCTCCTGGCTTCAGACCTGCACAGCTCCAGCTGTTGTGGACAATTAGGGAGTGAACCAGCGGATGGAAGACCTCTCTCTCTCTCTCTCTCTCTCTCTGCCTCTCCTTCTCTCTCTCTGTAACTCCTTCAAATAAATAAATAAATCTTTAAAAAAAAGAAATCAAAAGGATACAAATTGGGAAGGAGGAAGTTAAACTATCCCTATCTGCAAATGAGGTGATTCTATATATTTAGGGGAACAAAAGACTCCACTAAGGGACTATTGGAGCTCATAGAAGAGTTTGGGAGAGTAGCAGGATATAAAATCAACATACAAAAATCAGTAGCCTTTGTATACACAGAAAATGCCATAGCTGAGAAAGAACTTCTAAGATCAATCTTATTCACAATAGCCACAAAAAGATTAAAATATCTTGGAATAAATTTAACCAAGGATGTCAAAGAACTCTATGATGGGAATTACAAAGCATTAAAGAAAGAAATATAATAAGACTAAAAAAGAGGAAAAGCTCTTCCATGTTCATAAATTAGAAGAATCAATACCATCAGAATGTCCATATTATTGACAGCAATTTGTAGATTCAATGTGATCTCAATCAAAATACCAACAACATTCTTGGATCTAGAAAAAATGATGGTAGAATTCACATGGAAACACAACAAACACTAAATAGCTCTAGTAATCTTAAACAACAAAAACAAAACTGGAGGCATTACAATACCAGATCTCAAGGCATACTACAAGGCAGTTATAAACAAAACAGCATGGTACTGGCACAAAAACACACGTGTAGGCCAATGGAACAGAATAGAAAATTTAGAAATCAATCCACACATTTACAAACAACTCATCTTTGACACAGCAACTAAAATCAATCCCTGAAGCAAAGAGCCTCTTCAATAAATGGTGCTGTGTGAACTGGATCTCCACGTGCAGAAGTATGACACAAGACCCCTACATTATACCTTACACAAAAATCCAATCAAAATGGATCAGCGACCTAAATCTATGACCTGATACCATCAAGTTACTAGAGAACAATGAAGAAACCCTACAAAACATTGGCATAGGGAGAGACTTCTTGGAAAAGACCCTAGAAGCACAGGCAATCAAAGTAAAAATTAATAAATGAGATTACATCAAATTGAGACGCTTCTGTACTTCAAAAGAAACACTCAGCAAAGTGAAAAGGCTACCAATAAAATGGGAGAAAATATTGACAAACTACGCAACTGATAAAGGATTAATATCCAGAATCTATAAAGAGCTCAAGAAACAACAACAGAACAAACAATCCAGTTATTAAATAGGCAAATGATTTGAATGAAAATTTTTCTAGAGGGGAAATTTGAATGGCTAAAGACACATGAGAAAATGCTCAGGATCAATAGCCATCAGGGAATTGCAAATCAAAACCACAATGAGGTTGCACCTCACCTTCATTAGAAAGGCTTAAAAAAAAAAAAAGACTTTCATACAGAAATCAACAAACAACAAATGCTTATTAGGATGTGGGGGAAATGTATGCCAATTCACTGTTGGTGGGAATGTAAACTGGTGCAGCCACTGTGGAAGACAGTATTGGAGATACCTCAGAAAGCTTAATATAGACCTACCATATGACCCAGCCATCACACTCCTGGGAATTTACTGAAGGGAAATAAAATCAACATATGAGAGTTATCTGTATCCTCAAGTTTATTGCAGCTCAATTTATAATAGCTAAGATATGGAATCAACCCAGATATCCATCAGCAGAAGACTGGATAGAGAAATTATGGTATATATATACTACACAATACTACACAGTAAAAATAAAATGAAATCCTGTCATTTGCAACAAAATGGGTGCAAATCAAAAACATTATACTTAGTGAAATAAGCCAGTCCCCAAAAGACAAATACCATATGTTCTCTGTGATCTGTGGTAACTAACAGATTGCCTGTAATGTAATCTATAGGAGCTAAACTGACACTTTGTAATATGATGATTTTGAACAGCCCTTGTCTTGACTGTTGAAGAATAATTTTTTGTTTGTTTTTGTTTATGTTTTCTTTTTTCTTCATACTATTCTGGGCCTTCTCTACTTAGTGTAGGGTTAATCTTATGAGTATCAAATTAACTGAAAATAGATCTTTGTAAAAAATAAGAATGGGGATGGGTGAGGGAAGAGGAAGAAGGGAGGGAGATAGGGTGGGAAGAATAAATATGTTCCTAAATTTGTATATATGAAATGCATGAAATTTGTATTCCTTAAATAAAATTTTTATTAAAAAGCTAAAGAAAAATAAAAATGCATATCTAAGAGCAGATAATCACCAAATGAAGAGATATTTTTTGACCTGAAAGAAATAGCTATAAAAAATGTGGAATGAAGCTTAGAGAGAAACATAAAAGATAGAAAATATGAGAGAGAGATTAAGGGACATTTTGAATATAATGACAACTACTTCTATATTCAATTGTAGTTCAAGGAGAAGCATAATAAGTAAATGAGTAAGAAAATCGGTGAAATTATGCCTTCTGTCTTATTTATCTGGCAAAAAATTTAAACCACAAATTCCTAAGAAAGCGTGGGAAGTGAGATACACAGCAGACCCATAGAATGGCAGATGTCCTAAATAAAACTCTGGCCTCAGAATCAGCCCTTAAGGCATGCGGATCTGGCTGAAAAGCCCATGAGACTATTTCAGGCATGGAAAGCCAAGACACTCTGGGGAAAAAAAAAAAAAAATCTAAATGAAAGATCTCCGTGAGTGAGATCCCAGTGGAAAGAATGGGTCATCAAAGAAGGAGGTACCTTTCTCTGAAGGGAGGAGAGAACTTCCACTTTGACCATGGCCTTATCTAAATATGATCAGAGTTGGTGAACTCAGGGGGCTTCCATAGCCTTGGCAGCTCATGACAAGAGCCTAGGGTGATTACTGATGCCATAAACAAGAGTGTCAATTTGTTAAGTCAACAACAGGAGTCACTGTGCACTTACTCCTCATGTAGGATCTTTGTCCTTAGTGTGCTATACATTGAGATTTAATACTATAACTAGTACTCAAACAGTATTTTTCACTTTATGTTTCTGTGTGGGAGCAAACTGTTGAAATCTTTACTTAATGTATGCTAAACTGATCTTCTGTATATAAAGAGAATTGAAAATGAATCTTGATGTGAATGTAAGGGGAGAGGGAGTGGGAAAGGGGAGGGTTGCGGGTGGGAGTGACGTTATGGGGGGGAAGCCATTGTAATTCTATAAGCTGTACTTTGGAAATTTATATTCATTAAATAAAAGTTAAAAAAAAAAGAAAAGCTCTATACTTAGATAACATAGAAAACCTAGCTAAGAACATTGACATTGATAATATTTGTAAAGTGATAAATACAAAAAGAATAAAAATTCCTCCACAGAGATAGCAGTTAAACTGACACCTGACTAAAGCTACAGTGAAATCCAAATATTTATGGAATATCCTCAAAATTCTGGAAAAAATAACTTTTACAATTTTACTACAGGAAAGTTTTTTTTTAAAAAAATAAAGGTAAAATAAAGACATTATAAAATAAACAATTATTAGAATTTGTCCTCAGCATATATTCACCAAAGTTTTAGACACCCAGAGTAGCCTTAATTACAAGAGGTATAAAAAGCAAAGAAAGTAATAAAGGTGTCAATAAACCTGAGTGAACATTGGGCATTATTTCTACTGAAAAAATGTAATGTTTTGCAGAATTAAAATATGAAAGATACTTTAGTATTTTTTGTCCTACTTAATACTATTGGTCGAACTCTGTAATTAACACACAATTATTCTTAGGTGTTTAAATTTAACTGAAAAGTGATCTCTGTTAAATATAAGAGTGGAAATAAGAGAGGGAGGAGATATACAATTTGGGGCATGCTCAATCTGATTTGCCCCAAATGGTAGTGTTAGAAACATGCCAGGGGATTCCAATTCAATCCCATCAAGGTGGCATGTAGCAATGCCATCTCACTAGTCCAAGTGATCAATTTCAGTTCACAATTGATCATAATGATAGGTCTAAGAGTCAAAGAGATCACATAAACAAGACTAGCATCTGCTAATACTATCTGATAGAATTAAGAAGGAAAGAACGATTCAACATGGGAAGCCGGATACACAGCAGACTTATAGAATGGCAGATGTCCTAAACAGCACTCTGGCCTCAGAATAAGCCCTTAAGGCATTCAGATCCAGCTGAAGAGCCCATGAGAGTATTTTAGGCATGGAAAGCCAAGACACTCTGGCAAAAAAACAAACAAACAAAAAAACAACAAAAAAAAACTAAATGAAAGATCTCTGTGAGTGAGATCCCAGTGGACAGAACGTGCCATCAAAAAGGAGGTACCTTTCTTTGAAGGGAGGAGAGAACTTCCACTTTGTTTATGACCTTGTCTAAATAAGATCGAAGTCGGCAAACTCAAAACGCTTCTATAGCCTTGGCAGCTCATGACAAGAGCCTAGGGTGATTACTGATGCAATAAACGAGAGTGTCAATTTGCTAAGTCAACAACAGGAGTCACTGTGGACTTACTCCTCATGTAGGATGTCTGTCCTTAATGTGTTGTACAATGTGAATTAACGCTATAACTAGTACTCAAACAGTATTTTAGAGTTTGTTTTTCATTGTGAGTACAACTGTTGAAATATTTACTTAATTTGTACTAAATTGATCTTCTGTATATAAAGATAATTGAAAATGAATCTTGATGTGAATGGAATGGGAGAGGGAGTGGGAGATGGGAGGGGTGTGGGTGAGGGGGAGGTTATGGGGGGGGAGTTTGTAATCCATAAGCTGTACTTTGGAAATTTACATTTATTATTTTTTTTGACAGAGTGGACAATGAGAGAGAGAGACAGAGAGAAAGGTCTTCCTTTTTCCATTGGTTCACCCCCCAGTGGCCACTGCGGCTGGCGTGCTGTGGCCAGCACACCATGATGACCCGAAGCCAGGAGCCAGGTGCTTCTCCTGGTCTCCCATGTGGGTGCAGGGCCCAAGCACTTGGGCCATCCTCCACTGCACTCCCGGTCCACAGCAGAGAGCTGGACTGGAAGAGGAGCAACTGGGACAGAATCCAGTGCCTCAACCAGGACTAGAACCCAGTGTGCTGGCGCCACAGGCAGAGGATTAGCCTAGTGAGCTATGGCGCCGGCGGAAATTTATATTATTAAATAAAAGTTAAAAAAATAAAGATACTATAAAAATGAGAACAATGACTAAACTGGAAAAGAGTAAGTCATATTGAAGTATTTTAAGGCCATTTCATTTATTATCTTCAGAAATGTATACTGTGTTAATTTTGGACTATGAAACATAAGTGGGATAATTTCCATTCATAGAATAAAAGTAGAATGAAAGTTTCTACTGTATGGGGCCAGCGCTGTGGTGTAGTGGGTAGAGCCACCACCTGCAGCGCCAGCATACCATATGGTAAGACTCTAAAATAAAATAAATGATGAAAATTTAACCAGAGATATGCTGGTATAACTTTATCAGTGTGGACAAATAAGAACAAATTAATGTCAAAGATAAAATTGTTATGTTTTACATTAAAAATAATTAATGATTGAAAAAATCAATAATTCTCAGTATTTACTCACTTCATAACTAGGTTTGAAATAAATAAAAGAAAGCCTTGATAGATAGTAAGAAAAAAAAAAGAGAAATACACAGTTGTAATGAGAGATTTTTAATATTACAACTTCAGTAATTATTAGATCTCAAAAGAGTTTTATTGTTTTGATCAACTGATCACATAGAGAGCATATTCTTTTTCTAACTTGTTGCATACAGTCAGAAAGTATTTCAAAGAATTGAAATAACACAATGCGTTAATTGGACTAAAATCACATGGTAGGTTCTCACTGACTATATTTTATTCAGTCATTTTCCAATACAATGGAGATTTAAGTTATTTCTAAAAATTCTAATGTTATAAGAAATGTTTTAACAAGGGCCAGCATTGTGACATAGTAGGTTAAGCCATCACTTACCACATTGGCATCACATATTGATTGGTGTGCAGTTCAAGTCCCAGCTACTGCACTTCTGATCAACCTTATGACTAATATGCCTGGGAAGGCAGCAGAAGATGGCCCAAACACTTGGGTGTCTGACACTCATATGAGAGACTAGGATGGTGTTCTTGGCTTCTAACAGCCTGACTCAGCACTGGTTGTTAAAGACATTTGGGGGTGAATTTCAGATGGAAGTTCTCTCTCTCTCTCTTTCCTCCCTTCCTGATTCCCCCTCCTTCCTTTCCTCTCTCTTTCCTGCTCTTCCCGTGAGTCTGCTTTTTAAAGAAAGAATGAAATCTTTTCAAGAATGCTATAACAAATATCTATGTGTGTATCTTCTTCTACACTCGGATGAATATTTCTGTAGGCCAGATAACAAAGTGGAATTTGAAGGACATTTTTATATCTTAATATTATTTAAAATTGCCCACAGAGGTACTAATTTATACTCTCTACTAGTGATACTATAGTACATTATAGCATCTTACCACACTCTTACTAAATTTGATGTTATTACATTTCTAATTTTTGTTTCCTTTTTAGTGGCTAAAAATGACTTCTTATTTTACTTAGTGTTTTTCAGGGACTCTCAATGCTTAGCATTCTTTTACATTTGTTTTTTTCTATATGAGTTTTGTCTTTTGATGTTTTCCTATTCTTTTTCACATGTTTCTATTTGTAAATCGCATTTTATTTTATTTTTTATTCAATTGAAAGGCAAATTGCATGAGAGAGAAATAGAGAGATAGAGAGATAGAGAGAGAGAGAGAGAGAGAGAGAGAGAGAGAGAGGAGGGAGAGGAGAGAGCTTTCATGTGCTAGTTTGTTCCCCAAATGCCCCCATTAGCTGCAGGTGCTCTTTGAGGAAGAGCCAGGATTCTGAAACTCAGTCCAGATTACTCATGTGGGTGGCTGGGACCCAAGTACTTGAACCATCACCTGCTACCTCCCAGGATGTTCATAGAGGAAGCTGGAATAGAAAACAGAACAAGATCTTGGAATGGTGCTGGCATGGGAGGATATCTCAACTGGCATCTAACTAAGCCAAACAAAGTACTCCAACATTTGCTCTTGTTTAGTGCTTAGTGTTCCTCCTTGATTTTGCTATTGCAAAATGTATTGCAATTATATTATCCTAATCTAAAGCTTGTTTTTTGAAATTGCTTTCATAATTTATAAAAATTTCAGTTATCATCATTGTTGGTAATAATTAGTACAGTGCCAAAGATATGGCTACATTGAATTTTTCAAGTATTTGCCATGCAAAAAAATTTGTTACTGTTTGTGTTTAATTTTAATTTATTAAGTTTTATTCATTTGAAAGGCAGAGAAACAGAGACATAAATAGACAGGTATTTTTCATCTGTTGGTTCAATCCTAAAAAGCCTGCAACAGCTGGGGCTGTGCCAGATGAAACTAGAAGCCACGAAACTTAATCTGGTCTCCTATGGGGTTTCAGGGACCCATGTATTGAACTATCACCTGCTCTCTCCAAGGGTACACATTAACAGGAACCTGAAATTGGAATTGGAGCTAAAACTCAGACCCAGGTACTCTTGGGATGTAGCCATTCTAAGTAGTGGCCTTAACATTTGTGCCAAATGCCTGCCTTTTCTTACTTTTTATTTTTTTTTAATTTTTTTAAAGATTTATTTATTTATTTGAAAGCTAGAGTTACACAGAGAGAGGAGAGGCAGAGAGAGAGAGAGAGAGAGAGAGAGAGAGAGGTATTCCAACCTCTGGTTCACTCCCCAATTGGCCGCAATGACTGGAGCTGGACCAATCTGAAGCCAGGAGCCAGGAGCTTCTTGTGGGTATCCCACACAGGTGCAGGGGTCCTTGGGCAATCTTCTACTGATTTCCCAGGCCATAGCAGAGAGCTGGATCAGAAGTGGAGCAGCTGGGTCTCGAACAGGCACCCATATGGGATGCTGGCGCTTCAGGCCAGGGCATTGACCCCCTGCACCACAGCTCTGGCCCACTTTTCTTACTTTTAAATTGGTTAGTTACTTAAATATATGTAATTTATCTCATTCATAGTTCTTGTTTTCCATATTAATACAGTGAAAAGAATGGATTTAGAGGGGTTGGCACTGTACCATAAGGGGTAAAGCCACCCACCACCTGCAGTGTCAGTATCCCATATGGACTCTGGTTTGAGTCCCAGCTGCTCCACTTCCAATCTAGCTCTCTGCGATGCCCTGGGAAGGCAATAGAAGATGGCCCAAGTTCTCAGGCCCCTGCACATGGGTGGGAGGATCCAGAGGAAGCTCCTGGCTCCTGGCTTCGGATCGGCACAACTCCGGCCATTGTGACCATTTGGGGAGTGAACCAGTGGATGGAAGACCTCTCTCTCTCTCTCTTTGCCTCTCCTTCTCTCACTAGGTAACTCTGACTTTCAAGTAAATAAATAAATCTTATTTTAAAAAACAAAATGGATTTAGATAAGTTGTTCCAAATGACATAAAGAGGAAAGAAAAAGGAAAGATTAGACAGCAGAAAGGAAGGAAAGAAGGAGAGGAGGGAGGAAAGAAAGAAGGAAGCAAGGGGGGAGGGAGGGAAGGAGGAAGGAAGGAAAGGAAGGAAGGGAATGCAAAAAGAAAAGAAAAAAATAATAGAGGAGGAAGGGAAGAGAGTCAAGGTGAGAGTAAAAGGAAAGAAGGAGTGAAAAAATAAAAGAAGAGGGAAGAGACCTAAGAACATTTATTAATGGTAGATTCTTTTATATAGCTAAATCTCATTATTTTATACTGAAATATTTCATGAAATTTTGAAAATGTTACTGGTTGCTTAGAACTGAAAATTTGGGAATCACTGAACTAACTTAATTCAGTAGTCTTTATCATTGTTAATATTTTATGATTTATTCTCATACTGACATTCTATATCTAAATAGAAAGGGAATTTCATGTAGAATGTCTTAGGAATCAACAGCTTAAGGGACTTTAGTGGCTGCATCCTTCAGTATAAAATATAGAAGCTCTAGTAGCAAAAACGTGAAAAAAAATCTCAGTAGTTTACAATAACCAAGTTTATTTGTCATGTTCAACTCTCACCAACAAAGGTATACATCCTATTATTTCCTTTGCAATATGTGACAAAAACATTTGACATAGTTTTTAACAATCTAGAAAACTTATATTTGGTAAAATACACTATATCTGCTCACACATCATTGTTGAAACCAATCACATGAACACCCTCAAATTCAACAGATCTGGAGCACATACTCCACCTGCAAGGGAAACTCCAAATATTTTTAAAATATTTTTGTGTGTAAATATGAGAGCAGAAATATGCACTGCTATAGAAAAATAAGTAATTTAATATTGAATGATCACTTTAAAAGCAAGAATTAATTTGACTCATTTATATGCTAATCTATTCTTTAAGATTATTTTAACAAGCTTGTTTTTCAATACTGATACAAATGATTGAGAAAAATAAGATCAGTTGAGATTAGGAGAGAGGATATTGTAGAAAGAGAAAGCAAACTAAAGACGTACAGTGTAGTTGGAAGAGGTTGTAGGACAGCAAATTGAGCGAAGAGGAGAGACAGCAGTTTGCCAAGGAAACAGACATGATAGTGCCAAATCTGGTGTCATTGTGAGGCTCAGCTTAAACTGTGCAAATCATATTTAAGTGCTGTAAGAGTGCATATTACAAAGCAGAGGTTATAGGATATCTGTGAAATCCTAAATCCCTCATTATTTTCCACCTATGAAGAAAGCAAGCCCAGAACAGTGAGGCTTGTTATTTCATGACTGAAAAACAGGAAACTGTGAGTTTAGAAGATTGTTGATTTAAATAAGTAAATAATATAAGCTATTTTAATGTTTTTTGTGTTTCATAAAGGTTTCCTTTCTCCCTTCTCTCTCTCTCTCTCTCTCTCTTTTTTTTTTTTTTGTTGTTGAGATAAGTGGTTTCTGTCATATGGTTTGATACAGTTCAGAGTTGCACAATCTATTTTAGGTTTGTTGACAACACATGTTTTAGTCTAACAGCTCAAAATGTACTGTTAATATTGGAAATATGTCCAGCTATGGCTCAAAATGTTTCTCTGATTTCAATGATTTGGTAGACAAATTTGATTATGTTTCCTTTTTATCTCTAACATTCATATATGACATACCATGAGCCCACATCCATTTCCTTTTTGAATTACATTTTTGTTGATCAGGGGCTGCTAACATTTACTCTTTTGAAAAAATGTACACAATTTAATGTAAAATTTAAAGGGTTGTGACTTTTTTCCAGTAAAAGAAACCACTACCTTGACCAAATTTATAATACAATCAATATTTGAGTTTTATAATATTGAAAACTAGTAAAATAGAAAAAAATTAAAAGTCAACACACCTGGAGTTAAATGGAAATGATAAAATAACACGTACAGATGTGACATGAAAAATAATCCCATAAGATTTCTGATGGGATTATTATTACTTATATGCTCTAAAGAAATTTATCTAGAAGACATCTAAACTAAGATCTATGAATGATGAATAACTTGCCTCTTCTTGATCAATGCATGTATTTTATGTTAAAAAGTGTTACTATATGGCCATAGATGTGAGGCTACTTCTGGAAGAAGGAAAGAATTTTGTAAATAACTGGTGTGTGTGTGTGTGTGTGTGTGTGTGTGTGTATGTGTGTGTATGTACATGCGTATATATGTAAAAGAAACCATAGAAATCTAAGTTTTATGGAGGTTACTACTTTTTGGTTAACACTTTAATAGTGTTTTTCATTTTTTATAAGTCTGTCTTTATGTGATTTCAGAAAACTTTAAACTAAATGATTACATTTGTTACTCAAAGTTTAAGACACAGTTTAAGATAAATTTACACTACAGGCTTTCCCTTAATGTCCTTCAAATTAAATAAAATAGCAGATATCTTTCATATTATGTTGATTGGAGGGAAATCTTTTGAAAACACCATATTTTGTACTTTTAAGTTAATACAATTTTTTTTTTGACAGGCAGAGTTAGACAGTAAGAGAGAGAGAGAGAGAAAGGTTCTTCCTTCTGTTGGTTCACCCCCCAAATGGACGCTACGGCTGGTGCTGCGCCGATCCGAAGCCAGGAGCCAGGTGCTTCATCCTGGTCTCTCATGCGGGTACAGGGCCCAAGCACTTGAGCCATCCTCCACTGTCTTTCTGGGCCACAGCAGAGAGCTGGATTCGAAGAGGAGCAGCAGGGACTAGGACCTGGTACCTATATGGGATACCGGTGCCGCAGGTGGAGGATTAACCAAGTGAGCCACGGCACCAGCCCCACAATTTTCTTTTTAACAATAAATATATTGTATTGACACTTCAAATTTAAATACTCTTTCAGGAATATTGCTTTTTCTTATGACATTACCAAATGAACTATTTTATATTTTTATGGATTTCCTGAGATATATCATTTGGCACACTTAGAATACTGCAGGAAATATACAGATGAAAGAGCATTGATATTAATATTAATAACTATGATAACTTCTTTGTGGAGAAGTCTTTAAATATGACTATTTCAATAAGTAAATGTAATAATTTGTTAATGATTCTTGTTTTGGATAGCAAAAATTATCAAAACTTTATTTGCAGACTTTTATAAGCAATAAATGAAGTGTTGTTGTTTTAGTGTCTTTGCTATTGTGTTTATTGCTCTTCATGTGCTTTTTAGGTGAAAATTAAGATTGAATGAGAAATATATGACATTAGTAGAAATTTGTTATTTTCTTGTACATCACATATCTAATGGTGCTAATAAAATCCAAAATAAAATATAAAGTAAATCTGAAAATAGGTCTGCTAGTCACTGCTTATTTTGAAAGCATCCTAAATGCACTGATCTGTTATTAAAAAGAATAGTTCAGAGTTAACCGTGAGTACACCAGAAATTCTAAATAGGGAAAGAGGAAGAAATGAGGGAGAGAGAGAGGGAGGAAGGATGAGAAGAAGGAAGGAGAAAAGGGAGAAAGAAAAGAAGAAAGGCGGGAAGGAAGGAGGAAAGGAAGGAGAGAAGGAAGGGAGGGAGGGAGAGAGGGATAAAAGGAGAGAAGAAAGGATAGGGACAGGGAGGGAAGGAGGAGAAAACAGAAAGAGGGAAAATGGCAAAAAAGAAACAAAGAAAAAATTACAGGTGGAAAACACTGGTAGTTCCTTTTCATCTACTTGTTCTTCTAGGTGATATGAACATAATTATGAGAAGTAGAAAGTATTATTAGAAGTTTGGAAGAAAGGAATGGAAAGGAAACAAAAGACAGGGTGGCCAAGTGCATTAATTTGTTTAATAATGATAACAACTTTATGAGATATCTATTATGTATCTAAAAGTTCATGGAAAAATAGAATTAAAATATAAGGTTTCTTTGATGCAAAACAATTTTGAAATTCATCAATAGTTTATAATATGCATTTTCCAAGAATTTTTGTAAACTCCTCATGTTACTTTTTCTAGTAATAGATAAAGCAGTTACTTTCCAAATAGTGAAAGCAGATACTTGATGAATAGAAAGGTCAGGATTTATATTACAGTTTTTCTGATTCTTATGTTCATTTTTCCTAACCCTTACATTTCAACCTTTGGAAAAACAAGCTCCTCCTCCCCTCCCCTCCCCTCCCCTCCCCTCCCCTCCCCTCCCCTCCCCTCCCTTCCACTCCCCTCTTCTCCCCTCCCCTCTTTCTTCTCTCCTCTCTTCTCTGTAGGCTCTTTATGCTGTCATCTTTATCACTCAGTCTTCCCTTCTACTCTGATTATAATACTCATCCATATCCAGTAATTTTCCTTCACTCCTTGAAAATTTTTCTTTCTATTTTTGATTTAAAACCTTTCTCTGGAAACGAAACACCTCTCCCTATTTTAAAGGCACATCTTTATCCTCTTGTTCCTGTTCACTACACCTCATTATTTTATAAAACTGATGGACTTTTCCCAATGTTGCAACTTTGTATTTGACATCTGTCTTGTCAAAAGTTAAGGTGACAACTCTTCAGGCCTCATAACTGCCCCTGTGCACTGGCTTGTACATACTACTTGCTTAGCGATAGCATCTGTTTTGATCAACGTCTGTGTTAAATCAGTTGTTATACTTTGTGTGCCTTTTCTCACACTATGATTGCATGTGGAAAGTTCACAAAGCTGTGTACTCATTTCCTCATACATGTTGTTTTGTTCATTTTATTTTTATACTTCCTTTTGCTTGTAAAAGTGGTACCTCAAACTAAGTATGCCTCCCATATTATTTACTCAGTTTCCTGAAAGCAAAATATCCCTTAAATTGCACTATCAGTGACAAACACATTCTTTCACACATTCAGAGAGTCTACTTTGGATCTTTCTTCTATTTCCTTACATCTGATTAATGAGCATTCCCTAGAGAGACAATGCCCACTAACTCAACAGTGTTTCTTCTATCTGTGGTATTGAGTTATTGGGGAATAATGATAAAAGCTCATGCCTCACAGCTCTGTAGGTTTGCTAGGTGAATTTTCTGCTGGTTTAACCATGGGTAGCCACCTCTAGTTGGTTGGTTAACTCAGGGGTTGGAAGGCCTATGGACAGCCAGCCCTCTTCATGAGGTCTGTTAACCCAGTTACGCTCACATTGCGATGATGTCAGTTTCAAGAGATGAACCCCTTTGTACAAATCTTAATCCAAATCTGCTTGTGTCTTATTTGCAGACACTTTCAGGACAGAACAAGTCACAAGGCAATTCTAAAGTCTTTATAGGAAAAGACCCCACATAAGTATAGATCTTGGTTAGTGGCATTCATTGGGTGGCCCTTATTGTGACAGTCCACCATGCTGTGAATTTGCTTTCTTACTGCTGTACTCCACGTTCAGATTTTTGTTACTACTGTTTCCTTATGGAGAAGTTTTCCAATGTTTCTGTTTCAGGTCTCTGTTTTAAGCCATCTAATAGTCTCCAAAACTTCTAATCAAATTACTTTCCAGTGTCCAACAAGCAAGCACACACACAAAAACACACACAACATGCACACACCTCTAACTTCCTGAATCTTTCAGATGAGAGTCTGTTTTCTTCTCCCTGATTTTGAGTGTCCTAGTATAGTATACATGCCCTACTTTAACTCACATGGCTCACTACAACTAAGTTTTGCTTATAAAACATTGTATGATCTCTTCACATACTTATTTCCCTTTTCCTTGCCTATTTCCTTTTTCATTTGATAATTCTGTTTTTCTTAAAAGAAATTTCACATTATCTCTTTTGTCTCCTTTTTTAAAGATTATTTATTTATTTGAAAGGCAGAGTTACAGAGAGAGAGAGGAGAGGCAGAGAGAGAGAGAGAGAGAGAGAGGTCTTCCATCCCCTGGTTTACTCCCCAAGTGGTCGTAATGGCTGGAGATGGGCTAGTCTGGAGACAAGATCCAGGAGCCAGGAGTCAGGAACTTCATTCAGGTCTCCCAAGTGGGTACAAGGGCCAAGCACTTGGGTCATCTTCCACTGACTTCCTAGGCATATTAGCAGGGATTGGATCAGAAGTGGAGCAGTGGGGACTAGAACTGGCACCCATGTGGCATACTGGCGCTGCAGGCAGAGGCTTAACATACTATGCCACAAAACCAGCCCTCCATCTTTTTTTATTAAAGGAAAATCCGTTCTTCAATCAGTTTTAACTTTGCCTGTTTTTATCTGTCAAAAATGATTTTTTTCACTTTTGACTAAATCCTGAAACAAATTACTCATAACTATCTTAAAATTGGGATTATATCCTTCACTTCATTATTTTTGTTTATTTTTTATATATGTCTCCTTTCTTTGACTTAAAATGACCTCTACAATAGCCCTTATAACACAATTCACATATCTAATGTAGCAATTTATGCGACATTAAAAGAAGCAAAAGAACAGTAATTTCAGTAATGTCAAGTTTATAATGAATTTTATTTAGTCTAGCATATGGCACAATAGTTTTCTGTTGCAATTAATTTCTCAACAATGTTGCAGTGGATTGGTTTCTGAGAGGAGGAGCATGGTAGGGGCAAGAGGCGTCAAATCACTGCACAGACCCCAGGAGTTGGGTGAAAGTGGGCTTGAGGCAAGCAGCCCACAGACTCGTTTATTTCAGTTAGTACAACAGCTTATATAGTCAAGACCAGCCAATCTGGTCAAGGGCCGGTCTATGCCCCAACCAATCATAGCCTATTGCCAGGCAGTTTCCAAAGCCATCCAATCACAGCCTGTTGCCAGTCAGGCTCTTGTTGCCAGGCAGTTTCTGAAACCATCCAATCACGGCCTGCCATCAGTCAGGCTCTGTTGTCATGTGGTTTCCTCTGTTGTCATGTGGTTTCCGAAGCCATCCAATCACGGCCTGTTGCCAGGCAGTTTCTGTTGTCAGCGGCCATCTTGGCATGACCTTTTCACCTCAGCGGCCATCTCTATATGACCTTTTCACCTCATTCTACCACAGTTTTTCAACATAGAAGCAACATAAAAATTGTTAACTCACATATTCTATTTTCACATATATTCTGAAATTCAGAGTGCATTTTACATTTGTAGTATATCTCTGCTTAGACTCATTATATTTCCACTGTTCAATAACCAGTTGTTACTACTATCATATTGAACATCACATCTCTAAAATGCTGAAAGAAATATTAGCGTAACATGGAGAATGTTGACTTGTAGTCAGACCTTTGATCAGATTCTGTCTTTGAAACATAACATAAACCTGGACAATTACTCAGTCTTGCTGGGCCTTATTTTCTTCCTGCTTACAAAGTACAGCGTACAGTGCACACAGCACATAGATGCCTGCAGTAAAATCCTTTAAGTTACACTGTATTTAACATTTTAATGCTTCTTAATTTTAACTTCATATACTGAATAGATTTTGAAAGATAAGACTCTGCCAGCTCCTTGAGTTATTATTTAGACATGGAGGGTATGTTATATATGGATTAGCTTCCAGTTACTGAGGGTGATTATGCTTTGGAGAATACCAGTTCAGCCAGTTTGAGTTGGAAAAAATGCCAAACCAAATTCATATGTAGTGTTTTACCTAAAGATATTCTTCAAACCATGCCCACATTCCATTATTTTCCTCATCTTTACTTAAAAAAAAGCAAAGATAAATGTTAGATATCTAAAGAAATTTCTAATGGAAAGCCTATCTTTACAATTCTATCAAAATGTGCTTTAAGACATGCATTGACTATGTAGATGCAGATATAATATACAAAATAAACCTTTACAGATCCACTTATACAAAAACAACTGTATTATGCTCCCTCAAGGAATGTATGGTTGGTTAAGACCTTGATAGTGGAGTAAAGGAAAGAAAGCTAGAATTTAGAGCTTTGAATACTTCTATTTGATCCTAAGAACACATGGAATTGTGATGAAATGTAACAGAATACAGTTGGATTAGTTATGTAATAATTCTTATTACTTGTCTAGCCATTGTGTTTTGTTCTAAAAACTAAACTTTAAATCTGTATGGTATTACCTGGTAGGTCTCTGTTCTTTAGTTTAAAAAGAAGAAGAAAAAGAAAATCCCACAGTCTGTACTCAAGAAGTGCCTAAAACTGATTTGTGTTGATTTTTAAGTCCATCTAATAAATAATATCTGTTTTCTATGGTAAAAAAAAAGTACTTGTGGTGATTAAAATTAAGTGCATCACACAATTTCTGTCATAGTCTTCATTTATTTTCAAAAAATCAATTAAAATGTAACCCATGTTATGCCAAATTCTTGCACAATACCTGAAACCTATAATTTGCATATTATAGCTGTCAATTAGGGTCCTAAGACATTACACCAATCATTTGCAAGCTTTTAGATTATTAAGTGTGAAGTCTACTTTAAGAAACTTAGTCCCAAATTGTGGTCAAATAAACATTCAATTAGTTAGAATAAAGTTGCAATACAAATAAAATCAGCTTTAATAGTGTCATATAAGTTTGAAAGGTATTATACAGCAGAAGAGTTATTGACTCAACTGAGAATATATGGGCAATCTTCATAAAAATGTTGCTCATGCTGAGTGTGGCAGGAAGGGTAGTTTACAGGTTCACAAAGATGGCAGAGGGGAATTATAGCATGAAGGAAAGCAATTGATATGTCATGGAGGTCTGAAATTGTGCATAAATTATAATGAACTGATGAACTTTTTGTTCTGCAGTGGATAGGTCTCAATGGTAGCATAGGGAAGGACCAAAGAGGAGCATTAAGACTGATAGAGGGTGGCAGGCATTGTCGAACAGTGGTTAAGTATCACTTGCAACACCACCTCCCATGTCATAGAAT
The DNA here is from genome assembly GCF_051225735.1 of Oryctolagus cuniculus. Classification (NCBI taxonomy): domain Eukaryota; kingdom Metazoa; phylum Chordata; class Mammalia; order Lagomorpha; family Leporidae; genus Oryctolagus; species Oryctolagus cuniculus. The sequence continues at coordinate 67,397,388 of NC_142873.1, read as the reverse complement.
CAGTTCCAGCTGTTCTGCTTCTACTCCAACTCCCTGACAATGTACCTATGAAAGTAGCAAAAATGGTCTAAGTGCTTAGGCCACTGCCAGTCACATAGGAAACCAAGATAGAATTCCAGGCTCTAGCTTCATCCTGGAACAGCGCTAGTCATAATGGCCTTTTGGTGAGTGAACCAGCAGATGAAATATCTTTCTGTCTAATGAATCTTGATGTGAATGTAATGGGAGAGGGAGCGGGAGATGGGCGGGGTGCAGGTGGGAGGGAAGTTAAGGAGGGGAAAATGCCATTGTAATCCATAAACTGTACTTTGGAAATTATATTTACTAAATACAAGTTTAAAAAAGAAAGAAAGATCTTTCTCTCTGTCTCTCCTAACACTTTGTCTCAAAACAAATAAAAATTATTTTAAAAAAGCTTGATAGAGGAATAATTAAGGTCCATAGCACCCTTGAAACCCTTCCCAAAGCTGGCACTTCCTTAGTTTTCCTTATGGTAATAAATAACTTGACAATCAAATGATTATTTTTACCATTATTTAGACATAGGCTGTTGCCTCTCTACCCCTGAAATATATCCTGCCTATGCCCTAGTCCAAGCCACACATCTCTTTCCTGGACTATGGTAAAACTCATCTATCTGATCTGTCCTTCTCTACTCTTACTCTCCTACACTCTGGTTTCTTCTCAGAGGCAACAGTGGTTGTCTCTAAAAGCATAGTAGAGTTGTTCAGCTTCCATTTTTAGAGACTCCATGGCTCTCTATTTCTTTATGGTCTACATGGTCAAACATGATCTAGCCTAACGCTATGATCTCATATCACTCCATTTTACCTTATCCTATATCAGACTAGGTTCAGCTATCTTAACTTTTTTTTTTTAATATTCACTGAATATTCTCATTGTTTTCTTACTTACAGCCATTACTCTTACTCTTTCTCTTTTTTTAAAAAAGATTTATTTTATTTATTTGAAGGACAGAAAAATAGAGAGTGAGAGAGAATCTGCCATCCACCAGTTAATCTCTAAACGCTCATAATGTTCAGGGCTGGGCCAAGCTAAAACCAGAAGCCTGGGACTCCATCTGGGTCACTGACAAGGGTGACTTGGGCCAAAGTACTTGAGCCATTTTCTGCTGCTGGATTGGAAGTGGAGTAGCTGGATCTAGAACCAGTGCTCACATGGGATGCCTGTCTCTTCAGAGGCAGCTTTAGCCACTGTGCCACTGCACCATGACACTGTCCCTCTTTTTCCTCTTTCTCTGACTGTCAAATGACTGACTCCATCAAATCCTCCAAATCACAACTGACAGTATCTACTTCAAGGATGCCTCCCTTTTAGATCCAGTATAAAAATACCTTGATGGTGAGGTCACTCTCTATTTTGTTTTCCATACTACTCTTTTTTACTACCTGAAATTAGGTTATTTCCACTGTTATTACTATTATAGTTATTATTTACTCATGTATTTTTTCCCATTCACCAGAATGTAAATTGTCTGACAACAGAAACCTCTGTCCATCATTGTATCCTTAATATTCAAAAAAGTTTGGCAAAAAACAGACACTTGAGAAATACTTGTTGAATGAATGAATGAAGTTTTTTCTCAGCTGTACTATTATTCTCTTTCCTAGGATTTCAATTATGTTAAGAAGGAAGAGGGATGTGAATCCATTACTTTAGTGTTGTATCAGGTACAAGAGATATTCGAGTAGAGAGAGATGGCAACCACTTCCACCACAAACCCTACTACTATAGCCCCAGTATTAAATGCATGAGTTGACAGAGAGGAATAAAGGTCTCTTTCTCTAGTTTCTGAATATTTAAATTCCAAGTAGTTTCCTAAATCAAATGTAGGAATTTTAATAACTAAAAGTTTAGGTTTGGGTAGAAAACAGAATTGAATAGGATATTCTGTTCTTTTATATTATATTAAATTAAAATTGGATATTTTATAAAGTTAACAAAATAATTACTTAAAGCAAAAATTTTTAAAGATTTATTTATTCATTTGAAAGTCAGAGTAACACAGAGAGAGAAGGAAAAGCAGAGAGAGAGAAAGAGGTCTTCCATCCATTGGTTCACTCCTCAAATGGCCACAATGACCAGAGCTGTTCCAATCCTAAGCCAGGAGCCAGGAGCTTCCTCCGGGTCTCCTATGCGGGTGCAGGCAGGGCCCCAAGGCCTTGGGCCATCTTCCACTGTTTTCCCAGGCCATAGCAGAGAGTTGGATAGGAAGTGGAGCAGCTAGGTCTTGAACCAGGGCCCATATGGGATGCGGGCACTTCAGGTGACAGTTTTACCTGCTGTACCACAACGCTGACCCCTAAAGCAATATTTTGAATATGATTCTGTTGGCTTTGTTATTTTCCTTCTGTTACTGAAGGACATGGGAAGATCTAACCCTAATTGAATAAAAATGAATAATTATTTTTTAGATATATATAATGCCCAATGTTTGAAAAGCTAATATTCCCTGAATAAGAAAAATCAGTAGTTCTATGAGGCCATTTAGATTATTTTCCTGGGAGATCTTATGAATGTTCTTCAGCTGTTGCATGGACATTATTATTGATAATCTTTTTCAGAGAATGAATAGACAACTTGTATTTTAAGTATTTATTCATATTAACATTTCCTTTGTAACATGTGCTTTTACAGGAATATAAATAGCTCCTAGAAAGAACATCTATCACCTGAGAGCAAAATGAAAATCTTTCTGTTGCTTTTTGCCCTTGGGTTCTGCTGGGCACAGTATAGCCCACATACCCAACAGGGACGCACATCTATTGTCCACCTGTTTGAGTGGCGCTGGGTTGACATTGCCAAGGAATGTGAGCGATACCTGGCTCCCAATGGATATGGAGGAGTTCAGGTGAGTTTTGTTAATGGGATGAATTACAGAGTTTGCTACGTTTATAGTAAATAGTATTCTGATCAACATCTCCAAAGCGAGGTAAAGTGGGTTTTCATATGAATGGACTCTCAATAAAACAGTTTGGTACTTCTGGCAGCTTTTTTTTTGGTTTCTGATAGAATCTTTCCCAGCAGGATATCTTTAATATGCTATTAATATTTTAGTTGGTTATTAAGAAATGCAGCCACATAAAAGTTGAGAAATAATTGTTGACTAGTTTTTAGAACATCCAATGGTATAAAATAAAACTGTAATTTGATACTTATTGATACATTTTATATTTTAGGTCTCTCCACCCAATGAAAATGTTGTAGTTACCAATCCTTTTAGACCTTGGTGGGAAAGATACCAACCAATTAGCTATAAAATATGCACCAGATCTGGAAATGAAGATGAATTCAGAGACATGGTGACGAGATGTAACAATGTCGGTGTAAGTAAAGTTTCCTTTAAAAATATTATGGAGGAAACCAATTTTTCCCTATTGTCTCTTGCTGTTTTGAGCAGAAAGATTTTCATATTTTAAACTGTTAAATTTCACTCCATACCTTAGCTGTAACTCAAAATTTGCATTGTGCTATGTTCAAATTGCATAAATTTTTTGTAGGCATAATTTATCTACTAACGAAGAGACAAATTAAAGTTTAAAGCAGAATTCACTTATATAGCAAAACATTTCCTAAAAACACTTTTCATTTTAGAAATAGGATATCAGTTACAATCATTGCAGTCATTTTATGATTTACATTTCCATCCAAAATTCCTAGGTTGTCTTCCACATTGGTTTTTCTTTACAAAATAGTTATTTTCTCTCTTTAATAAGAGACTAATATCTACCTTCTTCTTTTCAAATACCAAGTAAAGGGTAGAGGCAAACTTCTTTCTTAATAACCTCTCCTGTCTCAATTGAATCTTATTTCCTCAAAAATGGCATTTTTCATTTATTTATAATTATGACATTTTCTTATCTGTCAAGTTATTATTATGTAAATACACAGTTGATCAAATGTTTTTAAGAGTTGTTGGTCTTCAGTTAACATTAGTTCCTTTTCATACTTCACTTTGTTTTTGTAGAAAATTTATAAAATATCAGAAATAATTGAGTTTTATTTGTGGGCTGTATATAATATTCAATAATAGTTTTGATTTCTGCCTCTCTCTAAGTCAAACTGGAGTGGAAACCTTGTTTTTCAGGTCCGTATTTATGTGGATGCTGTAATGAATCATATGTGTGGTGACGGTCAAGGTGCGGGAACACATAGTACCTGTGGGAGTTACTTCAATGCTCAAACCAGGGATTTTCCAGCTGTCCCATACTCTGGTTGGGATTTTAATGATGGTAAATGTAAAAGTGGAAGTGGAGGCATTGAGAGCTATCAAGACATTTATCAGGTAATTTTTAAAAAATTAGTAATATGAGTAAAATATCATCTGTATTTTAAATTGTATGCATATAGCTTATTGAATTCCATTTCATATGAGTGTAGAATCTTTGGGAAAATGTGTTACCAAGTCTGTTTAAAAATACAAACTCAAACCAATGTTCAAAAACTTACCCCAATTAAAAAAAACTCATCTTTTATATTTCATAAATTCTCCAATTTATACTAAGGAATAATTTAAGGATGTATCTGTAGTGCCCAATGCAAAGAAGGCACTATAGATGTATCTGTTGGTGAACCTGTTCATCAAAAACCAAATAGATTCTCAAGTTAAAGGTGATGTTTTATGAATCACAAAATTTCAACCTCAACAGGTCAGAGATTGTCGTCTGACTGGTCTTCTTGATCTTGCATTGGAAAAAGATTATGTGCGTTCCACTCTTGCTGCGTACTTGAACCGTCTCATTGACATTGGTGTAGCAGGGTTCAGACTGGATGCATGTAAGCATATGTGGCCTGGAGACATAAAGGCAGTTTTGGACAAGCTGAACAATCTAAACACAAAGTGGTTCCCTTCAGGAAGTAAACCTTTCATTTACCAAGAGGTATGTCAATACGTATAAGTGAAGATAAAATAGTCTAATTAGAAACTAAATGACAGATTTAATTAAATACACATTGTATGGAGGTTAATAACGGGGTCATTTATATACAGCAGTGTTCTTTAAGCTCTTTTACTTGGAGACAGCAATTCTTTCTCACAGTCATTGTATTGGAAGTGCAAACAATTTAAAGAGGCCTCAAAGCCCCAGAAAACAGTATGGAAGGCAGAGCATCACAGAGGTATTTTTTCAAGCCAGTCTATCTGGGTTGGAATCTTGACTATACATCTAATAACCTTATGTTTTTTAGGCAACTTTTCTAACCTTTCTGAGAACAATTCTTTTCCATAAAGAACTGGGTTAATTATAAAGTTTTTATCTTGGTTGTTTTTGGGGAATTACTAATGAGTTGATGTTCATCAATCCCTGAGAATTGTTGTCAGTCAAATAATAAATGCTGTGTCATTTTGAACTCTTATAATCATTTATGTGGGAGACTAAATTAGGTCAGTATTCTCTCAGGACAACAGATCACCTTGTCATCATTTTTCTTTCAATATTGTAACATACGTGTTATCCAAAAAGTCAGACTCACCCTATGAGCATAACCGTTTTAGACAATTAAAATTACATATTCTTAATCCATTCTCTATCAATGTTAATGTGTTCACTAAAATAATTCAAAATTCTCATGTATTTTCTCCTAAATTTCTACTAGGTGATTGATCTGGGTGGTGAGCCAATTACAAGTAGTCAGTACTTCGGAAATGGCCGTGTGACAGAATTCAAGTATGGTGCAAAACTAGGCACGGTTATTCGCCGGTGGAATGGAGAGAAGATGTCTTACCTAAAGTAAATGACGTATTATTTGTCACTTGAGTCATGTCTCACATCTACTGGTGTTACTGCCCAAGTTAAAATTACCTTCTTGGAAGCTCCCAATTTTGGACAAATACCAAAGAGTCAATTATTTTAAGTGTTACAGTGCCTCAAGCTCCAAGTAATCATCTTTTTTTTTTAAAATTTAGAATGCCAATCACATAGAAGTTTGTCTAGAGACTGAAAACATCACCTGCATTTTTTTTTAAATGTGGCTACACTATGAACTGAAATGTAGTATATCAGTTATTTTGATATGTGAAAATGTTTATACATGGAAATTCAGAATTGAAGCCTCATTATAACCCATTATGGTATTCTGTATAATGAGAGGATATTGACCTTCTGAAGTCTATCTAAATTGCAATATACTGAAACCTCTATAAGAACTTTTTAATAACAAAATTGATAGTATCTATAACATGAATGGAATACAAATAATTCACATGTATATAAAAACAGGAAATATTTGAAAATTGCATGTATATTATAAAATCCTATAAAATATATATACTTTTAGAAAGAATTTATCTGAGAGTGATATATAGATTATTCTAATGCCATTGAAAAGAATATGTATCTTTATAACTTATTTTTTAAATAGGAACTGGGGAGAAGGCTGGGGTTTCATGCCTTCTGACAGAGCACTTGTCTTTGTGGATAACCACGACAATCAGCGAGGACATGGCGCTGGAGGAGCATCTATTCTTACCTTCTGGGATGCTAGGTAGGAAAGAGAATACGTTTGTTTTTTAATCTATCTATGAAAAATTATACCCCATGATAATGTCATTTTGTAACTTTCAGACTGTATAAAATGGCAGTTGGATTTATGCTTGCTCATCCCTATGGAGTCACACGAGTAATGTCAAGCTACCGGTGGTCAAGAAATTTTGTGAATGGAAAAGTAAGCTTAAAGTTGTTCAAGATACCTTTTTTCTCCAGAAAGAAGGAAGATTTGTGTTAATTTTACATGAATATATTGCATTCAATATTTACTAATTAAATATTTATTAAATATAAACATAATGTAATACATGGATCTTTGTAATACAGTGGATATTAAAAAAGCAAAATTCAAGTTTTCCACATTCAAAAGTGTAGAAACTGTTTCAGAGATATGACAAATATTCGCTCTCCACTAAGAAAAAACATCTAAACATAAGATAAAAGTCAGGCAGTAAAATATGTACTTCTTTAACTAAAGGACTGGTATTAAGAATAAGAACAGTTTGGGTTTGGTGTAATAGAAAACAAAAACGAAAAAATATATTTGATAAAACTGTGAATTATTTGCTATTTGTGTTTCTAATTAAGGATACTAATGATTGGATTGGGCCACCAAACAATAATGGTGTAACTAAGGAAGTAACTATTAATGCAGACACTACTTGTGGCAATGACTGGGTCTGTGAGCATCGGTGGCGCCAAATAAGGTGGGACTATTTATGTTGAGATTTTCTCTAGTAGTAAAATGTCTTTAAACAGAAGCAGTTTAAGGATATCAACATTTTTTATGATGCTATGCTTATAGGAACATGGTCATTTTCCGTAATGTAGTCGATGGCCAGCCTTTCAGTAACTGGTGGGATAATGGTAGCAATCAAGTGGCTTTTGGAAGAGGAAACAAAGGATTCATTGTCTTTAACAATGATGACTGGTAAGTAGATATCAATTTAAGAGTACAGCTTAAACTTGTATATTGTTGGTTTATTCTTTTCCTATTTTTTAACTTTTTATATTTGAAAATTCTTCTAATGAGTTTTTTTTTTTTTTTTCAAAAACAGAGATATCAGAATAGGAAGAAAAAAATACCCTGATGGCTCTTACTCTTTAGTTTTTATTTTTTATAATTGATTTCTTTTAATTTTTTAAATTTACTTATTTGTTTGAAAGTTGGAGTTACACAGAGAGAGGAGAGGCATGAGAGAAAAGAAAGAGAGAGAGAGAGAGAGAGAAAGGTCTTCCATCCAATGGTTCACTCCAAATTGGCCGCAAAGGCCGGAGCTGAGCTGATCTGAAGCCAGTAGCCAGGAGCTTCTTCTGGATCTCCCACATTGTTGCAGGGGCCCAAGGACCTGAGAAATCTTTCAGTGCTTTCTGAGGCCATAGCAGAGAGCTCGATCAGAAATGGAGCAGTTGGGTCTCAAACAGGCGCCCATATAGGATGCTTGTGCTTCAGGCCATGGCGTTAACATGCTGGTCAGCTGGACCCTATTTCTCTTTCAAATTTTATTGTGTGCATCCTTGAAAAATCATGTGGTTATACAATATATAATAAAACCTATAAATGCTCACACACAATCTAAAGATTTATAATATAGTTAATGTAGTGGTTGTGCAATCCCATGTTGTCCTGATTTTTTTTCATGGAATAAAATTTCCTCATTACTGGAATATCTTTATTTTTTTTCTTGGCACTTTTCCTCTACCCCTCCTCAATCTGATTGTTTGGTATACATTCTTTACTTTTCTATGACAAATTTGATATTGTATAGCAAATATGTAAGAAGTATGTACCTTATGGTTAATGATTTGCTTCAGGAGGTTTTTAATGTTTAGTTTTGAAACTTCCCATTGTTGGCCTTGCATTTGTGATTCTTGAAACCTCTGCCTCTAATACAGTGATACTTGACATACAGAACCACAGCTTGAAAGACTTCTTTGTAGGCAGTTGAAATGTCTCCACGAAGGCTTAAGTGCACCTCTGATCAGCTCACTCTACCATAAATTACATTTTACTGGTCAATTAATAAGTAAATATATACTTATATACAAGCCTTTCTCCTTTTCAACACAGGAATGCATAGCTAGTTCTTTAATTTTTGCTATTTATGAAATGTAAAACCAAAATAAATTATTCAGGAAAGCTTCATATTCCAAATTATGTCCTTCACAGAAACGTTAGATTATTTTAACCTCCACACAAATTATTTTTAGCTTCTTGAAAAGCAAAGAGCTTTTTGAAGATAGAATCCCATTTAATTCTTAAAAATGCTAGTATTTTCTTAAATTCATTTGAAGACAAATTTAAAATATTTATATCTACCAGAAGTAGTATTTATATAAAGGTGGCAATTTCTGCAGATCTTCACTTATATTTTGCAACCTTCGTATTTCAGTGATATTCTCTACTGAGTACATTTTTCTGCTAGATTGCCTTTGGTCCTGAGAGAGCTTTTCACATACACTGGAAAAGTGTTTGTGCTTGGATATTTTTCTATCGAAAGCTTTGATTGCTAAGAGTTGTGGTTTTTTTTTTGTTTTGTTTTGTTTTTGACAGGCAGAGTTAGACAGTGAGAGAGAGAGAGAGTTATAGACAGTGAGAGAGAGACAGAGAGAAAGGTCTTCCCTCCACTGGTTCACTCTCCTAATGGCCACCATGGCCAGTGCTGCGCTAATACAAAGCCCGGAGCCAGGTGCCTTCTCCTGGTCTCCCATGCACTGGGCCATCCTCCACTGCCTTCCCGGGCCACAGCAGAGAGCTGGACTGGAAGAGGAGCAACTGGGACTAGTACCCAGTGCCCCAACGGGAACTAGAACCTGGGGTGCCAGCGTCGCAGGCGGAGGATTAGCCAAATGAGCCATGGCACTGGCCTGCTTAGAGTTTTTTATAAGATTTATTTTATTTATTTGAAAGACAAAGTTACAGAGAGAAGTAGAGACAGAGAGAGATAGAGATCTTCCATCCATTGGTCCACTCCCCAGATGGCTGCAATGGCCGCAACTGTGCCAATCCGAAGCCAAGAGCCAGGAGCTTCTTCTGGGTCTCCATGTGGGTGCAGGGGCCCAAGGACTTGGGACATCCTCTAATGCTATCCCAGGCCATAGCAGAAAGCTTGACTGGAAGAGGAGCAGCTAGGGCTAGAACTGATGCTCATATGGCATGCTGGCACTTCAGGCCAGGGCTTTAACCCGCTGTGCCACAGTGCTGGCCCTGACTGCTTTAAGTTTTATGGCACAAAGTAAATTATTTGCTTGGGAGATGATCTGTATTCTTGCATTTAATTACAGTGAACTGAAAGTAAATGTTCAATTTTATGTTACAGGTCATTATCTTCAACTTTGCAAACTGGTCTTCCTGGTGGCACATACTGTGATGTCATTTCTGGAGATAAAAGTGGTAACAGTTGCACAGGAATTAAAGTCTCTGTTTCCAGTGATGGCAAAGCTTACTTTTCTATTAGCAACTCTGCTGAAGATCCATTCATTGCAATTCATGTTGGTGCAAAATTATAAAATTCAAATAAAGTGAATTCAGCAAAGCAATGACTGTGTTCCATTTCCTCATTAATCTTTAGTAGAATCTGTAATAACTAGGGGGTAGCATGGGGCAATGGGTTAATTTGCCACTTGTGATGCTGGCATCCCATATAGGAGTGCCTTGCAGGTCTCGGCTGCTCCGTTTATTATCTGGTTTCCTGTAATGTGCCTAGAAAAGCAGTGGAAGGTGGCCTATATCCTTGGGTACCTGCCATCCAATGGTGGACATTTCTTGTTTTGGCTTGTCTCAGACCTAGCTGTTGTGGACATTTGGTCAGTGACAGCAGATAGAAGCGCACGTTCTCTCTCTCTCTCTCTCTCTCTCTCTCTCTCTCTCTGTATGTGTGTGAGTGTGCATGTGTGTGTTTCTCTTTCTACCCTTTTGATTTGTCTCTGTCACTCTGTCAAATAAATATATACTCTTTTTAAAAAGCTATAAGTATGGGGCTGGCGCTCTGGCTCACTTGGTTAATCCTCCGCCTACGGTGCTGGCATCGTATATGGGTGCTGGGTTCTAGTCCTGACTGCTCCTCTTCCAGTCTAGCTCTCTGCTGTGGCCCAGGAGGGCAGTGGAGGATGGCCCAAGTGCTTGGACGCCTGCACCTGCATGAGAGATAGGAAGAAGTACCTGGCTCCTGGCTTCAGATCAGTGTAGTGCCAGCTGTAGCAGCCATTTGGGGAGTGAACCAACGGAAAGAAGACCTTTCTCTCTGTCCCTCTCTCTCACTGTCTATAACCCTACCTGTCAAATAAAAAAAGATTAAAAAAATTAAAAAAAGCTATAAGTAACCAACTTGAAAAAATCTATAAAAGCATAAAAAATTCCACATATAAAAATGAGATAAATGCAATTAACATGCTGGATATTTTAGATTACTTTAATCTGTTATTCAACAGAATGTCTAAGAATTCAGAATGACAACCCGAGAAATACAATTGTTGTCATTAATCCTATTTTTCTAGCTACATATCTCTTATTTATATCTGTCTCTATAATAGAGTGCTTTTATCAGTTACTTAGGGAGAGTCAGTATACTGATGGTTATATGAAAATATAGTCTGTATGGATTTTGCAAAGTGAAAACACTTGATAGAGCTGAAAAATAGAAGAAATCTAAATTACAGAACATATCATGTTTAATTAACAGAAATCATTTACTTATATTCTCTCCTCTTTTTCATTTTCTTCTTAATGGCTTTGACTTACTATATTTTGGCTTTTTATTCCTTCTCTTATTCTCTAACACTGATGTTCATTTAGGACCTTTGTGACATCATGTCCTCTGAATTTTCTTCTTAACCCACTAGTATATTTTTATTTGTATGAATCTCATAAATACAACACTAGGAACATAGTAATTCTCATCCACCCTCCCACCTGAAATCGGAGAAGGCCTCCTAAAATATACCCTGAAATGTGGCCCTTTAAAGTTCCCTAGAAATGCAATCCGGGGTGCCACATGTGCTACCGGAATTTGGGGTGCCTTACGATTTCACCACGGGCTTATTACTAAATCCCCAATATTAATCCCACTTCCAAAGGGGAGTGGTTAATTAACCTGGGGTTAACTAGGACCTTTGTGACATCATGTCCTCTGAATTTTCTTCCTAACCCACCCTCCCACCTACTATCCCACACCATCCACCCTACCACCCATTCTCCCAACCCTCTTCCTCCTCTTTCTCCTGTTTAATCCAAGAAAATAAAATTAAAAGAAATAAAGGAAAAAAAGAGAAAAAAGTAAAATAAAAACCCTAGAAAATTGCCCCCTAGCTTCTACACAATGGCGGTTTGATGTTATTTCTTCTCAAAGGCGATATCACTTTTTCCCCCTTCCTGTTTTTCCTTCCTTCCTCCCCCTTCTTTCCTTTTAGAAACTTACTTGTCTTTAAAGAAGAACCTAAGAATGATACATCTTTTGTGAGCTCTTAGACATACCTATGACTTATGAGACTTAAAAATATACTCTATATAATACACTAAAATGAAGTGATCCTTGAGAGTAAGTTTTACTGTTAAGTCTCATGATATAGCTCTTTGAGGACAAAGGTCCTGCAGGGGAATTATGCACCGTGACTCTTGTTGTTTATATAACAATTTTTTAAGGATTTATTTATTCATTTGAAAGTTAGAATTACACATAGAGAGAGGCAGAGGAAGAGAAGGAGAGGGATCTTCCATGTGCTGTTTCCCTCCCCAAATGGCCACAATGACTGGAGCTGCATGAATATGAAGTCAGGATCCAGGAGCTTCCTCTGGGTCCTCTCATGTCGGTTAAGGGGCCCAAGGACTTAGGCCATTTTCTACTGCTTTCCCAGTCCATTGCAGAGAGCTGGATAAGAGTGGAGCAGCTGGGACCCAAACCAGTGCCCATATAGGATGCCTGCACTGTAGGTGGCAGCTTTGCCAGTTACACCACAGTGTCGGACCCTATATATGATATATATGATATATATGATATATATATATATATATCACTCCTATGTATGACATCAGTAATTGACAGAGGCTCTTAAGTGATATGCCTATGCTATGTAATCCTTTTCGATGCTCTAGATCAACAGGGCCATAAGCTAAGTAGAAGTTCTTTCCTCCCTCAGAAGAAAGTACATCTCTCTTTGGTGGCAACTTCTTCCCACTGGTGTCTCACCCACAGAGGTCCTTTATGTAGAACATTTTTTGCCACAGTGTCTTAACTTTTGATGCCTGAAAAACTCCCTCAGGGCTTTTCAGGCAGACCAGAATGCCTTAAGGGCTGATTCTGAGGTCAGAGTGCTACTTAAAGCTATTGTCATTCCATAAATCTACTCTGTGGACTGCTTCCAATGTTGAAGTTTTCATTCCTTTTTAATACTGTCTATTATTGTTTCCAGATATTAATCCTATTTATATGATCACTGTAACACTTGACCCTATAGATATGGTCACTTTACTACTTAATCCTATTCCTTTGATCTCTATAACATTTAAGGAAATAGGGATAGTTTGACTTCCTCCTTCCCTATTTGTATCCCTTTGATTTTTTTTTTTTGTCTAATGGCTCTGACTAAAACTTCCAGGACTATGTTGAAAAGCAATGGTGAGAGTGAGTACCCTGTCTGGTTGCTTATCTCAGAGGGAATGCTTCCATCTTTTCCCATTTATTAGGATGCTGGTCTTGAGTTTGTAATAACTTGCCTTGATTGTGTTGAGAAATGTTTCTTCTATTAGGAAATTACTTAATGTTTTCATCATGAAAGGGTGTTGTATATTGGCAAATGCTTTCTCTGTATCTATTGAGATAATAATATGATTTTTGTTTTTCAATTTGTTGATGTGATGTATCACATTGACTGATTTGAGAATGTGGACCATCCCTGTATATCTGGGATAAATCCCATTTTGTCTGGGTGAATGACCTTTCAGATGTGATGTTGGATTTGATTGGCTAGAATTTTTTGAGCATTATTGCATCTATGTTTATCAGGAATATTAGTCTGTACTTCTCAATCTCTGTTGTATGTTTTTCAGGTTAAGAAATTAAAGTGATGCTAGCTACATAGAATTTTGGAGGATTCTCTTCCTTCAATCATTTTGAAGAGCTTGAGAAGAATTGGAGTTAGTTCTGTTTTAAATGTTTGGTAAAATGCAGAAGTGAAGTCATTCAGTCCTGTGCTTTTCTTTGTTGGAGGATATTTATGGTTATTAGAGTTCTGTCTTGATTATTTGCCTGTTTAGGTTTTCTATGTCTTCATGGCTCATTTTAAGTAGGTTATATATGTCCTGAAATCTTTTGGTATCTATTCATTTCTCCCAGGTTTCCCATTTTGTTGGCATACAGCTCTTTGTAGTGCTTTCTGATGATTCTTCTTATTTCTGTGGTGTCTGTTGTTAATTTTCCTTTACATCTCTAATTTTATTAATTTGAATCTTTATTCTCCTTTTTTTGGTTAGTTGGGCTGATGGTGTGTCAATTTTATTTATTTTCTCAAAAAACCAGCTCTTCATTTTGCTGATATTTTGTATTATTTTGGATTCAATTTTGTTGATTTCTGTTCTAATTTTAATTATTTCTTTTCTCCTACTAGTTTTGGGTTTGATTTGCTGTTGCTTTTCTAGATCCTAGAAATGCATGGATAGCTCATTTAATTGATGCCTTTCTAGTTTCTTGATGTAATTGCTGAAAATTTTCCACTTCACACTGCTTTTGCTGTATTCCATAAGTTTTGATATGTTGTGTTGTCTTCATTTGTTTCCAGAAATTTTTTCATTTCTCTTTTGATTTCTTCAATGATCCACTGTTCATTCAGGTGAATAGTGATTGGTATTCATGTGTTTTCATATATTCTGGGGATTCCTGAGTTCATGATTACCAACCTCATTCCATTGTGATCAGAGATGATGCATGGTATGATTTGGATTGTTTTGAATTTACTGAGACTTGTTTTATGGCTTAGCATGTGGTCAATCCTAGAGAAATTTCCATGCACTGGTGAGAAGAGTTGGATTCAATGGCTGTAGGATGGAAAGCTCTGTAGATATCTGTTAGATTCATTGGTCTATATTGTTGATTAACTCTGTTTTTTACTTTCTGTTTTTCTCTCTGGTTGATCTGTCCATTGCTGACTGTAGGGTATTGAAGTCCCCCATTACTATTGTATTTGAGTCTATGTCTCCCTTTAAATCCATTAACATTTACTGTAAATGGCTAGGTACCTTGTAATTAGGTGCGTGAACATTTATGTTAGCACATCTTCCTGTTGAATTCATCCCTTTTTGAATATAGTGCCCTTCTCTGTCTCTTTTAATCATTTTTGTGTTAAAATCTATTTTGTGTGATATTAGGATGGCTCTACCAGCTGTTTCTTGATTTCTTTTAGTATAGATTATCTTTTTCAATACTTTCAGTCTATGTGCATCTTGTTGGTGAGTTGTGTTTCTTGTAGGCAGCAAATAGAAGGGTTTGATTTAAATCCATTCAGCCAGTCTGTGTCTTTTAACTGAACATTTGAGGCCATTGACATTCAAGGTGACTATTGGTAAGTAACGACTTTGCCATGCCATATTTCCAATAGCAGTCCTATTTTTTTCTTTGAATTTCCTTTGTACCTTTACTGGGCAATTTTCTGCCTTCACCTTCTTTCATAGTGATGTTCCTGTTTCCGTATTTCAGTGTGTAGCATACCCTTCAGCATTTTTTTTAGGGCTGGGTGAGTAGCTACTAATTCTTTCCATTTCTGTTTTTTATGGAAGGCCTTTATTTCACCTTCATTCATAAATGAGAGCTTTGCAGGGTATAATACTCTCTGTTGACAGTTTTTTCTTGTTAACACTTGGACTATATCTCACCATTCTCTCCTAATCTATTGGGTTTCTAATGAGAAGTCTACTCTGAATCTCAGTGGAAATCCTCTGAAACTAATCTGGCATTTCTCTCGTATACATTTTAGGATCTTTTTCTTTTTAAAAAATATTTATTTATTTATTTGAAATTGAGAGTTACACAGAGAGAGAGGAGAGGCAGAGAGAGGGAGAGATACAGAGAGGTCTTTTATCTGCTCATGCACTCCCCTAAAAATACAATCGCTGGAGCTGCACCGATCTGAAGTCAGGAGCTTCTTACTGGCTTTTCCATATGGTTGCAGGATCCCAAGGACTTGGGCCAGCTTCTACTGCTTTCCCAGGCCATAGAAGTGGGCTGGATCAGAATTGGGGCAGCTGGGACTCGAACTGTTGCCCATATTTGATGCCGGCACTGCAGGCGGCTGTTTTACCTGCTATGCCATAGTGCCAGCCCCATAGAATTTTTTCTTTATTTTTTACTCTGGGGACTTTGATTGCAATGCTTGTGAAGATCTTTTCTGATCATGTCCATTAGGAGCTGATGTGTTTCCTGTACTTGCATGTCCCATTCTTTCTGCAAATTATGGAAGTTTTCTTTTATTGTTTCACTGAAAAGGCCTTGCAATCCTTTTTCTCTTTCCATGCCTTCAGGAACTCCTAGAACCCATATGTTGGGTTATTTGATAGTATGCTGTACATTTCCAACAGTGTTTTATAGTTTTCTAATTTCTTCTTATTATTTTTGGTCTGACTATATAATTTCCTGCAATTTGTCTTCTAAGCTAGATAGTGCTTTTCTGCTTCACTGATTGTGTTGTTAAGGCTTTCCACTGTATTGTTTATTTTTCTATTGAATTTTTCATTTCTGTGATTTCATTTTGATTTCTCTTTAAGATCTCACTTTCATGGGAGAAATTTCCTTTCATGTCATGTATAGAATTCATCAGTTCATGCATTTGCTTCTGATTACTTCTAAGTAATACTATGATCATTTTTTGAGTTCCATATCTGGCATTTTTTCAATCTTTTATATTCACAATCTAGTATTGAAGTGTATTCTTCAGGGGAATTAATGTAGTGTTCGTTATTCTTGTTTCTTAAATTGGTGCATTTAATATTCAGCTTTTTGGGATACTCATTGGTTTTTCTTAGTTTCTTCTCTATTTTATATTTGTACTACACCTCTGTGGATTAGTGGAGAGTTTACTTTTTCAGTGAATAACTAGAGGCATGTGGTAAGTGTGGTCAGGGAGTTCCAATTTGAAGGTAGTGTGTAAGGTGACAGCCAGGTTGGGCACAGAAATCTCTTTTTTTTTATCATAGGGAAAGTTTTTTCTGCTCTGTTGGCATAGACTCAGCTTACCTCCTCTCCTCAAGAGACTAGTGCCTGGGTGTTAGCCCCAGTATGTATAATCTTCCCCACTGCCAAAGAACCACACAACAAATTTGCACAGCATAGATTCTGAAGCAGTGTTCCTTACCAAAGACCATGGAGCCTTGAGCATGTGGAGGCTCCCACGCTGACTGCCCAACATCCCAGCACAACTTGAGTCCTCCTATGAAGACTCATTTTTTCACAGACCTGGTACACAAACCTTCCACAGTCATGAGCATCAGCCCACTGTCAGTTCTCCCTGCCAGACTCAGGTGTCTCCACTCGGCTGGTTGCTGGGCATGGACAACAGCTGGTGCAGCTGTTATATATGTCCAAAATGGTGCCTGTTATGCCATTTTTCTCTCCATAGGCTTGTGACAAGATTCAGTTACAGGGTGATAAAGGAGTTGGAAATGTGCCTCCCCTTTTTTTCTCCACAAATTGGGAAGGTACACTATCCCCATGGGGCTCTAAGATGGATTATCTCTGGGTTAAACCTGCAGCTTTATTGCCAGTGGCTTGGGCTGCTGCAGTCTGGTCTCACCTCACTCTCCAAAGCTGGTGCAGAGGCTCTCGGTTGCTGGGGTCCTGAGTTGTTCATATCCATGCCTTCCACATAGGTCCTCTATGTCCCTCTAATTTGTGTGGAGTTTCCTCTGCCATTTTCCCATTAAATGTCCTTGAGACTGCACTCTCTGCACTTTTAAAACTATCTTCTCCTGGACTATAGCAGTAAGATCCCTCCCTACTCTGCCATCTTAATACAATCTCCATAGCCTCTTATTCTTTAAGTTTCCTCCTTTAATTCTTTTTTTAAACTGTAGAACTCATTCAACTTGTGCCACTACCAAGGAATTTATCTTCCTTTACATATAGAGGATAAAATTCCCTTCTGTATTGAAAAGGATTATTTTTCATGATTTAATATTCATTTATAAATAAAAACTGAATAACAAGACTTATAATCATAGAATGTTACTGACCTCAAAGGACAGTCCAGGTGGATATCAGCGCAGTGTCAGTCCAAAGTAAGTTAAATATGATTATGATTAGTTATTAACATTCTACATAAAATTTACTCAGATGTTAGATCAATGTAGATAAGAACTTCCACAAAATCACTTGCACTCAATAAGCTAAATATTTAAATAGATCACTTTCTGTATTATAAAGAAAAAAACAAGTCAGGTTTTGCAAAAGATAGTAAAATGTCTAATCAGAAAGACAATTTTTAGAATATTGATACTTTGTACTAATAAGTATATCAATGTAAATTCTTTAATTTTGAAAGTAACTTGAAAAAATTTCAGAAATATTTTAAATAAGTCTCAATAGCCCAGGTGTCTCCCTTAGCCCAGGGTGTCCTTGCCTGTCTTTTACTAAATGAATTCCTGGAGTTGAGGGAGGAATATAGTTGGCCATTCTAGATCCTAATCACTAGACTCCAGAAGTCATTTTTCTCCAATAGTTAACTACCACTTACATGTCACCCCCATCCAGCTGCTAGATAAACTAAAGCCCATCTGATGATCACAAAAATTCACCAACCAACCAAAGGAAGGTCATGAGCACCACTGACCAACCAGGAACTTGAACAAGAATTCAACATGAACATGTATGTTTTAGCCTCAATTTCCATCTATAAAAAACTTTATTTCTAATTCCTCAGAGAGTTCAGGAATTATCCAACAGTTGCCTGGTTCCTTGCTTTGTACTTTGCAATTTATACCTATTTTCCTCCAACACCCTGATGTCAGTACTTGGCTTTCACACATTGGGTGAGCAGATACGTTTGGGAGTTCTAAAGCAACTGCAGTGACTAGTTTGGGGTGTTGTTTAGCAACAGAATCATCCTCCTGGATTTCTGTCTGCAGTGTCCAATGGAATAAAGACTGTTAACAGTTGTTTTGTCTTTTCCTGTCCAAATTTAGATTAGCAAGAGAAAAACATGTTTAAGAACTGGGTGTTTGGATTGTAACTGGTGAATTTCACTGGACTATTTATTGAATATTGATCCTTTCCCTCTCAGAAGCAGCCTGTGCTTTAATGTGTCTCATTTTGTGTCCTGAGAGCTTAGTTTGGCTCCTACCTGGTGAGGGGATACAAGCTATTCTGTCGGCCTACCTAGCATGAGATTGAGGGTCCTAAGGATCTTTAATGGTCAGAAAAAACTGTAGGTTGCATCCAATGCTGCTGCTGCTGGTCTACCCATATGAGCCAGCTCTCTTGGATGAGGATTCATCTCAGTCTTTCTTTCTTTAAGTATTTCTAGGAGTGACTCTGGATCATGATGGCTGCATATTCTGCCACCTCTTTGTAGACACTTTATTGAATCTTTGGGTATGTATGTAATTAAATGTATTTTTTGTTAATCAATGTTTTATCAGTTTTTATTCATGGGCTTTCAGATTTATTATTTTTATAGGTTCTTTTTATAAAAAAAACTTTTATTTAATAAATATAAATTTGGAAATTACAACTTTGGGATTATAGCAGCTTTTCCCCCCATAACCTCCTTCCCACCTGCAACCATCCCATCTCCCACTCCCTCTCCCATCCCATTCTTCATCAAGATTCATTTTCAATTATCTTTATATACAGAAGATCAACTTAGTATATATTAAGTAAAGATTTCAACAGTTTGCACCCACACATATACAGAAAGTACAAAATACTGTTTGAGTAGTAGTTTTACCATTAATTTGCATGGTACACACATTAAGGACAGTGATCCTACATGGGGAACAAGTGTACAATGACTCTTGTTGTTAATTTAACAATTGACACTATTATTTATGATGTCAGTAATCACCCGAGGCTCTTGTCATGAGCTGCCAAGGCTATGGAAGCCCCCTGAGTTCACTGACTCTGATCGTTTTTAGACAAGGCCATGGTCAAAGTGGAAGTTCTCTCCTCCCTTCAGAGACAGTTACCTCCTTCTTTGATGGCCCCTCCTTTCTTCTGGGATCTCACTCACAGAGATCTTTTTAGGTCTTTTTTTTTTTTTTTTTTTTTTTGGCCAGAGTGTCTTGGCTTTCCATAACTAAAATATTCTCATGGGCTCTTCAGCCAGATCCGAATGCCTTAAGGCTGATTCTGAGGCCAGAGTGCTATTTAGGACACCTGCCATTCTATGAATCTACTGTGTATCTTGCTTCCCATGTTGGATCATTCTCTCCTTTTTAATTCTATCCATTATTATTAGCAAACACTTGTCTTTTTTATGCGATCCCTTTGACACCTAATTCTATCATTATGATCAATTATGAACTTAAACTGATCACTTTAACTAGTAAAATGGCATTGGCACATGCCAACTTAATGGGATTTGGAGTCCCATGGCATGTTTCTAGCTGTACCTTTTGGGGTAAGTCCAAGTGAGTGCATGCCAAACCTCTATTATTCCCATTCTTATTTTATACAGGGATCAATTTTCAGTTAACTTTATTTTTTATTATTATTTTTTTTTGTGAAGCACTAGTCTGGAATTTTATTCTTTTTTATTTTTTTTTATTTAATAAATGTGAATTTACAAAGTGCAACTTTTGTATTGTTGTGGTTCCCCCCAACCTCCCTCCCTCCCACGGCCCTCCCCTCTCCCACTCCCTCTCCCACTCCCTCTCCCATCCTGCCCTTCATCGAGTTTCATTTTCAATTACCTTCATATACAGAAGATCAACTTAGTATACACTAAGCAAGGATTTCAATAGGCTGGGGCATTGTTCGACTAGTTGTGTTGTTTTTAAGTTTCATAGTAAAACACATTAAGGACAGAGATCCTACGTGGGGAGCCTGTACTCAGTGACTCTGTTGTTGATTTAACAATTGGCACTCTTATTTATGACATCAGCAATCACCCGAGACTCTTGCTATGAGCTGTCTAGGCTATGGAAGCCCCTTGAGTTCACCAACTCTGAACTTGTTTAGTCAAGGCCATATCACAGTGGAGGTTCCTTCCTCCTGTCAGAGAAAGGCACCTCCCTCCTTGATGGCCTGTTCCTTCTGCTGGGGTCTTGTTCACCAGGATCTTTCATTTAGATCGTTTTTTGCCACTGTGTCATGGCTTCCCATGCCTGTGAGACTCTCATGGACCTTTTAGCCAGATCCGAATGTCCCAAGGGTTGATTCTGAGACAGGCGTGTTGTTTTGGGCATTTGCCATTCTATGAGTCTGCTGTGTGTCCTGCTTCCCCCACAGGATCATTCTCTCCCTTTTAATTCTATCCTTCATTATTTGCTTACACTGGGCTTATTTGTGAAATCTCTTTGACACTTACCCTATCTTTTTGATCGATTGTGTATTTATACTTATCACTTTACCAAGTGCACTGACATTGGTACCTGCCTCCTTGGTAAGACTGAGCTGAAATCCCCTGGCACATTTCTAGTTCCACCATTGGAGGTAATTCTGAGTGAGCATGTGCTGACCTATATATCTCCCCCCTCTCTTATTCTCACTCCTATGTTTAACAGAGATCACTTTTCTGTTAATTTTAAGCACCTAAGAATGATTGTGCATTGATTACAGAGTTCAACCAGTGGTCTTATGTAGAACAAACAGAGCAACAACAACAACAACAACAAAAATACTAAAAGGAACAAAATAGGAAGTTGTTCCTCAACAGTCTAGACAAGGGCTGATTATGTCATTATCTCTCATAGTCCATTTCACTTCAATGGGTATCATTTCAGATGCTCGTTTAGTTGCCATCGATCAGGGAGGACATATGATATTTGTCCCTTTTGGACTGGCTTATTTCACTCAGCATGATGTTTTCCAGCTTCTTCCATTTTGTTGTAAATGCCCAAATTTCAATGTTTTTACTGCTGTATAGTGTTCCATAGAGTACATATCCCATAGTTTCTTTATCCAGTCATCTGTTGATGGACATTTAGGTTGATTCCATGTCTTAGCTATTGTGAATTGAGCTGCAACAAATATTGAGGTGAAAATGGCTCTTTTTTTCTGCCCTTTAATTCCATTTGGGTAAATTCCAAGGAGTGGATGGCTGGGTCCTGTGGTAGTGATTTGAGCTGCAATAAACATTAATGTGCATACAGCTTTTTTGTTTGCCAATTTAATTTCCTTTGTGAAAATTCCAAGGAGTGGATGGCTGGGTTGAATGGTAGGGTTATATTCAGGTTTCTGAGGACTCTCCAAACTGTCTTCCATAGTGGCTTTACCAGTTTGCATTCCCATCAACAGTGGGTTAGTGTCCCTTTTCCCCCACATCCTCACCAGCATCTGTTGTTGGTTGATTTCTGTATGCAAGCCAATCTAACTGGAGTGAGGTGAAACCTCATTGTGTTTTTGATCTGCATTTCCCTGATGGCTAGGGATCCTGAGCATTTTTTCATGTGTCTGTTGGCCATTTGGATTTCCTCTTTTAAAAAAGGTCTGTTAAGGTCCTTGGCCCATTTTTTTATTGGGTTGTTTGTTTTGATTTTGTGGTGTTTTTTGATCATTTTATAGATTCTAGTTGTTAATCCTTTATCTGTTGTGCAGTTTGCGAATAACGTCTCCCATTCTGTTGGTTGCCTCTTCACTTTCCTGACTGTTTCCTTTGCTGTAAGGAAACTCTTCAATTTGAGGTAATACCATTTGTTTATTTTATCTTTGATTACCCGTGCCTCTGAGGTCTTCTCCAGGAATTCTTCGCCTGTTCCAATATCTTGAAGTGTTTCCCCTATGCTCTCAATTAGTTTCATGGTGTCGTGGCACATCTCTAGTTCTTTGATCCATGTTGAGTGGATTTTTGTATAAGGTGTAAGGTAGGGGTCTTGCTTCATACTTCGACATGTGGACATCCAGTTTTCCCAGCACCATTTGTTGAAGAGGCTGTCCTTGTTCCAGGGGTTGGTTTTAGGTCCTTTGTCGAATATGAGTTGGTTATAGATGTTTGGATTGATTTCTGGTGTTTCTATTCTGTTCCATTGGTCTATCCATCTGTTTTTGTACCAATACCAGGCTGTTTTGATTATAACTGCCCTGTAGTATGTCTTGAAGTCTGGAATTTTGATGCCTCCGGCCTTGTTTTTATTGTAAAGGATTGCTTTAGCTATTCTGGGTCTCCTGTTTTTCCATATGAATTTCAGCATCATTTTTTCTAGGTCTTTGAAGAATGTCTTTGGTTTTTTGATTGGTATTGCATTGAACTTGTAAATTGCTTTCAGGAGAATGGACATTTTGATGATATTGATTCTTCCAATCCATGAGTAATGCAGGTTTTTCCATTTTTTTGTGTCGTCTTCTATTTCTTTCTTTAGTGTTTTGTAATTTTCATCATAGAGGTCTTTGACATCTTTGGTTAAATTTATTCCAAGGTACTTTATTGTTTTTGTGGCTATTGTGAATGGGATTGATCTTAAAAGTTCTTCCTTGGCCCTGGCATTATCTGTGTATACAAAGGCTGTTGATTTCTGAGCACTGACTTTGTATCCTGCTACTTTACCAAACTCTTCTATGAGTTCCAATAGTCTCTTATCGGAGTTTATCGGGTCCCTTATATATAGTATCATGTCATCTGCAAAGAGGGTTAGTTTAACTTCCTCCTTTCCTTTTTGTATCCCTTTAATTTCTTTTTCTTGCCTGATTGCCCTGGCTAACACTTCTAGGCCTATATTGAATAGCAATGGTGAGAGTGGGCATCCCTGTCTGGTGCCAGTTTTCAATGGAAATGCCTCCAACTTTTCCCCATTCAATATGATGCTGGCCATTGGTTTATCATAGACTGCCTTAATTGTGTTGAGGAATGTTCCTTCTAACCCCAATTTGCTTAGGGTTTTCATCATGAAAGGGTGTTATATTTTGTCAAATGCTTTCTCTGCATCTATTGAGATAACCGTATGATTTTTGTTTCTCAATTTATTAATGTGATGTATTACATTGATTGACTTTCAAATATTGAACCATCCCTGCATACCAGGGATAAATCCCACTTGGTCTGGGTGAACGATCTTTCTGATGTGCAGTTGGATTCGGTTTGCCAGAATTTTGTTGAGTATTTTTGCATCTATGTTCATCAGGGAGATAGGTCTGCAGTTTTCTTTCTCTGTTGTGTTTTTTCCGTGCTTAGGAATTAAGGTGATATTGGCTTCGTAGAAAGAATTTGGGAGGATTCCCTCCCTTTCAATCGTTTTGAATAATTTGAGAAGAACTGGGGTTAGTTGTTCTCTAAATGTCTGGTAAAATTCGGTGGTGAAGCCAACCAGTCCTGGGCTCTTCTTTTTCGGTAGTGTGTTTATTACTGATTCAATTTCTTCCATGGTTATGGGTCTGTTTAGATTTTCTATATCTTCACGGCTCAGTTTAGGAAGGTTGTATGTGTCCAGGAATCTATCCATTTCTTCCAGGTTCCCCAATTTGTTAGCATACATCTCTTTGTAGTGGTTTCTGATGATTTTTTTTATTTTTGTTGTGTCTGTTGTTACATTTCCATTACTATCTTTGATTTTACAGATTTGGGTCCTCTTTCTCCTTTTTTTTTGGTTAGTTGGGCCAATGGTGCGTCGATTTTGTTTATTTTTTTAAAAGAACCAGCTCCTGGTTTTGTTGATCTTTTGTATTTTTTTTTTGTTTCAATTCTGTTTATTTCTTCTCTGATCTTTAGTATTTATTTCTTCCTTCTGGATTTGGGCTTGATTTGCTGCTGTTTTTCTAAATCCTTGAGGTGCATGAAGAGTTAATTTGTTTGGTTCCTTTCCAGCTTCTTGATGTAGGCACCAATTGCTATATCAGTTAACTTTAAACACCAAAGAATAAATGTGTGTTAATAAAATTCAACCAATGGTATTAAGTAGAACAAGAAAATACTAAAAGGAATAAAGTAGTAAGTTTTTCCTCAACAGTCAGGACAAGAGCTTATCAAGTCATTGTTTTTCATAGTGTCAGTTTCACTTCTACAGGTTTCTTTTAGGTGCTTTTTCTTTTTTCTCGCTGTGATGGCTTTTCTTGTTATACTATGGCTCTAGTAAGTGGACTATCTGCTTTTGGTGAATATATTGAGGCTTGTGCTGTGTGTGGCCAGAGAGCTCTGTTCAGTTCTTCAGGGTAAAGGGTGTTCCTAGGGTGACACACCCACATTTTGCATGGTAAATCTTCTCTCTTTATTTTTTTTTATTCAGATAGGAAGTAATTCTGCTCAGCTGAGCTCTTCTCCTTCATGGCAATCAGTGCCTGAGCGCTAGTCCCTGTGAGTTTAATATTTGTCTACTCTGCCCCAAGGACCACACAAAGGATCTGTTCAGTCCTCAGTGTAAGTTCAGATTCCCCTGCAATGTCTCTCACCGGGTAGACAAAGCTGCCGGAATTTGTAGCATCTTCCACCAAGACTACTCATGTCTCAGCTACACTGTGAGTTCTCCCACACACCCTCAGTATTTTTTTTTTTTTACAGTTCCAATTCATAAGCTCGACACATTCACTAGGTTTTAGTCTCCTGTTATTTCTCCCCACCAGAGTCAGATTTTTCTGCTTGGCTGAGAGCGGGCGCAGCCTCAAGTTGATGCAGCTGTTACGTATGTCCAAAATGGTGCCTGCTCTATTGTCTTGCTCGCCTTCGTAAGTTGAGTGGAGAGAGAGAATCATGACCATAGTGGTCCCCTTTTTTTTTCTTTCTATCCTCTAGTTAGGCTGGTGTACTTTTCCCCACAGGGCTTCAAGCCTCATTCCCTCTAGTCTCTTACTGCCACTTTTCTGCCAGTGTCTCAGGCTACTGCAGTTTCACCTCACCTCCCTTTCCAGCACTGGTGCATAGACTCGGCAGCTGGGATCCTGAGCCATGGGTGCCTGTGCCCTCCACGTAAGTCCACCTTGTTCCTCTAATTAAGGAAAAGTTTCCTCTACAGTTTTTTTTTTCCTAAATCTTTCCTGAGACTACAGTATCTTCACTTTTATTAAACTATATTTTCCTGGACTATCAGTGAGCTTCCTCCCTATTCCGCCATCTTGGAGCCCTCTGTTAGTTCATTTTTAAATGTCTGATAGAATTCAACACTGAATTCATTTGGCCCTGGGCTTTTCTTTGTTGGCAGGGTCTTTATTACTGATTCAATTTATGACTCAGTTATGGGTCTGTTTAGGTTTTCTATGTCTTCCTGGTTCAATTTAGGTAGTTTGTATGTGTCTGAGAATTTATCTATTTCTAATAGATTTCCCTGTTTGCTGGCATACAACTCTTTGTGGTAATTTCTGATGACTCTTTATTTTTGTGGTGTCCATTGTAACATTCCCCTTTCATCTCTAATTTTGTTGATTTGGGTCTTCTCCCTTATTTTATTGGTTAGTTTGGCCAATGGTTTGTCAATTTTGCTTATTTTTTTTTCAAAAAAAAAAAAACCAGCTCTTTATTTTGCTGATCTTTTGTAATTTTTTTTTGGATTCCATTCAGTTGCTTTCTTCTCTAATTCTCATTATTTCTGTTCTCTTACTAGTTTTCGGTTTTGTTTGCTGTATTTTTTCTATATCCTTGAGATGCATTGATAGCTCGTTTGTTTGCTTCCTTTCCAATTTTCTATTGCTATGAACTTCCCTCTTTTCTTTGACTTTTATTTAATGAATATAAATTTCCAAAGTACAGCTTATGGATTACAATGGCTTTTTAACCCCCATAACTTCCCTCTCACCCACATCCCTCCCCTCTCCCACTTCCTCTCCCCTTCAATTTACATCAAGATTCATTTTCAATTATCTTTATATACAGAAGATCAATTTAGCATATATTAAGTAAAGATTTCAACAGTTTGCACCCACGCAGAAACACAAAGTGTAGAATACTAATTGAGTACTTCTTATAGCATTAAATCACAATGTACAACACCTTAAGGACAGAGATCCTACATGAGGAGTAAGTTCACAGTGACTCCTGTTGTTGACTTAACAAATTGACACTCTTGTTTATGGCATCAGTAATCACTCTAGGCTCTTGTCATGAGTTGCCAAGGCTATGGAAGCCTTTTGAGTTTGCCAATTCTGATCTTATCTAGACAAGCTCATAGTCAAAGTGGAAGTTCTCTCCTCCCTTCAGAGAAAGGTACCTCCTTCTTTGATGGCCCGTTCATTCCACTGGGATCTCATTCAAAGAGACCTTTCATATAGGACTTTTTTTAATTTTTGGCACAGTGTCTTGGCTTTCCATGCCTGAGAAACTCTCGTGGGCTTTTTGGCAAGATCCAAATGCCTTAAGGGCTGATTCTGAGGCCAGAGTGCTATTAGGACATCTGCCATTCTATGAGTCTGCTGTGTATCTCACTTCCCATGTTGGATCGTTCTTTCCTTGTTAATTCTACCAGTTAGTGTTAGCAGACACTAGTCTTGTTTATGTGATCCCTTTGACTCTTAGTCCTATCATTATGATCAATTTCCAGTGCTTATCTTGCAGGGTTTATCCAATGTCCTCTAATAATTTGATGGTGTCGGTTCATAGATTTAGGTCTTTAATCCATGTTGAGTGGATTTTTGTATAAGGTGTAAGGTAAGGGTCTTTCTTCATGCTTCTGCACATGGAAATCCAGTTTTTCCAGCACGATTTATTGAATAGACTGTCCTTGCTCCAGGAATTGGTTTTAGAACCTTGATCAAATATAAGTTGGCTGTAGATGTTTGGATTGATTTCTGGTGTTTCTATTCTGTTCCATTGGTCTATCCATCTGTTTCAGTACTAGTACCATGCTATTTTGATAACAACTGCCCTGTAGTATATCCCGAAATTTGGTATTGTGATGCCTCCAGATTTGTTTTTGTTGTACAAGATTGCATTAGCTATTTGAGGTCCCTGTGTCTCCATATGAATTTCAGCATCATTTTTCTAGATCTGAGAAAAATGTCTTTGGTATTTTAATGGGTATCACATTGAATCTATAAATTGCTTTTGAGAGAATGGACATTTTGATGATATTGATTCTTCCAATCCATGAGCATGGAAGATTTTTCCATTTTTTGGTATCCTCTTCTATTTCTTTCTTAAAGATTTTGTAATTCTCATCATAGAGATTTTTAATGTCCTTGGTTAAGTTTATTCCAAGGTATTTGATTGTTTTTGTGGTTATTGTGAATGGGATTGATCTTAGAAGTTCTTTCTCAGCCATGGCATGGCTGTGTATACAAAGGCTGTTAATTTTTGTGCATTGATTTCATATCCTGCTATATTGCCAAACTCTTCTATGAGTTCCAAGAGTCTCTTAGTAGAGTTCTTTGGATCCCCTAAATAAAGAATCATATCATCTGCAAAGAGGTATAATTTATCTACTTCCTTCTTGATTTGTATTCCTTTGATTTCTTTTTCTTGTCTGATGGCTCTGGCTAAAACTTCCAGAACTATGTTGAATAGCAGTAGTGAGAGTGGGCATCCCTGTCTGGTACCAGATCTCAGTGGAAATGCTTCCAACTTTTCCCCATTCAATGGGATGCTGGCCGTGGGTTTTTCATAAATTCCTTTGATTGTATTGAGGAATGTTCCTTCTATTCCCAATTTGCCTAGAGTTTTCATCATGAAAGATTATTGTATTTTATCCAATGCTTTCTCTGCATCTCTTGAGATAATCATATGGTTTTTCTTCTGCAGTCTGTTAATGTGGTGTATCACATTGATTGATTAGTGAACATTGAACCATCCATGCATACCAGGGATAAATCCCACTTGGTCTGGGTGAATGATCTTTCTGTTGTGTTGTTGAATTCTATTGGCCAGAATTTTATTGAGGATTATTGTGTCTATGTTCATCAGGGATATTGGTCTGTAGTTTTCTTTCCATGCTGCATCTTTTTCCAGCTTAGGAATTAAGGTGATGCTGGCTTCATAGAAACAATTTGGGAGGATTCCCTCTTTTTTGATTGTTCTGAATAGTTTGAAAAGAATTAGAGTTAGTTCTTCTTTAAATGTCTGGTAGAATTCAGCAGTGAATCCATCTGGTCTTGGGCTTTTCTTTGTTGGGAGGGCCTTTATTACTGTTTCAATTTCTGTCTCAGTTATGGGTCTGTTTAGGTTTTCTATGTCTTCATGGTTCAATTTAGTTAGATTGCATGCGTCCAGGATTCTATCCATTTCTGATAGATTTCCCTGTTTGCTGGCATACAATTCCTTGTAGTAATTTCTGATGATTCTTTTTATTTCTGTGGTGTCTGTTGTTATGTTTCCTTTTTCATCTCTGATTTTATTGATTTTGGTCTTTTCTTTTTTTAATTTGTTGGGCCAATGGGGTGTCAATTTTGTTTATTTTTTCAAAAAACCAGCTCTTAGTTTGGCTGATTTTTTGTCATTTTTTTATTCAATCCTGTTGATTTCTTCTCTGATTTTAATTATTTCTCTTCTCCTACTAGATTTCAGTCTGGTTTACTGCAGTTTTTCTAGATCCTTGAGATGCACTGAAAGCTCATTTATTTTGTGACTTTCCAATTTCTTGATTAGGCACCTATTGCTATAAACTTTCCTCTCAACACTGCTTTTGCCATATCCCATAATTTTGATATGTTGTTTTGTTATCCTCTTTACTTCCAGAAAGTTTTTGAGTTCTCTTTTGATTTCTTCTATGACCCAGTGTTCATTCAGAAGTATGTTGTTCAGTCTCTGTGTGTTTGCATATGCTCTAGGGATTCCTGAGTTTCTAATTTCCACCTTCATTCCACTGTGGTCTGAGAAGCTGCATGATATGATTCTAATTCCTTTGAATTTTTGATACTTGCTTTATGGCCTAGTATGTGGTCAATCCTGCTGATATGAATGTAAATTCTTTAAATGTAGAATTGAAAGTTCTGTAGATATCTGTAGGATCCCTTTGGGCTATATTGTCATTTAAATCTGCTGTTTCCTTATTGATCTTCTGTCTGTTTGATCTGTCTATTTCTGAGTGTGGAGTATTGAATCCCCCAGTACTATTGTTTTGGAATTTAAGTTTCACTTTAAGTCCCTTAACATACCTTTTAAATAAACTGGTGCCCTGTAATTAAGTGCATATCCATTTATAATAGTTACATCTTCCTGTGAATTGATCCCTTAATCATTATACAGTGCCTCTCTTTGTCTCTCTTAACAGTTTTTGTGTTAAAGTTTATTTTGTCTGATATTAAGATGGCTACACCTGCTTTTTTTTGGTTTCTGTTGGTATGGAATATCTTTTTCCAGCCTTTCACTTTCACTCTGCATGCATCTTTGTTGGAAAGATGTTTCTTGTAAGCAGCAAATAGATGGGTTTTGTTCCTTAATCCATTGGGCCAGTCTGTGTCTTTTAACTGGAGATTTGAGGCCATTAGCATTCACTGTGACTATTGCTAAGTAGTAACTTTGCCCTGCCATTTTCCCAAAGATATTTTCTTGTATATGCTTTGAGCTTCCTGTGATCTTTTACTGTGAGGTTTCCTTCCTTTACTTTCTTTCATACTGATGGCATGTTTCTGTGTTTTTGTGTGTAGCACATCTTACACATTTTTTGCAGGACTGAACGAGTGGTGACAAAATCTTTGAATTTCTGTTTGCTATGAAAGGTCTTTATTTCACCTACATTCACAAATGAGAGCTTTGTAGGATATAGTATTCTGGGCTGGCAGTTTTTCTCTCTTAGTACCTGGGCTGTATCTCACCATTCCCTCCTTCCTAGCCTGTAGGGTCTGATGAGAAGTCTACCATGAGTCTAATTGGAGATCCTCTTAGCATAATCTGACATTTCTCTCTTCGACATTTTAGGATCTTTTCTTTATGTTTCACTGTGGTGAGTTTCATTGCAACGTTTTGTGCAGAGTCCCTTTTGGTCATGTTTATTAGGGGTTTTTTGAGCTTCCTGTACTAGGATATCTTTGTCCTTTTCTATGCCCGGGAAGTTTTCTGCTTGTATCTCACTAAAAAAGCTAATGCTTTCTCTCTCTCCATGCCTTCAGGAACTCCTAGAACTTGAATGTTGGGTTTTTTAGTAGTATCCTATAGATTCCTGACAATATTTTTTAGATTTCTAATTTCCTCTTGTTTTCTTTGGTTTGACTGTATACTTTCCTGTGCTCTGCCTTCTAAGTCCGATATTCTCTCTTCTGCTTCACTGATTCTGTTTTTAAGGCTCTCTAATGTGTTTGTCATTTGATCTATTGAATTCTTCATTTCATTATGATTTCTCTGCACTATCACAGTTTCATGTTCTACAAGTTTCTTCATTTCATTTTGATTCCTACTTAATATTTCATTTTGCAAGAGAGGTTTTCTATCCTCTCCAATAAGGATTTCTGTAATTCAAGAATTTGTTTTTGAGAACTTCTTTATGTTCTTATCAATTTTTTAGATCCATTTCTTGCATTTCTTCCATCTCATCATCTTCATAATCTTGAATTAGGGTGTCTTTTTCATTTGGGGATGTCATAATGTCTTCCTTGTTCTTGTTTCCTCAGGTTCTGCATTTGTTGGTTGGCATTGTGGAGATATTCTTTGGTTTCTTCGCTATATTGGTTTTTCCTCATTATGCTATGACTCTAGGAAAAGTGGACTGTCTGCTTTTGATGGATCCTTAGAGGCTTTTGATGGGTGTGGCCAAAGAGCTCTGTTTGGTTCTTCAGGGTTAAGTGTATGCCAGAGGTGACACACCCAAGTTAGGAGTGGTAAATCTTCTCTCTCTGTCGCTCATTCTCTCTCTCTCTTTTTTTTTTTTTTTTTTTTTTTTTTAGTTCAGAAGGGAAGTGCACAACTGAGCAGAACTGAAGGTAGTCAATGTCTGAAATCTGGCCCCTGTGGGTATAATATTTGTCTGCTCTGCCCCAAGGACCACACAAAGGATCTATGTATTCCTCAGTCTAAGCTCAAATTTCTCTGCAGTCTCCCACAGGGTAGCCAAGGTTACCGAGTTTGTGTACTCTCCTGAGAGTACTCACGTCTCTGTGAGTTCTCTCCCACACCTTCAGGTTTTCTCAGTCTCAGTTCATTAGCTCCACACATTCACTAGGTCCTAACCTCCTGTTATTTCTCCCCACCATTCTCAGGTTTTTCTGTTTGGCTGATGGCGGGTGCCACTTTTACGTATGTTCAAAATGGCGCCTGCTCTTTATCTTGCTCGCCTTTGTAAGGTGAGTGTAGAGAGAGACTTGTGTCTGTGCCGGTCCCTTTTATTTACTTATTTTTTCTCTCCTCTAGTTAGCCTGGTAAATTTTCCCCAGTGGGGCTTCAAGCCTGTTCCCTCTAGGCTCTTCCTGCTGTTTCTCTGCCAACATCTCGGGCTACTGAAGTTTTGCCTCACCTCCCTTTAAGCACTGTTGCGTAGACTCTGCTGCTGGGCTCCTAAGCCATGGGTGCCCTTGCCCTCCATGTAGGTCCACTGTGTCCACCTAGTTCTGGAAGGGTTTCCTCTGCAGTTTTTTCCCCAAATCTTTCCCTGAAACTACAGTATCTCCACTTTTATTAAACTATCTTTTCCCGGACTATCAGTGCACACCCTCACTATTCGCCATCTTGGCTCCCCTCCTAAACTTTCCTCTTAGCACTGCTTTTGCTGTATCCCATAACTTTTGATATAATGTGTTATTATCCTCATTTACTTCCAGAAAGTTTTTGATTTCTCTTTTGATTTCTTCTTGACACAGTGTTCATTCAGAAGCATGTTGTTCAGTCTCCGTGTGTTTGCATATGCTCTAGGGATTCCTGAGTTGCTAATTTCCAACTTCATTCCATTGTGGTCTGAGAAGATGCATAGTACGATTTTGATTCTTTTGAATTTGCTGAGACTTGCTTTATGGCCTAGTATGTGGTCAATCCTAGAGTAGGTTCCATGCACTGTTGAGAATATTGTTTATTGTTCAAGTGTTGGATGAAAAGTTCTCTAGATTTCTGTAGGATCCATTTGGGCTATAGTGTCATTTAAATCTACTGTTTCCTTGTTGATTTTCTGTCTATCCATTGCTGAAATTGGAGTATTGAAGTCCCCCAATACTATTGTATTGGAGTCTAAGCCTCCTTTTAAGTCTAATTGGCGATCCTCTGAGAATAATCTGCGATTTCTCTCTTGCACATTTTAGAATCCTCCCTTTATGCTTCATTGTGGTGACTTTGATTACAATGTATCATGGTGAGGATCTCTTCTGTTCTTTTTAATGGGAGTCTTGTGTACTTCCTGTACTTGGATGTCTCTTTCTTTCTCAAACCCAGGAAGTTTTCTGCTAATATCTCACTAAAAGGCCTTCTAATTCTTTCTCTCTCTCCATGCCTTCAGGAACTCCTAGAATCTGAATGTTGGGTGTTTTAATAGTATCATGTAGATTCCCAAAAATATTTTTTAGATTTCTAAATTCCTCTTCTTTTCTTTGGCTTGACTGTATACTTTCCTGGGCTCTACTCTAAATCTGATATTCTCTCTTCTTCCTCACTGATTCTGTTTTTAAGCATCTCAGCTGTGTTTTTTATTTGTTCTATTGAATTCTTCATTTCATTTTGATTTTTCTTGAATATCTCAATTTTATGTTCTATTAAATTCCTCATTTCATTTGATTACTCCTTAAGATTTCATTTTCAAGAAAGAGATTTTCTGTCCTGTCCTGCATGGATTTCAGTAGTTCATGCATTTGATTTTGGTTACTTCTAAACGTTCTTAACATAAATTTTTTGAGTTCCATTTCTTGCATTTCTTCTATCTTGTCATCTTCATAATCTTGTATTGATTTGTCATGTTCTTTTGGGATCATCATGTTGTCTTCCTTGTTCTTATTTCCTCGGTTGTTGCCTTTGTTGTTTGGCATTTCTAATTGGACTGTCTACTTTCAGTGACTATCTGGAGGCTTGTGGTAGCTGTGGCCAGAGAGCTCTGTTCAATTCTTCATGGTTAAGGGTGTTCGTAGGGTGACACACCCAGGTTTGGCATGGTAGATCTTCTCTCTCTCTTTCTCTTTCTCTCTCTTTTTTTTAATCAGAAGGGAAGTAATTCCATTCAGTTGAGCTGTTCTCTGCAATGGCAATCAGTGCCTGAACGTTAGCCCCAGTAAGTATCATATTCATCTGCTCTGTCCCAAGGACCACACAAAGTATTTGTGCAATCCTCAGTGTAAGCTCAGATTCCCCTGCAGTGTCTCTCACTGGGTAGCCAGGGTTGCCTGAGCTTGTGGCATCTACCACTGAGACTACTAACATATCAGCCACACTGTGAGTTCTCCCACTCACCCTCAGGTTTTTTTTTTTTTTTTTTTCACAGTCCCAGTTCATAAACTTCTCAGATTCACTAGGTCTTAGTCTCTGTAATTACTCCCCACCAGAGTCTGGTTTTTCTGTTTGGCTGATTTCCAGATGCAACCCTGAGCTGGCCCAGCTGTAACATATGTCCAAAATTGCACTTGCTCTATCAGGTCATGTTCTATTGTAAGGTGATTGAAGACAGTGAATGGTATTGGTACCGTCCCTTTTATTTTTTTTTTCTCCTCTAGTTAGGCTGGTGTACTTTCCCCCATGGGGCTTCAAGCCTCATTCCCTCTGGGCTCTTCCTGCCACTTTTTTGCCAGTGTCTTAGGCTACTGCACTTTCGTCTCATCTCTCTTTCCAGTGCTGGCAGCTAGAGTCCCAAGCTGGGGGCGCCCATGCCCTCCATGTATGTCCATCATGTGCCTCTAATTACGGAAGAGTTTCCTCTGCTGTTTTTTCCCCCAATTCTTCCCTGAGACTATACTATTTTCACTTTTATTAATCTGTCTTCTCCTGGACTATCAGTAAGCTCCCTCCTTATTTTTCCATCTTGGCTATTTTTGGGATTTCAGTTATAAAATTTAGGAGGTAGAGAAACAGTTTTAACCTCTCTGAGAGTAAGCTTCAAATTTTCATGAAAATGAAAAATATTGCATGGAATAAATATTTTCTGTCTTTTCCTCTAAAGCTATTAAATCAATGAAGCAATTTTTATTTATTGGGGAAAAGTAATTTCGAAAAGGGACTGATGCATCAGATTTTTTTCGGAGAATATTTCCTCAAAAAGCAACTTTTTTTTTGCTGAGTTTGTATTTTAGACCAAGTATATGGGAAAATTTTGATTGTGCAGACTGTGATGGAAGCTAACTACTGCAGCTGGCATCATCCAGTTCACCAGCTGTCAGATAGAGGGAGAATGAAAGAGTGAGCAGAGTTAGATTTATTAAATTCACGGCAAGGCTGCAGCAGGAGTCAGAATAGCTATAGGCTAGTTGGCTGCTCGTGTGTGCTGCAGGCAAACAGTGTAACAAGCAGGACAGCTGGTTGCAGACAACTGCTGCAGTATGCTGCCAGGCAGCAGCAGGCCAGTAGGACAGCCGAAACTGGACACCTGGGCTGTATGGATGATAAGAGGGGAGACACATAGCTGAGGCAGAGTATGGATGATAAGAGGGGAGACACATAGCTGAGGCAGAGTATGGATGATAAGAGGGGAGACACATATCTGAGGCAGAGTGCTGACTAGGGGATTTCCCAACACTAATGATTTCCTTGTTGCTGAGGATTTTCACTGGGGATCTATTGCCATGTACCCGGATGACTTTCATACAGACTCTGAGGTTTCCCTACAATGGCTTGTTTCTCTGTGGCTCTGGCTCGAGCTAATTGAATAAGGCAAACTAAAAGAATAAGGAAGGTAGAAACCAAATTGTCGCTGCTACGACAATACAGAGATCCAGGCTGCTTATTGCTCAAGGGTCAAAAAATGACAGGTAGGATTGATGCATGGAAATTAGGGTTATTCAAGAGGCTAGCAACTTCCTATTATTTCCTTTGCAATATGTGACAAAAGCATTGTGATGTATGCTTGAAGAATCTAGGAAACATATATTTAAAATTATACTACATCTGCTTATATTTCAGTGTTAAAACAAATCACACGAACACTCCCAAATTCTACAGATCAGGGTGCATACTTCATCTGCACGGGGTACCCCACATTTTTATAAAATGTTTCTGTGTGTAAATATGAGATCTGAAATATGCACTGCTGTAGAAACATAAATAATCTAATCAGGTAGGAACATTAAAAAGTAAGAAACATGAGACTATCCCATACTACAATTACAATCTTCTAAATTTATTCATATTAGCTAAAGACAATTTCTAGGTTAAAAAATACTTCCACACAATATTTTATGTGATTTTCCCAAAAATTTAATTAGTGAAACTCTAAGAATGAATAATGGTTAAAGAACCCACTGAGGATTTAGACTACTTTACTTTAAATTTTAGTGCAATACTTATTGTAATTTTATCATGGAAAAATTTCATTAACTAATTTGTCACTGCCTCAGTTTCTTCATCTTATAAATGAGTATAATAATAATTCTACATTTCAGGATGTATGTGGTCAGAGAAATAATGCTTGGAAAATTCACAGAGTAACACTGAATAGTCATTGTTAGTACTGTAAATGGGTTTTTAATCATAATATCCACATTACTATCATCCTCATTTTGAAATATGAACCTCAATTAAGCCTATTTACTTAAATGTTTTCTCTAAGGTTCATATAATAAATGACAAAGCTTGGAATTAAATTACATTTTTTATTTAGTGACTTTGTTTATATTCTAGTTACATTTTATTTAAACTAATTTGACTCACTTATATGCTATTCAGTTCTCTAAGATTATTTTAACAAAAGTTTTTTTTTACATACTGATACAAATAATTGAAGGAAATAAGATCAGTGGAGAGTAGGAAAGAGATTATTGTAGGAAGAGAAAACAAACTAAAGGGGTACAGTATAGCTGGAAGAGGTTGTAGGACAGCAAATTGAGCGAAGAGAAGAGACAGCAGTTTGCCAAGCAAACAGAAGTGATAGTGCCAAACCTGATGTCATTGTGAGGCTCAGCTTAAACTCTGCAAATCATGTTTAAGGAATTGGAGTACTGCT
This sequence comes from Oryctolagus cuniculus, assembly GCF_051225735.1. NCBI lineage: Eukaryota > Metazoa > Chordata > Mammalia > Lagomorpha > Leporidae > Oryctolagus > Oryctolagus cuniculus. The sequence goes on along the minus strand of NC_142873.1, from coordinate 67,360,839 downwards.
GTAACAGTGCATATTACAAGGAAGAGGTTATGGGAAATCTGTGAAATACTAAATCCCTCCTTATTTTTACACCGATGAAGAAAGCAAACCCAGAACAGTGAATTGTGTTATTTCATGACTGAAAAATATGAGTTTAGAATATTGTTGACTTAAATCAGTAAATCTGGTAAGCTATTATAATATATTTTTTGTGTATCATAAAGGTCTCCTTTTTCCCTTCTTTCTCTCTCTCTCTCTCTCCCTCTCTCCTTTGTTGAGATAAGTGGTTTCTTTCATATGTTTTGATACAGTTCAGAGTTGCACAATCTATTTTAGGTTTGTTGACAACTCATGTTTCAGTCTAGCAGCACAAAATGTACTGTTAATATTTGAAATACGTCCAGCTGTGGCTCAAAATGTTTCTTTGATTGATTCCAATGATTTGGCAGACAAATTTTATTATGCTTGTCTTTTTTTCTCTAATCTTCATATATGAGAGATCATGAGCTCACATCTATTCGCTTGTTGAATTTTAGTTTTTTGGTTGGGGCTGGCAAATCTCTTGAAAAAAAATGTACACAATGAATATAAAATTTAAAGAGATTGGGAATTTTATCCAGTAAAAAACCATTTACTTGAATGAATCTATAATGAAATCAATATTTGAAGTTTTAGTATATTGAAACCAAGAAAGTGGACAACAATTAAATCAACACACTTGGAGATAAATGGAAATGATAAAATAACATGGAGAGATGTGACATGAAAATTAATTCTATAAGATTTTTGATTATGTTACTATTACTTATTTGCTCTAAGAAAATTTATATAAAAGACACCTAAACTAAGAGCTATGAATGATGAGTAACTTGCCTCTTCTTGATCCATATTAATTTACTTATATGTTAAAATTATTTTTATCTGACACAGATGTAAGACTACATTTAAAATAAGAAAAAACTTTGTAAATAACAGTTATGCGTGCGTGTGTGTGTGTGTATGCATACATGTGTATGCAAAGAAAGACACAGAAACACAAGTTTTATGGAGCTTTTATTTTTTGGTTAACATTTTGATAGTGTTCTTTCATTTTTCTAAATCTGTCTTATGTGATTTCAGAAATAATTAAATTATTTTTATATAATAATTTTATATAATATAATATTTATATAATATATAACATAACAACTTTATATAATAATTAAATCATTATTATATAATTAAATTTATGTTACTCAATGTATTAAGATAAAAACTGGATTTGAGTACAGAATTTTCCTTATATGTCATTCATATTGTGAACATTAAATTAAATTCCAGATACCTTTCATATTATGTTGATTGCTGAGACATTTTTTGAGAACACCATATTTTGTACTTTTGAGTTAAAATTTTTATTTTTAACAATCAATATAGTGTACTGACACTTCAAAATATATATTTATATATATATACAGCTTCAGCAATATTGCTTTTTTTATGATATTACCAAATGTCCTATTTTATATTCTTACGGAATTCCCAAGATATCTCATTTGAAACAGTAGGAAACCTGTAGGCAATACACAGGTCATAGAACATTGATATTAATATTAATAACTATAACAGCTTCTCTGTGGAGAACTCTGTAAGGGTAACTGTTGCAAAAAACAAATGCAATAATTTAAATTGAACACTTTTATCTTATTTTTGATAGCAAAAACATCAAAGCTTTATTTGCAGACTTTTAAAGCAATAAATGTATATTTGTTGTTTTAATATCTTTGCTATGATATTTATAGCATTTCATAATACTTTTTAGGTGAAACTTAAGGCTGAAAGAGAAAATATATGATGATATGTGAAACCTGGTAGAAAGTTATTTGTTTGTACATCACTTATCTTGTGATGCTAATTAAGCCTAAAATGAATCTGAAAATAATAATCAAGTCTGCTACTTTCTTCTTATTTTGAAAGTATCCTGAATGCACCTGTGAAAAACATGCTCTGCTATTAAAAGGAACAGTCCAAAGTTTAATTGGCAAGTTGAGAAGTATATTTCAAAACCAACTTGAGTATACCAGAAATTCTAAATAAGGAAAAAAAGAGTAAAGGAGAGAGGCAGAGAGGGAGGAAGGAGTAAAAGGAGGAAGGAGGTGGGGGAGAGCAGGCAAATGTAGAGAAGGAAGGGTAGTGCCAGGAGGGAAGCAGAGCAGAATGGAGAGAGGGAAATATCAAAAAGAAGAAAGGGAAAAATGTGGAAAATTACAGGTGGAAAATATGGCTGATTTCTTCTTATCTCTACCTGTTCTAAGTGATATGAACATAATTCGGAGAAGTAGAAAGTGTTATTAGAAGTTGGGAAGAAAGGAATGGAAAGAAATCAAAAGTGAGAATGGCCAAGTACATTAATTTGTTTAATCCTGATAACTTTATGAGACACCTACAAGGTATCTAAAAGTTCATGGAAAAATAAAATTAAAAGATAAGGTTTCTTTGGTGCAAAAAACTGTGAAATCCATAAACACTTTTTATAACACACATTTACAGAACTTTTGTAAATTCTTCATGTTATTTTTTCTAGATCATAGCTAAGGCAGTTAGTTTTCAAATAGATAAAGCAGGTACTGGACAGATAGAAGGCTCAGTATTTATATTGCAGTTTTTCTGACTCCTAAGTTCATTTTTCCCAACCTTTACATTTCAGTCTTTGGAACCCTGAGGGAAGTGTGAAGTTCAAACAATGTTTCCCTTCCTTTCCATTTCCCTTCCCTCCCTTCCTTTCTCTTCCCCTTCCCTCCTGTCCCCTCTCCTCTTTTTTTTTTCTCTCTGGGCTTTTACACATCCATCTTTGAAACACTGTCAGTTTTCTCTCCTACTTCGATTCTAGAACTCACAAATATCCCGTTATTTTCCTTCACTTCTTGTAAAATTTCCTTTCCATTTTTGATTTAAAGCCTTTCTCTGGAAATGAAACATTCCTCCCTATTTAAAAGGCACATCTTTGTCCTCTTGTTCCTGTTCACTCCACCTCATCATTTAAGAAACTGATAACTTTTCCCAAAGTTGAAGCTTTGAAGTCTCTCTTGTCAGAAGTCAAGGACTCAACTCTCCAGGCCTCATAATTGCCTGTGTGCACTGGATTGTACATACTACTTGCTTAGTAGTGCTGCTTGTACATACTACTTGCTTTGATCAACGTCTGTGCTAAATCAGTTGTTATACCTTGTGTGCCTTTTCCCAGACTATGATTGCTTTGTGGAAAATTAACAAAGCTGTCTACTCATTTTCTCATACTTGTTGTTTTGTTAATTATTACTTTTATACTTCCTTTTACTTGTAAAGTGGTACCTTAAACTAAGTATGCCTCACATATTTGTTACTTAGTTTGCCGAAAGCAAAATAACCCTTAATTTGCAGTATCAGTGACAAAAACATTTTTTCACACACTCAAACTTCCAATCAGAGTCTACTTTGGATCTTTCTTCTATTTCCTGATTAATGAGCATTTCCTAGAGAGACAATGCCCACCAACTCAACAGTGTTTCTTGTATCTGTATTATTGAATTATTGGGGAATAATGATAAAAGCTCATGTCTCACAGATCTGCAGGTTTACCAGGTGAATTTTCTGCTGGTTTAACCATGGGTAGCTGTTACTTGATCCACCTGTAGCTGGTTGGTTAACTCAGAGGGTTGGAAGGTCTATGCACCTGACCCTCTTATGAGGACTGTTAACCCAGTTTCAGTACATCTGACATAAAATATCCTGTAGAATAGCCATAAGAGAAATCTAACATAATTCACATATGTAATGTAACAATTTATGAGACATTAAAAGAAGCAAAAAGGAAAGTAAATTCAAGTTTATAATTAAATTTTTTTTAGTCTTCCAGATCTTAGTTCCTTCATGTTTACAAAGTACTTGCAATGATTGAAGTTAAATGCATTACAGAATTTCTGCCATAGTCTTCACTTATTTCCAAAAAATCCATTAAAATGTAACCCATGTTACGCCATATTCTTGAACAATACCTGAAACCTACAATTTGTATGTTATAGCTGTTTATTTGGCACCTAAGGGATTACAACAATCATTTCCTAGCTTTAGTTATAAAATGGGAAATCTACTTTTGAGAAGTTAACATCAAATGGTGGGCATATAAACATTCAATTATATAGAAAAATTTGTAATTCAAATCAAATCAGCTTACTAATGTCATATGTGCTTGAAGTTATTATATAGTAGAAGAGTTATTGACTTTGCTGAGCATGTATAGGCAATCTTCAAAACAATGTTGTTCATGCTGAATGTGGGAGGAACGGTATCTGACAGGTTCTCAAAGATGGTGGAGGAAATTACAGGATGAAGGGAAGCAATTGGTAAGTCATGGAGGTATGAAATTGTGCATAAAACATAATGAACTGATGAACTTCTAGCTCTGCAATGGATTGTTCTCATATGGTTGGTTGGGGAAAGAGCAAAGAAGAGCATTAAGATTGATGGAGAGTGGCTGGCATTGTCGAACAGTGGGTTAAGCTGCCACTTGGAACACCACATCCCATGTCATAGAGTCAGTTCTGGCTGTTATGCTTTCAATCCAACTTCCTCTAATGTACCAGGAAAGCAGCAAAAGATGGTCTTAGGGCTCGGGCCCCTGCTACTCACATGGGAAACCAGGATAGAGTTCTAGGCTCTGGCTTCATTTTGGAACAGCCCTAGTCATTGCGGCCTTTTTTGAGTAAACCAGCAGGTGAAAGATCTTTCTCTCTGGCTCTCCCTCTCTCCTTCAAACACTTTGTCTTTCAAAATGAATAAAAGTTATCTTTAAAAAAGATTGATAGAGGAATAATTAAGGTCCATAGCACCCTGAAACCCTTCCCAAAGCTGGTACTTACTTGGTTTTCCTTATGGTAAGAAATAACTTGACAACCCAATGATCTTATCTTTAATGTTTTTCTTTTCCTCATTCCCCAGTGCTAATTTAGACATAGTCTATTGCCTGTCTGCCTCTGAAATACATCCTGTCTATGTCCTAGTCCAAGCCACTCTTCTTTTCTTGGACAGTGGTAAAACTCAAAATTCAAATATTTGATCTTTCTTTCTCCACTGTTGCTCTCCTACACTCTGATTTCTTTTCAGAAGAAACATTGGTTGATTCTTAAAGTGCAGTGGAGTTGTTCAGCTTCCATTTTAGAGACTCCATGGCTCTAGATTTCTTCATGGTCTACAGAGTCACATCTGGTCTATCCTACCTCTCTTGCCTCATATCACTCCATTTTACTTCTGTTGTGTCAAAGTTCAGCTATGTTATCTTTTTTTAAATGTTCACTGAATATTCTCATCTTTTTCTTACCTTAAGGCTTATGCTTGCTCTTTCTCTTTAGAAAAAAATATTTTATTTATAAAATTGGAGAGTTAGAGAGAAAGTGAGTGAATCTGCCATCTGCCGGTTCACTCTCTAAATGGTCTCAATATTCTGGGCTGGGCCAGGCTAAAACCAGAAGCATGGAACTCCATCTGGGAGACCCAAATATGTGGCAATGGCCAAAGTTTTTGAGTCTTTTTCTGCTGCTGGATTGGAAATGAAGTAGCTGGGACTAAACCAGCTCTCACATGGGATGCATGCGTCTCAGGAGGCAGCTTTACCCACTGCGCCACTGCACCCAGACACTTGCCCCTCTTGTTCTTTCTTCTGCCATCTTGCTCTTTTTGTGACCTTGAAATGACTGACTCCATCAAATGATTCAAGTCACAGCTGACAGTATCTCCTTCAGCGATGCCTTACTTTTGATCCAATGTAAAATATCTTGATGGTGCAAGCACTGTCCATTTTATTTACTGTTTTTCATACTAATCCTTTTTACTACCTGACATTATTTTATTTCCCCTTTTATTACTATTGTATTTATTATTTACTCATGTATTTATTCTCATTCACTAGATTGTAAGCTCCTGAAAACGGAAACTGTCTGCCCATCATTGTATCCTTATGCCATCCCCAGCCCTTGGCGAAAAGCAGACACTTGAGCATTGCTTGTTGAATGAATGGATAAAATTTTTCTCAGCTGGACTATTATCATGTTTCCTAGGATTTCAATTACTATAAGAATGAAGATGGATGTGAATACAATTATTTAGTATTGTATCAGGTACAAGAAATATTTGACAATAGGAAGAAAACAACCAATTCCACCACAAACCCTACTACTGTAGCCCCAGTAATAAAGACATGATTTGATGCAAGAGAACCAAGTTCTTGTTCTCTTTCTTATAAACATTTAAATTCCAAGTAGTTTCCTAAATCCTAATGCAGACATTTTAGTAGCTAAAAATTTAGGTTGGGGTGGAAATAAGAATTAGATAGGATATTCTATTCTTTTATGTTTATTAATTATATTGTTTTAATAATTATGTTATAAATGACTATGTTTTGAAGTTTAAAAAAATCTAATGTAAAAGCAATATTTTGAATATGTTTCTGTTGGCTTAGTTATTTTCCTTCTGTTATTGAAGGTAAATGGATGATCTAATCCTAATTAAATAAAACATGAATAATTACTTTTTAGATATACATAATGCCAGGTGTTTGAAAAAGCCAATATTCCCTGTGTAAGAAAAATCAGTAGATCTTTGAAGCCATTTAGATTATTTTCCTGGGAGATCTTATGAATGTTCTTCAGCTGTTGCATGGACATTATCATTGATAATCTTTTTCAGAGAATGAATACGCCACTTGTACTCCAAGTATTTATTCATATTAATATTTACTTTGCATCATGTGCTTTTACAGGAATATAAATAGCTCCTAGAAAGAACATCTATCACCTGAGAGCAAAATGAAGATCTTTCTGTTGCTTTCTGCCCTTGGGTTCTGCTGGGCACAGTATAGCCCACATACCCAACAGGGACGCACATCTATTGTCCACCTGTTTGAATGGCGCTGGGTTGATATTGCCAAGGAATGTGAGCGATACTTGGCTCCCAATGGATATGGAGGAGTTCAGGTGAGTTTTGTTCATGGGACCAATTGCATAGTTTGCTATGCTTATAATGAATTGTATTCTGATCAACATCTCTAAAGTGGGTATTGTGGAGTTTTATGTGAATGTATTCTCAATAAAACAGTTTTGTGTAGGAGAAAAAATTTGGTACTTTTGGTGACTTTTTTTTTTGGTTTCTGATAGAATCTTTCCCCAGCAGGATATCTTTAATGTGCTAATAATAGTTTTGTTGTTTCTTTAGAAATGCAGCTACATAAAAGTTGAGAAATACTTGTTGACCAGTTTCTGGAACATTCAATAGTATACCTTAAAGTATAATTTGATACTTATTGATACATTTTATATTTTAGGTCTCTCCACCCAATGAAAACATTGTAGTTACCAATCCTTTTAGACCTTGGTGGGAAAGATACCAACCAATTAGTTATAAATTATGCACCAGATCTGGAAATGAAGCTGAATTTAGAGACATGGTGTCGAGATGCAACAATGTCGGTGTAAGTAAAGTTTCCTTTAAAAATTTGGAGGAAAGTAATTTTTCTGTGTCATCTCTTGCTGTTTTGAGCAGAAAGATTTCCATATTTTAAACTGTTAAATTTCACTCCATACCTTAGCTGTAACTCAAAATTTGCATTGTGCTATGTTCAAATTGCATAAATCTTTTTGTAGCCACAATTTATCTACCAAAGTAGAAATTTGTTAAAGTAGAATTCATTTATTTTTATTAAAAGATTTTATACATTTATTAGAGAGGAAGAGTTACAGACAGTGAGAGGTAAAGACAGAGAGAAAGTTCTTTCTTCCATTGATTCACTCCCCAAATGGCCACAATGGCCAGAACTGTGCTGATCTGAGGCCTGGAGCCAGGAGCTTCTATCAGATCTCCCACACGGGTGCAGGGGCCCAAGGACTTGGTCCATCCTCTACTGCTCTCCTAGGCCACAGCAGAGAGCTGGATTCAAAGAGTAGCAACCAGGACTAGAACCGGTGTTCGTGTGGGATGCCTCGTTACAAGCAAGGGTGTTAACCTGCTGAGCCACAGTACCGGCCCCAGCATAAACAATTTCTTTCTTTCTTTCTTTCTTTCTTTCTTTCTTTCTTTCTTTCTTTCTTTCTTTCTTTCTTTCTTTGACAGGCAGAGTGGACAGTGAGAGAGAGAGACAGAGAGAAAGGTCTTCCTTTGCCGTTGGTTCACCCTCAAGTGGCTGCCACGGCCGGCACGCTGTGGCCAGAGCACCGCGTTGATCCGACAGCAGGAGCCAGGTGCTTCTCCTGGTCTCCCATGGGGTGCAGGGCCCAAGCACTTGGGCCATCCTCCATTTCACTCCCTGGCCACAGCAGAGAGCTGACCTGGAAGAGGGGCAACCGGGACAGAATCCGGCGCCCTGACCCGGACTAGAAACCGGTGTGCCGGCACCGCAAGGCAGAGGATTAGCCTAGTGAGCCATGGCGCCGGCCCCAGCATAATCAATTTCTAAAAACATTTGTCTTTCTAGCAAATGGATTCCCTTTACAATCACTTTTAAATGACTATGTCTCCATCTGAAATTCCTAGGTTTTTTTCAACATTGGTTTTTCATACAAAATAGTTATCTTCCCTCTTTAATGAGGAATGTAATGAGAGACTAATATCTACTATCTTGTTTTCAGGTACTCAGTAAAGGGTAGAGGCTAACTTCTTCTTTTCTAATAATCTCACCTGTCACAATTGAAACCTATTTCTCAAAAATTGCAATTTTTATGTCTTCTTTATTATGACAGTTTCTTATCTATCAAGTTATCATTCATGTAAATACACAGTTGATCAAATGTTGATAAGGGTTGTTGATCCTCAGTTCACATTAGTTTTGTTTCATATTTTACCTTTGTTTTTGTAGAAAATTTATAAAATATCAGAAATAATTTTGAGTTTTATTTGTATGCTGTATTTCATATTCAGTAATGGTTTCGATTAGTGCCTCTCTGTAAGTCAAACTGGAGTGGAAACCTTGTTTTTCAGGTCCGTATTTATGTGGATGCTGTAATTAATCATATGTGTGGAGAAGGTGGAGGTGCAGGAACACACAGTACCTGTGGGAGTTACTTCAATGCTCAAAACAGGGATTTTCCAGCTGTCCCATACTCTGGTTGGGATTTTAATGATGGTAAATGTAAAAGTGGAAGTGGAGGCATTGAGAGCTATCAAGACATTTATCAGGTAATTTCTCAAAAATTAGTAATATGAGTAAAGTATTATCTGTATCTTAAATTAGACACATGTAGTTCATTGAACTCCATTTCAATTATGAGTGTAGATTCTTTGGGAGAACATGTTACCAAGTTTGACTGTTTGAAAATACACACTCAAATCAATATTTGAAAAGTTACCCCAATTAAAAATCTCATCTGCTACATTTCATAAATTCCCCATTTTTATACTAGGAAATTTTTAAAAGATATGTCTGTAGTGTCCAATGCAAAGAAGGCACTATAGATGTATCTGTTGGTGAACCTGTTCATCAAAAACCAAATAGATTCTCAAGTTAAAGGTGATGTTTTATGAATCACAAAATTTCAACCTCAACAGGTCAGAGATTGTCGTCTGACTGGTCTTCTTGATCTTGCATTGGAAAAAGATTATGTGCGTTCCACTCTTGCTGCGTACTTGAACCGTCTCATTGACATTGGTGTAGCAGGGTTCAGACTGGATGCATGTAAGCATATGTGGCCTGGAGACATAAAGGCAGTTTTGGACAAGCTGAACAATCTAAACACAAAGTGGTTCCCTTCAGGAAGTAAACCTTTCATTTACCAAGAGGTATGTATACTTCACGTATACACGTGAAGATAAAATAGTCTAATTAGAAACTAAATAACAGATTTAATTAAATACACAATGTATGGCAGTTGATGATGGGGTCTTTTATATACAGCAGTGTTCTTTAAACTCTTTATCTCGGAGACAGCAATTCTTTCTCACAGTCATTGTATTGGAAGTGCAAACAATTTAAAGAGGCCTCCAAGCCCCCAGGAAACATTATGGAAGGCAGAGAATCAAATAGGTCTTGTCTGAAGCCAGTCTATCTGGGTTGGAATCTTGACTATGCAACTAATAACCTTATGTTTTTTAGGCAACTTTACTAATCTTCCTGAGAACAATTCTTTTCCATAAAGAACTGGGTTAATGATAAAGTTTTTATCTTGGTTGTTTTTGGGGAATTACCAATGAGTTGATATTCATCAAACCCTGAGGATTGTTGTCAGTCAAATAATAAATGCTGTGTTAGTTTGAACTCTTATTATCATTTATGTGGGAGACTAAATTAGGTCGGTATTCTCTCAGGACAACAGATCACCTTGTTATCATTTTTCTTTCAATATTGTAACATACGTGTTATCCAAAAAGTCAGAATCACCCTATGAGCATAACCGTTTTAGACAATTAAAATTACATATTCTTAACCATTTCTCTATCAATGTTAATGTGTTCTCTAAAATGCTTCAATTTCTCATGTAAATAATATTTTCCCCTATATTTCTACTAGGTGATTGATCTGGGTGGTGAGCCAATTAAAAGTAGTGAGTACTTCGGAAATGGCCGTGTGACAGAATTCAAGTATGGTGCAAAACTAGGCACGGTTATTCGCCGGTGGAATGGAGAGAAGATGTCTTACCTAAAGTAAATGACGTATTATTTGTCACTTGAGTCATGTCTCACACCTACTGGTGTTACTGCCTAATGAAAATTATCTTCTTAGAAGCTCCCTATTTTGGACAAATGTCAAAGAGTCAATTATTTTAAGGGTTAGTGTTCCCCAAGCTGCAAGTAATCATCTTTTTTTAAAATTTAGAATGCATATCACAAAGAAGTTTGTCTAGAAACACAATATATTACCTGCATTTTTTTTACATACATGTGATACGAGTATACTAGTGTAATGTTTTCACTTGATCTTAGCCAAAAGGCCGAGAAGTGATAGTGTAATGTTTTCATACATGATAAAATAAAACTGGATTATTAAAATGAACATAACATTTTTAAAGTACTTAAAATGTGGCCACACTATGAATTGAAATGTACCATATCAATTTTTTTGATATACAAAAATGTTTATATATGGAAAATTAGAATTGAAGTCTCATTCTACCCCATTTTGGTAATCTGTATAATGTGATAGGAATGTTGACCTTTCTGAAGCCTATCCAAATTGCAATATACTGAAGCCTCTATAAGAACTATTTAATAACAAAACACATGGTCTCTGTGACAAGAATGGAATATAGGTAATTCACATATGTATCAAAATAGGAAATATTTTAAACCTGCATGTGTATTAGAAAAACTCACAGAATATGCATTTATTTAGAGAAAATTTATTTGACAGTGTTATATAGATACTCAATTGGATTACTCTAAAGCTATTGTAAAGGAGTACTTATATTTACATGTCTTATTACTTTAAAATTAGGAACTGGGGAGAAGGCTGGGGTTTCATGCCTTCTGACAGAGCACTTGTCTTTGTGGATAACCACGACAATCAGCGAGGACATGGCGCTGGAGGAGCATCTATTCTTACCTTCTGGGATGCTAGGTAGGAAACAGAATACGTTTTTAATTTTTAAACCCACTTGTTAACATGGTATCCCATGATAATGTCATTTTGTAACTTTCAGACTGTATAAAATGGCAGTTGGATTTATGCTTGCTCATCCCTATGGAGTCACACGAGTAATGTCAAGCTACCGGTGGTCAAGAAATTTTGTGAATGGACAAGTAAGCTTTAAGTTGTTCAAGATACCTTTTTTCTCTAGAAAAAAGGAAGACTTGTTTTGATTTTACATGAACCTATTGCATTGAAATTTACTCTTTAAATATTTATTAAATATAAACATAATGTAGTACATGGATCTTTGTAATATAGTGGATATTAAAGAAGTAAGTCATGTTTTCCATTTTCGAAAGTGTAGAAACTGTTACAGAAATATGACAAATATTCATTCCCCAGTAAGAAAAAAACATTTAAAAATAAGATAAACATCAGGAAATAAAATATGTGCTTCTCTAACTAAAGGGTTGATATTCTAAATAAAGACAATAGGAGACGTAAGAATCAGGACGGATTGGGTTTGGTATAATAGAAAATAAAAAAGAAAATACACTTTGTTAAAACTGTGAATTATTTGCTATTTGTGTTTCTAATTAAGGATACTAACGATTGGATTGGGCCACCAAACAATAATGGTGTAACTAAGGAAGTGACTATTAATGCAGACACTACTTGTGGCAATGACTGGGTCTGTGAGCATCGGTGGCGCCAAATAAGGTGGGACTATTTATGTTGAGATTTTCTCTAATAGTAAAATGTAAGCTGTAGCAGTGTAAGGATACAACCATTTTAAATGATGCTGTGCTTGCTTTTAGGAACATGGTCATTTTCCGTAATGTAGTCGATGGCCAGCCTTTCAGTAACTGGTGGGATAATGGTAGCAATCAAGTGGCTTTTGGAAGAGGAAACAAAGGATTCATTGTCTTTAACAATGATGACTGGTAAGTAGATGTCAATTTAAGAGTGCAGCTTAAACTTGTGTATTGTTGGTTTATCTGTTTCGTGCTTATTAACTTGTTTTATCTGAAAATTCTTTTAATGTGGTATTTAAGGAAACATAAAGTAGGAAGAAAACAATATCCTGATGGCTCTTACTCCTTTGTTCTCCTCTTTTTATAATGTTTTTTCTTTCAAGAATTATTTTCTGCATCCTTGCAAAATCATGTGCTTATACAATATAAAAATCCAATAAATGCTCACACACACACATAATCTACAAATTCTTAATATAGTTAATGTAGGAGTTTTGCAATCCCATGTAGTCCTGATTATTTTTATCACAGAAAAATTATTCTTTAGTACGGGAATATGATCTTTTTCCCTGGCAGTTTTTCTCCACGCCTCCTCAATATGATTGGTACCCCTTCTTTACTTTTCTATGACAAATTTATATTTTATAGCAAATATGTAAGAAGTATGCAAGCAAATATGTAAGAAGTACCTTATGACTAATGATTTGCTTCTAGAGGTTTTTTTTTTTTTAAACTTTTATTTAATGAATATAAATTTCCAAAGTACAGCTTATGGATTACAATGGCTTTCTTCCCCCCCCATAACGTCCCTCCCACCCTCAACCCTCCCCTTTTCTGCTCTCTTTCCCCTTCCATTCACATCAAGATTCATTTTCGTTTCTCTTTATATACACAAGATCAGTTTAGCATACATTGAGTAAAAATTTCAACAGTTTGCTCCCACACAGAAACATAAAGTGAAAAATACTGTTTGAGTACTAGTTATAGCATTAAATCTCAATGTACAGCACAGTAAGGACAGAGGTTCTACATGAGGAGTAAGTTCACAGTGACTCCTGTTGTTGATTTAACACATTGACACTCTTGCTTATGGCATCAGTAATCACCCTAGGCTCTTGTCATGAGCTGCCAAGGCTATGGAAGCCCCCTGAGTTCACTGACTCTGATCATATTTAGACAAGGCCATGGTCAAAGTGGAAGTTCTCTCCTCCCTTCAGAGAAAGGTACCTCCTTCTTTGATGACCTGTTCTTTCCACTGGGATCTCACTCGCGGAGATCTTTCATTTAGGTTTTTTTTTTTTTTTTCCCCCAGAATGTCTTGGCTTTCCATGCCTGAAATAGTCTCATGGGCTTTTCAGCCAGATCCGCATGCCTTAAGGGCTGATTCTGAGACCAGAGTGCTGTTTAGGACATCTGCCATTCTATGGGTCTGCTGTGTATCTCACTTCCCATGTTGGATCGTTCTCTCCCTTTTTGATTCTATCAGCTAGTATTTTCAGACACTAGTCTTGTTTATGTGATCCCTTTGGTTCTTAGTCCTATCATTATGATCAATTGTGAACAGAAATTGATCACTGGGACTTGTGAGATGGCATTGGTACATGCCACCTTGATGGGATTGAATTGGAATCCCCTTGTATGTTTCTACCTCTACTGTTTGAGGTAAGTCAGCTTGAGCATGTTCCAAATTGCTCATCTCTTCCCTCTCTTATTCCCACTCTTATATTTAACAGTGATCACTTTTCAGTTAAGTTTCAGCACTTAAGAAGAATTGTGTATTGATTACAGTATTCAACCAAAAGTATTAAGTAGAACAAACAAAAAATACTAAGAGGGATAACATATTAAGTTGCTCATCAACAGTCAGGGTGAGGGCTGATCAAGTCACCGTTTCTCATAGTGTTCATTTCACTTTAACAGGTTTCCTTTTTGGTGCTCAGTTAGCTGTCACCTATCAAGGAGAACAAGTGGTATTTGTCCCTTTGGGATTGGCTTATTTCACTCAGCATAATGTTTTCCAAATTCTAACAGGGATCACTTTTCAGTTAAAATTTAAACACCTAAGAATAATTGTGTGTTAATTACAGAGTTCAACCAATGGTACTAGAACAAAAAAAAATACTAAAATGGATAAAGTATTACAGTTCTGAAACTTCTCATTGTTGGCCTTGTATTAGTGATTCTTGAATCCTCTGCCTCTAAAACAGTGATGACCTGACATATAGAATCCCAGCTCGAAATACTTCTTTGTCAGCAGTTGAAATGTCTCAGCCAAGCCAACTTCTACCCATGTTGAACTCACTCTAGCCTAAATTATATTTACTGGCTAAGAAATAAATAACTATATAAATAAGACAAACCTTTCTCCTTTCAACACAGGAGCCCCTAGCTAATTCTTTAATATTGGTTATTTATGTAGTGTAAAACCAAATTATTCAGGAAAGCTTTATATTCCAAACTAGGTCTTTCACAGAAATGTTAGATTATTTTAACCTCCACACAAATTATTTTTAGCATCTTGAAAAACAAAGAACCTTTTGAAGATAGAATCCCATTTAATTCTTAAAAATGGCAGTAATTTTTTTTTTTTGAAAGGCAGAGTGGACAGTGAGAGAGAGAGAGACAGAGAGAAAGGTCTTCCTTTGCTGTTGGTTCACCCTCCAATGGCCACCGCGGCTGGCACGCTGTGGCCAGAGCACCGCGTTGATCCGACAGCAGGAGCCAGGTACTTCTCCTGGTCTCCCATGGGGTGCAGGGCCCAAGCACTTGGGCCATCCTCCATTGCACTCCCTGGCCACAGCAAAGAGCTGACCTGGAAGAGGGGCAACTGGGACAGATTCTGGCTCCCCGAGTGGGACTAGAACCCGGTGTGCTGGCGCCACAAGGCAGAGGATTAGCCTAGTGTGCCGCGATGCCAGCCTGGCAGTATTTTCTTAAATTCTGTTGAAGAAAAATTTAATATATTTATATTTACCAGTTAGTATTTATATAAAGGTGGCAATTTCTGCAAATCTTTACTTATATTCTTCAGCCTTCGTCTTTCAGTGACATTCTCTTCTGAGTACATAATTCCTGGTTCTTCTGCTAGAAGTCCTTTGGTCCTGAGAGCGCTTTTCACATATAGTGGAATTGTGGTTTTTTTGGATATTTTTCTTATTGAAACTTTGACTACTTAGAGTTATTTGGCACAAAGTTAATTATTTGCTTGGGAGATGGTCTGCATTTTTGCATTTAATTACAGTGAACTGAAAGTAAATGTTCAATTTTATGTTACAGGTCATTATCTTCAACTTTGCAAACTGGTCTTCCTGGTGGCACGTATTGTGATGTCATTTCTGGAGATAAAAGTGGTAACAGTTGCACAGGAATTAAAGTCTCTGTTTCCAGTGATGGCAAAGCTTACTTTTCTATTAGCAACTCTGCTGAAGATCCATTCATTGCAATTCATGTTGGTGCAAAATTATAAAATTCAAATAAAGTGAATTCAGCAAAGCAATGACTGTGTTCCATTTCCTCATTAATCTTTAGTAGAATCTGTAATAACTAGGGGGTAGCATGGGGCAATGGGTTAATTTGCCATTTGTGATGCTGGCGTTCCATACAGGAGTGCCTTGCAGGTCTCGGCTGCTCTGTTTATTATCTGGTTTCCTGTAATGTGCCTAGAAAAGCAGTGGAAGGTGGCCTATATCCTTTGTTGACTGCCATCCAATGGTGGACACTTCTTGTTTTGGCTTGTCTCAGAACTAGCTGTTGTGGACATTTGGTCAGTGACAGCGGAAGGAAGCGCGCGTTCTCTCTCTCTCTCTGTGTTTATGTGTGTGTGTGTGCATGTGTGTGTTTCTCTTTCTACCCTTTTGATTTGTATCTGTCACTCTTTCTTTCAAATAAATAAATAAATAAATACTCTTTTTAAAAAGCTATAAGTATCCAAATTGAAAAATTTATAAAAGCATAAAAAATTCCACAATATAAATGAAATAATTGCAGTTAACATGCTGGATATTTTAAATCACTTTAATCTATTTTCAACAGAATGTCTAAGAATGCAGAATGATATCCTGAGAAATACAGTTGTCATTAATCCTATTTTTCGTGCTATATGTCTCTAATTTATGTCTGTATCTATAATAGAGTACTTTTATCAATTACTTAGAGAGAGTTGGTATAGTAATGATTATATGGAAATAAAGTCTGTATTGTTTGTGCAAAGTGAAAACACTGTTGTAGAGCTGAATAATAGAAGAAATCTAAATTACACAATGTATCATGTTTAATTAACAGGAATAATTTAGTTATATTCTCTTTTTCATTTTCTTCTGAATGGCTTTGACTTACGATTGTTTGGCTTTTTACTCCTCTTATTCTCTAACATTGATGTTCATCTAGGACCTTTGTGACATGTCCTCTGAATTTTCTTCCTAATCCACTAGTATTTTTTTTATTTATATGAATCTCATAAATACAACATTAGGAATGTAATAATTCTTTTTTAAATATCAAACTATATTTTGTTCTGGACATTTTTCAGATCTCATTCAAATTACAGTTGGCAAAGCAATACAATTCAAAGGGAAACTGCAACAACATCTGCAAAAATGTGCCTAGAAAGGACAACATGGTCATGGGCACAAATCTTTGTGATGTGCAAAAATACATCATAAGTGTAATTCACATCATCCAGGACAGCATAGAACATCCATATCAGTCTTCCTTACACAATATTCATGAAAACTGAAAATAAAGAGGAACACAGTAATTCTTACCCACACTCCCACCCCCTCACCTACCCTATCCACCTTCCCATGCATTCTCCCAACCCTCTGTCTCCTGCTTCTCCTGTTTAGTCCAAGAAAGGAAAAGGAAAAAAAAGAAAGGAAAAAAAAAAGAGAAAAAAATAAGATAAAAAACCTTTAAAACTGCCCCTCAACTTCTAGACAAGGGCTGTTCAATGTTATTTCTTCTCAAAGGTGATTTCACTTTTTTGACTTCGTCTTTTTCCTTTCTTCCTCCTCCTTCTTTCCTTGTAGAAACTTACTTGTCTTTAAAGAAGAATCCAAGAATGATACATCTTTTATGAGTTCTTAGACATACCTAATTTATGATACTTAAAAATATACTCCAATTAATAAACTAAAATAAAGTGATTCTTGAGAGTAAGTATTACTATTAAGTCTCATGATATAGTTCTTTGAGAACATGGGTCCTGCTGAGGAAGTTAGTGCACAGTGGCTCTTGTTGTTTAAATACAATTTTTTAAAAAAAGATTTATTTATTTATTTGAAAGTTAGAATTACAGAAAAAGAGAAGTAGAGGCAGAGAAGGAGAGAGATCTTCCATCTGCTGGTTCCCTCCCCAAATGGCCACATAGGTTGGAGTTGCGTCAATCTAAAGTCAGAAACCTAGTGGGCAGAGCCAAGATGGCAGAATAGTGAGGGTGCGCACTGATAGTCCAGGAAAAGATAGTTTAATAAAAGTGCAGTTACTGTAGTATCAGGGAAAGGCTCGGGAAAAAAATTGCAGAGGAAACACTTGCGGATCTAGGAGATGTGACATGGAGAACCTACAGGGAGAGCAAGGACACCCACAACTCGGAAGCCCAGCCTCAGAGTCTGCACACCAGTGCTGGAAGGGGAGGTGAGACAAAAACCTCGGTAGCCCGAGACATTTGCAGGAAAATGGAAGAAAGAGCCTAGAGGGAACAAGACTTGAAGCCCCGCTGGGGAAAGTTCACCAGGCTGACTGGAGGAGAGAAAAAAATGAATAAATTAGGGGAACTGGCCCGGACACTAGCCTCTCTCTCCACTCACCTTACAAAGTCAAGCAAGACAAAGAGCAGGTGCCATTTTGGACATACGTAAAGTGGCGCCCACCATCAGCCAAGCAGAAAAACCTGACTCTGGTGGGGAGAAATAACAGGAGATTAGGACTAGTGAAGGTATGGAACTAATGAACTGAGACTGTGAAAATATGAGGGTGGGCGAGAGAACTCACAGAGTACACAAACTCGGTAATGTTGGCAACCTGATGGGAGACTGCAGAGAAATTGGAGACCACACTGAGGCCTGCATAGATACTTTGTGTGGTCCTTGCGGGTAGAACAGAGGAATACACACAGGGGCCAGATTCCATAGATCGACTACCCTCAATTCCACTCAACTGTGTGGAATTACTTCCCTTTTAAGTCAAAAGAAAAAAAAGAGAGAGAGAGAGAGCAAGCAAGAGAGAACATTTCTTCTATGACGCAGTATTCATTCAGGAGCATGTTGTTCAGCCTCCATGTGTTTGCATATGCTCTAGGGAATCCTGAGTTGCTAATTTCCACCTTCATTCTGCTGTGGTCTGAGAAGCTGCATGGTATTATTCTAATTCTTTCAAATTTACTGAGACTTGCTTTATGGCCTAGTATGTGGTCAATCCTAGAGTAGTTACATGCACTGATGAGTAGAATGTAAAATCTTTAAATGTAGGATTGAAAGTTCTGTAGATATTTGTTAGATCCATTTGGGCTATAGTGTCAATTAAATCTGCTGTTTCCTTGTTGATCTTCTATCTGCTTGATCTGTCGATTTCTAAGCGTGGAATATTGAAGTCCCCGAGTACTATTGTATTGGAATCTAAGTCTCCCTTTAAGTCCCTTAACATATCTTTTAAATAAACTGGTGCCTGTAATTAGGTGCATATACATTTATAATAGTTACATCTTCCTGTTTAATTGAACACTTCATCATTATATAGTGCCTCCCTTTGTCTCTCTTAACAGTTTTTGTATTAAAGTTTATTTTGTCTGATATTAATATGGCCACACCTGCTTTTTTTTGGTTTCTGTTGGTATGGAATATCTTTTTCCAGCCTTTCACTTTCACTCTGCATGCATCTTTGTTGGAAAGATGTGTTTCTTGTAAGTAGCAAATAGATGGGTTTTGTTCCTTAATCCATTCAGCCAGTCTGTGTCTTTTAACTGCAGAGTTGAGGCCATTAACCTTCAATGTGACTATGGATAAGTAGTGACTTTGCCCTGCCATTTTCCTAAAGATGTTTTATAGTGTATGCTTTGAACTTCCTGGCATTTTTTTACTGTGAGGTTTTCTTCCTTTACCTTCTTTCATATTGATGCCCGTATTTCTGTGTTTCTGTGTGTAGCACATCTTTAAGCATCTTTTGCAGGGCTGGACAAGTGGCGACAAATTCTTTCAATTTCTGTTTGCTATGAAAGGTCTTTATTTCACCTACATTCACAAATGAGAGCTTTGCAGGATATAATATTCTGGGCTGGTATCAGTTTTTCTCTCTCAGTACCTGGGCTATATCTTGCCCTTTCCTCCTAGCCTGTAGGGTCTGATGAAAAGTCTGCTGTGAGTCTGATTGGAGATCCTCTGAGAGTAATGTGACATTTCTCTCTTGCACATTTTAGGATTTTTGCTTTATGTTTCACTTGGTGAGTTTGATTACAGCATGTCATGTTGTGATCTCTTTTGGTCATGTTTATTAGGGGTTCTATGAGCTTGTTGTACTAGGATGTCTCTGTCCTTCTCCAAACCCGGGAAGTTTTCTGCTAGTGTCTCACTAAATAGGCCTTCTAATCCGTTCTCCCTCTCCATGCCTTCAGGAACTCCTAGAACCCGATGTTGGTTTTTTTATAGCATCCTGTAGATTCCTGACAATATTTTTTTTAACTTTTATTTAATGAATATAAATTTCCAAAGTACAGCTTATGGATTACAATGGCTTTCTTCCCCCCCATAACTTCCCTCCCACCCACAACCCTCCCCTCTCCCACTCCCTCTCCCCTTCCCTTCACATCAAGATTCATTTTCGTTTCTCTTTATATACACAAGATCAGTTTAGTATATATTAAGTAAAGATTTCAACAGTTCGCACCCACATAGAAACACAAAGTGAAAAATACTGTTTGAGTACTAGTTATAGCATTAAATCACAATGTACAGCACAGTAAGGACAGAGGTTCTACATGAGGAGTAAGTTCACAGTGACTCCTGTTGTTGATTTAACACATTGACACTCTTGCTTATGGCATCAGTAATCACCCTAGGCTCTTGTCATGAGCTGCCAAGGCTATGGATGCTTTTTCAGTTCACCGACTCTGATAATACTTAGACAATGTCATAGTCAAAGTGGAGGTTCTCTCCTCCCTTCAGAGAAAGGTATCTCCTTCTTTGATGACCCGTTCTTTCCACTGGGATCTCACTTGCAGAGATTTCATTTAGGTCATTTTTTTTTTTTTTTGACAGAGTGTATTGGCTTTCCATGCCTGAAATAGTCTCATGGGCTTTTCAGCCAGATCTGCATGCCTTAAGGGCTGATTCTGAGGCCAGAGTGCTGTTTAGGACATCTGCCATTCTATGGGTCTGCTGTGTATCTCACTTCCCATGTTGGATTGTTCTCTCCCTTTTTGATTCTATCAGCTAGTATTTGCAGACACTATTCTTGTTTAAGTGATCCCTTTGACTCTTAGTCCTATCATTACGATCAATTGTGAACAGAAATTGATCACTGGGACTTGTGAGATGGCATTGGTACATGCCACCTTGATGGGATTGAATTGGAATCCTCTGGTATATTTTTTAGATTTCTAATTTCCTCTTTTTTTCTTTGGTTTGACTGTATACTTTCCTGTGCTCTGTCTTCTAAGTCTGATATTCTCTCTTCTGCTTCACTGATTCTGTTTTTAAGGCTCTCTAATGCATTTGTCATTTGATCTATTGAATTCTTCATTTCATTATGATTTCTCTGCACTATCACAGTTTTATGTTCTACTAGTTTCTTCATTTCATTTTTATTCCTCCTTAATATTTCATTTTCATGAGAGAGATTTTCTATCTTGTCCATTAAGGATTTCTGTAGTTCAATAATTTGTTTTTAGAACTTCTGGATGTTCTTATCATCAATTTTTTGAAATCTGTTTCTTGCATTTCTTCCCTCTCATAATCTTCATAATCTTGAATTGGGGTGTCTTGTTCATTTGGGGGTGTCATAGTGTCTTCCTTGTTCTTATTTCCTTGGTTTCTGCGTTTGTTGCTTGGCATTGTGGAGATATTCTTTGCTTTCTTCTTTTTTTTTCCATCGCTGTGATGGGTTTTCTCGGTATACTATGACCCTAGATTATGTGGACTGTCTGCTTTTGATGGATCCTTTGAGGCTAGTGATGGTTGTGGCCAGCGAGCTCTGTCAGTTCTGGTTCTTCAGGGTAAAGGGTGTGCTAAAGTTGACACACCCAAGTTCGGCTTGTAAATCTCTCTCTCTCTCTCTTTTTTTATTCAGAAGGGAAGTAAATCCGCACAGCTGAGCGAAGTTGAACGCAGTACTGAGCTCTGAGATCTGCTCCTTGTGGGTATAATATTTGTCTGCTCTGTCCCAAGGACCACACAAAGGATCTGTGCAGTCTTCAGTGTAAGCTGAAATTCCTCTGCAATCCCCTACTGGCTTGCCAAGGTTACCAAGATTGTGGTGTCTCCCAGCAAGAGTACTCATGTCTCAGGTACTCTGTGAGTCCTCTCACACACTCGCAGTGTTTTTTTCTTTTCTTTCACAGTCTCAGTTCATTAGTTCCACACATTCACTAGTTCCTAACCTCCTGTTTCTTTGCCCCACCAGAATCAGGTTTTTCTGCTTTGCTGATGGCGGGCACAGCTTTTATATATGTTCAAAATTGCACCTGTACTTTGTCTTGCTTGCCTTTGTAAGGTGAGTGGAGAGAGAGAATTGTGTTTGTACCAATCCCTTTTATTTATTTATTTATTTTCTCTCCTCTAGTTAGGCTGGTGGACTTTCCCCCACTGGCCTTCAAGCCTCGTTCCCTCTAGGCTCTTCCTGCCACTTCCCCGCCAGTGTCTCGGGCTACTGACATTTTGCCTCACCTCCCTTTCCAGCGCTGGTGCGTAGACTCAGTGGCTGGGGTCCCGAGCCATAGGTGCCCATGCCCTCCACGTAGGTCCACCATGTCCCACTAGTTCTGGAAGAGTTTCCTCTGCAGTTTTTTTACCTAACTCTTCCCTGAAACTACAGTATCTCCACTTTTATTAAATATCTTTTCCCAGACTATCAGTGTGCTCCCTCCCTATTCTGCCATCTTGGAGGAAGCCTCCATTTTGATTTCTCTTTAAGATCTCAATTTCATGGGAGAAATTTCCTTTCATATCATGTATAGAATTCATCAGTTCCTGCATTTGCTTCTCATTTCTTCTAAGTAATCCTATGATCAATATTTTGAGTTCCATATCTGGCATTTTTCAGTCTCTTCATATTCACAATTAAGTATTAAATGTTGTATTCTTCAGGGGAACTCATGTAGTGTTCATTATTCTTGTTTCTTGAATTGATGCATTTATTATTCAGTATTTGTGGAATACTCATTGGTTTTTCTTTGTTTCTTCTCTATTTTATATTTGTACTACACCTCTGTGGATTAGTGGAGAGCTTACTTTTTCAATGAATAACTAGAGACATGTGGTGAGTATGGCCAGGGAGCTCCGGTTTGAAGATAGTGTCTAAGGTGACAGCCAGCTTGGGCACGGAAATCTCTCTCTTTCTCTCTCTCTCTTCCTTTTTTAATCCTAGGGAAGGTTTGTTCTGCTCTATTGGCATAGACTCAGCTCACCCTCTGTCCTCAAGACCAGTGCCTTTTGTTAGCCCCAGTGGATATAATCATCTGCGCTTCACAAAAACCACAGAATATATCTGTGCAGTCCTTGGTTAAGCACAGATTTCACAGCAGTGTTCTTCACCAGTGACCACTGGGCCTTGGAACATGTGGAGACTCCCATAGTGACTGCCCAAAGTTTTAGCACACCCTGAGTCCTCCCATGAAAACTCACTGTTTTCGCAGTCCTAGTACACAAGCCTTCCACAGTCATGAGAATCAGCCCTCTGTCAGTTCTTCCTGCCAGACACAGGAGTCTCCACTCGGCTGGTTGCTGGGCATGGACAGCAGCTGGTGCAGCTGTTATATATGTCCAAAATGATGCCGGTTACACTGTTTTCCTCTCCATAGGCTTGTTACATGATTCAGTTACAGGGTGATAAAGGAGTTGGAAATGTGCCTCCCCTTTTTTTCTCCACAAGTTGGGAAGGTACACTATCCCCATGGGGCTCTGAGACGGATTCTCAGGGTTCAACCTGCACCTTTATTGCCAGTGGCTTGGGCTGCTGCAGTCTGGTCTCACCTTACTCTCCAAAGCTGGTGCAGAGGCTCTCGGATGCTGGGTTCCTGAGTTGTGTGTATCCATGCCCTCCACATAGATCCACTGTATCCCTCTAATTTGTGTGGAGTTTCTTCTGCCATTTTCCCATTAACTCTTTCATGAGACTGTACTCTCTCCACTTCTTAAAACTTCCTTCTCCTGGACTATAGCAGTAAGCTCCCTCCCTACTCTGCCATCTTAATACAATCTCCATAGCCTCTTATTCTTTAAGTTTCCTCCTTTAATTCTTTTTATTTAAAGAACTCATTCAATCTGTGTCACTACTGAGGAATTTATCTTGTCTTTCATGCAGAGGATAAAATTCCCTTCTGTGTTGAAAAGGATTATTGTTCATGATTTAATATTCATTTATAAATAAAAACTGAATAACAAGACTTATAATCATAGAATGTGACTGACCTCAAAGGGCAGTCCAGGTGGATATCAGCGCAGTATCAGTCCAAAGTAAGTTAAAAATGATTATGATTATTGCTATTAACCTTGCACATAAAATTCACTCAAAGATCTCTACGATGAAAATTACAAAACCTTAAAGAAAGAAATAGAAGAGGATACCAAAAAATGGAAAAATCTTCCATGCTCATGGATTGGAAGAATCAATATCATCAAAATGTCCATTCTCCCAAAAGCAATTTATAGATTCAATGCAATACCAATCAAGATACCGAAGACCTTCTACTCAGATCAGGAAAAAATGGTGCTGAAATTCATATGGAGATGCAGGAAACCTCGAATAGCTAAAGCAATCTTGTACAACAAAAACAAAGCTGGAGGCATCACAATACCAGATTTCAGGACATACTACTGGGCAGTTGTAATCAAAACAGCATGGTACTGGAACAGAAACAAATGGATAGACCAATGGAACAGAATTGAAACACCAGAAATCAATCCAAACGTCTACAGCCAACTCATAGTTGATTAAGGATCCAAAACCAATACCTGGAGTAAGGACAGTCTATTCAAGAAATGGTGCTGGGAAAATTGGATTTCCACGTGCATAATCATGAAGCAAGACCCCTACCTTTCACCTTAACAAAAATTCACTCAACAGGGATTAAAGACTTAAATCTACGACCTGACACCTTCAAATTATTAGAGACCATTGGAAAAACCCTGCAAAATATAGGTACCGGCAATGACTTCTTGGAAAACACCCCAGAAGCACAAGCAGTCAAAGCCAAAATTAACTTTTGGGATTGCATCAAATTGAGAAGTTTCTGTACTGCAAAAGAAACAGTCAGGAAAGTGAATAGGCAACCAACAAAATGGGAAAATATATTTGCAAACTAAGCAACTGATAAAGGGTTGATAACCAGAATCTACAAAGAAATCAAGAAACTCCACAACATCAAAACAAACAACCCACTTAAGAGATGGGCCAAGGACCTCAATAGACATTTTTCAAAAGTCGAAATCCAAATGGCCAACAACACATGAAAAAATGTTCAAGATCACTAGCAATCAGGGAAATGCAAATCAAAACCACAATGAGGTTTCACCTCACCCCGGTGAGAATGGCTCACATTCAGAAATCTGCCAACAATAGATGCTGGAGAGGATGTGGGGAAAAAGGGACACTAACCCACTGTTGGTGGGAATGCAAATTGCTTAAGCCACTATGGAAGTCAGTGTGGAGATTCCTCAGAAACCTGAATATAACCTTACCATTCAACCCAGCCATCCCACTCCTTGGAATTTACCCAAAGGAAATTAAATTGGCAAACAAACAAGCTGTCTGCACCTTAATGTTTATTGCAGCTCAATTCACAATAGCTAAGACCTGGAATCAACCCAAATGCCCATCAACAGTAGACTGGACAAAGAAATTATGGGACATGTACTCTATGGAATACTATACAGCAGTCAAAAACAATGAAACCCGGACATTTGCAACAAGATGGAGGAATTTGGCAAACATGCTGAGTGAATTAAGGCAGTCCCAAAGGGACAAATATCACATGTTCTCCCTGATCAGCGACAACTAACTAAGCACCAAAGGGGAAACTTGTTGAAATGAAATGGACACTATGAGAAATAGTGACTTGATCAGCTGTTGTACTGACGGTTGATGTACAATGTAATACTTTATCCATTTTAGTATTTTTTTTTGTTCTAGTACCATTGGTTGAACTCTGTAATTAACACACAATTATTCTTAGGTGTTTAAATTTTAACTGAAAAGTGATCCCTGTTAGAATTTGGAAAACATTATGCTGAGTGAAATAAGCCAATCCCAAAGGGACAAATACCACTTGTTCTCCTTGATAGGTGACAGCTAACTGAGCACCAAAAAGGAAACCTGTTAAAGTGAAATGAACACTATGAGAAACGGTGACTTGATCAGCCCTCACTCTGACTGTTGATGAGCAACTTAATATGCTATCCCTCTAAGTATTTTTTTTGTTTGTTCTACTTAATACTTTTGGTTGAATACTGTAATCAATACACAATTCTTCTTAAGTGCTGAAACTTAACTGAAAAGTGATCACTGTTAAATATAAGAGTGGGAATAAGAGAGGGAAGAGATGAGCAATTCGGGACATGCTCAAGCTGACTTACCTCAAACAGTAGAGTTAGAAACATACAAGGGGATTCCAATTCAATCCCATCGAGGTGGCATGTACCAATGCCATCTCACAAGTCCCAGTGATCAATTTCTGTTCACAATTGATCATAATTATAGGACTAAGAACCAAAGGGATCACATGAACAAGAGTAGTGTCTGCAAATACTAGCTGATAGAATCAAAAAGGGAGAGAACGATCCAACATGGGAAGTGAGATACACAGCAGACCCATAGAATGGCAGATGTCCTAAACAGCACTCTGGCCTCAGAATCAGCCCTTAAGGCATGCGGATCTGGCTGAAAAGCCCATGAGACTATTTCAGGCATGGAAAGCCAAGACACTCTGGGAAAAAAAAAAAAAAAAAAAAAAAAAAAAAAAACCTCAATGAAAGATCTCCGCAAGTGAGATCCCAGTGGAAAGAACGGGTCATCAAAAAAGGAGGTACCTTTCTCTGAAGGGAGGAGAGAACTTCCACTTTGACCATGGCCTTGTCTAAATATGATCAGAGTCAGTGAACTCAGGGGGCTTCCATAGCCTTGGCAGCTCATGACAAGAGCCTAGGGTGATTACTGAGGCCATAAACGAAAGTGTCAATTTGTTAAGTCAACAACAGGAGTCACTGTGCACTTACTCCTCATGTAGGATCTTTGTCCTTAGTATGCTGTACATTGAGATTGAATGCTATAACTAGTACTCAAACAGTATTTTTCACTTTATGTTTCTGTGTGGGAGCAAACTGTTGAAATCTTTACTCAATGTATGCTAAACTGATCTTGTGTATACAAAGAGAAACGAAAATGAATCTTGATGTGAATGGAAGGGGAAAGAGAGCGGGAAAGGGGAGGGTTGCGGGTGGGAGGGACGTTATGGGGGGGAAGCCATTGTAATCCAAAAGCTGTACTTTGGAAATTTATATTCATTAAATAAAAGTTTAAAAAAATTGACTCAGATATTAGATCAATATAGATAAGAACTTCCACAAAACGCTTACATTCAATAAGCTAAGTGTTTAAATAGATCATTTCTGTATTATAAAGAAAAAAACAAGACAGATTTTGCAAAAGATAGAAAAATGTCTATTCACAAAGACAATTTTTATACTATTGATAGTTTGTATTAATAAATATATCAAGGTATAAACTTTAATTTTGAAAGTAATTTGAAAAAATTTCAGAGATAGATTAAATGAGTCTCAATCATTTTTGTTTTGTTTGAATTTCCCAGTTTCATTTTTAAATGACTCATGCAACTTTGAAAGGCAAATATAAGAAAAATGTCTAGATGAAAAAATGTGCTTTTCAATTTGTTGCTGAGAATCATGAAATTTCGGGAGAAATTATTTAAGAGCTCCAAGGAAAACAATGGAAAAAAAAGACAGCTGAAGAAGTGAGTTATTAAAAGCTTTTTAAAGGTCTTCCACAAGAAATTGAACAGATGGCTAAATACACAGTCTGTTTGCACTATTTTGTCCTTGATCATAAACTCTGAAATGAAAAATAAAGAGATGTTTGGCTCAGACTCATTCAAATATATGATTCTAGGTAGAAATGTATGCATCGAAAGGTTTTAGCTATAAAGAGACTGCTTAAACTTTCATGAAAAATGATATCCATTATTTCCCTCAAAATCAAATTTGCCAAATGCAACTCACATTTTTAAAGATCTTTAAAGACTTTTTGAGTCACAAAATGATTATATTTCCATAGGAATTCCATCAGAGGACACTTTTAAGAAACCTCAGTTAGCTTAACTATAATATGAAATTAATGTCTACTCTTTTCATTTGCTGTATTAAATGATAAATTTTATATAATGTGCTAAGCAATGTTTCAAGCTAAATACATACTATCTTGTCTCTTCAGTAACATGTGTCTTTTTTTGGAATACTAAGAATTAGCAATCTGATACTCTCATAATACCTAATACAAAGAAAATCAAATCAAAATCATTGGACCAGGAATAGGAAGTAATTTTACAATTAGCTCTTTGTGAGATCTTGCCATGTTCAATTTATTCCTTTAGGGGAAATGTAACTTACAGAAAATTCCTGTTTTGAGTCCAGTATTGATTCTAATTCATTTCTACATCATATGATTCATAGGAATTTCTCACTCAAGTCTCAGCCTCAGTTTTGCATGTTATCAGGTATGTTATGGGTGTTCTAGGGCCACAAGTAAAGATTAAGTAAATTTATACGTTACTACGAAGACCCACAATCCAACACATGTGTATGAGTTCACAGCACTTTTTTAGGTGCTTTGAGATGTATTACTCATGCTTGAGTACAAAAAACACTAAAATACAGGAAGATAGGGGCCAGTGTTGTGGCACAGCTGGTTAAGCTGGCATCCAGTGTTGGAGTGCTGCTTCAAGTCCCAGCTGCTCTGTTTCTGATCCACTTCCCTGCTAAAGTGCCTGGGAAAGCAATGGCTGATGGCCCAATTTCTTCATCGCCTGTACCAGGGAGTGAAAAAGTGTTTGGAAAAATTTTTCACTCTCCTATTCCACTTCCTTTCTCTTTCTCTCTGTTTCTCTATGTGTGTTTGTGAGCCTAATTCTGTGTCTCTTAAACTGCCTATCAAATAAATAAAATAAAGCTTTAAAAATACATGGAAAATAAAGGGATACATAAGAAAGTATGGAAAGTAGCTCATTTGGGTTATTGGATCTCAAACGGAGGGATAGTGAATATACTGACATAGAATGAAAAAGCTTTGTAGAAAAGGAAATTTTTGATATCAACAAGACCAATATGGCTGGCGCTGCAACTCACTAGGCTAATCCTCTGCCTGTGGTGCCAGAACCTCAGGTTCTAGTCCCGGTTGGGACGCCGGGTTCTGTCCCAGCTGCTCCTCTTCCAGTCCAGCTATGTGCTGTGGCCTGGGAAGGCAGTGGAAGATGGCCCAAGTGCTTGGGCCCTGCACCTGCATGGGAGACCAGGAGGAAGCACCTGTCTCCTGACTTCAGATTGGCACAGTGCACCGGCTGTAGTGGCCATTTAGGGAGTGAAGTGATGGAAGGAAGATCTTTCTCTCTGTCTCTGTCTTACTCTGCCTGTCAAAAACAAACAAACAAACAATAAAAGACCAACTTATAAGGAAGAGATTTTAGAGGAGAATATTTCAGAATGAAGAAATAGTATTACAAAAACAGCAAGAAACAAATGAGCTTATTTGGCATAGAATAGATAAAATTTTTAATAAGTTTGAAAAAATGGGTTTATGGGAGGCTAGTGAAAAAAGCATTGAAAATTTATGAGACCAAAACCAGAAGACTTTGCTGTTGTTTTGATATGATCATACCTACAATGCGACTTCTAAATATAATGGATCTCTATTTACATCAGATAAACGTATGTTATCACTGGAATGTATCGGAACTAATTATAAATACAGTTTATACTTTAGTGTATGTATCTTCACAGTCTGCTTACCTCTTTTCCTAAGACTTATAATGTAATTGAAAGTGAATGCATTTATTGTCCACTAGCACATAGGACTATAAACCATGAATGAGTTCAATGTGTCATGAACCTGTATTTGCCAATGATCACTCCAGGTTTCTATTGTCAGGTGTTCAAATAATTAATTTTTTTAAAATTTTATTTAATGAATATAAATTGCCAAAGTACAGCTTATGGATTACAATGGCTTTCTTCCCCCCCATAACGTCCCTCCCACCCGCAACCGTACCCTTTCTCATTCCTTCTCCCCTTCCATTCACATCAAGATTCATTTCATTTCTCTTATATACAGAAGATCAGTTTAGTATATATTAAGTAAAGATATCAACATTTTGTACCCACATAGAAACACAAAGTGAAAAATACTGTTTGAGTACTAGTTATAGCATTAAATCACAATGTATGACACATTAAGGACTGAGATCCTACATGAAGAGTAAGTGCACAGTGACTCCTGTTGTTGACTTAACTCTTGTTTATGGCATCAGTAATCTCCCTAGGCTCCAGTCATGAATTACCAAGGCTATGGAAGCCTTTTGAGTTCACCGACTATGATCATATTTAGACAAGGTCATAGTCAAAGTGGAAGTTCTCTCCTCCCTTCAGAGAAAGGTGCCTCCTTCTTTAATACCCGTTCTTTCCACTGGGATCTCACTCGTGGAGATCTTTCATTTAGGTCATTTTTTTTTTTCCCCAGAATGTCTTGGCTTTCCATGCCTGAAATACTCTCATGAGTTTTTCAGCCGGATCTGAATGCCTTAAGGGCTTATTCTGAGGCCAGAGTGCTGTTTAGGACATCTGCCATTCTATGGGTCTGCTGTGTATCTCACTTCCCATGTTGGATCGTTCTCTCCCTTTTTTGTTCTATCAGCTAGTATTTGCAGACACTAGTCTTGTTTATGTGATCCCTTTGGTTCTTAGTCCTATCATTATGATCAATTGTGAACAGAAATTGATCACTTGGACTAGTGAGATGGCATTGGTACATGCCACCTTGATGGGATTGAATTGGAATCCCCTGGTATGTTTCTAACTCTACCATTTTGGCCAAGTCAGCTTGAGCATGTCCCAAATTGTACATCCCTTCCCTCTCTTATCCCCACTCTTATATTTAACAGGGATCACTTTCAAGATAAATTTCAACACTTAAGAAGAATTGTGTATTAATTACAGAATTAAACCAATAGTATTAAGTAGAACAGACAAAAAATACTAAGAGGGATAACATATTAAGTTGTTCATCAACAGTGAGAGCAAGGGCAGATCAAGTCACCGTTTCTCATAGTGTTCATTTCACTTTAACAGGTTTCCTTTTTGGTGCTCAGTTAGTTGTCGCCGATCAGGGAGAACATGTGCTATTTGTCCCTTTGGGACTGCCTTAATTCAGTCAGCATGATGGTTTCCAAATTCCTCCATCTTGTTGCAAATGTCCAGATTCATTGTTTTTGACTGCTGTATAGTATTCTATAGAGAACATATCCCATAATTTCTTTATCCAGTCTACTGCTGATGGGCATTTAGGTTGATTCCAGGTCTTAGCTATTGTGAATTGAGCTGCAATAAACACTAAGGTGCAGACAGCTTGTTTGTTTGCCAATTTAATTTCCTTTGGGTAAATTCCAAGGAGTGGGATGGCTGGGTTGAATGGTAGGGTTATATTCAGGTTTCTGAGGAATCTCCACACTGACTTCCATAGTGGCTTAAGCAATTTGCATTCCCACCAACAGTGGGTTAGTGTCCCTTTTTCCCCACATCCTCTCCAGCATCTATTGTTGGCAGATTTCTGAATGTGAGCCATTCTCACCGGGGTGAGGTGAAACCTCATTGTGGTTTTGATTTGCATTTCCCTGATTGCTAGTGATCTTGAACATTTTTTCATGTGTTGTTGGCCATTTGGATTTCGACTTTTGAAAAATGTCTATTGAGGTCCTTGGCCCATCTCTTAAGTGGGTTGTTTGTTTTGATGTTGTGGAGTTTCTTGATTTCTTTGTAGATTCTGGTTATCAACCCTTTATCAGTTGCTTAGTTTGCAAATATATTTTCCCATTCTGTTGGTTGCCTCTTCACTCTCCTGACTGTTTCCTTTGCAGTAGAGAAACTTCTCAATTTGATGCAATCCCAATTAAGACGTTGACTGCCTGCGCATCCAAGGTCTTTTCCAGGAAGTCTTTGCCTGTCCCAATATCTTGCAGAGTTTCTCCAATGCTCTCTAATAATTTGATGGTGTCAGGTCGTAGATTTAGGTCTTTAATCCATGTTGAGTGGATTTTTGTGTATGGTGTAAGGTAGGGGTCTTGCTTCATGCTTCTGACATGGAAATTCAGTTTTCCAAGCACCATTTATTGAATAGACTGTCCTTGCTCCAGGAAATGGTTTTAGATCCTTGATCAAATATAAGTTGGCTGTAGATGTTTGGGTTGATTTCTGGTGTTTCTATTCTGTTCCATTGGTCTATCCATTTGTTTCTGTAGCAGTACCATGCTGTTTTGATTATAACTGCCCTGTAGTATGTCCTGAAATCTGGTATTGTGATGCCTCCAGCTTTGTTTTTGTTGTACAAGATTGCTTTAGCTATTCGAGGTTTCCTGCATCTCCATATGAATTTCAGCACCATTTTTTCCTGATCTGAGTAGAAGGTCTTCGGTATCTTGATTGGTATTGCATTGAATCTATAAATTGCTTTTGGGAGAATGGACATTTTGATGATATTGATTTTCCAATCCATGAGCATGGAAGATTTTTCCATTTTTTGGTATCCTCTTCTATTTCTTTCTGTAAGGTTTTGTAATTTTCATCGTAGAGATGCTTAACGTCCTTGGTTAAGTTTATTCCAAGGTATTTGATTGTTTTTGTAGCTATTGTGAATGGGATTGATCTTAGAAGTTCTTTCTCAGCCGTGGCATTTCCTGTGTACACAAAGGCTGTTAATTTTTGTGCATTGATTTTATACCCTGCTCCTTTGCCAAAATCTTCTATGAGTTCCAAGAGTCTCTTAGTAGAGTTCTTTGGGTCCCCTAAGTAAGGAATCATATCATCTGCAAAGAGGTATAATTTATCTACTTCCTTCCCAATTTGTATTCCTTTAATTTTTTTTCCTTGACTGATGGCTCTGGCTAAAACTTCCAGAACTATGTTGAATAGCAGTGGTGAGAGTGGGCATCCCTGTGTCTGTTACCAGATCTCAGTGGAAATGCTTCCAACTTTTCCCCATTCAATAGGATGTTGGCCGTGGGTTTTTAATAAATTGCTCTGATTGTATTGAGGAATGTTCCTTCCATACCCAGTTTGCTTAGAGTTTTCATCATGAAAGGGTGTTGTATTTTATCAAATGCTTTCTCGGCATCTATTGAGATAATCATATGGTTTTTCTTCTGCAGTCTGTTAATGTGGTGTATCACATTGATTGTTTTGTGAACATTGAACCATCCCTGCATACCAGGGATAAATCGCGCTGGTCTGGGTGGATGATCTTTCTGATGTGTTGTTGCATTCTATTGGTGAGAATTTTATTGAGGATTTTTGCATCTATGTTCATCAGGGATATTGGTCTGTAATTCTCTTTCAATGCTTCATCTTTCTCTGGCTTAGGGATTAAGGTGATGCTGGCTTCATAGAAAGAATTTGGGAGGACTCCCTCTTTTTTGATTGTTCTGAATAGTTTGAGAAGAATTGGAGTTAGTTCTTCTTCAAATGTCTGGTAGAATTCAGCAGTGAATCCATCTGGTCTTGGGCTTTTCTTTGTTGGCAGGGCCTTTATTACTGTTTCAATTTCTGTCTCAGTTATGGGTCTGTTTAGGTTTTCTATGTCTTCCTGGTTCAATTTAGGTAGGTTGCCTGTGTCCAGGAATCTATCCATTTCTGATAGATTTCCCTGTTTGCTGGCATACAAGTCCTTGTAGTAATTTCTGATGATTCTTTTTATTTCTGTGGTGTCTGTTGTTACATTTCCTTTTTCATCTCTGATTTTACTGATTTGGGTCTTTTCTCTTCTTTTTTTAGTTAGTTGGGTCAATGGTGTGTCAATTTTGTTTATTTTTTCAAAAAACCAGCTCCTCGTTTGGCTGATTTTTTGTAATTTTTTTGGAATCAATCCTGTTGATTTCTTCTCTGATTTTAATTATTTCTCTTTTCCTACTAGATTTGGGTCTGGTTTGCTGCAGTTTTTCTAGATCCTTGAGGTGAAGTGAAAGCTCATCTATTTGGTGCCTTTCCAATTTCTTGATGTAGGCACCTATTGATATAAACTTTCCTCTTAACACTGCTTTTGCTGCATCTCATAAGTTTTGGTATGTTGTGCTGTTATCCTCATTTACTTCCAGAAAATTTTTGATTTCTCTTTTAATTTCTTCTATGACCCAGTTTCATTCAGGAGCATATTGTTCAATCTCCATGTGTTTGTGTATGCTCTAGGGATTCCTGAGTTGCTAATTTCCAACTTCATTCCTTTATGGTCTCAGAAGCTGAATGGTATAATTCTAATTCTTTTGAATTTTCTGAGACTTGCTTAATGGCCTACTATGTGGTCAATCCTAGAGAAGGTTCCATGAACTGCTGAGAAGAATGTAAAATTTTAGCAGTAGGATTGAAAGTTCTGTAGTATCTGTTAGATCCATTTGGGCTATAGTGTCATTTAAATCTACTGTCTCCTTGTTGATCTTCTGTCCTGTTTATCTGTCTATTTCTGAGCGTGGAGTATTGAAGTCCCCTAGTACTATTGTATTGGGGTCTAAGTCTCCCTTTAAGTCCCTTAACAAATCTTTTAAATAAACCTGTGCCCTGTAGTTAGTGCATATACATTGATAATTGTTATATCTTCCTGTTGAACTGATCCCTTATCATTATATAGTGCCCCTCTTTGTCTCTCTTAACAGTTTTTGTGGTAAAGTTTATGTTGTCCGATATTAAGATGGCTACGCCCGCTCATTTTTTATTTATGTTGGCATGGAATATCTTTTTCCAGCCTTTCACTTTCACTCTGCATGCATCTTTGTTGGAAAGATGTGTTTCTTGTAAGCAGCAAATAGATGGGTTTTGTTCCTTAACCCAATCAGCCAATCGGTGTCTTTTAACTGGACAGTTCAGGCCATTAATGTTCAATGTGACTAATGATAAGTGGTAACTTTGCCCTGCCATTTGCCAAAGATAAGTTCTAATATATGCTTTGAATTCCCTGTGATCTTTTGCAGTGAGGTTTCCTTCCTTTACCTTCTTTCATATTGATGACTGTGTTTCTGTGTTTCTGTGTGCAACACATCTTTAAGCATCTTTTGCAGGACTGGACAAGTGGCGACAAATTCTTTCAATTTCTGTTTGCTATGAAAGGTCTTTATTTCACCTTCATTCACAAATGAGAGTTTTGCAGGATATAATATTCTGGGCTGGCAGTTTTTCTCTTAGTACCTGGGCTGTATCTCACCATTCCCTCCTAGCTTGTAGAGTTTCTGATGAGAAGTCAGCTGTGAGTCTAATTGGAGATCCTCTGAGAGTAATGTGACGTTTCTCTCTTGCACATTTTAGGATTTTTGCTTTATGTTTCACTGTGGTGAGTTTAATTACAACGTGTCGTGTTGAAGATCTCTTTTGGTGATGTTCATTAGGGGTTCTATGAGCTTCCTGTACTAGGATTTCTCTGTCCTTCTCCAAACCTGGGAAATTTTCTGCTAATATCTCACTAAAAAGGCCTTCTAATCCTTTCTCCCTCTCCATGCCTTCAAGAACTCCTGGAACCCGAATGTTGGGCTTTTTAATAGTATCCTGAAGATTCCTGACAATATGTTTTAGATTTCTAATTTCCTCTTCTTTTCTTTGGTCTAACTGTATCCTTTCCTGTTCTTTGTCTTCTAAGTCCAATATTCTCTCTTCTGCTTCACCCATTCTGTTTTTAAGGCTCTCTAATGCATTTGTCATTTGATCTATTGAATTCTTCATTTCATTATGATTTCTCTGCACTATCACAGTTTTATGTTCTACTAGTTTCTTCATTTCATTTTTATTCCTCCTTAATATTTCATTTTCACGAGAGAGATTTTCTATCTTGTCCATTAAGGATTTCTGTAGTTCAAGAATTTGTTTTTGAAAACTTCTTAATATTTTTATCAATTTTTGAGATCTGCTTCTTGCATTTCTTCTATCTCATCATCTTCATAATGTTGAATTGGGTGTCTTTTTCATTTGGGGGCGTCATGGTGACTTCCTTTTTCTTATTACCTTGGTTTTTGTGTTTGTTGTTTGGCATATTGGAGATATTTGGTTTCTTCACTGTGGTGCTTTTTCTTGTTATACTATGACTCTAGATTAAGTGGACTATCTGTTTTTGATGGAGCCTTAGAGGCTTGAGATGGGTGTGGCCTGAGTGCACTGTTTGGTGTGCCAAAGGTGACACTCCCAGGTTAGGCGTGGTAGATCTCTCTCTCTTTCTTTTTTTGATTCAAAAGGGAAGTAATTCCGCACAGCTGAACGAAGTTGGAGGTAGTTAGCAGGCAAATGATACACCCACAGGAGCCAGATTGGAAACTCTTTCCTAAGGACCACACAGGGAATCGTTTCTGCCCTCAGTGTGGGCTCAGATTCTCCTTCAGTCTCCCACTGGGTTGCCAAAGTTACAGAATTGTAGCTTTCTGGATAGTACTCATGTGAATTCCGTGAGTTCTCTCCCCCACCGTCTCTTTTTTCACAGTCTCAGTTCAGTAGCACCACAAATTCACTAGGTCCTAATCTGTTAATTAACACCCCACCCCCCAGAGTCAGGTCTTTCTGCTAGGCTCAGGGCCGGTGCAGACCTGATGTCGCTCTGCTTATGACGTATTCCAAGATGGTGCCTGCTCTTTGTCTTGCTCGCCTTTGAGAGGTGAGCAGAGAGAGAGAAACCCGTGTCCATATCGGCCCCCTTTTTTTTCTCTCTCTCTCTTCTAGTTAGCCTGGTGAACTTTTCCCCTCAGGGTTGTTCCCTCTAGTCTCCTCTTTCCACTTGCCTGCCAGTGTCTCGGGCTATTGAGGTTCGGCTCACCTTGCGTTCCAGCGCTGGTGTGTTGAGTCTGCTGCTGGTGTCCCGAACTGTGGGCTCCCACGCTCTCCACGCAGGTCCACTGTGAATCACTAGTTTTGGAAGAGTTTCTTCTGCTGTTTCTTCCCCTACTCTCCCTTGAACCTGCAGTATCTCCACTTTTATTAAACTGTCTCTCCCTGGACTATCAGTGTGCTCCCTTCCTATTCCGCCATCTTGCCGCTCTCTACCACTTTTGAAAACTTCTAAATGTTCTTATCATAAATTTTTTGAAATCCGTATCTTGCATTTCTTCTATCGCATCTTAATACTCTTGGATTGGGGTGTTTTGTTCGTTTGGGGGCATCATAATGTGTTCATTGATCTTGTTGCCTCGGTTTCTGTGTTTATTGCTTGGCATTTTGGAGGAATTCTTTGAATTCTTTCCTTACTGTGTTTTTTTTTTTTTCTATTATACTATGCCTGTGTTAAGTGGACTGTCTGCTGTAGGGGGAGCCTTGGAGGCTTGAGATGGGTGTGGTCAGAGAGCTCTGCTTAGTTCTTTAGGGTTAAGGGTGTGCCAAAGGTGACACACTCAGGTTAGGTGTGGTAGATCTATCTCTCTTTTATTTATTTATTTATTTATTTATTTATTTATTTTTTCAGGAGGGAAGTAATATCGCACAGCTGAGCAGAATTGATGGTAGTTAGTTTCCAATCTTTGGCTTCTGTGTGTATAGCATTCGTCTGCTTTTTTTTTCCACAGACCACCCAAAGAATCTGTTCTGCCTTCCGTGTGGGCTCAATTTCTCCTGCAGTCTCCCACCGGGTTGCCAAGGTTAGTGAATTTTAGTGTCTCTGGAGAGTACTCACACGACCTGCATGAGTTCTCTCACCCACCGTCTTTTTTTTCCCGCCTCAGTTCATTAGCTCTGCCCTTTCACTAAATCCTAACCTCCTGGTATTTCACCCTCCCCCCCCCGCCACCCAGAGTCAGGTTTTTCTGTTTGACTGAGTTCCCGCTTAGCTCTGAGTTTGCGCACAGCTCTGACGTCATGCACAGCCCTGAGGATGCACACCTTTTACCTATATCCAGAATGGTGCCTGCTCTTTGTCTCTTGCTCGCCTTTGCAAGGTGGGTGGAGAGAGAAACTCATCCATTCTGGTCCCCCCACCCCTTTTTTTTTTTCTTTTTTCTCTCCTGAAGTTAGTCTGGTGAACTCTCCCCCACGGGGCGGGGCTTCAAGTCTAGTTCTCTCTCTGTCTGCTGTTTCCCCAGCCAACGTCTAGGGTTACTGAGCTCACCTCCCCTTCCAGCGTGGATGTGTAGACTCAGAACCGTGAGCATTGTTGCTCTCCCCGCAGGTCGACTGTGTGACATCCACTAGATCCGGAAGGGTTTCCTCTGCATTTTTCCCCCCGAACCTTTCCCTGTATTTACTGTAATTCCTCTTTTATCAACCTATCTTTTCCCGGACTATCAGTGCGCATCCTCACTATTCCGCCATCTTGGCTCTGCCCACAAATAATTAATTTTGAATAACAACCTGTTTCCTGTTTAGTATTTTTATACTACTGGGAATGGAAATCATAGAACTTTCACTTAATTTAACTGACAGACAAATGACAACTGAAGGATACTATAAACAAAGCCACACAATCTTCTAGGAATTGGTTGTTTCAGAGATACTGCTAAACATATGAAATATTTTTCTATCTCATCAAAATTAATAATATAGTATATTAAAATTAAAATATAGAATTCTATTCATCAAAATATTCTGAAGAATACCAGAGTATGCCACTCTGAAACCTGTCACATTGGCATAAAGATTGTACTGAGCTGACAGCACTTAGCTTTCTGACCTCTGACGTAAATTTTCATTTGTAAAAATGTCTTCCTATTCCAAAAGCCAAAGAAAATGACTACCGGGGCAACTTTTAGGACCTGATGACTCTTAACTGCCTGACAAACATTAATAAACTACACTTATATACCTTACATACTCATATATGTCCTGCCTTCACCTTCCTCACGTAGAAACCTCAAAACCCATTTCCATACAATGGTGTATAAGAACTCAATTCTAACTGCCTCTTGAGAACATTTCTTTGTGACAGCCTATGTGCATGTATATAATTCATCTTTTTTAATGCCCTTTGTCAGTTTAATTTGTAGATTTCCAACCACAGTAGGTTGGAGGGTAGAGGAAAAGTGTGTTTCCTCCCCCATATATTTGCAACCGTGAAGTGATGGGAAGGTCACCCCTCTTGCAGCTGAGTTTAGGAAATATTTGACAAAGCCAGTACATATAAAACCTTCTTATAAAGCGGAGACTGAATCCATTTACTCTAACAGCAGGACCTCAGCCTCTCTGTCTCCCTTAGCCCAGGGTGTCCTTGCCTGTCTTTTACTAAATGGAATTCCTGGAGTTGAGGGAGGGATATAGTTGGCCATACTGGATTCTAATCACCAGACTCCAGAAGTCATATTTCTCCAACAGTTAAAATTTTGTTAGGGAGCATTATCCAGAGGTGTTTGTTTAGGGGAATCTAGGCTCAGGTAAAGAAATTCCTTGTCTGAGACAGAAGGTAACTATCACATACAGGTCACCCCAACCCAGCTGCCAGATCAACTAAGCCCACCTGGCGATCGCAAAAATTCACCAACAAACTAAAGGAAGGTCGTGAGCACCACTGACCAATCAGGAACTTGAACATGAGCTCAACATGCACCTTTTCGCTTCAATTTCCATCAGTAAGAAACTTTATTCCTAACTCCTCAGAGAGTTCAGGAATTAAGCAACAGCTGCCTGCTTCCTTGCTCTGTACTTTGCAATTTGTACCTATTTTCTTGCAACACCCTGATGTCAGTACTTGGCTTTCTGCACTCCGGGTGAGCAGATACGTTTGGGAGTTCTAATGCAACTGCAGCGACTAGTTTGGGGTGTTGTTCAGCAACAGTCAGCCTCCTGGTTTTCTGTCTGCAGTGTCCAATGGAATAAAGACTGTTAACAGTTGCTTTGTCTTTTCCTTTCCAATTTAGATTAGCAAGAGAAAAGCATGTTTAAGAATTGGGTCTTCGATTTATAACTGGTGAATTTCATTTGACTATTTATTGGTTATTGATCCTTTCCCTCTCAGAAGTAGCCTTTGCTTTAATGTGTCTCATTTTGTGTCCTGAGAGTTTAGCATGGTCCGAACCTGGTGAAGGGGTACAGGTTGTACTGTGGGCCTGCCCTGCGTCAGATTGAGGGTCCAGAGAATTTTTTTAAAAGATTTATTTATTTATTTGAAGTCAGAGTTACAAAGAGAGAGAAGAAGTGGCAGAGATAGAGAGAGAGAGAGAGAGAGAGAGAGAGGAGAGAGAGGTCTTCCATTCCACTGGTTTACTCTCCAATTGTCCGCAACGGCTAGAGCTGAGACAATCCGAAGGAAGAGCCAGGAGCTTCTTCCAGTCTCCCAAGCAAGTGCAGGGGCCCAAGGACTTGGACCAACTTCTAGTGTTTTCCCAGGCCATAGCAGAGAGCATGGTTGGAAGTGGAGCAGCTGGGACTTGAACCAGCGCCTTTCAGAATGCTGGTGTTGCAAGCAGAGGCTTTATCCACTATGCCACAGCGCCGGCCCTCTGAGAATTTTTAAATTACCAGATAAAACTGTGGGTTACAACCAATGCTGCTGATTGATGGTCTACCCACAGCAGCCAGCTCTCTTGGATGAGGATCCATCTCAGTCTTTCTTTCTTTAAGTAGCTCTAGGAATTTCTCTGGATCATGATGGCTACATATTCTGCCAGCTCTTTGAAGATACTTTATTGAATCTTTGGGTATGTATGTAATTAAATGTTTTTTTTTCTTTTGTCAATCAATCTTTTATCAATTGATTCATGGGCTTTCAGTTTTAAATTTAGGAGGGTAGAGAAAAAGTTTTATACTCTCTCAGAGAAAGCTTTAAATTTTCATGAAAGTGAAAAGTATTGCATGGAATAAATATTTTCTGTCTTTTCCTCTAAAGCTATTAAATCAATGAAGCAATTTTTATCCATTGAGGAAGAGTTATTTTGAAAGGGAAGGAAAGTAAAGAGGGATTGATTCATCAGAATTTTTTCTGAGGATGTTTTCTGCAAAAAGCAACTTTTTTTGCAGAGATTGAATGTTGGACCTAGTACATGGGAAAATTTTGATTGTGATGGAAGCTAACTACTGCAGCTGCCATCATCCAGTTCACCAGCCGTCAGATAGAGGGAGAATGAGAGTGAGCAGAGTTAGATTTATTAAATTCACGGCAAGGCTGCAGCAGGAGTCAGAATAGCTATAGGCTAGTTGGCTGCTCGTGTGTGCTGCAGGCAAACAGTGTAACAAGCAGGACAGCTGGTTGCAGACAACTGCTGCAGTATGCTGCCAGGCAGCAGCAGGCCAGTAGGACAGCTGCAATTGGACACCTGGGCTGTATGGATGATAAGAGGGGAGACACATAGCTGAGGCAGAGTGCCTCTGACGAGGGGATTTCCCAACACTAATGATTTCCTTGTTGCTGAGGATTTTCACTGGGGATCTATTGCCATGTACCGGGATGACTTTCATACAGACTCTGAGGTTTCCCTACAATGGCTTGTTTCTCTGTGGCTCTGGCTCGAGCTAATTGAAAAAGACAAACTAAAAGAATAAGGAAGGTAGAAACCAAATTGTCGCTGCTACGACAGTACAGAGATCCAGGCTGCTTATTGCTCAAGGGTGAAAAAATGACAGGTAGGATTGATGCAAGGAAATTAGGGTTATTCAAGAGGCTAGCAACTTCCTATTATTTCCTTTGCAATATGTGACAAAAGCATTGTGATGTATGCTTGAAGAATCTAGGAAACATATATTTAAAATTATAC
Organism: Oryctolagus cuniculus; assembly: GCF_051225735.1. NCBI lineage: Eukaryota > Metazoa > Chordata > Mammalia > Lagomorpha > Leporidae > Oryctolagus > Oryctolagus cuniculus. The sequence continues at coordinate 67,319,426 of NC_142873.1, read as the reverse complement.
TATATCTGCTTATATTTCAGTGTTAAAACAAATCACACGAACACTCCCAAATTCTACAGATCAGGGTGCATACTTCATCTGCACGGGGTACCCCACATTTTTATAAAATGTTTCTGTGTGTAAATATGAGATCTGAAATATGCACTGCTGTAGAAACATAAATAATCTAATCAGGTAGGAGCATTAAAAAGTAAGAAACATGAGACTATGCCATATTACATTTACAATATTCTAAATTTATTCATATTAGCTAAAGACAATTTCTAGGTTAAAAAATACTTCCACACAATATTTTATGTGATTTTCCTTAAAATATAATTAGTGAGACTTTAAGACTGAGTAATGGTCAAGAGCTCACTGTGGTTTTAGACTACTTTACTTCAAATTTTATTTCTAATACTTACTGTAATTTTACCACGGAAAAATTTTATTTACTAATTGGATACTACCTCTGTTTCTTCATCTTGTAAATGAGTATAATAATAATTCTAGACCAGCGCCGGGGCTCACTTGGCTAATCCTCTGCCTGCAGTGCCGGCACCCTGGGTTCTAGTCCAAGTTGGGGCAACGGATTCTTCCCGGTCGCTCCTCTTTCAGTCCAACTCTCTGCTGTGGCCCGGGAAGGCAGTGGAGGATGGCCCAAGTGCTTGGCCCTGCACCCGCATGGGAGACCAGGAGGAAGCATCAGGCTCCTGGCTTCAGCTGGTGTAGCGCTGGCCATAGCAGCCATTTGGGAGGTGAACCAACAGAAGGACGACCTTTCTCTCTTTCTCTCCCTGTCACTAACTCTGCCTGTCAAAAAAAAAAAATAATAATTCTACATTTCAGGATGTTTGTGGTCAGAGTGATAATGCATGGAAAATTCACAGAGTAACACTGCATAATCATTGTTAGTACTGTAAATAGGTTTTTAATCATATTATCCACATTATCACCATCCTCATCTTGAAATAAGGACCTCAATGAAATCTACATACTTAAATGTTTTCTCTAAGGTTCATATAGCAAATGACAAAGCTTGAAATTAAAATTACATTTTTGATTCAGTGACTTTGTTTATATTCTAGTCACATTTTATTTAAACTAATTTGACTCACTTATATGCTAATATGTTCTCTAAGATTATTTTAACAAAAGTTTTTTTTACATACTGATACAAATGATTGAGGGAAATAAGATCAGTTGAGAGTAGGAGAGAGGATATTGTAGAAAGAGAAAGCAAACTAAAGAGGTACAGCATAGCTGGGAGAGGTTGTAGGACAGCAAATTGAGTGAAGAGGAGAGAGCAGTTTGCCAAGCAAACAGAAGTGATAGTGCCAAACCTGGTGTCATTGTGGGGCTCAGCTTAAACTCTGCAAATCATGTTTAAGAAATTGGAGTACTGCTGTAACAGTGCATATTACAAGGAAGAAGTTATGGGAAATCTGTGAAATACTAAATCCCTCCTTATTTTTCCACCGATGAAGAAGCAAACCCAGAACAGTGAGCCTTTTTATTTCATGACTAAAACCACAAAACTGTGAGTTTAGAAGGTTGTTGACTTAAATATGAAAATATTGTAAGCTATTATAATGGTTCTTTGTGTATCATAAAGGTCTCCTTTCTCCTTTCTCTCTCTCTTTCTTTCTCTCTTTTTTGTTGAGATAAGTGGTTTCTGTCATATGTTTTGAAACAGTTCAGAGTTGCACAATCTATTTTAGGTTTGTTGACAACTCATGTTTCAGTCTAGCAGCACAAAATGTACTGTTAATATTGGAAATATGTATAGCTGTGGCTCAAAATGTTTCTCTGATGGATTTCAGTGATTTGGTAGACAAATTTGATTACATTTGTCTTTTTTTCTCTAATGTTTGTATATGACTGATCATGAGCTCACATCCATTTCCTTGTTGAATTTTATTTTTTGATCAGGGGCTGGTAACATTTACTCTTTTGATAAAATGTACATAATGAATATAAAATTTGAAGGGAGTGGGACTTTTTCCAGTAAAAGTAAGCATTTACTTGACCAAAACTATAATAAAATCAATATTTGAAGTTTTAGGATATTGAAACTAGGAAAGTGGAAAACAATTAAAAGTCAACATAGTAGGGGATAAGTGGAAATGATAAACTAAAATGGACAGATGTGACATGAAAAATACTCCCATAAGATTTTTGATTATTACTATTATTTATTTGCTTCTAGGAAATTTATTTAAAAGACACCGAAACTAAGAAGTATGAGTGATGAGTTACTTGCCTCTTCTTGATCCATATTAATTTATTTATATGGTAAAAAGTATTGCTATCTGGCACAGATGTAAGACTACTTCTGGAAGAAGAAATGAAATTTGTAAATAAGCATTGTAAATGTTTGTATTTGTGTGTGTTTGTGTGTGTGTGTGTGTGAAGGAAGCCATAGAAACACAAGTTTTATGGAGGTTACTATTTTTTGGTTAACATATTAGTGTTCTTTCATTTTTGTAAGTCTGACTTACATGATTTCAGGAAACTTTGAGCTAAATAATTAGATTTATATTACACAACGTGTTAAGATAGAAACTGAATTTGCAGTACAAGCTTTACCTTATATGTCATTCATATTGTGTCCATGAAATAAAATAACAGATACCTTTCATATTATGTTGATTGTTGAGAAATTTTTTGAGAACACCATATTTTGTCCTTTTGAGTTAAAATTCTCTTTTTAACTGTGAATACATTGTACGGACACTTCAAATATAAATACTGCTTCTGGAATACTAATATTGCTTTTTGTTATAATATTACTGAAAGAACTATGTTATATTTTTATGGAATTCCCAAATATCCTATTTGATACAGTTAGAATACGGCAGGCAATATATAGGCTATAGAACATTGATATTATTATTAATAAATATAGCAGCTTCTCTATGGAGAACTCTGTAAGGGTAACTGTTGCAAAAAACAAATGCAATAATTTAAATTGAACACTTTTATCTTATTTTTGATAGCAAAAACATCAAAGCTTAATTTGCAGACTTTATAAGCAATAAATGTATTTTGGTTGTTTCAATATCTTTTTTATGAGATTTACAGTGCTTCATAATGCTTTTTAGGTGAAAGTTAAGGCCGAATGAAAAAATATATGATGATATGTGAACCCCAGTAGAAATTTGTTATTTGTTTGTACATCACTTATCTTGTGATGCTAATTAAGCCTAAAATGAATCTGAAAATAATAATCAAGTCTGCTACTTTCTTCTTATTTTGAAAGTATCCTGAATGCACCTGTGAAAAACATGCTCTGCTATTAAAAGGAACAGTCCAAAGTTTAATTGGCAAGTTGAGAAGTATATTTCAAAACCAACTTGAGTATACCAGAAATTCTAAATAAGGATAAAAAGAGTAAAGGAGAGAGGCAGAGAGGGAGGAAGGAATAAAAGGAGGAAGGAAGTGTGTGGGGGGGATTGGGAAAACGTAGAGAAGGAAGGGTAGTGCCAGGAGGGAAGCAGAGCAGAATGGAGAGAGGGAAGTATCAAAAAGAAGAGAGGGAAAAATGTGGAAAATTACAGGTGGAAAATATGGCTGGTTTCTTCTTATCTCTACCTGTTCTAAGTGATATGAACATAATTAGGAGAAGTAGAAAGTGTTATTAGAAGTTGGGAAGAAAGGAATGGAAAGAACTTAAAAGTGAGAATGGCCAAGTACATTAATTTGTTTATTCATGATAACAACTTTATGAGACACTTACAAGAAATCTAAAAGTTCATGGAAAAATAAAATTAAAAGATAAGGTTTCTTTGGTGCAAAAAACTGTGAAATCCATAAACAGCTTTTTATAACACACATTTACAGAACTTTTGTAAATTCTTCATGTTATTTTTTCTAGATCATAGCTAAGGCAGTTAGTTTTCAAATAGATAAAGCAGGTACTGGACAGATAGGAGGCTCAGTATTTATATTGCAGTTTTTCTGACTCCTAAGTTCATTTTTCCCAACCTTTACATTTCAGTCTTTGGAACCCTGAGGGAAGTGTGAAGTTCAAACAATGTTTCCCTTCCTTTCCATTTCCCTTCCCTCCCTTCCTTTCCCTTCCCCTTCCCTCCTGTTCCTCTCCTCTTTTTTTCTCTCTGGGCTTTTACACATCCATCTTTAAAACACCGAAAGTTTTCTCTCCTACTTCGATTCTAGAACTCACAAATATCCCGTTATTTTCCTTCACTTCTTGAAAAATTTCCTTTCCATTTTTGATTTAAAGCCTTTCTCTGGAAATGAAATATTTCTCCCAATTTAAAGGCACATCTTTATCCTCTTGTTCCTGTTCACTCCACCTCATCATTTAAGAAACTGATAACTTTTCCCAAAGTTGAAGCTTTGAAGTCTCTCTTGTCAGAAGTCAAGGACTCAATGCTCCAGGCCTCATAATTGCCTGTGTGCACTGGCTTGTACACACTACTTACTTAGTGATAGCATCTGTTTTGATCAACGTCTGTGCTAAATCAGTTGTTATACCTTGTGTGCCTTTTCTCAGACTATGATTGCTTTGTGGAAAGTTCACAAAGCTGTGTACTCATTTCCTCATACATGTTGCTTTGTTAACTTTTACTTTTATACCTCCTTTTACTTGTAAAAATGTTACCTCAAATTAAGTATGCCCCCTATATCAGTTACTCAGTTTCCTGAAAGCAAAATATCCCTTAAATTGCAGTATCAGTAAGAAACACATTCTTTCACACACTCAAACTTCCAATCAGAGTCTACTTTGGATCTTTCTTCTATTTCCTTACATCTGATTAATGAGCGTTTCCTAGAGAGACAATGCCCACCAACTCAACAGTGTTTCTTCTATCTGTGTTATTGAATTATTGGGGAATAATGATAAAAGCTTGTGTCTCACAGCTCTGTAGGTTTACTAGGTGAATTTTCTGCTGGTTTAACTATGGGTAGCTGTTACTTGAACCACCTCTAGTTGGTTGGTCAATTCAGAAGTTTGGAAGGTCTATACCAGGCCCTCTTATGGGGTCTGGTAACCTAGTTTCAGTACATCTGAAATGTTTTTTCCACTTTTAATTAAGTCCTGTGACATATTACTCATAACTATCTTAAAATCATGATTGTATCCTTCATTCATTATTTTTGCTTATTTTTTGTATATGCATCCTTTCTCTGACATAAAATAATCAATAGAATAGCACTAATAGAAATCTAACATAATTCACATATCTAATGCAACAATTTATGAGACATTAAAAGAAGCAAAAAGAAAAGTAAATTCAAGTTTATAATTACTTTTTTAGTCTTGCTAGGTCTTAGTTCCTTAATGTTTACAAAGTACTTGCAATGATTAAAATTACATGCATTACAGAATTTCTGCCATAGTCTTCACTTATTTTCAAAAAATCCATTAAAATGTAACCCATGTTATGCCATATTCTTAAACAATACCTGAAACCTACAATTTGTATGTTATAGCTGTCTATTTGGCACCTAAGGGATTACACCAATCATTTCCCAGCTTTAATTATTAAATGTGAAATCTACTTTTGAGAAGTTTAGCATCAAATGGTGGGCATATAAACATTCAATTATATAGAAAAAATTGTAATTCAAATCAAATCAGCTTACTAATGTCATATGTGCTTGAAGTCATTATATAGTAGAAGAGTTATTGACTTTGCTGAGCATATAATGGCAATCTTCAAAACAATGTTGTTCATGCTGAATGTGGGAGGAATGGTATCTTACAGGTTCACAAAGATGGTGGAGGAAAATTACAGGATGAAGGAAAGCAATTGGTAAGTCATGGAGGTATGAAATTGTGCATAAAACATAATGAACTGATGAACTTCTAGTTCTGCAATGGATAGTTCTCATATGGTTGGTTGGGGAAAGAGCAAAGAAGAGCATTAAGATTGATGGAGAGTGGCTGGCATTGTCGAACAGTGGGTTAAACTGCGACTTGCAACACCACATCCCATGCCATAGAGTCAGTTCTGGCTCTTATGCTTTCAGTACAACTTCCACTAATGTACCAGGAAAGCAGCAAAAGATGGTCTTAGGCCTGGGCCCCTGCTATGCACATGGGAAACCAGGATAGAGTTCTAGGCTCTGGCTTCATTTTGGAACAGCCCTAGTCATTGCGGCCTTTTGATGCGTGAACCAGCAGTTGAAAGATCTTTCTCTCTGGCTCTCCCTCTCTCCTTCTAACACTGTCTTTCAAAACGAATAAAAGTTATTTTTGAAAATATGATAGAGGAATAATTAAGGTCCATAGCACCCTTGAAACCCTTCCCAAAGCTGGTACTTCCTTAGTTTTCCTTATGGTAATAAATAACTTGACAACCCAATGTTCTTATCTTTAATGTTTTTCTTTTCCTCTTTCCCCAGTTCCAATTTAGACATAGGCTTTTGCCTGTCTGCCTCTGAAATACATCCTGCCTATGCCCTAGTCCAAGCCACTCTTCTTTTCTTGGACAGTGGTAAAACTCAAAATTCAAATATTTGATCTTTCTTTCTCTACTCTTGCTCTCCTACACTCTGTTTTCCTCTCAGAGGCAACAGTGGTTGATTCTTAAAGTGCAGTGGAGTTGTTCAGCTTCCATTTTAGAGACTCCATGGCTCTAGATTTCTTCATGGTCTACAGAGTCACATCTGGTCTATCCTACCTCTCTTGCCTCATATCACTCCATTTTACCTTCTGTTGTGTCAAAGTTCGGCTATGTTATCTTTTTTTTAAATGTTCACTGAATATTCTCATCTTTTTCTTACCTTAAGGCTTACGCTTTCTCTTTCTCTTTAGAAAAAAATCATTTTATTTATAAAATTGGAGAGTTAGAGAGAAAGTGAATGAATATGTCATTTGCGGGTTCACTCTCTAAATGGTCTCAATGTTCTGGGCTGGGCCAGGCTAAAACCAGAAGCATGGAACTCCATCTGGGAGACCCACATATGTGGCAATGGCCAAAGCTTTTGAGTCTTTTTCTGCTGCTGGATTGGAAATGAAGTAGCTGGGACTAAACCAGCTCTCACATGGGATGCATGCGTCTCAGGAGGCAGCTTTACCCACTGCGCCCCTGCACCCAGACACTTGCCCCTCTTGTTCTTTCTTCTACCATCTTGCTCTTTCTGTGACCTTGAAATGACTGACTCCATCAAATGATTCAAGTCACAGCTGACAGTATCTCCTTCAGTGATGCCTACTTTTCATCCAGTGTAAAATATCTTGATGGTGCAAGCACTGTGTATTTTATTTACTGTTTTTTCCTAGTAATCCTTTTTACTACCTGAAATTACTTTATTTTCCCTTTTATTACTATTGTATTTATTATTTACTCATGTATTTATTCCCATTCACTAGATTGTAAGCTTTGAAAACGGAAACATGTCTGTGCATCATTGTATCCTTATGTCATCCCCAGCCCTTGGTGAAAAGCAGACACTTGAGCATTGCTTGTTGAATGAATGGATAAAATTTTTCTCAGCTGGACTATTATCATGTTTCCTAGGATTTCAATTACTATAAGAATGAAGATGGATGTGAATACAATTATTTAGTATTGTATCAGGTACAAGAAATATTTGACTACAGGAAGAAAACAACCAATTCCACCACAAACCCTACTACTATAGCCCCAGTAATAAAGACATGATTTGATGCAGGGGAAGCAAGTTCTCTTTCTCTAGCTTATAAACATTTAAATTCCAAGTAGTTGCTAAATCTAAATGTAGACATTTTTGTAGCTAAAAATTTAGGTTGTGGTGGAAAGCAGAATTAGATAGGATATTCTATTCTTTTATGTTTATTAATTATATTGTTTTAATAATTACATTATAAATGGTTACGTTTTAAAGTTTAAAAATCCATGGTTAAAGTAATATTTTCAATGTTTCTGTTGGCTTAGTTATTTTCCTTCTGTTATTGAAGGTAAATGGATGATCTAATCCTAATTAAATAAAACATGAATAATTACTTTTTAGATATACATAATGCCAGGTGTTTGAAATAGCCAATATTCCCTGTATAAAAAAATCAGTAGATCTTTGAGGCCATTTAGATTATTTTCATGGGAGATCTTATGAATGTTCTTCAGCTGTTGCATGAACATTATTATTGATAATCTTTTTCAGAGAATGAATATGCAACTTGTACTCCAAGTATTTATTCATATTAATATTTACTTTGTAACATGTGCTTTTACAGGAATATAAATAGTTCCTAGAAAGAACATCTATCACCTGAGAGCAAAATGAAGATCTTTCTGTTGCTTTCTGCCCTTGGGTTCTGCTGGGCACAGTATAGCCCACATACCCAACAGGGACGCACATCTATTGTCCACCTGTTTGAATGGCGCTGGGTTGATATTGCCAAGGAATGTGAGCGATACCTGGCTCCCAATGGATATGGAGGAGTTCAGGTGAGTTTTGTTCATGGGACCAATTGCAGAGTTTCTTATGCTTATAACGAATTGTATTCTGATCAACATCTCTAAAGTGGGTAAAGTGGAGTTTTATGTGAATGTATTCTCAATAAAACAGTTTTGTGTAGAAGAACAAATTTGGTACTTTTGGCAACTTTGTTTTGGTTTCTGATAGAATCTTTCCCCAGCAGGATATCTTTAATGTGCTAATAATAGTTTTGTTGTTTCTTTAGAAATGCAGCTACATAAAAGTTGAGAAATACTTGTTGACCAGTTTCTGGAACATTCAATAGTATACATTAAAGTATAATTTGGTACTTATTGATACATTTTATATTTTAGGTCTCTCCACCCAATGAAAACATTGTAGTTACCAATCCTTTTAGACCTTGGTGGGAAAGATACCAACCAATTAGTTATAAATTATGCACCAGATCTGGAAATGAAGATGAATTCAGAGACATGGTGACGAGATGCAACAATGTCGGTGTAAGTGAAGTTTCCTTTAAAAATTTGGAGGGAACTCATTTTTCTCAGTCTTCTCTTGCTGTTTTGAGTAGAAAGATTTTCATATTTTAAACTGTTAAATTTCACTCCATACCTTAGCTGTAACTCAAAATTTGCATTGTGCTATGTTCAAATTGCATAAATCTTTTTGTAGCCACAATTTATCTACCAAAGTAGAAATTTGTTAAAGTAGAATTCATTTATTTTTATTAAAAGATTTTATACATTTATTAGAGAGGAAGAGTTACAGACAGTGAGAGGTAAAGACAGAGAGAAAGGTCTTTCTTCCATTGATTCACTCCCCACATGGCCACAATGGCCAGAATTGTGCTGATCTGAAGCCTGGAGCCAGGAGCTTCTTCTAGGTCTCCCACACGGGTGCAGGGGCCCAAGGACTTGGGCCATCCTCTACTGCTCTCCTAGGCCACAGCAGAGAGCTGGATTCAAAGAGTAGCAACAAGGACTAGAACCAGTGTTCATTTGGAATCAGCACTATAGGCAAGGGTGTTAACCTGCTGAGCCACAGCACCGGCCCCAGCATAAACAATTTCTGAAAACATTTTTCTTTCTAGCAAATGGATTCCCTTTACAATCATTTTTATATGACTATGTCTCCATCTGAAATTCCTAGGTTTTTTTCAACATTGGTATTTCATACAAAATAGTTATCTTCCCTCTTTAATGAGGAATGTAATGAGATACTAATATCTACTATCTTGTATTCAAATACTCAGTAAAGGATGGAGGCTAACTTCTTCTTTCCCAATAATCTCTCCTGTCTCAATTTAATCCTTTCCTCAAAAATGGCAACTTTCATGTCTTCCTATTATGACAGTTTCTTTTGTGTCAAGTTTTCATTCATGTAATTACACGGTTGATCAAATGTTGATAAGGGTTGTTGATCCTCAGTTAACATTAGTTTTGTTTCATATTCTACCTTTGTTTTGTAGAAAATTTATAAAATATGAGAAATAATTTTGAGTTTTATTTGTGTTTCTATTAGTGCCTCTCTGTAAGTCAAACTGGAGTGGAAACCTTGTTTTTCAGGTCCGTATTTATGTGGATGCTGTAATTAATCATATGTGTGGAGAAGGTGGAGGTGCAGGAACACACAGTACCTGTGGGAGTTACTTCAATGCTCAAAACAGGGACTTTCCAGCTGTCCCATACTCTGGTTGGGATTTCAATGATGGTAAATGTAAAAGTGGAAGTGGAGGCATTGAGAGCTACCAAGACATTTATCAGGTAATTTCTCAAAAATTAGTAATATGAGTAAAGTATTATCTGTATCTTAAATTAGACACATGTAGTTCATTGAACTCCATTTCAATTATGAGTGTAGATTCTTTGGGAGAACATGTTACCAAGTTTGACTGTTTAAAAATACACACTCAAATCAATATTTGAAAAGTTCCCCCAATTAAAAATCTCATCTGCTACATTTCATAAATTCCCCATTTTTGTACTAGGAAATTTTTAAAAGATATGTCTGTAGTGCCCAATGCAAAGAAGGCACTATAGAAGTATCTGTTGGTGAATATGTTCATCAAAAACCAAATAGATTCTCAAGTTAAAGGTGATGTTTTATGAATCACAAATTTTCAACCTCAACAGGTCAGAGATTGTCGTCTGACTGGTCTTCTTGATCTTGCATTGGAAAAAGATTATGTGCGTTCCACTCTTGCTGCGTACTTGAACCGTCTCATTGACATTGGTGTAGCAGGGTTCAGACTGGATGCGTGTAAGCATATGTGGCCTGGAGACATAAAGGCAGTTTTGGACAAGCTGAACAATCTAAACACAAAGTGGTTCCCTTCAGGAAGTAAACCTTTCATTTACCAAGAGGTATGTCTATACGTATAAGTGAAGATAAAATAGTCTAATTAGAAACTAAATAACAGATTTAATTAAATACACAATGTATGGCAGTTGATGATGGGGTCTTTTATATACAGCAGTGTTCTTTAAACTCTTTATCTCGGAGACAGCAATTCTTTCTCACATTGTATTGGACGTGCAAACAATTTGAAGAGGCCTCAAAGCCCCCAGGAAACATTATGGAAGGCAGAGAATCAAATAGGTCTTGTCTGAAGCCAGTCTATCTGGGTTGGAATCTTGACTATGCAACTAATAACCTTATGTTTTTTAGGCAACTTTACTAATCTTTCTGAGAACAATTCTTTTCCATAAAGAAAAGGGTTAATGATAAAGTTTTTATCTTGGTTGTCTGTGGGGAATAACCAATGAGTTGATGTTCATCAAACCCTGAGGATTGTTGTCAGTCAAATAATAAATGCTGTGTTAGTTTGAACTCTTATTATCATTTATGTGGGAGACTAAATTATGTCAGTATTCTCTCAGGACAACAGATCACCTTGTCATCATTTTTCTTTCAATATTGTAACATACATGTTATCCAAAAAGTCAGAATCACCCTATGAGCATAACCGTTTTAGACAATTGAAATTACATATTCTTAATCCATTCTCTATCAATGTTAATGTGTTCACTAAAATGCTTCAAATTCTCATGTAAAATAATATTTTCCCCTACATTTCTACTAGGTGATTGATCTGGGTGGTGAGCCAATTACAAGTAGTGAGTACTTCGGAAATGGCCGTGTGACAGAATTCAAGTATGGTGCAAAACTAGGCACGGTTATTCGCCGGTGGAATGGAGAGAAGATGTCTTACCTAAAGTAAATAACTTATTATTTGTCACTTGAGTCATGTCTCACACCTACTGGTCTTACTACCCAAGTGATAATTATCTTCTTAGAAGCTCCCTATTTTGGGCAAAAATTCAAAGAGTGAATTATTTTAAGGCTTAGTGTTCCCCAAGCTGCAAGTAATCTTCTTTTTTTTTTTTTAATTTAGAATGCCAATCACAAAGAAGTTTGTCTAGAAACACAACATATCACCTGCATTTTTTTACATGCATGTAATACGAGCATACTAGTGTAATGTTTTTATACATGATAAAATAAAACTGGATTATTAAAATGAACATAACATTTTTAATGTACTTAAAATGTGGGCACACTATGAATTGAAATGTACCATATCAATTTTTTTGATATGAGAAAATGTTTGTATATGGAATGTCAGAATTGATCTCATTCTACCCCATTTTGGTAATCTGTATAATGTGATAGGAATGTTGACCTTTCTGAAGCCTATCCAAATTGCAATATACTGAAGCCTCTATAAGAATTTTTAATAACAAAACAGATAGTCTCTGTGACAAGAATCGAATACAAGTAATTCACATATGTATCAAAATAGGAAATATTTTAAACCTGCACGTATATTAGAAAAACTCACAGAATATGCATTTATTTAGAGAAAATTTATTTGATAGCACTATATAGATACTCAGTTGGGTTACTCTAAAGCTATTGTAAAGGAGTACTTATATTTACATGTCTTATTACTTTAAAATTAGGAACTGGGGAGAAGGCTGGGGTTTCATGCCTTCTGACAGAGCACTTGTCTTTGTGGATAACCACGACAATCAGCGAGGACATGGCGCTGGAGGAGCATCTATTCTTACCTTCTGGGATGCTAGGTAGGAAACAGAATACGTTTTTAATTTTTAAACCCACTTTTCCAAAATGGTTTCCCATGATAATGTCATTTTGTAACTTTCAGACTGTATAAAATGGCAGTTGGATTTATGCTTGCTCATCCCTATGGAGTCACACGAGTAATGTCAAGCTACCGGTGGTCAAGAAATTTTGTGAATGGACAAGTAAGCTTTAAGTTGTTCAAGATACCTTTTTTCTCTAGAAAAAAGGAAGACTTGTTTTGATTTTACATGAACCTATTGCATTCTATTTACTCTTTAAATATTTATTAAATATAATTGTAATGTAATACATGGATCTTTGTAATACAGTGGATATTAAAGAAATAAAAGTCAGGTTTTCCATTTTCAAAAGTGTAGAAACTGTTTCAGAGATATGACAAATATTCATTCCCCAGTAAGAAAAAACATTTAAAAATAAGATAAACATCAGGCAATAAAATATGTGCTTCTTTAACTAAAGGGTTGATATTCTAAATAAAGACAATAGGAGACGTAAGAATCAGGACGGATTGGGTTTGGTATAATAGAAAATAAAAAAGAAAATACACTTTGTTAAAACTGTGAATTATTTGCTATTTGTGTTTCTAATTAAGGATACTAACGATTGGATTGGGCCACCAAACAATAATGGTGTAACTAAGGAAGTAACTATTAATGCAGACACTACTTGTGGCAATGACTGGGTCTGTGAGCATCGGTGGCGCCAGATAAGGTGGGACTATTTATGTTGAGATTTTCTCTAGTAGTAAAATGTCTTTAAACTGTAGGAGTGTAAGGATACCACCATTTTAAATGATGCTGTGCTTGCTTTTAGGAACATGGTCATTTTCCGTAATGTAGTCGATGGCCAGCCTTTCAGTAACTGGTGGGATAATGGTAGCAATCAAGTGGCTTTTGGAAGAGGAAACAAAGGATTCATTGTCTTCAACAATGATGACTGGTAAGTAGATGTCAATTTAAGAGTGCAGCTTAAACTTGTATATTGTTGGTTTATCTGTTTCGTGCTTATTAACTTGTTTTATCTGAAAATTCTTTTAATGAGGTATTTAAGGAAACATAAAGTAGGAAGAAAACAATATCCTGATGGCTCTTATTCCTTTGTTCTCCTCTTTTTATAATGTTTTTTTCTTTCAAGAATTATTTTCTGCATCCTTGCAAAGTCATGTACTTGCACAATCTATAAAAATCCTATAATGCTCACATGCACACAATCTACAAATTTATAATATAGTTAATGTAGGTGTTTTCAATCCCATGTAGTCCTGATTTTTTTTTTTATCATGGAAAAAATTTTTCTTGGTACGGGAATATGTTTTTTTCCCTTGCAGTTTTTCTCCACGCCTCCTCAATCTAATTGGTACCCCTTCTTTACTTTTCTATGACAAATTTGATATTTTATAGCAAATATGTAAGAAGTATGTAAGCAAATATGTAAGAAGTACCTTATGGCTAATGATTTCCTTCTCGAGGTTTTTAATGTTCAGTTCTGAAACTTCTCATTGTTGGCCTTGCATTTGTGATTCTTGAATCCTCTGCCTCTAAAACAGTGATGACCTGACATATAGAATCCCAGCTCGAAATACTTCTTTGTCAGCAGTTGAAATGTCTCAGCCAAGCCAACTTCTACCCATGTTGAACTCACTCTAGCCTAAATTATATTTACTGGCTAAGAAATAAGTAACTATATAAATAAGACAAACCTTTCTCCTTTTCAACACAGGAGCCCCTAGCTAAATCTTTAATATCGGTTATTTATGAAGTGTAAAACCAAAATAAATTATTCAGGAAAGCTTTGTATTCCAAATTATGTCCTTCACAGAAATGTTAGATTATTTTAACCTCCACACAAATTATTTTTAGCGTATTAAAAAACAAAGAGCTTTTTGAAGACAGAATCCTATTTAATTCTTAAAAATGGCAGTATTTGTCCCTTTGGGATTGGCTTATTTCACTCAGCATAATGTTTTCCAAATTCCTAACAGGGATCACTTTTCAGTTAAAATTTAAACACCTAAGAATAATTGTGTGTTAATTACAGAGTTCTACCAATGGTACTAGAACAAAAAAATACTAAAATGGATAAAGTATTACATTGTACATCAACAGTCAGGACAAGAGCTGATCAAGTCACTGTTTCTCATAGTGTCCATTTCACTTCAACAAGTTTCCCCTTTGGTGCTCAGTTTTGTTCTCCCTGATAGGTGACATCTAACTGAGCACCAAAAAGGAAACCTGTTAAAGTGAAATGAACACTATGAGAAATGGTGACTTGATCAGCCCTCACCCTGACTGTTGATGAGCAACTTAATATGTTATCCCTCTTAGTATTTTTTGTTTGTTTGTTCTACTTAATACTTTTGGTTGAATACTGTAATCAATACACAATGCTTCTTAAGTGCTGAAACTTAACTGAAAAGTGATCACTGTTAAATATAAGAGTGGGAATAAGAGAGGGAAGAGATGTGCAATTCAGGACATGCTCAAGCTGACTTACCTCAAACAGTAGAGTTAGAAACATACCAGGGGATTCCAATTCAATCCCATCGAGGTGGCATGTACCAATGCCATCTCACTAGTCCCAATGATCAATTTCTGTTCACAATTGATCATAATGATAGGACTAAGAGCCAAAGGGATCACATAAACAAGACTAGTGTCTGAAAATACTAGCTGATAGAATAAATAAGGGAGAGAACGATCCAGCATGGGAAGTGAGATACACAGCAGACCCATAGAATGGCAGATGTCCTAAACAGCACTGTGGCCTCAGAATCAGCCCTTAAGGCATGTGGATCCAGCTGAAAAGTCCATGAGAATATTTCAGGCATGAAAAGCCAAGACACTCTGGGAAAAAAAAAAAAAAACTAAATGAAAGATATCTGCAAGTGAGATACCAGTGGAAAGAATGGGTCATCAAAGAAGGAGGAACCTTTCTCTGAAGGGAGGAGAGAACTTCCACTTTGACCATGGCCTTGTCTAAATATGATCAGAGTCAGTGAACTCAGGGGGCTTCCATAGCCTTGGCAGCTCATGACAAGAGCCTAGGGTGATTACTGAGGCCATAAACAAGAGTGTCAATTTGTTAAGTCAACAACAGGAATCACTGTGTACTTACTCCTCATGTAGGATCTCGGTCCTTAGTGTGCTGTACATTGAGATTTAATGCTATAACTAGTACTCAAACAGTATTTTTCACTTTATGTTTCTGTGTGGGAGCAAACTGTTGAAATCTTTACTTAATGTATGCTAAACTGATCTTCTGTATATAAAGAGAATTGAAAATGCATCTTGATGTGAATGGAAGGGGAGAGGGAGTGGGAAAGGGGAGGGTTGCGGGTGGGAGGGACGTTATGGGGGGGAAGCCATTGTAATCCATAAGCTGTACTTTGGAAATTTATATTCATTAAATAAGAGTTAAAAAAATGGCAGTATTTTCTTAAATTAATTTGAAGACAAATTTAAAATATTTATATCTACCAGAGGTAGTATTTATAGAAAGGTGGCAATTTCTGCAAATCTTGTCGCTCCCCCATTCACGGAGGAACAACACAGGACCCTGTGCTGTTCTTTTGTCTGCTCGGCCCTTCCCGGGTTTGCTGCTGGTCCTTCCCTGGTTGGCTGCGGACACCTCCACCTCCGTGGAGGGGTAGCTCCCCCTGCCACTTTCCCCACTTCCGTGGAGGAGCGGCACACCGCCGGCCGGCTCTCTCGGGGGCTGCACAGGTGTTCCTTCAGATGTTCCTATTGCATGTTGTCTCTCTCCTCCTTTATAGTCCTCTTCCACCAATCCCAACTCTGCTACCCACACGCCGAGTACGCTGCTCTCCTCCAATCAGGAGCAGGATCAGCTCCTGCAGCTTATAAGTCAAACTGGGGAGACGCAGCTGTGTAGAGGTTGTTTGGGCTCTCTCTCAGCACCATATTGTGGGAGAGTAGATGCATAGAATAAGTCTTAATTCCAGTAACTTAGTCTAGTCTCAGTTTCTCCCCACAAATCTTCAATTATATTCTTCAACCTTTGTCTTTCAGTGATATCCTCTTCTGAGTACATAATTCCTGGTTCTTCTGCTAGAAGTCCTTTGGTCCTGAGAGTGCTTTTCACATACACTGGAATTGTGGTTGTTTTGGATATTTTTCTTATTGAAACTTGACTACTTAGATTTCTATGGCACAAAGTTAATTATTTGCTTGGGAGATGGTCTGTATTCTTGCATTTAATTACAATGAACTGAAAGTAAATGTTCAATTTTATGTTACAGGTCATTATCTTCAACTTTGCAAACTGGTCTTCCTGGTGGCACATACTGTGATGTCATTTCTGGAGATAAAAGTGGTAACAGTTGCACAGGAATTAAAGTCTCTGTTTCCAGTGATGGCAAAGCTTACTTTTCTATTAGCAACTCTGCTGAAGATCCATTCATTGCAATTCATGTTGATGCAAAATTATAAAATTCAAATAAAGTGAATTCAGCAAAGCAATGACTGTGTTCCATTTCCTCATTAATCTTTAGTAGAATCTGTAATAACTAGGGGGTAGCATGGGGCAATGGGTTAATTTGCCACTTGTGATGCTGGCATCCCATATAGGAGTGCCTTGCAGGTCTTGGCTGCTCTGTTTATTATCTGGTTTCTTGTAATGTGCCTAGAAAAGCAGTGGAAGGTGGCCTGTATCCTTGGGTACCTGCCATCCAATGGTGGACATTTCTTGTTTTGGCTTGTCTCAGACCTAGCTGCTGTGGACATTTGGTCAGTGACAGCAGATGGAAGCGCACGTTTTCTCTCTCTCTCTCTCTCTCTCTGGGTGTGTTTGTGTATTTGTGTAAGTGTGCATGTGTGTGTTTCTCTTTCTACCCTTTTGATTTGTCTGTCACTCTTTCTTTCAAATAAATAAATAAATAAATACTCTTTTTAAAAAGCTATAAGTATCAATATTGAAAAATTTATAAAAGCATAAAAATTCCACAATATAAATGAGATAATTGCAGTTAACATGCTGGATATTTTAGATTACTTTAATCTATTTTCAACGGAATGTGTAAGAATGCAGAATGACATCCTGACAAATACAATTGTTGTCATTAATCCTATTTTTCTAGCTATATCTCTATTTTATTTCTGTATCTATAATAGAGTCTTTTTGTCAATTTCTCAGAGAGTCGGTATAGTAATGTTTATATTGAAATAAAGTCTGTATGGATTTTGCAAAGTGAAAACACTATTGTAGAGCTGAAAAATAGAAGAAATCTAAATTACGCAACATATCATGTTTAATTAACAGGAATCGTATACTTATTTTCTTCTTAATGTTTTTGGCTTACTATTGTTTGACTTTATTCCTTCTCTTATTCTCTAACTCTGGTGTTCATTAAGGACCTTCGTGACATGTTCTCTAAATTTTCTTTCTAATCCACTAGTATTTTTTTATTTGTATGAATCTCGTAATTACAACATTAATCAATTTTAAATATCAAAATATATTTTATTCTGGACATCTTTCAGATCTGATTGAAATTATAGTTGTCAAAACAAAACAATTCAATGGGAAACTGCAAAAACATCATCAAAAAATGTGCCTAGAAAGGATATTTAAATGGTCATGGGAACAAATCATTGTGATGTGGAACAAAAATACATCATAAGTGTAATTCACATAGTCCAGAACAGCATAGAACATCCATATCAGTCTTCCTTACACAATATTCATGAAAACTGAAAATCAAGAGAAACAATAATTCTTACCCAAACTCCCACCCACTCACCCACCCCATCCACTCTCCCACCCCTTCTCCCAACCCTCTTTCTCCTCCTCCTGTTTAGTCCAAGAAAGAAAAAAAAAGAAAAAAAGAGAAAAAATAAGATAAAAAAACCTAGAAAAATGCCCCTCAACTTCTAGACAAGGGCTGTTCAATGCTATTTCTTCTCAAAGGTGACTTCACTTTTTCCACTTCCTATTTTTCCTTTCTTCCTCCTCCTTCTTTCCTGTAGAAACTTATTGTCTTCAACGAAGAATCCAATAATGATACATCTTTTGTGAGCTCTTAGACATACCCACAGCTTATGAGACTTAAAAATATACTGTATATAATACACTAAAATGAAGTGATCTTTGAGAGTAAGTTTTACTATTAAGTCTCATGATACAGTTCTTTCAGAACAAGGGTCTTGCTGGGGAAGTGCATGCACAGTGACTCTTGTTGTTTATATAACATTTTTTTAAAAAATATTTATTTATTTATTTATTTGAAAGTTAGAATTACACAGAAAGAGAATTAGAGGCAGAGAAGGAGAGAGATCTTCCATCTGCTGGTTCCCTCCCCAAATGGCCACAAAGGCTGGAGATGCATCAATCTAAAGTCAGGAACCAGGATCTTCAACCAGGTCCTCCATTCGGGGAAAGGTGCCAAGGACTTGGGCCATCTTCTACTGCTTTCCCAGGCCATTGCAGAGAGCTGGATAAGAAGTGGAGCAGCTGGGACCCAAACTGGTGCCCATATGGAATGCTGGCAGTGTAGGTAGTAGCCTTACCAGTGACGCCACAGTGCCAGACCCTATATAACAATTAACACTCCTATGTATGACATCAGTGATCACCAGAGGTTCTTAAGAGATCTGCCTATGCTGTGTAATCCTTTAGGATCCTCTAGATCAACAAAGCCATAAAAAGTAGTTTTTTTCTCCCTTCAGAAGAAAGTACATCCCTCTTTGGTGGCAACTTCTTCCCACTAGGGTCTCCCCTCAGAGGTCCTTTATGTAGACCATTTTTTGCCACAGTGTCTTGGTCTTTGATGCCTAAAAAACTCCCCCTAGTCTTTTCAGGCAGAATAGAATGCCTTAAGGGCTGATTCTGAGGTCGGAGTGCTACTTAAAGTTATTGTATTCCATGAATCTACTGTATGAACTGCTTCCAATGTTGAAGCCTTCATTTCTTTTTAATACTGTCTATTATTATTTCCAGATATTTAGTCCTATTTATAAGATCATTGTAACACTTAATACTATAGATATAGACACTTTACTACTTAACCCCATTATTCCTTTGATCTCTATAAAATTTAAGAAAATAGGGAATGTTTGACTTCCTCCTTCCCTATTTGTATCCCTTTGATTCCTTTTTCTTGTCTAATGGCTCTGGATAAAACTCAAAGACTATATTGAAAATCAGTGGTAGAAAAAAAAAGAATCATCAGAAATTACTACAAAGAGTTGTATGCCAGCAAACAGGGAAATTTGTCAGAAATGGATAGATTCCTGGACACATGCAACCTACCTAAACTGAACCAGGAAGACATAGAAAAACTAAACGGGCCCATAACAGACAGAAATTGAAACAGTAATAAAGGCCCTGCCAACAAAGAAAAGCCCAAGACCAGATGGATTCACTGCTGAATTCTACCAGACATTTGAAGAAGAACTAACTCCAATTCTTCTCAAACTATTCAGAACAATCGAAAAAGAGGGAATCCTCCCAAATTGTTTCTATGAAGCCAGCATCACCTTAATTCCTAAGCTGGAAAAAGATGCAGCATGGAAAGAAAATTACAGACCAATATCCCTGATGAACATAGATGCAAAAATCCTCAATAAAATTCTCGCCAATAGAATGCAACAACACATCAGAAAGATCATCCACCCAGCCCAAGTGGGATTTTTCCCTGGTATGCAGGGATGGTTCAATGTTTGCAAAACAATCAATGTGATACACCACATTAACAGACTGCAGAAGAAAAGCCATATGATTATCTCAATAGACACCGAGAAAGCATTTGATAAAATACAACACCCTTTCATGATGAAAACTCTAAGCAAACTGGGTATGGATGGAACATTCCTCAATACAATCAAAGCAATTTATGAAAAACCCACAGCCAGCATCCTATTGAATGGGGAAAAGTTGGAAGCATTTCCACTGAGATCTGGTACCAGACTGGGATGCCCATTCTCACCGCTGCTATTCAATATAGTTCTGGAAGTTTTAGCCAGAGCTATTAGGCAAGAAAAAGAAATTATAGGGATACAAATTTGGAAGGAAGAAGTCAAACTATCCCTCTTTGCAGACGATATGATTCTTTATTTAGGGGATCCAAAGAACTCTACTAAGAGACTACTTTTTCAATGAATAACTTTATATATAGTTATTCTATATATATATATAGAATATATATATATATATATTTCTCTCTGTCTTAATCTAGGGATGGTTTGTTCTGCTCTGTTGGCATAGACTCGGCTCACCCACTTCCCTCAAAAGAGACCAGTGCTTTTTGTTAGCCCCAGGGGGTATAATTGTCCGCACTTCACAAAAACCATGCACTGGATCTGTGCAGTCCTTGGTGTACGCACCAATTCCACAGCAGTGTCCTTCAGCAGGTACCATGTAGCCTTGGGGCATGTGGGGCCTCCCACAATGACTGCCCAAAGTTTTAGCACACCCTGAGTCCTCCCATGAAGACTCAGTGTTTTCACAGACCTTGTACACAAGCCTTCCACAGTTATGAGCATCAGCCCTCTGTCAGTTCTCCCTGCCAGACTCAGGAGTCTCCACTCGGCTGGTTGCTGGGCATGGACAACAGCTGGTGCAGCTGTTATATATGTCCAAAATGGAGCCTGTTATGCCATTTTTCTCTCCATAGACTTGTTACAAGATCAGTTACAGGGTGATAAAGGAGTTGGAAATGTGTCTCCCCTTTTTTTCTCCACAAGTTGGGAAGATACGTTATCCCCACGGGGCTCTAAGATGGATTCTCTGTGGGTTCAACCTGCACCTTTATTGCCAGTGGCTTGAGCTGCTGCAGTCTGGTCTTACCTCACTCTCCAAAGCTGGTGCAGAGGGTCTCAGCTGCTGGGGTCCTGAGTTGTGTGTATCCATGCCTTCCACATGGGTCCACTGTATCCCTCTAATTTGTGTGGAGTTTCTTCTGCCATTTTCCCATTAACTCTTCCATGAGACTGTACTCTCTCCACTTCTTAAAACTTCCTTCTCCTGGACTATAGCAGTAAGCTCCCTCCCTACTCTGCCATCTTAATCCAACCTCTATATTCTCTTATTCTTTAAGTTTCCTCCTTTAACTCTTTTTAATCTATAGAACTCCTTCAATTTGTGCAACTACTGAGGAATTCATCTTCCCTTACATATAGAGGATAAAATTACCTTCTGTGTCAAAAAAGGGTTAATTTTAGTCTCAATCATTGTTCTGTTTTGTTTGAATTTCCAAGTTTCATTTTTAAATGACTCATGCAACTTTGAAAGGCAGATATAAGAAAAATGTCTAGATGAAAAAATGTGCTTTTCAATTTGTTGCTGAGAATGGTGAAATTTCAGGAGAAATTATTTAAGAGCTCCAAGAAAAACAATACTTAAAAAAAGACAGCTGAAGAAGTGATATATTAAAAGCTCTTTAAAGGTCTTCCACAAGAAATTGAACAGATGGGTAAATACCCAGTCTGTTTGCACTTTTTGTCCTTGATCATAAACTCTGAAATTAAAAAAAAAAGATATACTTGTCTCAGAGTCATTCGAATATCAGATTTTATGTAGAAATGGTTGCATCAAAAGGTTTTATCTATAAAGAGAACACTTAAACTTGCATGAAAAATGATATCCATTATTTCTTCCAATACAAATTTGCTAAATAAAAGCAACTCACATTTTTAAATACCTTTAAAGATTTTTTGAATCACAAAATGATTATATTCACATATGAATTCCATCAGAGGACTTTTTTTTTTTTTTTTGAAAGGTAGAGTGGACAGTAGAGAGAGAGACAGAGAGAAAGGTCTTCCTTTTTGCCGTTGGTTCATCCTCCAATGGCCGCCGCGGCTGGCGCGCTGCGGCCGGCGCACCGCGCTGATCCCATGGCAGGAGCCAGGAGCCAGGTGCTTTTCCTGGTCTCCCATGGGGTGCAGGGCCCAAGCACCTGGGCCATCCTCCACTGCACTCCCTGGCCACAGCAGAGAGCTGGCCTGGAAGGGGGGCAACTGGGACAGAATCCGGCGCCCCGACCGGGACTAGAACCCGGTGTGCCGGCGCCGCTAGGTGGAGGATTAGCCTAGTGAGCTGCGGCGCTGGCCCAGAGGACATTTTTAAGAAACCTCAGCTACCTTATCTGTAAAATCAAATTAATGTCTACTCTACCAAACATGTCCTGCCTTCACCTTCCTTACTTAGAAACCTCAAAACCCGTTTCCTTTGTCTGGCATAGATGGTGTATAAGAACTCAATTCTAACTGCCTCGTGAGAACATTTCTTTGTGACCTCCTAGGTGTATTTATGTAATTCATCTTTTTCCTATTGTTAATGCCTTTTGTCAGTTTAATTTGTAGATATCCAACCACTGTAGGTTGGAGGATAGAGGAAAAGTGTGTTTCCTCCCTCATATATTGGCAACCGTGAAGTGATGGGAAGGTCACCCTACTTGCAGCTGAGTTCCTGAAATATTTGACAAAACCAGTACATATAAAATCTTTGTATAAAGTGGAGACTGAGCCTATTTAATGTTAACAGTAGAACCCCAGCCTCTCTGTCTCCCTTAGCCCAGGGTGTCCTTGCCTGTCCTTTACTAAATGGAATTCATGGAGTTGAAGGAGGGATATAGTTGGCCATACTGGATTCTAATCACCAGACTCCAGAGTCATTTCCTTCTCCCATAGTTAAAATTTTGTTAGGCAGCATTATCCAGAAGTGTTTGTTTAGGGGAATCTAGGCTCAGGTAAGGAAATTCCTTGTTTGAGACAGAAGGTAACTATCACATACAGGTCACCCCAACCCAGCTGCCAGATCAACTAAAGCCCATCTGGTGATCACAACCAGAAACTTGAACATGAGCTCAGCATGCACCTTTTGGCCTCAATTTCAATCTGTAAGAAACTTTATTCCTAACTCCTCAGAGAGTTCAGGAATTAAGCAACAGCTGCCTGCTTCCTTGCTCTGTACTTTGCAATTTGTACCTATTTTCTTGCAACACCCTGGTGTCAGTACTTGGCTTTCTGCACTCCGGGTGAGCAGATATGTTTGGGAGTTCTAATGCAACTGCAGCGACTAGTTTTGGGTGTTGTTCAGCACATAGTCAGCCTCCTGGTTTTCTGTCTGCAGTGTCCAATGGAATAAAGACTGTTAATAGTTGCTTTGTCTTTTCCTTTCCAATTTAGATTAGCAAGAGAAAAGCATGTTTAAGAATTGGGTCTTCGATTTATAACTGGTGAATTCCATTTGACTATTTATTGGTTATTGATCCTTTCCCTCTCAGAAGTAGCCTTTGCTTTAATGTGTCTCATTTTGTGTCCTGAGAGCTTAGCATGGTCCGAACCTGGTGAAGGGGTACAGGTTGTACTGTGGGCCTGCCCTGCGTCAGATTGAGGGTCCAGAGAATTTTTTTTAAAAGATTTATTTATTTATTTGAAAGTCAGAGTTACACAGAGAGAGAAGGAGAGGCAGAGAGAAAGAGAGGTCTTCCATTCCGCTGGTTTACTCTCCAATTGGTCGCAACTGCTGGAGCTGCGCCAATCTGAAGCAGGATCCGGGAGCTTCTTTCATGTCTCCCACGTGGGTGCAGGGGCCCATGGACTTGGGCCATCTTCTACTGCTTTCCCAGGCCATAGCAGAGAGCATGGTTGGAAGTGGAGCAGCTGGGACTGGAAACGACGCCTATTGGGATGCCAGTGCTGCAAGGGGTGGCTTTACTGGCTACGCCACAGCGCTGGCCCCCTGAGAATTTTTAAATTGCCAGATAAAACTGTGGGCTGCATCCAATGCTGCTGATTAACTGTCTACCCACAGGAGCCGGGTCTCTTGGATGAGGATCCATCTCAGTCTTTCTTTCTTTAAGTCTCTGCAGAACTGACTCTGGATCATGATGGCTGCATATTGTGTCAGCTTTTTGAGACACTTTATTGCATTTTGGGATATGTATGTATGTAATTAAAAGTATTTTTTTCTTTTGTCAATCAACCTTTTATCAGTTTGATTCATGGGCTTTCAGTTTAAAATGTAGGGGGGTAGAGAAAAAGTTTTATCTTCTGTGAGAGTAAGCTCCAAATTATCATAAAAATGAAAAAATATTGCATGGAATAAATATTTTCTGTCTTTTCCTCTAAAGCTATTAAATCAATTAAACAAAAAGTAATTTTGAAAGGGAAGGAAAGTAAAGAGGGATTGATTCATCAGAATTTTTTCTGAGGATGTTTTCTGCAAAAAGCAACTTTTTTTTGCAGAGATTGAATGTTAGACCTAGTACATGGGAAAATTTTGATTGCGCAGACTGTGATGGAAGCTAACTACTGCAGCTGGCATCATCCAGTTCACCAGCCGTCAGATAGAGGGAGAATGAGAGAGTGAGCAGAGCTAGATTTATTAAATTCACGGCAAGGCTGCAGCAGGAGTCAGAATAGCTATAGGCTAGTTGGCTGCTCGTGTGTGCTGCAGGCAAACAGTGTAACAAGCAGGACAGCTGGTTGCAGACAACTGCTGCAGTATGCTGCCAGGCAGCAGCAGGCCAGTAGGACAGCCGAAATTGGACACCTGGGCTGTATGGATGATAAGAGGGGAGACACATAGCTGAGGCAGAGTATGGATGATAAGAGGGGAGACACATAGCTGAGGCAGAGTGCCTCTGACGAGGGGATTTCCCAACACTAATGATTTCCTTGTTGCTGAGGATTTTCACTGGGGATCTATTGCCATGTACCCGGATGACTTTCATACAGACTCTGAGGTTTCCCTACAATGGCTTGTTTCTCTCTGTCTCTGGCTCGAGCTAATTGAAAAAGACAAACTAAAAGAATAAGGAAGGTAGAAACCAAATTGTCACTGCTACGACAGTACAGAGATCCAGGCTGCTTATTGCTCAAGGGTCAAAAAATGACAGGTAGGATTGATGCAAGGAAATTAGGGTTATTCAAGAGGCTAGCAACTTCCTATTATTTCCTTTGCAATATGTGACAAAAGCATTGTGATGTATGCTTGAAAAATCTAGGAAACAGAAGTGATAGTGCCAAACCTGGTGTCCTTGAGAAGCTCAGCTTAAACTGTGCAAATCATGTTTAAGGAATTGGAGTAGTGCTGTGGCAGTGCATATTACAAGGAAGAGTTTATGGGAAATCTGTGAAAGACTAAACCCCTCGTTATTTTTCCACCGATGAAAAAAGCAAACCCAGAACAGTAAGACTTGTTATTTCATGACTGAAAAACATGAAACTGAGTTTAGAAGACTGTTGACTTAAATAAGTAAATAAGGTAAGCTATTTTAATGTTTTTTTTTTTTTTTTGAGTATTATAAAGGTCTCTTCTTTTTTTGTTGCTAAGTGGTTTCTCTCATATGGTTTGGTAGAGTTCAGAGTTGCACAATCCATTTTAGGTTTGTTGACAACACATGTTTCAGTCTAGCAGCACAAAATGTACTGTTAATATTGGAAATATGTCTAGCTGTGACTAAAAATGTTTCTCTGATTGATGTCAGTGATTTGGCAGACAAATTTGATTATGTTTGTCTTTTTTCTCTAATCTTCGTATATGACTGATCTGAACTCACATCCATTTCCTTGTTGAACTTTATTTTTTTGGTCAGGGGCTTGTAACATTTACTCTTTTTATAAAATGTACACAATGAATATAAAATTTAAAGGGATTTGGAATTTTATCCAATGAAAGAAATAATTTACTTGACCAAAACTATAATAAAATCAATATTTGAAATTATGGGATATTGAAACTAGGAAAGTGGAAAACAATCAATAGTGCATATTACAAAGAAGAGTTTATGGGAAAGAGTTTATAAGGAAATGATAAAATCACATAGACAGATGTGACATGAAAAATACTCCCATAAGATTTTTGACTATGTTACTATTACTTATTTGCTTCTAGGAAATTTATTTAAAAGACACCTAAACTAAGAAGTATGAGTGATGAGTTACTTGCCTCTTCTTGATCCATATTAATTTATTTATATGGTAAAAAGTATTGCTATCTGGCACAGATGTAAGACTACTTCTGGAAGAAGAAAAGAAATTTGTAAATAAGCATTGTAAATGTTTGTATTTGTGTGTGTATGTGTGTGCGAAGGAAGCCATACAAACACAAGTTTTATGGAGGTTACTATTTTTTGGTTAATATGTTAGTGTTCTTTCATTTTTGTAACTCTGCCTTATGTAATTTCAGAAAACTTTGAACTACATAATTAGATTTATGTTACACAATGTGTTAAGATAAAAACTGAATTTGCAATATAGAATTTTCCTTATATGTCATTCGTATTGTGGATATGACATAAAATAGCCCATACCTTTCACATTATGCTGATTGGTGAGAAATTTTTTGGGAACACCATATTTTGTCCTTTTGAGCTAAAATTTTCTTTTTATCAATGAATATATTGTACTGATACTTCAAATATATTTACTGCTTCAGGAATATTGTTTTTGTCATGATATTACCAAAAGTACTACTTTATATTTTTATGGAATTCCAAATATATCCTATTTGACACAATCAGAATACTGCAGGCAATATACAGGCCATAGAACATTGATATTAATATTAATAATTGTAGCAGCTCCTCTGTGGAGAACTCTGTAAGGGTAACTATGGCAAAAAAGAAATGTAATAATTTCAATTGAACATTTTTATCTTATTTTTGATAGCAAAACATCAAAGCTTTACTTGCAGACTTTTTAAGCAATAATTGTATTTTTTGTTTTAATATCTTTGCTATGAGATTTATAGCATTTTATAATGCTTTTTAGGTGAAAATTAAGGCTGAATGAGAAAGTATATGATGATACGTGAACCCCAGTAGAAATTTGTTATTTGTTTGTACCTCACTTATCTTGTGATGCTAATAAAAGCTAAAATGAAACTGAAAATGATAATCAAGTCTGCTACTTTCTCCTTATATTGGAAGTATCCTAAATGCACCTGTGAAATATATGATCTGTTATTAAAAGGAACAGTCCAGAGTTTAATTGGTATGTTGAGAAGTATTTTTCAAAACCAACTTGAGTATACCAGAAATTCTAAATGAGGAAAAAAAAGTAAAAGAGAAGGAGAGAGGGAGGGAGTAAAAGGAGGGGGAGGGATGGGCAAATGTAGAGAAGGAAGAGTAGTGCTAGGAGGGAAGCAGAGCAGAATGGAGAGAGGGAAGTATCAAAAAGAAGAGAGGGAAAAATGTGGACAAATTACAGGTGGAAAATATGGCTGATCTCTTCTTATCTCTACCTGTTCTAAGTGATATGAACATAATTAGGAGAAGTAGAAAGTGTTATTAGAAGTTGGGAAGAAAGGAATGGAAAGAAATCAAAAGTGAGGATGGCCAAGTACATTAATTTGTTTATTCATAATACCAATTTTATGAGATACCTACAAGGTATCTAAAAGTTCATGGAAAAATAAAATTAAAAGAAAAGGTTTCTTTGGTGCAAAAAATTTTGAAATCCATAAACAGTTTTTTGTAACACACATTTTACAGAAATTTTGTAAATTCTAAGCTAAGTGCTTCTTCCAGGTGTCCTAGTTGGATGAAGGGGCCCAAGCGCTTGGGTCATCTTCCAATGCCTTCCTAGGACAATACCAGGGAGCTGGATAGGACGTGGAACCGAGTCAACTTTAACTTTAGCTGGGGCTGCGGTGAAGGCTCAACCTAATACGCCGCAGTGCCAGCCCCCAAATCTCTTTTCGTTAAAGGAAATGCATTCTTCAATCAGCTTTAACTTTACCTGTTTCATATGTTCGAAATGTGCTTTCCATTTTCATTAAGTATTGCAACATATTACTCATAACTATCTTAAAATTATGATTGTATCCTAAATTCATTATTTTTGCTTATATTTTGTATGTGCATCCTTTGTCCGACATAAAATAATCAATCAATAGAATAGCGCTAATAGAAATCTAACATAATTCACATATCTAATGTAACAATTTTTGAGACATTAAAAGAAGCAAAAAGGAAAGTAAATTCAAGTTTATATTGAAATTTTTTAGTTTAACATATTGTGAAATATTTTTTAACATAGAAGCAAAAGAAAATCATTAATTTTTAAATTCTATTTTCAACATCAACTCTGAAATTCAGATTGCATTGTACATTAGTAGTATGTCTCTGCTTAGATTCATTATATTTCCACTGCTCAGTAGCTAGCTGTTGCTACTGACTATCATACTAAACATTACAACTCTAAAATTCTAGGAGAAATGCTAGCATAACATGGAGAATGTCGACTTGTAGTCAGACCTTTGATCAGCCTTTTCCCTTGAAACATAGCATATAAATCTGGAAAATTACTAGTCTTGCTTGGTCTTAGTTCCTTCATGTTTACAAAGTAATTGCAATGATTAAAATTAAATGCATTATGCAATTTCTGCCATAGTCTTCATTTATTTTCAAAAATCCATTAAAATGTAACCCATGTTATGCCATATTCTTGAACAATACCTGAAACCTACAATTTGTATGTTATAGCTGTCTATTTCGCACCTAAGGTATTAAACCAATCATTTGCCAGCTTTAATTATTAAATGTGAAATTATTAAATGTTTAGCATCAAATGGTGGGCATATAAACATTCAATTATATAGAAAAATTTGTAATTCAAATCAAATCAGCTTACTAATGTCATATGTGCTTGAAGTTATTATATAGTAGAAGAGTTATTGACTTTGCTGAGCATGTATGGGAAATCTTCAAAACAATGTTGTTCATGCTGCATGTGGGAAGAATGGTATCTTACAGGTTCACAAAGATGGTGGAGGAAAATTACAGGATGAAGGAAAGCAATTGGTAAGTCATGGAGGTATGAAATTGTGCATAAAACATAATGAACTGATGAACTTCTAGCTCTGCAATGGATAGTTCTCATATGGTTGGTTGGGGAAAGACCAAAGAAGAGCATTAAGATTGATGGAGAGTGGCAGGCATTGTCGAACAGTGGGTTAAGCTGCCACTTGCAACACCACATCCCATGTCACAGAGTCAGTTCTGGCTGTTATGCTTTCAATCCAACTTCCTCTAATGTACCAGAAAAGCAGCAAAAGATGGTCTTAGTAGCTCCCTGCTACTCACATGGGAAACCAGGATAGAGTTCTAGGCTCTGGCTTCATTTTGGAACAGCCCTAGTCATTGTGGCCTTTTGGTGAGTGAACCAGCAGTTGAAAGATCTTTCTCTCTGTCTCTCCCTCTCTCCTTCTGACACTTTGTCTTTCAAAATGTATAAAAGTTATTTTTAAAAAATATTGATAGAGGAATAATTAAGGCCCATAGCACCCTGAAACCCTTCCCAAAGCTGGTACTTCCTTGGTTTTCCTTATGGTAAGAAATAACTTGACAACCCAATGATCTTATCTTTAATGTTTTTCTTTTCCTCTTTCCCCATGCCAATTTAGACATAGGCTTTTGCCTGTCTACCTCTGAAATATATCCTGTCTATGTCTTAGTCCAAGCCACTCTTCTCTTCTTGGACAGTGGTAAAATTCAAAATTCAAATATTTGATCTTTCTTTCTCCACTCTTGCTATCCTATCCTGTGATTTCTTCTCAGAGGCAATAGTAGCTGTTTCTTAAAGTACAATGGATTTGTTCAGTTTACATTTTGAGAGACTTCATGGCTTTAGATTTCTTCATGGTCTCCAGGGTCACACCTGGTCTAGCCTACCTCTCTTACCTCATATCACTCCATTTTACCTTCTGTTATGTCAAAGTTCAGCTGTTATCTTCTTTTAAATGTTCACTGAATATTCTCATCTTTTTATTATCTTCAGGCTTTTATATTTAGAAAAAATATTTTATTTCAACCAAAAGTATTAAGTAGAACAAAGAAAAAAAATACTAAGAGGGATAACATATTAAGCTGCTCATCAACAGTCAGGGTGAGGGCTGATCAAGTCACCGTTTCTCATAGTGTTCATTTCACTTTAACAGGGTTCCTTTTTGGTGCTCAGTTAGTTGTCACCTATCAAGGATAACAAGTGGTATTTGTCCCTTTGGGATTTGCTTATTTCACTCAGCATAATGTTTTCCAAATTCCTAACAGGGATCACTTTTCAGTTAAAATTTAAACACCTAAGAATAATTGTGTGTTAATTACAGAGTTCAACCAATGGTATTAGAACAAAAAAAAATACTAAAATGGATAAAGTATTACATTGTACATCAACCGTCAGGACAAGAGCTGATCAAGTCACTGTTTCTTTTTTTTTAACTTTTATTTAATGAATATTAATTTCCAAAGTACGACTTATGGATTACAATGGCTTCCCCCCCTTACCATCCCTCCCACCCACAACCCTCCCCTTTCCCACTCCCTCTCCCCTTCCATTCACATCAAGATTCATTTTCAATTATCTTAATATACAGAAGATCAGCTTAGTATACATTAAGTAAGGATTTCAACAGTTTGCTCCCACACAGAAACATAAAGTGAAAAATAATACATGATTTTTTAAATGATGATGAAATCAGATCAGACCTATTGTCATGTTTAATCCCAGTGAGAGTCAAGTTGGGAGTTGATAATTTCTTTTTTTTTTTTTTTACAGAAGATCAGTTTAGTATGCATTAAGTAAAGATTTCAACAGTTTGCACCCCCATAGAAACACAAAGTGAAATATATTGTTTGAGTACTCGTTATAGCATTAAATCTCAATGCACAGCACATTAAGGACAGAGATCCTACATGAGGAGTAAGTGCACAGTGACTCCTGTTGTTGACTTTACCAATTGACACTCCTGTCTATGGCATCAGTAATCTCCCTATGCTCCAGTCATGAGTTTCCAAGGCTATGGAAGCCCTCTGAGTTCTCCGACTCTTATCTTGTTTAGACAAGGTCATAGTCAAAGTGGAGGTTCTCTCCTCCCTTCAGAGAAAGGTACCTCCTTCTTTGATGACCTGTTCTTTCCACTGGGATCTCACTTGCAGGGATCTTTTGCCAGAGTGTCTTGGCTTTCCATGCCTGAAATACTCTCATGGGCTTTTCAGCCAGATCCGAATGCCTTTAGGGCTGATTCTGAGGCCAGAGTGCTATTTAGGACATCTGCCATTCTATGAGTCTGCTGAGTATCTCACTTCACATGTTGGATCACTCTCCCCTTTATTTATTCTATCAGTTAGTGTTAGCAGGTACTAGACTTGTTTATGTGCTCCCTTTGACTCTTAGTCCTTTCATTATGATCAATTGTGAACTGAAATTGATCACTTGGACTAGTGAGATGGCATTGGTACATGCCACCTTGGTGGGATTAAATTGGAGTCCCCTGGTATGTTTCTAACTCTACCATTTGGGGCAAGTCAGCTTGAGCATGTCCCAAATTATACATCTCTTCCCTCTCTTATTCCCACTCTTATGTTTAACAGGGATCACATTTCAGTTAAATTTCAACACTTAAGAATAACTGTGTATTAATTACAGAATTAAACCAGTGATATTAAGTAGAACAGATAAAAAAACTACTAAGAGGGATAATGTATTAATTTGTTCATTAACAGTCAGGGCTATGCTGATCAAGTCACCGTTTCCCATAGTGTCCATTTCACTTCAACAGGTTTCCTTTTTGGTGTTCAGTCAGTTGTCACTGATCAGGGAGAACATATGGTATTTGTCCCTTTGGGACTGGCTTACTTCACTCAGCATGATGTGTTCCAGATTCCTCCATTTTGTTGCAAATGACTGGATTTTGTTGTTTCTTACTGCGGTATAGTATTCTAAAGAGTACATATCCCATAATTTCTTTATCCAGTCTACCGTTGATGGGCATTTAGGTTGGTTCCAGGTCTTAGCTATTGTGAATTGAGCTGCAATAAACATTAGGGTGCAGAGCTCTTTTTTGTTTGCCAATTTAAATTCCTTTGGGTAAATTCCAAGGAGTGGGATGGCTGGGTCGAACGGTAGGGTTATCTTCAGGTTTCTGAGGAATCTCCAGACTGACTTCCATAGTGGCTTGACCAGTTTGCATTCCCACCAACAGTGGGTTAGTGTCCCTTTTTCCCCACATCCTCGCCAGCATCTGTTGTTGGTAGATTTCTGCATGTGAGCCATTCTAACCGGGGTGAGGTGAAACCTCATTGTGGTTTTGATTTGCATTTCCCTGATTGCTAATGACCTTGAACATTTTTTCATGTGCCTGTTGGCCATTTGGATTTCCTCTTTTGAAAAATGTCTATTGAGGTCCTTGGCCCATCTCTTAAGTGGGTTGTTGGTTTTGTTTTTGTGGAGTTTCTTGATCTCTTTGTAGATTCTGGTTATTAACCCTTTATCTGTTGCATAGTTTGCAAATATTTTTTCCCATTCTGTTGGTTGCCTCTTCACTCTCCTGACTGTTTCTTTTGCAGTACAGAAACTTCTCAATTTGATGCAATCCCAATAGTTGATTTTGGCTTTGACTGCCTGAAGTCACTGTTTCTCACAGTGTCCATTTCACTTCATCAATTTTCCCCTTTGGTGCTCAGTTAGTTGTCGCCAATCAGGGAGAACATATGATATTTGTCCCTTTGGGACTGGCTTAATTCACTCAGCATAATACTTTTGGTTGCATACTGTAATCAATACACAATTCTTCTTAAGTGCTGAAACTTAACTGAAAAGTGATCACTGTTAAATATAAGAGTGGGAATAAGAGAGGGAAGAGATGTGCAATTCGGGACATGCTCAAGCTGACTTACCTCAAACAGTAGAGTTAGAAACATACCAGGGGATTTGAATTCAATCCCATCGAGGTGGCACGTACCAATGCCATCTCACTAGTCCCAGAGATCAATTTCTGTTCACAATTGATCATAATGATAGGACTAAGAACCAAAGGGATCACAGAAACAAGACTAGTGTCTGCAAATACTAGCTGATAGAATAAAAAAGGGAGAGAATGGTCCAACATAGGAAGTGAGATACACAGCAGACCCAAAGAATGGCAAATGTCCTAACAGCACTCTGGCCTCAGAATCAGCCCTTAAGGCATGCGGATCTGGCTGAAATGCCCATGAGAGTATTTCAGGCATGGAAAGCCAAGACACTCTGGGGGAAAAAAAAAAAAAAACCTAAATGAAAGATCTCCATGAGTGAGATCCCAGTGGAAAGAATGGGTCATCAAAGAAGGAGGTACCTTTCTCTGAAGGGAGGAGAGAACTTCCACTTTGACCATGGCCTTGTCTAAAAATGATCAGAGTCAGTGAACCCAGGGGGCTTTCATAGCCGTGGCAGCTCATGACAAGAGCCTAGGGTGATTACTGATGGCATAAACAAGAGTGTCAATTTGTTAAGTCAACAACAGGAGTCACTGTGCATTACTCCTCATGTAGGATCTTTGTCCTTAGAGTGCTGTACATAGAGATTTAATGCTATAATTAGTACTCAAACAGTATTTTTCACTTTATGTTTCTCTGTGGGAGCAAACTGTTGAAATCTTTACTTAATGTATGCTAAACTGATCTTCTGTATATAAAGAGAATTGAAAATGAATCTTGACATGAATGGAAGGGGAGAGGGAATGGATAAGGGGAGGGTTTCGGGTTGGAGGGACATTATGGGGGGGAGGTCATTGTAATCCATAATCTGTTCTTTGGAAATTTATATTCATTAAATAAAAGTTAAAAAAAATTCAAAAAAAAAGAAAAAATATTTTATTTAATTGAAGGGGAGAGCAGTAAAGAAAGTGAGTTGAATCTGCCATCTGCCGATTCACTCTCTAAATATTCTGGGCTGAGCCAGGCTAAAACCAGAAGCATGGAACTCCATCTGGGAGACCCAAATATGTGGCAATGGCCAAAGCTTTTGAGTCTTTTTCTGCTGCTGGATTGGAAATGAAGTAGCTGGGACTAAACCAGCTCTCACATGGGATGCATGCGTCTCAGGAGGCAGCTTTACCCACTGCGCCCCTGCACCCAGACACTTGCCCCTCTTGTTCTTTCTTCTACCATCTTGCTCTTTCTGTGACCTTGAAATGACTGACTCCATCAAATGATTCAAGTCACAAGTGACAGTATCTCCTTCAGTGATGCCTTACATTTGATCCAATGTAAAATATCTTGATGGTGCAAGCACTGTGTATTTTATTTACTGTTATTTCCTAGTAATCCTTTTTACTACCTGAAATTACTTTATTTCCCCTTTTATTACTATTGTATTTATTATTTACTCATGTATTTATCCACATTCACTAGACTGAAAACAGAAACCTGTCTGTGTATCATTGTATCCTTATGTCATCCCCAGCCCTTGGCGAAAAGCAGACACTTGAGCATTGCTTGTTGAATGAATGGATAAAATTTTTCTCAGCTGGACTATTATCATCTTTCCTAGGATTTCAATTACTATAAGAATGAAAATGGATGTGAATACAATTATTTAGTATTGTATCAGGTACAGGAAATATTTGACTACAGGAAGAAAACAACCAATTCCACCACAAACCCTACTACTGTAGCCCCACTAATAAAGACATGATTTGATGCAGGGGAACTAAGTTCTCTCTCTTTAAATTCCAAGTAGTTTGCTAAATCTAAAGGTAGACATTTTTGTAGCTAAAAATTTAGATTGGGGTGGAAAGCAGAATTAGATAGGATATTCTATTCGTTTATGTTTATTAATTATATTGTTTTAATAATTACATTATAAATGGTTATGTTTTAAAGTTTAAAAATCCATGGTTAAAGTAATACCTTGAGTATGATTCTGTTGGCTTAGTTATTTTCCTTCTGTTACAGAAAGTAAATGGATGATCTAATCCTAATTAAATAAAACATGAATAAATACTTTTTAGATATATATAATGCCTGATGTTTCAAAAAGGCAATATTCCCTGAATAAGAAAAATCAGTAGTTCTATGAGGCCTTTTAGATTATTTTCCTGGGAGATCTTATGAATGTTCTTCAGCTGTTGCATGGACATTATTATTAATAATCTTTTTCAGAGAATGAATACACAACTTGTACTCCAAGTACTTATCCATATTAATATTTACTTTGCATCATGTGCTTTTACAGGAATATAAATAGCTCCTAGAAAGAACATCTATCACCTGAAAGCAAAATGAAGATCTTTCTGTTGCTTTCTGCCCTTGGGTTCTGCTGGGCACAGTATAGCCCACATACCCAAGAGGGACGCACATCTATTGTCCACCTGTTTGAATGGCGCTGGGTTGATATTGCCAAGGAATGTGAGCGATACCTGGCTCCCAATGGATTTGGAGGAGTTCAGGTGAGTTTTGTTCATGGGATCAATTGCAGAGTTTGCTGTGCTTATAATGAATTGTATTCTGATCAACATCTCTAAAGTGCGGTAAAGTGTGGTTTTATATGAATGTATTCTCAATAAAACAGTGTTGTGTGTAATAGAACAAATGTAGTACTTTTGGCAACTTTTTTTTGCCTTTTGATAGAATCTTTCCCCAGCAGGATATCTTTGATGTGCTAATAATATTTTTGTTGTTTATTTAGAAATGCAGCCACATAAAATAGAGAAATACTTGTTGACTAGTTTCTGGAACATTCAATAGTATACCTTAAAGTATAATTTGATATTATTAATACATTTTATATTTTAGGTCTCTCCACCCAATGAGAACGTTATAGTTACCGATCCTTTTAGACCTTGGTGGGAAAGATACCAACCAATAAGTTATAAATTATGCACCAGATCTGGAAATGAAGATGAATTCAGAGACATGGTGACGAGATGTAACGATGTTGGTGTAAGTGAAGTTTCCTTTAGAAATTTGGAGGAAACCAATTTTTCACTGTCATTCTTGCTGTTTTGAGCAGAAAGATTTTCATATTTTAAACTGTTAAATTTCACTCCATACCTTAGCTGTAACTCAAAATTTGCATTGTGCTATGTTCAAATTGCATAATTCTTTTTGTAGGCACAATTTATCTACTAAAGAAGAGATAAGTTAAAGTTTAAAGCACAATTCATTTATTTTTTTTTTTTTAAGATTTTATTTATTTATTTGAGAGGTAGAATTACAGACAGTGAGAGGGAGAGACAGAGAGAAAGGTCTTTCGTCCATTGATTCACCCTCCAAAGGGCCACAATGGCCAGAGCTGTGCTGATTCGAAACCAGGAGCCAGAGCTTCTTCCAGATCTCTCACATGGGTGCAGGGGCATAAGGATTTGGGCCATCTTCTGCTGCTCTTCCAGGCCACAGCAGAGAGCTGGATCAGAAGTGGAGCAGCCAGGTCTTGAACCAGCGCCCATATGGGATGCCAGCGCTTCAGGCCAGGGTGTTAATTGGTGGAGCCTCAGCACCGGCCCCAGCATAAACATGTTCTAAAAACATTTTTCTTTTTAGGAAATGGATTCCCTTTACAATCATTTTTATATGACTATGTCTCCATCTAAAATTCATAGGCCGTTTTTACACATTGGTTTTTCATACAAAATAGTTATCTTCCCTCTTTAATGAGGAATGTAATGAGATACTAATATCTAATATCTTGTTTTCAGGTGGTCAGTAAAGGGTAGAGGCTAACTTCTTCTTTTCTAATAATCTCACCTGTCAGAATTGAAACATGTTTCCTCAAAAATTGCAATTTTTATGTCTTCTTTATTATGACAGTTTCTTATCTATCAAGTTATCATTCATGTAAGTATATAGATGATCAAATGTTGATAATGGTTGTCGATCTTCAGTTAACATTAGTTTTGTTTTTGTAGAAAATTTATAAAATATCAGAAATAATTTTGAGTTTTATTTGTGTGCTGTATTTCATATTCAGTAATGGTTTCTATTAGTGCCTCTCTGTAAGTCAAATTGAAGTGGAAACCTTTTTTCTCAGGTCCGTATTTATGTGGATGCTGTAATGAATCATATGTGTGGTGACGGTCGAGGTGAAGGAACACACAGTACCTGTGGTAGTTACTTCAATGCTCAAACGAGGGATTTTCCAGCTGTCCCATACTCTGGTTGGGATTTTAATGATGGTAAATGTAAAAGTGGAAGTGGAGGCATTGAGAGCTATCAAGACATTTATCAGGTAATTTCTCAAAAATTAGTAATATGAGTAAAGTATTATCTGTATC
Organism: Oryctolagus cuniculus; assembly: GCF_051225735.1. Taxonomy (NCBI): domain Eukaryota; kingdom Metazoa; phylum Chordata; class Mammalia; order Lagomorpha; family Leporidae; genus Oryctolagus; species Oryctolagus cuniculus. Next base: position 67,281,950 of record NC_142873.1, on the reverse strand, counting down.
TTAAATTAGACACATGTAGTTCATTGAACTCCATTTCAATTATGAGTGTAGATTCTTTGGGAGAACATGTTACCAAGTTTGACTGTTTAAAAATACACACTCAAATCAATATTTGAAAAGTTCCCCCAATTAAAAATCTCATCTGCTACATTTCATAAATTCCCCATTTTTGTACTAGGAAATTTTTAAAAGATATGTCTGTAGTGCCCAATGCAAAGAAGGCACTATAGAAGTATCTGTTGGTGAATATGTTCATCAAAAACCAAATAGATTCTCAAGTTAAAGGTGATGTTTTATGAATCACAAATTTTCAACCTCAACAGGTCAGAGATTGTCGTCTGACTGGTCTTCTTGATCTTGCATTGGAAAAAGATTATGTGCGTTCCACTCTTGCTGCGTACTTGAACCGTCTCATTGACATTGGTGTAGCAGGGTTCAGACTGGATGCGTGTAAGCATATGTGGCCTGGAGACATAAAGGCAGTTTTGGATAAGCTGAACAATCTAAACACAAAGTGGTTCCCTTCAGGAAGTAAACCTTTCATTTACCAAGAGGTATGTCAGTACGTATACGTGAAGATAAAAAAGTCTAATTTAGTTGATTAGAAACTCAATGGATGATTTAATTAAGTGCACAATGTATGGCAGTTGATGATGGGGTCATTTATATACAGCAGTGTTCTTTAAACTCTTTTACTCGGAGACAGCAATTCTTTCTCACAGTCATTGTATTGGAAGTGCAAACAATTTAAAGAGGCCTCCAAGCCCCCAGAAAACATTATGGAAGTCAGGGAATCAAATAGGTCTTGTCTGAATCCAGTCTATCTGGGTTGGAATCTTGACTATACATCTAATATCCTTATATTTTTTAGGCAACTTTACTAACCTTTCTGAGAACAATTCTTTTCCATTAAGAACTGGGTTAATGATAAAGTTTTTATCTTGGTTGTCTGTGGGGAATTACCAATGAGTTGATGTTCATCAATCCCTGAGAATTGTTGTCAGTCAAATAATAAATGCTGTGTTAGTTTGAACTCTTATTATCATTTATGTGGGAGACTAAATTAGGTCGGTATTCTCTCAGGACAACAGATCACCTTGTCATCATTTTTCTTTCAATATTGTAACATATGTGTTATCCAAAAAGTCAGAATCACCCTATGAGCATAACCGTTTAGACAATTGAAATTACATAGCCTTAATCCATTCTCTATTAATGTTAATGTGTTCACTAAAACGCTTCAAAAAATCTCTTGTAAAGTGGTATTTTCCCCTATATTTCTACTAGGTAATTGATCTGGGTGGTGAGCCAATTACAAGTAGTGAGTACTTTGAAAATGGCCGTGTGACAGAATTCAAGTATGGTGCAAAACTAGGCACGGTTATTCGCCGGTGGAATGGAGAGAAGATGTCTTACCTAAAGTAAATGATGTATTATTTGTCACTTGAGTCATGTCTCACACCTAGTTGTGTTACTGCCCAAATGAAAATTATCTTCTTAGAGGCTCCCTATTTTGGACAAATGCTAGAGTCAATTATTTTAAGGGTTAGTGTTCCCCAATCTGCAAGTAATCTTCTTTTTAAAAAAAATTAGAATGCCAATCACAAAGAATTTTGTCTAGAAACAAAAAACATCGTCTGCATTTTTTACCTACATGTTTATGAGCGTACTGGATTAGTGTAATGTTTTTATACATGATAAAATAAAACTGGATTATTAAAATGAACTTAATAATTATAAAGTACTTAAAATGTGGCCATATGAATTGAATTGTATTATATCAATTAATTTGATATGTGAAAATGCTTTACAGGGAAATTCAGAATTGAAGGCTCATTCTAATGCATTTTTTTCCATATAATATGATAGGGATGTTGACCATTCTGAAGTCTATTAAATTATATTATACTAATGATTCTATAACAACTTTTTAATAACAAAACAGATAGTATCTATAACATCAATGGAATACAAGTAATTCACATATATATAAAAATGGAATTATTTGGAAATTAAATGTTTATTATAAAATGGCACAGAATATGCATTTATTTAGAGAAAATTTATTTGACAGTGCTATATAGAAACCCAATTGAATTACTCTAAAGCTATTGTAAAAGAGTACATATATTTACATATCTTGCTACTTCTTAAATAGGAACTGGGGAGAAGGCTGGGGTTTCATGCCTTCTGACAGAGCACTTGTCTTTGTGGATAACCACGACAATCAGCGAGGACATGGCGCTGGAGGAGCATCTATTCTTACCTTCTGGGATGCTAGGTAGGAAACAGAATACGTTTGTTTTTTAATCTATCTATGAAAAATTATACCCCATGATAATGTCATTTTGTAACTTTCAGACTGTATAAAATGGCAGTTGGATTTATGCTTGCTCATCCCTATGGAGTCACACGAGTAATGTCAAGCTACCGGTGGTCAAGAAATTTTGTGAATGGACAAGTAAGCTTAAAGTTGTTCAAGATACCTTTTTCTCAAGAAAAAAGGAAGTTTTTTTTTTTTTTAATATTACATGAATATATTGCATTCAATATTTACTAATTATTTATTAAATATAAACATAATATAATACAGTAGATATTATAGAAGTAAAAGTCATGTTTTCCATTTTCAAAAGTGTAGAAACTGTTTCAGAGATACCACAAATATTCATTCCCCAGTAAGAAAAAACATTTGAAAATAAGATAAAAATCAGGCAATATGTACTTCTCTAACTAAAGGGTTGGTATTTAAATAAAAACAGCACGAGACATAATAATCAGGACAGGATGGGTTTGGTATAATAGAAAATAAAAAGGAAAATACACATTTGTTAAAACTGTGAATTATTTGCTATTTGTGTTTCTAATTAAGGATACTAATGATTGGATTGGGCCACCAAACAATAATGGTGTAACTAAGGAAGTAACTATTAATGCAGACACTACTTGTGGCAATGACTGGGTCTGTGAGCATCGGTGGCGCCAGATAAGGTGGGACTATTTATGTTGAGATTTTCTCTAGTAGTAAAATGTCTTTAAACTGTAGGAGTGTAAGGATACCACCATTTTAAATGATGCTGTGCTTGCTTTTAGGAACATGGTCATTTTCCGTAATGTAGTCGATGGCCAGCCTTTCAGTAACTGGTGGGATAATGGTAGCAATCAAGTGGCTTTTGGAAGAGGAAACAAAGGATTCATTGTCTTCAACAATGATGACTGGTAAGTAGATGTCAATTTAAGAGTGCAGCTTAAACTTGTAAATTGTTGGTTTATCTGTTTTGTGCTTATTAACTTGTTTTATCTGAAAATTCTTTTAATGAGGTATTTAAGGAAACATAAAATAGGAAGAAAACAATATCCTGATGGCTCTTATTCCTTTGTTCTCCTCTTTTTATAATGGTTTTTCTTTCAAGTTTTATTATTTGCATCCTTGCAAAATCATGTGCTTATACAATATATAAACCTATAAATGCTCACACACACACAATCTACAAATTTACAATATAGTTAATGTAGGAGTTTTCAATCCCACGTAGTCCTGATTTTTTTTTTTTATCATGGCAAAAATTTTCCTTAGTACTAGAATACGTTTTTTTTTTTTTCTCCTGGCACTTTTTCTCCACCCCTCCTCAATTTGATTGCTTGGTACCCCTTCTTTACTTTTCTATGACAAATTTATATTTTATAGCAAATATTTAAGAAGTATGCACCTCATGGCTCATGATTTGCTTCTGGATGTTTTTAATGTTTAGTTCTGAAACTTCTCGTTGTTGACCTTTCATTTATTATTCTTGATTCCTGGCATATAGAACCTTAGCTCGAAATACTTTGCCAGCAGTTGAAATGTCTCTGCCAAGTCTAACTTCTACCCATGATCAGCTCACTCTAGCGTACATTGTATTTATTGGCCAATTAATATGTAAATAGATAAATAAGACAATCCTGTCTCATTTTTAACACAGGAGCACATTGCTAGTTCTTTACTTTCTGTCATTTCTGAAATGTAAAACCAGAATATTCAAGAAAGCTTTATATTTCAAATTATGTCCTTCACAGAAATATTAGATTATTTTTATATCCACACAAATTATTTTTAACATCTTGAGAGCTTTTTGAAGAAAGAATACCATTGAATTTTTAAAAATGCCCAATATTTTAATAAATTCCATTGAGGACAAATTTAAAATACTTATATCTACCAGAGGTAGTATTTATATAAAAGAGGCAATTTCTACAAATCTTCGCTCATATTCTTCAACCTTCAATTTTTAGTGATATTCATTATTGAGTATATAATACTGGTTCTTCTGTAAAATTACCTTTGGTCCTTAGAAAGCTTTTCACATACACTGGAAATGTGGTTTGTTTTTTTTTTTGATATTTTTCTGATTGAAACTTTGACTGCTTAGAGTTTTATGGCAAAAAGTTAATTATTTGCTTGGGAGATGGTCTGCATTCTTGCATTTAATTACAGTGAACTGAAAGCAAATGTTCAATTTTATGTTACAGGTCATTATCTTCAACTTTGCAAACTGGTCTTCCTGGTGGCACATACTGTGATGTCATTTCTGGAGATAAAAATGGTAATGATTGCACAGGAATTAAAGTCTCTGTTTTCAGTGATGGCAAAGCTTACTTTTCTATTAGCAACTCTGCTGAAGATCCATTCATTGCAATTCATGTTGATGCAAAATTATAAAATTCAAATAAAATACTTTTAGCAAAACAATGATGAGGTGTGTTCTATTCATTAATTTTTAGTAAAATCTGTAATAACTAGGGGGTTATTTGTTAGTTGTGATGCTTGCATCTCATATAGGAGTGCCTGTGCAAGACTCAGCTGCTCCATTTATTATCTAGTTTCCTGCTAATGTGCCTAGAAAGACAGTGGAAAATGGCCTAAATCCTTGGGTACCTGTTACCTATGTGGGAGACACTTCTGGTTTTAACTTGTCTTGGACCTAACTTTTGTGGACATTTGGAGAGTGACAGCAGATGGAAGGTCTCTCTCTCTTTCTCTGTGTGTGTGTGTGTGTGTCTCTACCTTTATGTTTTTGTGTCTGTCACTCTCTTTCAAATAAACCAATAAACAATAAATAATCTTTTTATAAAAGCTATAAGTAACCAATTTAAAAAATTAGAAAAACATAAAAAAGTCCATGTATAATAATGGGATAATTGCAATTAACATGCTGGGATATTTTAGAAGATCATTTTAATCTATTTTTCAATGTCTAAGAATGCAGAATGGCATCCTGACAAATACAATTGTTGTCATTAATTCTATTTGTCTAGCTATTTATCCCTAATTTATGTCTGTAATTCTGTCATAGAGTGGTTTCATCAATTAGTCAGGGAGAACTGGTATGATAATGATTAGCATGCAAACATAGTCTGTATGGTTTGTGCAAAATGAAAACATTTCCTGATAGGGTTGAAAAATAGAAGAAATTAAATTATACAACATATCATGCTTAATTAAATTAAAAGGAATAGTCTACTTTATATTCTCTCCTCTTTTTCATTTTCTTCTTAATGGCTTTGACTTAACTATGTCTGGCTTTTTATTCCTTCTCTTATCCTCTAACATCGATGTTTATTTAGGATCTTTGTGACATCACATACTCTGAATTTTCTTCCTAATCCATTAGTTTTTTGTTGACTTTAAATATGGGAATTGTTAGTCTGTTACAATGAACTTCTTATAGATTTCAGTTAAGTTTACTTAAGTTTAAATGAGAAAATAAAAGCTATAACTTGAAAACTTTATTTTTACCTTTAAATTTATTTGTCCCTGCTGTAAGGAAAATTCACTGTGCATTGATTACTACATCAACTGCCCTGCATTTGGGGCTGCACTACCTATTACTTGCACAAGTTCAGTGAAACAGAACACACACAAAGAGCTTGCATGAAGGAAGCCTATAATTTACTGAAAGGCAGAAAGGGTTAACAGAAATCTAGCTTTCATATTGTGCCAGCATCCAAAGTCTCTGGAAAACTGCTCAGGGTAGATCAAGTCTCATTGGCATGTGCCTGCCTGTTTCCTGGCAGCTGAAGACTTCTTTAATGCTCTTATTTTCTGTATTCTCTTCACCAAATGATTACAACTGTTTCCATGGATCTAAAACAAATTCTTTTGCACAAAAACCTGTATTTCTAATTCAGATGTTTTCCTGGACTTCTGCTTCATGTATTTCCAACAAATGCTTGCTATTTCCATTTCAGTGTTTCAAAGACATCTCATATTTAAAATATCTGAAATAGTAGCTTCAATTTATTTCCCTCTCTTTTTTAAAATTTATATTATTTATTTGAAAGTTAGAGTTACAGAGAAAGAGAGAGAGAGGAAGAGACAGAGAGAGGTCTTCCATCCTTTAGTTCACTCCCCAAATGGCTGCAACAGCCCCGGTCAGACCAGGCTGAAGCTAGGAGCCGAGAGCCAGAAGCTTCTTCCAGGTGTCCCATGTAGGTGCAGGAATCCACGTACCTGGGCCATCCTCTGCTTCCTTCCCAGGCACATTATCATGGAGCTGGATTGGAAGCAGAGAAGCCACGACTCAAATCAGCACCCATATGGGATGCTGGTGCTGTAACAGGCAATTTTACCCATTACACCATAAAGCCAGGCCAATTGATTTCTAATACCAAACTTTTACAGATCTCACTTCTAAACTGCTTACTTAGAAACTTAAGATATTTCCTTGCTTTTCCTGCTCTTTTCTCAACAACTCTTCTTATCCCCTCACACAAGTCTTAGCACTCACAATTTAAAAAAAAGTTAATGTAATAAAAATAGATTTCATGACTTTCATAGATACAATTTAAGAAGATAACCATGCTTCCCTCAGGGTACCTACTTTCCTTCCTTCCTTTCTTCCTTTCTTGCTCTCTTTATTCTTTCTTTAAATTTCACAATAAAATACTTTCAATTTGCTTTATACTCACAGGCTTTTTTTTTTTAAAGCTTATTTATTTATTTATTTGACAGATAGAGTTACAGACAGTGAGAGGGAGAGACAGAGAGAAAGGTCTTCCTTCTATTGGTTCACCCCCAAATAGCTGCTACGGCCGGCACACTGTGCTGATCCGAAGCCAGGAGCCAGGTGCTTCCTCCTGGTCTCCCATGCAGGTGCAGGGCCCAAGCACATGGGCCATCCTCCACTGCACTCCTGGGCCACAGTAGAGAGCTGGAATGGAAGAGGAACAACCGGCATGAGAACTCGGTGCCCATATGGGATTCCGGTGCTGCAGGCGAAGGATTAGCCAAGTGAGCCACCACATTGGCCCTGTAATCAGAGGCTTAACACACTAATAACCATTATGTTCAATAAGTAAAAAGTAGAAAGACCACCGTTCTACAGGAATATAGACAAGGGCCATAAACAAAAATCATGTCAGTTTCATTTGTATATATTTTTTTGTGTTCCACATTAACTATCACACATCAGAGAAAACAGGATATTGTCTTTTTGTAGCAGGCTTATTTCATTCTTTTTTATGGCTGAGTAGTATGTATAAATATATATTTATGCTATAATAGTACATATATAATATTAAATTTTATACAATCATTAATTGATGGACATCTGGGTTGATTCCATTTCTTAGCTATTGTGAATTGAGCTGTAATAAACATGGGGGTGCAAATAACTCTTTCATATACTGATTTAATTTCCATTGGTAAATTTTCAGGAATGGAATGGCCGGGTCATATTTTAGATCTATTTTCAGATTTCTGAGGAATCTCCATACTGTCTTCCATAATGGTTGTACTAGTTTACATTCCAACCAACAACAAATTAGGATACATTTTTGTAGAGTTTTGGAAAATAGTTATTCTAACTCGGTTGAGGTGAACCTCATTGTATTTTTATTTGTAATTCCCTAATGGCTAGTGATCCTGACTATTTTAGCATGAGCTATTAATTGTTCAAAATATCTCTTGATTCCTCTCAATTCTTTTACCTCATCACCACCCATTTATCTTGGTCACCATCTCCTGTCAGCATTCCAAAACAATTATTCAACTGGTTTCCATTTGCACTGCTTTCTGCCTTCAATCCATTTTACTAAAGATCACAGAGCTCCATCCCTATAACTTAACACAAATTATACTATTTTGATTGTGTTTAGAATAAAACCTTAACAATGATAGCATAGAAAAGTACATATAGGCCCAGTATTGTGGAGCAGCTGGTTAAGCCACTGCCTGCAGTGCCAGCATCCCATTTGGGAGACCTGTGAAGAAGCTGACTTCCAAGGTGCACATTAACAGGGAGCTGGAATTAGGGGTGGAGGCAGGACTTGAATCCATGTATTTTCGTATGACATGCAAAATCTCGACTAAGGTCTTGAAAGCTATACCTAATGGCCACCCTGAACACAACAATTTTGAGGGACAAAAATTTTAGTAAGATTTCACCTCTGAATGGAGATGCTCCTCCCATCCTCTCTCCAATTCTCCCCCAATTTAATTAATTCTTGCCTAGCCCTGATTTTTCAGTTCATAAAAGTCATAGGGAAGTGAAATTGGCATGACTTCATAATATTTTTAGGATTTTTAAGCCGTAATAACAGTGAATTATTTTGGTGAGCTATGTCTGTATTATGTCAAGAAAGTATTTTTAAAATAGTATTGGGAAAATGATGCTACATTGTGCAATACATAATATATTTGAAACTCATTTTTAGTATATTCTTAGAGCTTTATGATTGAAGGGTCTTGGTCCACCAGAAGGGGGATAGACTGGGTCCGAGGAACGGTAAGTGCGCCACTCGCCCATTTCCCAGCCTCTGGATCCCAGAGACAGTCAGATGCAGGGGGGAGTCAAGTCGAGCAAGAACTCATTTATTGCGCATGTAACAAAGCCTTTAAAAGCGCAAGACCTCAGGATTATTGGGGCAGGGCACAAGGACCAACAAATTACTTAAAAGGTCATTTTACGGGGCTATTTTTTACAGGACCAGCCATATGTCTGTACACTCGTCATCAGTTGTCGTCACCTCCCCTGATGCTGTGTGGCCAATCAGCTGTGGTGGTAAACAACTTTGGGTACTGCCCACCTTACTTCTTTTGGGTGCCATCTTTGAATTGCCTCATGTGCCTAATTTTCCTACATATGATAATCTCTTATTTGTTATGATTTATTAAGTTTCTTCCTTTAGATTTTTTAAAATAAATCTATAGAAATCATTTTGAGGAATTTATCTTCTCTTACAAGTAGAGGACGAAAAAACACTTCTGTGTTGAAAATTATTATTGCTCCTGAATAAATATTCATTTATAAATAAAAACTTAACAGACTTATAATCATAGAATGTGACTGACCACAAAGGGCAGTCCAGATATTAGCACAGTATCAGTCCTAAGTAAGTTAAATGTGATTATTATTAGCATTGTTATTATTAAACTTCCACATAAAATTCACTTAGATTTTAGAACAAGATATGATAAGAACTTCCAAAAAACACTTGTATTCAATGAGGCAAATATTTAAATAGATTACTTTCTGTATTATAAAGCGAAAAAAGAAAAAAAGTTTTTGCAAAAGATAGAAAAATGTCTAATCATAAAGACCAGTTTTAGAATACTGATACTTTTTGTACGGTTGAATATATCAAAGTAAAATTTGTTATTTTGAAAATAACTCAAAAAAATTTCTGATGTAGTTTAAATGATTCTCAATTGTACTGTTTTGTTTGTATTTCCCAGTTTCATTTCCCAATAATGCATACAAACTTAAAAGGCAGATAAAACAAAAAAGAATCTAGATAACAAATGTGCTTTTCAATTTGTTGCTTAGAATAATAATATTTCAGGAGAAATTATTTAAGAGCTCCAAGGAAAACAATGGTTAAAAAAAAGGTAGCTGAAAAAGTGATGTATTAAAAGCCCTTTAAAGGTCTTTCGCAAGAAATTGAACAGATGGGTAAATATACAGTCTGTTTGCTCTTTTTGTCCTTGATCATAAACTCTGAAACCTAAAAGAAGAGATGTGTGGCTCAGAGTCACTCAAATATCTGATTTTAGGTAGAAATAGGTGCATTGAAAGGTGTAAGCTGCAAAGAGAATACTTAGAATTGCATGAAAAATGTTATCCATTATTTCCCTCAAATACAAATTTGCCAAATGCAACTCACTATTTTTAGTATCTTTGAAGGCTATTTTGAGTCACAAAATGATTATATTTTCATAATGAATACCATAAGAGGACAGTTTTAAGAAACCTTAGCTACCTTATCTGTAAAATGAAAATAATATCTACTTTTACATTTGCTGTATTAAATGAGAAATTGTATTAATGTACTAAACACTGTTTCAAGCTTAATACATACTATCTCATATTTTCAATAATATGTGTCTTTTTTCAGAATATTAAGAATTAGCAATCTGATACTCTCATAATACCTAATACAAAGAAAATCAAATCAAAATCATTGGACCAGGAATAGGAAGTAATGTTATACTTAGCCCTTTTTGAGATCTTGCCATGTTCAACCTATCTTCTTAGGTGAAAGTCAGTTTATAGAGTTTTGAGTCCAGTATTGATTCTAATTCAGTTAGAGGTCATGTGATTCATTGGAATTTTTCAATCAAGCCTCAGCCTCAGTTTTGCATGTTATCAGGTATGTTTTGGGTGTTTTAGGGCCACAAGTAAAGATTAAATAAATTTATTTGTTACTACAAAGACTCACAATCCAACATATGTGTATGAGTTCACAACACTTTTTAAGGTGCTTTGAGATGTATTACTCTTGTTTAAGTACAGAAAACACTAAAATACAGGAAAATAGGGGCCAGTTATGGCACAGCTGGTTAAGCTGGCATCCAGTGTTGGAGTGCTGCTTCAAGTCCCAGCTGCTCTGTTTCTGATCCAGTTCCCTGCTAAGGTGCCTAGAAAAGCAATGGATGATGGGCCAATTGCTTCATCCCCTGTACCCGAATGGAGACCCAGATGAAATTCTGTACTTCTGTTTTCAACTTGGCCAGCCTCAGCTTGTATGGCCATTTGGGGAGTGAAAAAGTGCTTGGAAATTTTTTCTTCTCTCCTCTTCCACTCACTCTCTCTGTTTCTGTTTCTCTTTCTCTCTCTTTGTGTGTGTGTCTACCTCTGTGTCTGTTAAAGTGTCTGTCAAACAGATAAACCTTTAAGAAATTAGGGAAAATATTTAAAGTGATACATAAGAAAGTCTGTAAAGTAAGTTATTTGGGTTATTGGGTCTCAAAGCAGAGGAATACTGAAAATACTGATATAGTCTGAAAAAGTTTAGTGTAAAATATACTAATAAAATATATTAAAATTAAAATATAGAATTCTATTCAGCTGAAAAATACCAGAGTATGCCACTCTAAAACCTCTCATATTTGCATAAGCATTTTTTGAGCTGACAGCAGATAGCTCTCTGATCTCTGACATAAATTTCCATTCATAAAAGTATCTTCCTCTCTGGAAAAAAAAAAAAAACCTTATTGAAAGATCTCCCCAAGTGAGATCCCAGTGGAAAGAACGGGTCATCAAAGAAGGAGGTACCTTTCTCTGAAGGGAGGAGAGAACTTCCACTTTGACCATGGCCTTGTCTAAATATGATCAGAGTCGGTGAACTCAGGGGGCTTCCATAGCCTTGGTAGCTCATGACAAGAGCCTAGGGTGATTACTGAGGCCATAAACAAGAGTGTCAATTTGTTAAGTCAACAACAGGAGTCACTGTGCACTTACTCCTCATGTAGGATCTCTGTCCTTAATGTGTTGTACTTTGAGATTTAATGCTATAACTAGTACTCAAACAGTATTTTTCACTTTATGTTTCTGTGTGGGAGCAAACTGTTGAAATCTTTACTTAATGTATGCTAAACTGATCTTCTGTATATAAAGAGAAACGAAAATGAATCTTGATGTGAATGTAAGGGGAGAGGGAGCGGGAAAGGGGAGGGTTGCGGGTGGGAGGGACGTTATGGGGGGGAAGCCATTGTACTCCATAAGCTGTACTTTGGAAATTTATATTCATTAAATAAAAGTTAAAAAAAAAAAAAGTATCTTCCTCTTCCAAAATCCAAAGAAAATGACTCCATAGGCATCTTTTAGGACCTGATGACTCTTAACTGCATGACAAACATTAATAAACAACACTTATATACCAAACATTTCCTACCTTCACCTTCCTTACTTAAAAGCCTCAAAACCCATTTTCCTTTGTATGACATAGATGGTGTACAAGAACTCAATTCTTTTTTTTTTTTTTGACAGGCAGAGTGGATAGTGAGAGAGAGAGGCAAAGAGAAAGGTCTTCCTTTGCCGTTGGTTCACCCTCCAATGGCCGCCACGGCTGGCGCGCTGCGGCTGGTGCACTGCGCTGATCTGATGGCAGGAGCCAGGTGCTTCTCCTGGTCTCCCATGGGGTGCAGGGCCCAAGCACTTGGGCCACCCTCCACTGCCTTCCCGGGCCACAGCAGAGAGCTGGTCTGGAAGAGGGGCAACTGGGAAAGAATCCGGCGCCCCAACCAGAACTAGAACTTGGTGTTCCGGCACCGCTAGGCGGAGGATTAGCCTAGTGAGCCACGGTGCTGGCCAAGAACTCAATTCTAACTGCCTCTTGAGAACATCGCTTTGTGACCTCCTAGGTTTATTTATATAATTCATCTTTTTCCTATTGTTAAATCCTTTTGTCAGTTTAATTTGTATATTTCCAACCACTGTAGGTTGGAGAGTAGAGGAAAAATGTGCCCCCCCCCATATTTTTGGCAACCAGGAAGTGATGGGAAGGTCACCCCACTTGCAGCTGTTTCTGAAAAAATATTCTCAATTTATACTTTGAACTTCCTTTGATCTTTTACTGAGAGATTTTCTTCCTTTACCTTCTTTTGTATCGATGACCATGTTTCTGTGTTTCTATGTGTAACATATCTTTAAGCATCTTTTTTAGGTCAGGATGGGTGGTGACAAATTTTTTCAATTTCTGTTTGTTATGGAAGGTCTTTATTTCACCTTCATTCACAAATGAGAACTTTGCAGTAAATAATATTCTGGGATGACAGTTTTTTTTCTCTTAGCACTTGGACTATATCTCACCATTCTCTAATAGCCTGTAGGGAGAGGAGAAGTCCTCCGTGATCCTCCGTGGAGATCCTCTGAAATTAATCTGACATTTCTCTCCTGCACATTTTAGAATTTTCTCTTTTTCACTGTGGTGAGTCTGATTACAATGTGTCACGGTGAGGATCTTTTCTGGTCATGTCGTGGGAGTTCTGTGCACTTGTCCTCCTTGGATGTCCCTTTATTTCTCCAAATCTGGAAAGTTTTCTGCTCTTATTTCAGTGAAAAGGCCTTCTAATCCTTTCTTTCTCTCCATGCCTTCAGGAACTCCTAGCACCCATATTTTTTTTTTCCTGGTAATCTGTAGATTCCCAACACTATTTTTTAGTTTTCTTATTTCCTCTTCTTTTTTAAAAGGTTTTATTTATGTATTTGCTAGGTAGAGTTACAGACAGTGAGAGGTCAAGACAGAGAGAAAGGTCCTCCTTCCGTTGGTTCACTCCCCAAATGGCCACAATGGCCAGAGTTGTACTGGTCCAAAGCCAGAAGCCAGAAGCCAGGAGCTTTCTCTGGGTCTCCCACATGGGTGCAGGGGCCCAAGGACTTGGGCCATCTTCTACTGCTTTCCCAGGCCATACCAGAGAGATAGATTGGAAGAGAGGCAGCCGGGACTAGAACCAGCACCCATATATGATGCTGGCACTGCAGGCAGAAGTTTTACCCACTGTGCCATGGTGCCAGCCCCCTAATTTCCTCTTCTTGTCTTTGGTTTGACTGTATAATTTCCTGTGCTTTGTCTTCTAAGTCCAATATTCTCTCTTCTGCTTCACCGATTTTGTTTTTAAGGCTCTCCACTGCATTTTTTAATTTGTTCCATTGTTTCTTTCTTTAATTTTGATTTCTCTTTCAGATCTCAATTTCATGTTCTATTGAATTCTTCATTTCATTTTGATTCCTCTTTAATATCTCAATTTCATGGGAGAAATTTTCTTTCATGTCCTGCATGGATTTCAGTAGTCATGCGTTTGCTTTTGATTACTTCTATATAATCTTATGATTGATTTTTTGAGTTCTGTTTCTTGCATTTCTTCTCTCTCCTCATATTCACAGTCTAGTATTGAAGTGTCATGTTCTTTTGGGAGCATCATGTTATCTTCCTTATTCTTGTTTCTTGGATTGGTGCATTTGTTGCTCAGCATTTGTGGAGATAACCATTGATTTCCTCCTCTCCTTCTCCTCCTCCTCCTCCTCCTCCTCCTCCTCCTCCTCCTTCTTCTTCTTCCTCTTATTCTTCTTCTTGCTGTGAGGCTTTCTTTTTTTATTGTTGTACTATGACTCTATAGATAAAGGGAATTTTGCTTTCTGTGAATCTCTAGAGCCTTGTAGTGCATGTGACCAGAGAGCTCTGTTCGGTTCTCCAGGGTTAAGAGTGTGTCTAGGGTGACACACTTAGGTTTGAGATGGTAAATCTCTCTCTCTCTCTCTCTTTTAATCAGAAGGGAGGTATATTCTTTTCAGCTGAGACCAGAGCCTGAGCGCTAGCCCCAGTGGGTATTTTTGTCCTTTCTGTCCCAAGGACCACACAAAGGATCTGTGCAGTTCTCAGTGTGAGTTGATTCCCCAGCAGTGTCTCTCACCAGGTAACCAGGAACCCCTGAGCTTGTGGAGTCTCTGACTGACACTGCTCAAAGTTCCAGCCACACCGTGAGTTCTCCCACACACCCTGTTTTTTTTTTTTTTTTTTTTTTTTTTTTTTTTTTTTTCACATTCCCAGTTCAGAAGCTTCATAGGGTCACAATCTCCTAACCCCCTGTTATTTCTCCCCAACAGAGTCAGGAATCTATGCTTGGCTTGCCGCCAGGTGCAGACACAAGCTGGTGCAGCTGTAATGTATGTCCAAAATGGTGCCTGATTTATCGACTTGTTATAGTAAGCCTTTGTAAAGTGATCGGAGAGAGAGAAACGTGTTCATCTCTCTCTCTCTTTTTTTTTTTTTCTCCTCTAGTTTAGCTGTACACTTTATCCCACAGGGCTCCTGTTCTTCCTGCCACTTTTTCACCAGTGGTTGCTGTGGTCTGGTCTCACCTCATTTTCCAGCACTGGTGCATAAGCTCATGGCTGTTGTAGTCCCAAGCCGTGGCTGCCCATGCCCTACATGTAGGTCAACCATGTCCCTCTAATTTCAGTAGAGTTTCCTCTGCCATTTTTTTCCCTAACTCTTCCCTGAGACTACACTATCTCCACTTTTTTAAACTATCTTCTCCTGGAGTAGAGCAGTAAACTCCCTCCCTACTCCGCCATCTAGCACTCCCCTGTTAATTTCTCTTTTATCAGATTGATTCATGGGCTTTTGGTTTTAAATTTAGGAAGGTAGAGGAAAAGTTTTACCCTCTCTGAAAGTAAGCTTCAAGTTTTCATGAAAATGAAAAACGTTGCATGGAATAAATATTTTCTATCTTTTCTTTTAATGCTATCAAATCAAGTAATTTGTATCCATTGGGGGAAAGTAATTTTAAAAGGGAAGAAAAATAAAGAGGAACTGATGTATCAGAATTTTTTCTAAGAATGTTTTTTGCAAAATGAAATTTCCTTTTTAGATCTTGAATTTCACAGCTACTTTATGGGAAATTTTTGATTGTGCAGACTTTTTTGTTCTTCTTCTTCTTCTTCTTCTTTTTTTTTTTTTTTGACAGTCAGAGTTAGACAGTGAGAGAGAGAACGAGACAGAGAAAGGTCTTCCTTTTTCCATTGGTTCAACCCCCAAATGGCCACCATGGCCAATGCACTGCGCCGATCCAAAGCCAGGAGCCATGTGCTTCCTCCTGGTCTCCCATGTGGGTGCAGGGCTCAAGCACTTGGGCCATCCTCCACTGCCTTCCAAGGCCACAGCAGAAAGATGGACTGGAAGAGGAGCAACCAGGACAGAATCTGGCGCCCCAACCAGGAGTAGAACCTGGGGGTGCCAGCGCTGCAGCCGGAGGATTAGCCAAGTGAGCTATGGTGCCGGCCCAATTGTGCAGACATTTATGGGAAGCTACCCACTGAAGCTGGCATCATCGTGTGTGGTGAAACAATTCACCAGCAGTCAGACAGAGAGAATGAGAGGGTGAGCAGAGTTAGATTTATTAAATTTACTGCAAGACTGCAACAGATGGAATAGCTAGAGGCTAGTTGCTGCTGCTTTATGCTGTGAAAGAACAGTGTGCCAAGCAGGATAGCTGGAGACTGACAACTGCTGCAGTGTGCTGCAAGGGAGCAGCAGGGAGTAGGACAGGCAAAAGTCAACAACTGCTGCAATTTGGATTATAATAGGGGAGATATACATTTGAGGCATATTGCTTCTGACTAGGGGATTTTCCAACACTAATGATCTCCTTATTGCAGAGATTGTCACAAGGGATTTATTGCCAGGTACCCAGGTGACCTTCATACAGACTCTGAGGTTTCCCTAAATATGGCCCTTTTCCTTCTGTCTCTGGTTCAAGCTAATTGAAAAAAGGCAGATAAAAAGAATAAGGAAGGTAGAAACCACATTGTCACTGTTACTGGAAAAACAGAGCTCCAGGCTGCTTATTGCTCAAAACCCAGTAATTAACAGGTAGGGCTGATGCAAGGAAATTTGGTTTAGTCAAGAGGGGAGCAACTTGAATGGAAGATGCACATTCCTAGCTCAAAGGCCTTTCCAGATTTTCAAGAACATTTTTCTTCTTTATTTATGACTTTAATTCATTTATCTTTATTTAAAAGGCAGAAAGAGACAGAGGTAGACACAGAGATCTCCCATCTGTTTCCTTATGCCCTACATTCTTACAAAAGATGTGGTGCGGCCAGGAGACTAGAATTCAATCTGGGCTTCTGATGTATGTGGCAGGGACTTAAGTGTTTAAATGTGTTTTTTTTTTTTTGTTTCTTTTACTTTCATATCTTATATTGGAAGTTTTCAGAGATTAAAAAATTAAAGTTGTTCCAAAAATAAGGTAATAATCTATACATGGTGAACTTTAAAATTTTTTAAATCATCAGATTTTATATATTTTGTAGAAAATAAGCACAACACAAATTTTGTAAAAATGTTTCTAGTTTTCTGCTGCAATAGCACATATTAACAACCCCAAAATCTAAGTGATCAACAGATGTTTCTATTTCTTGCTCCCAAATCTGCAGGTTATTAGAGGCAGCTCTGCTTCATATTGAAGTTTTCTTGGTCTTGTTTCAGTCTGTAGTTTGGTTTTATATCCAATCCATTTTTATTCCATCAGTGGCTGCTCGGAGTATGCACTATTCATAGTGTAGGAGAAAACCATAAATGATGAAATCTAAAAAATAAGCGATATTTAAAGTCTTTGCTTGCCTCAACATGTACACATTATATTATTAAAAGTAAGATATAAGGACAAGCATGATATCAATTGAGTGGGAAAATATATTTTGTCTTCTAACAGGAGAAATTACAAATCCATGTGGCAGAATAAGTAGATGTATGGTGTTTTAATATTGAGGGAGTAAAGAGTTGGAAACACCAAAGACAAATAAAAGGCAAAAAAATCAGTGTTAAAAGCACTTCATGATGACTATGTTACATAGATTCAGATTGTGCCAAATAATATGTGTACATGCACATGCATTATTTTCAATACCCTAATATTAAGATTACATGGTTTCTTTTCATAATCATTATAATAGTTAACAATAGCTTTTTTATATCTTCTATGTCAACATGTAACAGGAGTTTTCAACATAGACATGTGATGAATGCTTTCTGTTTGTACCTGTCAAGTATCTTTTCCTCCTTATTGGTAATAGTACCTCACTCTCCTGGTAAGAAACACCCAGAGGCCCTCTCTCATCCATGCTACAAACAACAAATGACTTCATGGCTCAGCTCCATGAATAATGGAATGTGGTTTATGCTGGAATAGGGCATCCCATTCCTCTACCACCTTAGTTTGTTCAGGGATGGGTTTCTAAACCAAACCACATCAATTAAGAGTTAGCCTTGAGACTTGTGCTCAAACTGTTGGGAGAGTTGAGAAAGAGGTACACAGACTATTGAGAAAGAGAAGCTTATTCCTTTATTTATTTATTTATTTTAGTTTGCTGGTCTGGTAGAAAGTAAGCTTGACATTGCATGTGAACAGATTGTGAACTGCATGAAAAAAAAAAACTAATTAAGGAGCTGAGAAGGAAGCTATGGCATAGAAAGCAGAGCCAAGAGATGGAGAAAGTGTCTTGAGGTTTTCTTGAGCTCCTAACTTCAACTAGAAGCCATCTATATCTGTGTGCCTCCCAGTTTCAAAAGCTAACCAATTTTCTATGTGCTTCAGTCAAATTGCAAAAGCATTCATCCTAACAACTACTGCTTTTGTGTTTTTAAGTCTTTCTGTAAACTTCACATTCTCCATACTCATTTATTACATCACCTTTTCTGGCACACAGATATCCCTAATTTTTAAGAATATATACTTATATTTCCTTATGATATTAATTTTTTACCATATCATAAATGCATAATTAATTCATTTATTGTACTTCTTGAAAGTATGGCCTATTTAAACTAAATGTTTTCCTTAACCCATACATTTGATTCATCAGTTAAGTATTTTATTAGCCCCCAGATTTCAGTGACCCAAATTTTACATATTTACTGCATATTTTATGTCTCAGACTTTTACAGAAAACCCCCAAATCTAGTTGAAGATGTTGCCATAGAACCCTCAATCCTTGGCCTCTCATCTGATGTTCAGAAAGCTTATCTGTGACATTGGGGTGGGGAAAGGAAATAGGTATCTATTGTAAAGCATAAGACAAGGAGCTGGACAGATATTGCTTAATTCCTGAACTCTGAGGAGTTAGGCATAAAGGTTCTTAGAGATTACAATTGGGGCTGAGGGATTCCAAGAAGGCTGAATAAGGAAAACGTATGCTGATCTTGAACAGGGGGAAATAGCAGAAGTGGAGGAAGTGTATTCCAGGGGAGGGGAGAGTTGGAGAAAAGTTTGCAATGGAAATTCTACAACAGAAGAGTGACACTGTGGAGCAATGGGGAAAGTGTGGGTGTGCAAGAGCAAGCAGGGGGACCACACATGAGTCCTGTAGCCAGGGGCTGAAGGAGATGCCAGCCTCTGAAAGTGAGATCGAGGCAGACTGTGGCAACCTGTGCCTCTGGTGATATTGCGTGAGAAAGAACCTTGCAGACTACACTGACTTTGAGTCTGGCCTGGAGCCCTATCTGGGGGCAGGGTACCCACTTATCTAGCAAAGGAAAAAATCACATTTCTTTCTCCCCATCCTCCAACCAGGGTGCCCTGCAACCAGAGGGGAAAAGGCTCCAACTAGACACCAGTGGAGGCTGTGTTGGCTGTCATGCACAATCAGGAATTTTACCAGAGGGGGAAAAATCTGTTTCCCACTGACTTTGAGTCTGGCTGAGGGGGTTGACAGGGAGCTGGGCATCCACTTAGGATTGTGAGGTGCTCCCATCCTCTCAACCTCTCATATGTTCTGTGGCTCAAACCACAGGCAGATGACCCTGGGCGGCTGCTGTTATCTCCACGAATGGAGCAGGCTCATGGTGGGTGAGAATGGATCCTCTATACCTATGTCTATAGAAGCCTTGTGTGCTGTGACTGTGGGTATTCTGTGACTACACGATAGGGCATGATCACCTTGGAAGAGAGAAGGTGAGGGTGTGATTATGCCAACAGGTATATTCATATTTTCCCCGCTGCTGAAAAGAAAGGAACTCTACCACACCCAACATGAGTGTCACTCTGGATTCTCTCCTCACCCTTGAGCACTCATAAAAACTCCCTGGTCCCACTCAGAACACACCTCTGGGTATTCACTGAAGGAGCAGACACTCGACTAAGCCACAAGGCATAGTTCAAAGATGAAAACCCATCAGTGGAGAAAACCAACAAGTGTTTACATACATGCCAATAAATAAATACAGAAATACAAGAAAAAAGAGCAAGGAAGACAACATGACTCTCCCAAAGGAACACAACACTTCAATATTAGATGAAGAGATTGATGAAATTCCTGGAAAAGAATTCAAAAGAATGATCATAGGAAGCCATGAGAAGTCATAAGAAGCAAATTCATGACTTAAAAATATCCCTACATGACATGGATGAAAAATTTTCCCATGAAATAGAGATTTTGAAGAAATATCAAGCTAAAATGCTGGAAATCGAGAATTCAACTTATCAAATAAAAATACAGTGGAAAGCCTTAACAACAGACTTAGTTAGGCAGAAGTTAGGCAGAAGAAAGAATTTTCAAGCTAGAAGACAAATCCTTGAAACTATCTCAATGAGATAAAAAAAGAAGAATTTAAAACAACTATAATCCAAAAGTAGTACCCATGAAATTTATATTTATTAAATAAAAGCTTTCTATAAAAAAGAATTTAGAAAAATTAAAAGCAGTTTTGGAGATTTATGGGATATTATCAAATGACCCAACATACAGGTCTTTGGAGTTCCTGAAGGTGTGGGAAAAGAGAATGGATTAGTAGGCCTACTCAGTGAAATAATTACAGAAAACTTCCCCAGTTTGGAGGAAGAAAGGGATATCCAAGCAGAAGGAGCACACAGAACTTCTAATAGACTTGATTAGCAAAGATCTTCACCACAACACACTGTAGTCGAACTTTTGACAGTAAAACATGAGACACTTCTAAAATGTGTACAAGAGAAATGCCAGAAATCCAAGTGGGGTTTATCCCTGGTATGTAGAGATGCTTAAACATAAGCAAATCAATAAATGTGATACATCACCTTAACAAATTGAAGAATAAAAACCATATTATTATCTCCATAGATGCAGATAAAGCATCTGATGAAATACAGCATCTTTTCATAATAAGAACCTTTAGCAAATTGGGTATAGAGGAACATTCCTCAGCACATTCAAGGCAATATAGGACAGACTCACAGTCAGCATCATATTTAATGGGAAAAATTGGAAGCATTTCCACTAAGATCCAACCAGACAAGGATGCTCACTCTCACCATTGCTATTCAATGAAGTTCTGGAAGATTTAGCCAGAGACATTGGGCAACAAAAAGAAAATCAAAGGGATACAATTAGAGTGGAGGAAGTCAAAGTATCCCTAATGCAGATAACCTGATTCTCTGTATAGGGGAACCAAAAGTATCCACTAAGAGATTATTGGAACTCATAAGAAAGTTTGGTAAATTTTATAAAGTTAACACACAACATCAATAGCCTTTGAACACAATGACATGAATGAGAAAAAATTTGTAAGTTCAACCCCATTGACAATAGCAACAAAAAAATCAAATACCTCAAATAAATTTAAAGAAGGAGATAGAAGATCTCTATGATGAAAATTATAAAATATTAAAGAAAGAAATAGAAGAAAGTACAAAAATTGTAAAATCTTCCATGTTCATGGATTGAAAGAATTTTATGAATTCTAAGAAAGATGTATTCAGAGAATTATTAGAATTATTTCAATAATAATAATTCAATCCTAATAATTTTCTCTGATACAAATGTTTGTGTTTCCTAAAATTTATGTTTAAATCCTAATTCCTGAGGTCATAAGGAGGTGGGGCATTCAGGAAGTGATTAGATAATGAGGGCACAACTCTCATTGCTACCCTTATAAAGAGGCCTGAGGGAACACATATGTCTCTTCCTGCATGTGAGGACACAATAAGAAGTCAACCTCTGTGAGTCACAAAGTGCATCTTTGCCAGACATTAAATCTGCTGGAGGCTTCAATTTGAATTTCCAAGTCTACAGAGATTCAATAAATGTATTTTTGTTGTATGCAAGCTATGTAGTTTATGATATTTTGTTAAAGCAGTACAAACGAAGACAGACATCTACTCTTCCACCTCCTCTTCTACCTCTACTTCCTCCTCTTCCACCTCTACTTCCTCCTCTTCCTCTTTCTTCTTCTCCTCCTTACCCTTTCTCTTCTTCTTCCTCTTTTTCTTCTTCTTCTTTAATATCCCAGCTTGTCATTTTGGACACATTTCAGCACTTAACCTTGCTGCCAAGTCTCAGGTACTCCATGACTCACATAAAAAGAATTCTACTAGGAATTCATTGGTTCCAGTCAGTTACCCAGATGCAATTATTAGGTTACTAACCCAAAAAGCACTTGTTGTCATGCTTAAATGTGTCTGCACTAATATTTTGAAATCATTAATATGATTATTATTATATTTTAATAGCATACCTTATCATACATGATCCAAAAGCTTTTCTTTTTTAAAAAAACTTTTTTTTAGTAAATATAATTTTCCAAAGTACAATTTATGGATTACAATGGCTTTTTCCCCCATAACTTCCCTCCCACCCGCACCCCTTCCATCTCCTGCTCCCTCTCCCATTCCATTCACATCAAGATTCATTTTCAATTATCTTTAGATACAGAAGATTGATTTAGTAAATATTAAGTAAAGATTTCACCAGTTTGCACCCACAAAGAACATAAAGTGTAAAATACTGTTTGAGTACTAGTTATAGCATTAATTCACATTGGACAACACACTAAGGGCAGAAATCCCACATGAGGAATAAGTGCACAGTGACTCCTGTTGTTGACTTAACAATTTGACACTCTTGTTTATGGCGTCAGTAATCTCCCTAGGCTCTTTTTTTTTTTTTTTTCTTTTATTTAATGAATATAAATTTCCAAAGTACGACTCATGGGTTACAATGGCTCCCCCCCCCATACCGTCCCTCCCACCAACAACCCTCCCCTTTCCCACTCCCTCTCCCCTTCCATTCACATCAAGATTCATTTTCGATTATCTTAATATACAGAAGATCAGCTTAGTATACCTTAAGTAAGTATTTCAACAGTTTGCTCCCACACAGAAACATAAAGTGAAAAATAATAGATGATTTTTTTTAAATGATGATGAAATCAGATCAGACCTATTGTCATGTTTAATCCCAGTGAGAGTCAAGTTGGGAATTGAAAATTTCTTTCTTTTTTTTTTTTTTTTTTTTTTTTTTTTTTTTTTTTTTTTTACAGAAGATCAGTTTAGTATACATTAAGTAAAGATTTCAGTCGTTTGCACCCCCATAGAAACACAAAGTGAAATATACTGTTTGAGTACTCGTTATAGCATTAAGCCTCAGTGTACAGCACGTTAAGGACCGAGATCCTACATGAGGAGTAAGTGCACAGTGACTCCTGTTGTTGACTTTACCAATTGACACTCCTGTTTATGGCATCAGTAATCTCCCTATGCACCAGTTATGAGTTTCCAAGGCTATGGAAGCCCCTTGAGTTCTCCGACTCTTATCTTGTTTAGACACGGTCATAGTCAAAGTGGAGGTTCTCTCCTCCCTTCAGAGAAAGGCACCTCCCTCTTTGAAGACCTGTTCTTTCCACTGGGATCTCACTCACAGAGATCTTTTTGCCAGAGTGTCTTGGCTTTCCATGCCTGAAATACTCTCATGGGCTTTTCAGCCAGATCCGAATGCCTTTAGGGCTGATTCTGAGGCCAGAGTGCTATTTAGGACATCCGCCATTCTATGAGTCTGCTGAGTATCTCACTTCCCATGTTGGATCACTCTCCCCTTTATTTATTCTATCGGTTGGTGTTAGCAGATACTAGACTTGTTTATGTGCTCCCTTTGACTCTTAGTCCTTTCATTATGATCAATTGTGAACTGAAATTGATCACTTGGAGTAGTGAGATGGCATTGGCACATGCCACCTTGATGGGATTGAATTGGAATCCCCTGGTATGTTTCCAACTCTACCAATTGGGGCAAGTCAGCCCAAGCATGTCCCAAATTATACATCTCTTCCCTCTCTTATTCCCACTCTTATGTTTAACAGGGATCACATTGCAGTTAATTTTCAACACTTAAGAATAACTGTGTGATAATTACAGAATTAAACCAGTCATATTAAGTAGAACAGACAAAAAAAAATACTATGAGGGATAATGTATTAAGTTGTCCATTAGCAGTCAGAGCTATGCTGATCAAGTCACCATTTCTCATAGTGTCCATTTCACTTCAGGAGGTTTCCTTTTTGGTGTTGAGTCAGTTGTCACCGATCAGGGAGAACATATGGTATTTGTCCCTTTGGGACTGGCTTACTTCACTCAGCATGATGTGTTCCAGATTCCTCCATTTTGTTGCAAATGACTGGATTTTGTTGTTTCTTACTGCGGTATAGTACTCTAAAGAATACATATCCCATAATTTCTTTATCCAGTCTACCGTTGATGGGCATTTAGGTTGGTTCCAGGTCTTGGCTATTGTGAATTGTGCTGCAATAAACATTAGGGTGCAGACCGCTTTTTTGTTTATCAATTTAAACTCCTTTGGGTAAATTCCAAGGAGTGGGATGGCTGGGTCGAATGGTAGGGTTATATTCAGGTTTCTGAGGAATCTCCAGACTGATTTCCATAGTGGCTTGACCAGTTTGCATTCCCACCAACAGTGGGTTAGTGTCCCTTTTTCCCCACATCCTCGCCAGCATCTGTTGTTGGTAGATTTCTGTATGTGAGCCATTCTAACCGGGGTGAGGTGAAACCTCATTGTGGTTTTGATTTGCATTTCCCTGATTGCTAGTGACCTTGAACATTTTTTCATGTGCCTGTTGGCCATTTGGATTTCCTCTTTTGAAAAATGTCTATTGAAGTCCTTGGCCCATCTCTTAAGTGGGTTGTTGGTTTTGTTTTTGTGGAGTTTCTTGATCTCTTTGTAGATTCTGGTTATTAACCCTTTATCTGTTGCATAGTTTGCAAATATTTTTTCCCATTCTGTCGGTTGTCTCTTCACTCTCCTGACTGTTTCTTTTGCAGTACAGAAACTTCTCAATTTGATGCAATCCCAATAGTTGATTTTGGCTTTGACTGTTTGTGCCTCCCGGGTCTTTTCCAGAAATTCTTTGCCTGTGCCAATATCTTGAAGGGTTTCTCCAATGTTCTCTAATAACTTAATGGTGTCAGGACGAAGATTTAGGTCTTTAATCCACGTTGAGTGGATTTTTGTGTAAGGTGTAAGGTAGGGGTCTTGCTTCATGATTCTGCACGTGGAAATCCAGTTTTCCCAGCACCATTTATTGAATAGACTGTCCTTGCTCCAGGAATTAGTTTTAGATCCTTGATCAAATATAAGTTGGCTGTAGATGTTTGGGTTGATTTCTGGTGTTTCAATTCTGTTCCATTGGTCTATCCATCTGTTTCTGTACCAGTACCATGCTGTTTTGATTACAACTGCCCTGTAGTATGTCCTGAAGTCTGGTATTGTGATGCCTCCGGCTTTGTTTTTGTTGTACAAGATTGCTTTAGCTATTCGAGGTCTCTTGTGCCTCCATATGAATTTCAGCATCATTTTTTCTAGATCTGCGAAGAATGTCTTTGGTATCTTGATTGGGATTGCATTGAATCTATAAATTGCTTTTGGGAGAATGGACATTTTGATGATGTTGATTCTTCCAATCCATGAGCATGGAAGATTTTTCCATTTTTTGGTATCCTCTTCTATTTCTTTCTTTAAGGTTTTGTAATTTTCATCGTAGAGATCTTTAACGTCCTTGGTTAAGTTTATTCCAAGGTATTTGATTGTTTTTGTAGCTATTGTGAATGGGATTGACCTTAGCAGCTCTTTCTCAGTCATGGCATTGCTTGTGTATACAAAGGCTGTTGATTTTTGTGCATTGATTTTATATCCTGCCACTTTGCCAAACTCCTCTATGAGTTCCAATAGTCTCTTAGTAGAGTTCTTTGGATCCTCTAAGTACAGAATCATATCGTCTGCAAAGAGGGATAGTTTGACTTCTTCCTTCTTGATTTGTATTCCTTTGATTTCTTTTTCTTGTCTGATGGCTCTGGCTAAAACTTCCAGAACTATGTTAAATAGCAGTGGTGAGAGTGGACATCCCTGCCTGGTGCCAGATTTCAGTGGAAATGCTTCCAACTTTTCCCCATTCAATAGGATGCTGGCTGTGGGTTTTTTATAAATTGCTTTGATTATATTGAGGAATGTTCCTTCTATACCCAATTTGCTTAGAGTTTTCATCATGAAAGGGTGTTGAATTTTATCAAATGCTTTCTCTGCATCAATTGAGATAATCATATGGTTTTTCTTCTGCAGTCTGTTAATGTGGTGAATCACATTGATTGATTTGCGAATGTTGAACCATCCCTGCATACCAGGGATGAATCCCACTTGGTCTGGGTGGATGATTTTCCTGATGTGTTGTTGTATTCTATTGGCCAGAATTTTATTGAGGATTTTTGCGTCTATGTTCATCAGGGATATTGGTCTGTAATTTTCTTTCAGTGCTGCATCTTTCTCTGGCTTAGGGATTAAGGTGATGCTGGCTTCATAGAAAGAATTTGGGAGGATTCCCTCTTTTTCGATTGTTCTGAATAGTTTGAGAAGAAATGGGATTAGTTCTTCTTTAAATGTCTGGTAGAATTCAGCGGTGAATCCATCTGGTCCTGGGCTTTTCTTTGTTGGGAGGGCCTTTATTACTGTTT
Source organism: Oryctolagus cuniculus (assembly GCF_051225735.1). Classification (NCBI taxonomy): domain Eukaryota; kingdom Metazoa; phylum Chordata; class Mammalia; order Lagomorpha; family Leporidae; genus Oryctolagus; species Oryctolagus cuniculus. The sequence continues at coordinate 67,255,420 of NC_142873.1, read as the reverse complement.
CAATTTCTGTTTCAGTTATGGGTCTATTTAGGTTTTCGATGTCTTCATGGTTCAATTTAGGTAGGTTGCATGTGTCCAGGAATCTATCCATTTCTGATAGGTTTTCCTGTTTGCTGGCGTACAGGTCCTTGTAGTAATTTCTGATGATTCTTTTTATTTCTGTAGTGTCTGTTGTTACGTTTCCTTTTTCATCTCTGATTTTATTGATTTGGGTCTTTTCTCTTCTTTTTTTAGTTAGTTGGGCCAATGGGGTGTCAATTTTGTTTATTTTTTCAAAAAACCAGCTTCTCGCTTGGCTGATTTTTTGTAATGTTTTTTTGGATTCAATCCTATTAATTTCTTCTCTGGTTTTAATTATTTCTCTTCTCCTACTAGATTTGGGTTTGGTTTGCTGCAGTTTTTCTAGGTCCTTGAGGTGCGCTGAAAGCTCATTTATTTGGTACCTTTCCAATTTCTTGGTATAGGCACCTATTGCTATAAATTTGCCTCTCAATACTGCTTTTGCTGTATCCCATAAGTTTTGATATGTTGTGTTGTTGTCTTCATTTACTTCCAGAAAGTTTTTGATTTCTCTTTTGATTTCTTGAATGACCCAGTGTTCATTCAGGAGCATGTTGTTCAGTCTCCATGTGTTTGCATACTTTCTGGGGTTTCCTGAGTTGCTAATTTCCAGCTTCATCCCGCTGTGGTCTGAGAAGCTGCATGGTATGATTCTAATTCTTTTAAATTTGCTGAGACTTGCTTTATGGCCTAGTATGTGGTCAATCCTAGAGAAGGTTCCATGCGCTGCTGAGAAGAATGTGAAGTCTGTAGATGTAGGGTTGAAAGTTCTGTATATATCTGTTAGATCCATTTGGGCTATAGTGTCATTTAAATCTGCTGTTTCCTTGTTGATCTTCTGTCCGGATGATCTGTCTATTTCTGAGAGTGGAGTATTGAAGTCCCCCAGTACTATTGTATTGGAATCTAAATCTCCCTTTAAGTCCCTTAACATATCTTTTAAATAGACCGGTGCCCTGTAATTAGGTGCATATACATTTATAATAGTTACATCTTCCTGTTGAATTGAACCCTTAATCATTATATAGTGTCCCTCTTTGTCTCTCTTAACAGTTTTTGTATTAAAGTTTATTTTGTCTGATATTAATATGGCTACACCTGCTTTTTTTTGGTTTCTGTTGGCATGGAATATCTTTTTCCAACCTTTCACTTTCAGTCTGCATGCCTCTTTGTTAGAGAGATGTGTTTCTTGTAGGCAACAAATAGTTGGGTTGTGTTCTGTGAGCCAGTCAGCTAAACGGTGTCTTTTAACTGAAGAATTCAGACCATTAATGTTCAATGTGATTATTGATACGTAGTGACTTTGCCCTACCATTTTCCCGGAAATATTTTCTAGTATATGCTTTGAGCTTCCCATGCTCTTTTACTGGTAGGTGTTCTTCCTTTCCCTTCTTTCATATTGATGGCCGTGTTTCTGTGTTTCTGAGTGTAGCACATCTTTAAGTATCTTTTGCAGGGCCGGACGAGTGGCCACAAAGTCTTTCAATTTCTGTTTGCTATGAAAGGTCTTTATTTCACCTTCATTCACAAATGAGAGCTTGGCAGGATATAATATTCTGGGCTGGCAATTTTTCTCTCTTAGCACCTGTGCTATGTCTCGCCATTCCCTCCTAGCTTGTAGGGTTTCTGATGAGAAGTCAGCTGTGAGTCTGATTGGAGATCCTCTGAGAGTAATCTGACGTTTCTCTCTTGCACATTTTAGGATCTTTTCTTTATGTTTCACTGTGGTAAGTTTAATTACCATGTGTCGTGGTGAGGATCTCTTTTGGTCATGTTTATTGGGGGTTCTATGAGCTTCCTGTACTAGGATATCTCTGTCCTTCTCCAAACCTGGAAAGTTCTCTGCTAGTATCTTACTAAAAAGGCCTTCCAATCCTTTCTCTCTCTCCATGCCTTCAGGAACTCCTAGAACTCGAATGTTGGTTTTTTTAATAGTATCCTGTAGATTCCCAACAATATTTTTTAGGTTTCTAATTTCCTCTTCTTTTCTTTGGTTTGACTGTGTGTTTTCCTGTGCTCTATCTTCTAAGTCCGATATTCTCTCTTCTGCTTCACCCATTCTGTTTTTAAGGCTTTCTAATGTGTTTGTCATTTGATCTATTGAGCTCTTCATTTCATTTTGATTTCTCTTCACTATAACACTTTCCTGTTCTACTAGTTTCTGAGTTTCATTTTGACTCTTCCTTAAAATTTCGTTTTCACGAGAGAGATTTTCAATCTTGTCCATTAAGGATTTCTGTAGTTCAAGGATTTGCTTTTGAAAACTTCTAAATGTTCTTATCATAAATTTTTTGAAATCCGTATCTTGCATTTCTTCTATCTCATCATCTTCATACTCTTGGCTTGGGGTGTTTTGCTTATTTGGAGGCATCATAGTGTCATCGTTGATCTTGCTCCCTCTATTTCTGTGTTTGTTACTCGGCATAGTTAATTCTTCTTGCGTCACTGTGCGTTTTTTTTTTTTCTTTCTTTTTTTTTTTTTTTATTTATACTGTGTCCGTGTTAAGTGGACTGCCTGCTGTTGGAGGAGCCTTGGAGGCTTGAGATGGGTGCGGCCTGAGAGCTCTGCCTGGTTCTTCCAGGTTAAGGGTGTGCAAAGGTGACACCCTCAGGTTATGCGTGGTAAATCTCTCTCTTTTTATTTATTTATTTATTTTATTTATTCAGGGGGTAAGTAACACCGCAGGGCAAGGCTGTGCAGAATTGATGGTATTTAGCTTCCAGTCTTTGGCTCCTCTGGACTCCCACTGGGTTGCCTAGGCTACTGAATTGTAGTGACTCAGTTGCTTAGCTCTCCCCCATTGATATGTAAATCCAGAGCGCAGGCCTGCTCTTTGTCTCTTGGGAATTCTAGCCTTGCAGCCTTGTAACCTTTGCAAGGTTAGGGGGAAGAGAAACCCCGAAGCTTTTTTTTTTCCTTCTTTCCGGTAGTGAGTTTGCTGCACTTTCCGGCCCCCCTCTAGATTCTGACCCCCGTTTCCCCACCAATGTCTCGGGTTATTGAGCTCACCTCCCCTTCCAGCGCCGATGTGTGGAGCGTCCCAAGTCTCCCCGCTGTTGTCTGTGTGGCATGCACTCCCCTTGGAGCACTGGGGCTTCTGCGGCTCCGTCCCGTGACTTGGCTTCTGCGCGGTGGGCGACCTTGTTCTCCCAGTAGGTCCTCCGATTCACGATTCCCGTGCAATTTTTTCCTGGTTCTTTTTTCTGCGGCTACCGTAACTCCCCTTTTATTAAACTAAATTTTCCCGGACTATCGGTGCGCGCCCTCACTATTCCGCCATCTTGGCTCCGCCCTCCCTAGGCTCTTGTCATGAGTTGCCAAGGCTATTGAATCCTTTTGAGTTCGCCGACTTCGATCTTATTTTGACAAGGTCATTGTCAAAGTGGAAGTTTTCTCTTCCCTTCAGAGAAAGGTACCTCCTTCTTTGATGGCCCATTCTTTCTACTGGGATCTCACGTACAGAGATCTTTCATTTAATTTTTTTTTTTTTTTTTTTTTTTTTTTTTTTTGCCAGAGTGTCTTGGCTTTCCATGCCTAAAATACTCTCATGGGCTCTTCAGCCAGATCTGAGTGCCTTAAGGGCTGATTCTGAGGCCAGAATGCTGTTCAGGACATCTGCCATTCTATGAGTCTGCTGTGTATCCCACTTCCCATGTTGAATCGTTCTCTCCCTTTTTAATTCTATCAGTTAGTATTCGCGACACTAGTCTTGTTTGTGTGATCCCTTTGATTCTTAGACCTATCAGTGTGATCAATTGTGAACTGAAATTGATCACTTTGACTAGTGAGATGGCATTGGTACATGCCACCTTGATGGGATTGAATTGGAATCCCCTGGCACATTCCTAACTCCACCATTTTGGGGCAAGTCCGATTGAGCATGTCCCAAATTGTATATCTCCTCCCTCTCTTATACCCACTCTTATATTTAACAGAGATCACTTTTCAAAAAGCTTTTCTTAATGTAGCTGTAAACAACAAAATTTATAATTGTATCCAAAATGTTGTTACCACAGCCTATGAAATCGCAAACAAAGTCAGGTAAGATGCTTTGGCGAAGCATGCCTCTGACTGCTCAGATGCTCTGTAGTACAGAGGAGACTGAATGAATGAAGAAAGATTTTATTTCTGGTCAGAATTAGTCCTTCTTACGCTCCCTCCATGGAAAAGAAGCCACAGATTACTTTCTCTATATTTATTGCTTTGTTGAAGTTGATATTTTCAGTGTATATAATATTAATATCTACTAACCTCAGAATAAAATGTTGTACTGAAATTGAAGAGGGATACTGAGACTATGCTAAAGAAGATTGCTTTTTTAGCTGCAATGAGATGTACAATGGGACCTCTGTCACTAATGGCACATTTTATAATAATTTGGTGTTACTTTAGGAATACTATGCAATTCTATCTTAGGCACTTTTTATTCAATCAATGCCAGTTCTTTATGTAATTTATTTTAGCTAGGATATTTCTTTTTGTTTGACAAGAGCTGCTTTGCTGAATATTTGCTATTTCAGTTTCTACAGAGTATACATATTTTTATTATTGTTTCATTGAAAAATGGTTTAGTGTTTAGAGGCACAGACAAAATCTGTAAGGTGTAGAGTAAAAAGTATCAATATTTTACTTTAAATATGATAATTAATTAGCATGTTGGTGAAATATTTTGATCAAATTACATAAGTACAATGTGTGCCATCTGTAAGGTATAGGGGTAGGTACTGGGAAATTAAACTGATATAAAAATTACTCATTTACTTTTCAGAAGCTGCTTATACTTTTTTAAATTCACATAAGTTATTAGTTAATAATAAATTCTGATTCACACACACAAGTGTCAGACAAAAGTAGTTTAATCAAATATTTTATAAGCTTATGCACGTTATTAAAATTTAGAGCAGTATATATTTCACTTTCTTATGATTGAAGATGACAGAGTTCAAAAATATTTGCAATCTAACTCTCTTTAATGAAAAGAGAATATAAAAAGAACAAAAACTATAAAATACAAAATTTTTAAAAAAATTATAAAAAGAAAAAAAACCTAACCATCCCTTCTCTCTCTCTTTTTTTTTTTTTTTTTTTTTGACAGGTAGAGTGGACAGTGAGAGGGAGAGACAGAGAGAAAGGTCTTCCTTTGCCATTGGTTCACTCTCCAATGGCCGCCATGGCCGGCACGCTGTGGCCAGCGCACCGCACAGATCTGAAGGCAAGAGCCAGGTGCTTATCCTGGTCTCACATAGGGTGCAGGGCCCAAGCACTTAGGCCATCCTCCACTGCACTCCCAGGCCACAGCAGAGAGCTGGCCTGGAAGAGGGGCAACCGGGACAGAATCCATTGCCCCAACCGGGACTAGAACCTGATGTGCTGGCGCCGCTAGGCAGAGGATTAGCCTATTGAGCCATGGCGCCGGCCAACCATCCCTTCTAAAACTATCAAATTTACAGCCCAAATACCAAATTTAAAGCATAAACATAAAAGTATCAGCAGAATAGGACTTGAGGTCTCTAAACTTAGAAACCTGAACAAAATTTGGGCAAGTGTGTGGTTGTGTTTATCTGTGTGTTGACTTTGATCAATGAGCTACTGGGATTCTGTGGGTCCTAGAATTATATACAAATCATGTTTCACAATGTGAGGCTATGAAAAGTCACAAAGGAAATCTAGCTGTTTCAGATGACATCAGAAAGAGCTGCAGAAAGTGTAAAATAATGTATTAGATGGTCAGTTTGAAAATTATTGGATAAAGTCCATTCGTTATGTGAAGAAATAGTTAAAGCAGATAATCTACAAAAATTCTTTGCTGAAGGGTGCTCTGAGAGGAAGACTAGAAGCATGTGACTTAGGCTAATCTGACTTTGTCAAGTAGACTTTTGGAGACAGGAAGCAAAGAGATCTTTTTCTCTGATGGTGGTTTTTTTTTAATTTTTTAAACTAAGATCTATTTTCAATTGACTTTATAAACATATGATTAACTTTATGTTCAGAGTTCAACAAATAGTATGAAAAAAAACTGTTCCTCAACAGTCAAGACAAGGTTGTTCAAGTCATTGCTTCTCAATATGTAAATTTTACTTCTATAGATTGCCTTTTAGGAATTCTATTAGTAATTACAGGTCAGAGAGAACATATAGTATTTGTCCCTTTGGGATTGGCTTATTTCACTAAGTATGATGTTTTCCGGATTCATCCATTTTGTTGCAAATAACTAGATTTCATTTACTTTTACCACTGTGTAGTATTCCATGTTGTATATATTCCATATTTTCTTTATCCAGTCTTCAGTTGATGGGCATTTGGGTTGATTCCATGTCTTAGCTATTGTGAGTTGAGCTGCAATAAATGTGGACATGCAGATACCTCTTTTATTTGCTAATTTTATTTCCTTTAGATAAATTCCCAGGAGTGGGATCGCTGAGTCATGTGGTAGGACTATATTCAGATTTCTGAGATATCTCCAAACTGTCTTCCATAGCGGCTTTACCAGTTTACATTGACGCCAACAGTACCCTTTTCCACACATCCTTGTCAGCATTTTTTGTTCATTGTTTTCTGTATTAAAGCCATTTTAACATCAGTGAAATGAAACCTCATTGTGGTTTTGATTTGCATTTCCCTGAAAGCTAGTGTTCCTGAGCATTTTTTCATGTGTCTTTTGGCCATTTGGATTTCCTCTTTTGAAAAATGTCTGTTTAACTCCTTTGCCCTTTTCTTCACTGGATTGTTTGTTTTGTTGTTGTTGAGTCTCTTGTTATTAATATTTTATCAGTTGTATAATTTGAAAATAATTTCTCCTATTCTGTCAGTTTCCTTTTCATTTTCCTGAGTGTTTCCTTTTCAGTACAGAAGCTTCTCAATTTAATGTAATCCCATTTGTTAATTTTGGCTTTGCCTCTGGGGTCTTTTCCAAGAAGTCTTTGCTTGTACCAATCTCTTCCAGGGTGTTCCCAATGTTCTCTAATACTTGATGGTATTGGGTCATAGATTTAGGTCTTTAATCCATTTTGAGTGAACATTTTGTAAGGTTTAAGGTAAGGGTCTTGCTTCACACTTCTATATGTAGAAACCTATTTTTCCCAGCACTGTTTGTTGAAGGGATTGTCCTTGCTCCAGGGATTAGTTTTAGCTACTTTGTCAAATATAAGTTGATTGTAGATGCTTGCATTGATTTCTGGAGTTTCTATTCTGTTCCGTTGGTCTATCCATCTGTTTTTGTACCAGCACCATGTTGTTTTGACCATAACTGCCCTGGAGTATGTCTTGAAATCTGGTACTGTGATGCCTCTGGCTTTGTTTTTGCAGTATAAGATTGCTTTAGCAATAGGATGCTGGCCATGGGTTTGTCATAAATTGTCTTGATTGTGCTGAGGAATGTTCCTTCTATACCCAATTTGCTTAGAGTTTTCATCATGAAAGGGTGTTGAATTTTATCAAATGCTTTCTCTGCATCTATTGAGATAATCTTATGGTTTTTGTTCTTCAGTTTGTTAATGTGATGTATCACATTGATTGATGAACCAATCCTGCACTGGGATAAATCCCAATTGGTCCAGGTGAATTATCTTTCTGATGTGTTGTTTGATTTGATTTGCTAGAATTTTGTTGAGGATTTTCATGTCTATAATTCATCAGATAATTTTGTCTGTAGTTCTCTTTCTCTGTTGAAACTTTTCAGGTTTAGGAATTAAGGTGACTGTGGCTTCATAGAAAGAATTTGGGAGGATTTCCTCCCTTTAATTTGTTTTTAATAGCTTTAGAAGAATTGGAATTCATTCTTTAAATGTCTGGTAGAATTCAGCAGTGAAGCCATCCGATCCTGAGCTTTTCTTTTTGGGAGGGTATTTACTATTGATTCAATTTCACTCTTCCTTATGGGTCTGTTTAGGTTTTGTGCATCTTCATGGTTCAAATTGGATAGGTTATATGTGTCCAGGAATCTATCCATTTCTTCTAAGTTTCCTTGTTTGTTGGCATACAGCTCTTTGTAGTAGTTTTTGGTGACTCTTTATTTCTGTGGTGTAATTACCTTTACTTTTTTTCATCTCTAATTTTATTAATTTGGCTCTTCTCTCTCCCTTTTTTTGGTTAGTTGGGCCAATGATGTGTAATTTCGTTTACTGTTTTGAAAAACAGCTCTTCATTTTGCTGATCTTTTGTATTATTTATTTGGTTTTGATTTTGTTTATTTTTTCTCAAAAATATAATTATTTCTTTTCTCCTAATGGTTTTGTGTTTGGTTTTCTGTTGTTTTTCTAAATCTTGAGATGCATTGATAGCACATTTATTTGGTGCCTTTCCAATTTATTAATGTAAGCACTAATTTTTATAAACTTTCCTCTTAACACTGCTTTTGCCATATCACATAAGTTTTGATTAGTTGTATTGTTGTCTTCATTTGTTTCCAGAAATTTTTGATTTCTCTTTTGTTTTCTTCAGTGACCCACTGTTCACTGTTCAGTTCCCATGTGTTTGCATATGTTCTAGTGATTCCTGAGTTGCTGATTTTGGCGTCATTCCATTGTGGTCCAAGATGATGTACGGTATGCTTTTGATATTTTTGAATTTGCTGAGACTTGCTTTATGGCCTAGCAGGTTGACAATCCTAGAGAAAGTTCCATGCACTGTTGAGAAGAATGTGTATTCTGTGGCTGTTGGATGCAAGGTTCTATAGATATTTGTAAATATCTGTTGTTTCCTTGCTGATTTTTTGTCTGTTTGATCTGTCCCTTGCTGAAAGTGGCGTATTTATGTCCTGCATTACTATTGTATTTGAGTCTAAGTCTCCATTTAAATCCCTTAACATTTCTTTTTAAATATCCAGGTGCCCTGCAATTAGATGCTTATATATTTATAATAGTTACATGTTCCTGCTGAATTGATCCCGTAATCATTACCTACTGCCTTTCTTTGTCTCTTTTAACAGTTTTTGTGTTAAAATCCATTTTGTCTGATATTAGGATGGCTATACCACCTGTTTTTTGGTTTCTGTTACCATTGAGTATCTTTTTCCATCCTTTCACTTTCAGTCTGCATGCATCTTTGTTGGTGAGATGTATTTTCTTGTAGGCAGCACAGCCTCCTTATAGGTCCACAGTGTCCCTCTAATTTGTGTGGAATTTCCTCTGCTGTTTTTCTCCTAACTCTTCCATGAGGCTGCACTTCTCCACTTTTCTGATGGGTCTTTTGCAGAGTGTCCTGTACTAAATTTAACAGACTCAGGATCTCTGAGGCATCACATATGTCCTTTTTATGACACTCTGGGGAATAAAATAGAAATATTTCACAAGTTAAATGCTTTTGTAGTCTGATGAACCCCATGAACTTCATTTAGAAACCTGATCTATTGTTCTGATCCAGACATTCTTGTCTAATTATGGAAAATGGGGCCTGTGGAGCTGCTGAAGATATCTCAAGTCTTCTCTGGTTTGTCTGAACCCCTTGATTAGTCACATCCTTGACAATGTTAATGAAGATTGATGACAGAACAAACTCTTTGATTCATGTGTGTCTGATTTGACAATCTATTTCTACCAGCTAGATTGGGAAAAATTAAACGTAATTTTACACCACCAAGGGAATCTATATCATAAAAAACTTCACAATGATTCATACACTTTTTCTACTCAGTTTGAAAAAATATTGCAAAACAGGAAATATATTGTAAAGAAAAGAAGCAACCTTGGAGCACAAATAGTTTTTTTTTGTCAGGCAGAGTGGACAGTGAGAGGGAGAGACAGAGAGAAAGGTCTTCCTTTGCCATTGGTTCACCCTCGAATGGCCGCCATGGCCACTGCGCTGCAGCTGGCGCGCCACGCTGATCCGATGGCAGGAGCCAGGTGCTTCTCCTGGTCTCCCATGGGGTGCAGGGCCCAAGCACTTGGGCCATCCTCCACTGCACTCCCTGGCCACAGCAGAGAGCTGGCCTGGAAGAGGGGCAACCAGGACAGAATCCGGCGCCCCGACCGGGACTAGAACCCGGTGTGCTGGTGCCGCAAGGCGGAGGATTAGCCTAGTTTTAAAGACAAAGTATCCTGGGACAACACGTATAACACAAAGCTGTCCCAGATTACACACTCACACTAACTCAGCATACACACAAATAGCTTTAACTGAATCAAGAAATGTACTCATGATAAGAATGAATTATACTCAAAACAGAAACTTCATTCATATGACCCATGTAAGTAACTATATAAAAGGAAAGAAAGCTGAATAAAAGAGTGACAAAGCAGCCGGCGCCGTGGCTCAATAGGCTAATCCTCCACCTTGCGGCGCCGGCACACCGGGTTCTAGTCCCGGTCGGGGCGCCGGATTCTGTCCCGGTTGCCCCTCTTCCAGGCCAGCTCTCTGCTATGGCCAGGGAGTGCAGTGGAGGATGGCCCAGGTGCTTGGGCCCTGCACCCCATGGGAGACCAGGAAAAGCACCTGGCTCCTGGCTCCTGCCAGGATCAGCGCGGTGCGCCGGCTGCAGCGGCGGCCATTGGAGGGTGAACCAACGGCAAAAAGGAAGACCTTTCTCTCTCTGTCTCTCTCTCTCACTGTCCACTCTGCCTGTCAAAAAAAAAAAAAAAAAAAAAAAAAAAAAAAAAAAAAAAGAGTGATAAAAATCAATAGCATTATAAAGTCAATGATGGTCATAAAAACAGTAAATGTAATTGAAAAAAGTAAAATGTATTTTACAATAACCATAAAACTATATGATATTTGAACCTAACAAAAGAGTTGTATATTGATAGTATAAATGAAATTCTAGATTGCTTAAGGCACATAAAAGCTAAATGGAAATGCAAACATGAATGGGGTTCTTGAAATCAAATGTGATAAATGAAATAAAAATTCTATAGAGAAATTAGCAGCTAAATTGGGGGAATCTAAGAAAATTGAACAAAAAGACAAGTGATAGAAAAGATAATGGCATGTATAAGAAAATTTGATGGCCGACGCCACGGCTTAATAGGCTAATCCTCCGCCTAGCGGTGCCGGCACACCAGGTTCTAGTCCTGGTTGGGGTGCTGGATTCTGTCCCAGTTGCCCCTCTTCTAGGCCAGCTCTCTGCTGTGGCCAGGGAGTGCAGTGGAGGATGGCCCAAGTGCTTGGGCCCTGCACCTCATGGGAGACCAGGATAAGCACTTGGCTCCTGCCTTCAGATCAGTGCGGTGTGCCGGCCGCAGTGCGCCGGCCATGGCGGCCATTCGAGGGTGAACCAACGGCAAAGGAAGACGTTTCTCTCTGTCTCTCTTCCTCACTGTCCACTCTGCCTGTAAAAAAAAATTTTTTTGACTAATTCAGGAATTTTACCATCAAATTGGAGTAAAATGATGGGTAAATGGTAGTACCCTTCATTTTCCCATGAAGTACATTAACTATCCATGATCAAATAAAACCTCAGGCAGATAGGATTAAATTATTAGATTTGTGAGCTGGAGACCACGTCTTCACCCTGCCCCCTTTTGTGATCTCATGCCCCTACTGACCTCACTTGCATGCTTGCCTACCTATCAGACTATGTAACCACTTCCCTTTGGAAGTGAAATGGCCTGGAGTAAGATGTCCCTCTTCCCTCCCCCCACCCCTGACCCCATTGTCTGTGCCTCCATACACAATGACTTTTGGCTGCTGCCCTGCCTCTGTTTTCCTGCCTGTGCGCTTTGCTCCATGTGGCTCCCGGACTGCCCTCTGTCTTGTATGGACTCAGCCTATGCTTCCAGACTTCTTTCTCCTCTACATAAAGCCCTCTCTTTCCTGTGTAGCTCTTTCACTGAAGAAATGCTGAAAACTTATCATGTCACCTGGTTTATTTGATCCGATATTCAGAATTCTTATTCAGAATTCCCATTGTGGTGGGGTTGGGTGGTAATATCTTTCAGAGCTGTTGGCCCTTAAGAGGGATTCATGGTTTTCTCACGGTAATGAATTCTTACTTTAATAGGACTGGATTGATTACTACAAGGAGGTTTGTTATAAGGTAAGCCTGATACCTCTCCTCCTTGTATTTTTGAAAATACCTCCTTCCCCCTCCATATGTTTCTGTCCTGTGTTGCAGTGTTCCTTTGCTGACACTATTCCATTTAGACCTGTTAGCCACCAGAAATGTGATCCAGATAAGCTTCTTTTTCATATATTTCCAAGCCTCAGGTATTCTGTTACCACAACACAACACAGTCAATATACTGAGAAAATATTATCAATATTTTAAAAGAGATATTTGCATTCCTATGTTCACTGCAATGTTATTCACAGTAGCCAAGATATGAACTTTAGTATCTTTTGACAGATGAATAGATTTTTAGAAATTGGATAAACACAGACATGATGGAGTATTATTCAGCCTTAGAAAATAAGGAATTTGTGCCATTTACACCAATGTGGATGAATCTGGAGATCATTTGGCTAAGTGAAATAAGCCAAACACAGAACAAAACAAAGTATGGGTACAACGTTACAAACCTGTACATATAAGAGGAACAAGAGAACTAGTGAGAAACATGGTGGCTAGAATTAATGATAATGTATTGTATTCTTTACCTAAGAGAGTGAATACTAAGTTTTCTCAATGCCTAATCACATATACACATAGAGAAATACAAAGTAAATTTGTGAGTTAGTGGATATGTCAATTAACTTATTTATGGAAATCATTTGACAACACATTCATTTATAAAAACATCGCATTGTGTCTGATGCAGCAGCTCACTAGGATAACACTCCTCCTGTGGTGCCGGCACCCAGGGTTCGGGTCCTGGTTGGGGCATAGGATTCTGTCCCTGTTGCTCCTCTTCCAGTCCAGCTCTCTGTTGTGTCCCAGGAAGGCAGTGGAGGATGGCGCAAGTCCTTGGGCCCTGCACCCACATGGGAGACCAGGAGGAAGCACCTGGCTCCTGGTTTCAGATTGGCGCAGTGCGCCGGCCATAACGGCCATTTTGGGGGGTGAACCAATGGAAGGAAGACCTTTCTCTTTCTCCCTCTCTCTCTCACTGTCTAACTCTGCCTATCAAAACAATCACATTGTATATATTAAATATATAAAATTTTTGTCAGTTAAATCTGAATAAAGCCAAAATTCATCTAATTTAAGTGATTTTTGAGTGTTAGGGAGTATAAGATGAAAGTAATTATGAACTCAAGGATATCAGTGTATAGATAAAAAATTTAAATGTTGATAGCAATGTATATTATAATATTTCAAAAAACTGAAGAAAGAAAACCATATAGTAAAAGCTGCTAGAGTGAGAGAGGACCAACAGTTCCTAAATGGAAGATCAAAATAATATTAGCAAGTGAGTATAAGATAGTGGATAGGAAGTGGATTTACATCCCAACTATATATTTACTAAGTATTTTGAGATAAGCTAATTAACATTTTTTATATTAATTTTATTTGTCATTAAGAAAAGTAGTACTTTTTCATAAAAGACTTTAACACAGAATTCAATACCTACAAAGTGCTAAATTAATGTTAGCTCTTCTTAAAAAATGATTAACAGTAGCATTACAAGTTTGAATATAATAAAACAATATCTTTAAAATCCTGATGATCCAAGTTAGAATTTTGTAGCTAGCCAAATTATCAGCTATTATTTGTGGCAAATAATAGACATGTACTAAATGTAAAACACTTTAAGTGGATCTCACTCCCATCTATCTTCTTTCCTCAAATTGAGAAAGTAAACCAATAAAGGGGAAAATAAGTTCCTCTCCAATACAAAAGAGAGGCTAAGGACATTCTTAATACATTAAAAAAAATTTTCCCTGGACAACTAGGCTCCAGCAGCAAAAGTGGACCCAATTAATATTTAATCAAGACAACAGTGAACTTTGTGAGAAAGGTCTTTAAAATAAATACAATAACATTGATGCATTATCTGACAGTTTAGGCCATGAGAAAATAATTTTCTAGAGCTGTGGAAAGCTTGGAAAGACTTAAACAGAGATTTGAAGATGCAGAGCCAATGAAATTTAAATTATGAAAAAAACAGTTGTCTAATATTGTCCAGGAAAAACTATTGCCTAACAAAAGCAATAAAATAATTGGTATGATACTGGGTTCAGGGAGAAAAATGTTAATATAATATAATACTGAAAATAGTAAATTTAGATTCAGCTTATAAAAACACATTGGGAAGAGAGGTAACAGATATATTAGAATACTAAATGATAATATTCTAAATTTAAAAGTCAACTCATAATATCTTCAGAAAGAAGCAGAGGGGAAGGAGAGAAATACATTTTCATAATTGTTATTTCCTGGAGAAATCATCATTTTGAACTTTTCACTTACATATAAATATCAAAGGGCACCAATGAACTAGAGTTCCAAAGATAGTGCTAAATTTAAACTTTCAGAGAAATTAACTATTCAGTGCATTTGGAACTCTAATTCTTTTATAATTAAAAACATACATATATACTGCATTGCATATAAGTCCAAGGGATTCTACAAATGTTTTCAGTTTGTTTTATGGCATTTTTATGTTTTTTTCTTTTTAAAAATACATCTTTTTCCAAAGCAAAGTTTTTTTCCTGGTCTAAGCATTTCTGAACCCACAAGCAGATTATTTGCCTATTGTAAAATCCACCTCAGGTCAACCCTAGGCAGCCTTGTTGTATTCTCCTCATGGTGTCAGATTCATATTTTTGAAAATACTGAGTATCTGTGTCCCACTACATCTTGGGGATCAGGAAATGTATGTGTTTCATGGCATGACCAAGAGGATGGGCAATGTTGGATTTTACTAATGAGTTGCCGATCTAAAGTATGGCATGTTGAAGAAATAGACACTCCTAACGAAGGGCAGACTTGTTGGTGGGCTTAACTGTTAGGATGAGTGTGTCCAGGATGATACTATGTACTAAGTGTCCATTCTGTGCTTTCACTTGGAATGTGGGGGGAAATGAAGTTTACTGTCATGGAGTTCTTGCCTTTTATTTTTAACTGTAATTTCTTCCAGCATTCAATATGATTGAAACATAGACGAGGAGCAGGGCAGAATGAGGCAAATGTGCCACTGTAAATTATGGGAAAATAACAAGCTGAAAAGAGAGTGGTATCCCACCAAAGTGCCAGTGACAGTAACAGTGGGTATCTATACTTGTGTCCATTCAATGGTAGATGTGAGATAAATGTTATTTTTCTATATGTACCAGAGGAAGTTGATGCTGATATTTGGAGATGATGTACTGAAATTCTTTCTTCAAACATTTTTTTTTTTATTTGACAGAAAGAGTTAGACAGTGAGAGCAAGAGAAAGACAGAGAGAAAGGTCTTCCTTCCGTTGGTTCACCCTCCAAATGGCTGCTACGGCTGGTGCACTGTGCCAATCCGAAGCTAGGAGCCAGGTGCTTCTCCTGGTCTCCCATGGGGTGCAGGGCCCAAGCACTTGGGCCATCCTCCACTGCACTCCCTGGCCACAGCAGAGAGCTGGCCTGGAAGAGGGGCAACCGGGACAGAATCTGGCGCCCTGACCGGGACTAGAACCTGGTGTGCCAGCGCCGCTTGGCAGAGGATTAGCCTAGTGAGCCGCGGCGCCGGCCAAATGAAAGATCTTAAATAAAGATAAATGTTTAAATAAAAGTTCTCAAGAAAGAAAATATTTCAGTTGTTTAGAAATAGTTTTTCAAAGTTTATTTTTGCATTAGTATTATTTCAGGTTATCTATTTTAATAAACATTATGATAATTTGAGACAAACTCATAGGAGAAAAAACTATTATTGGGAAAGATAAATGTTCATAATTACTCAAATATCTATTTAGATGTAGGAATAGGTTCTTAACACCTAGCATGCTTTCTGATACATAACAGCCTTTCAACAAAAATTTATTAAATGAATTGATAAGTAATTAAAAACATTATTATTAATTAGGTGCTATTATGCAACTTCTGGAGAACAACCTTCATGCAAATTGGTATAACTAGGTAGTGCTAGAATATTGACAATTGTAAAAGAAGAATCCATTTTTTTCACACTGGTAAAGTGAGGAATTAGGGGGTGGCACTGTAGCACAGTGGGTTAAAGCCCCAGCCTGCATTGCTGTCATCCCATATGGGCACCGGTTCTAGTCCTGGCTGCTCCTCTTCCGATCCAGCTCTCTGCTATGGCCTGGGAAAGCAGAAGATGGCCCAACTTCTTGGGCCCCTGCACCCATGTGAAAGACCTGGAAGAAGCTCCTGGCTCCTGACTGGATCAGCTCAGCTCTGGCCGTTGCAGTCATTTGGGGAGTGAACCAGCAGATGGAAGACCTCTCTCTCTGGCTTTACCTCTCTCTTTAACTCTGTCTTTCAAATAAATAAAAAATAATAATAAAGAAATGAAAAAAATAAATAAATAAAGTGAGGGCTTAAATGTGATAAATGCTTAGATTTGAATTCAATTTCTGTTACCTTTTGTAGTTAATTAATTTATTTCTCTGCCCTTTCATGTTCTTGCCTAATAATCATAGATTATACAATAGTTCTCTTTTATCTTCGGTGAATACATTACAAGACCCATGATGGGTTCTATATGTATTACGTTTTTTCTTATATAAAAATACTTATGATAAGCTTTAATGTATAAAATAGATGAAGTAAGAGATAATCAGCTAATGATAAAATAGAACAAAATAGAACAATTATGACAGTACAGTGTAATGAAAGTTTGAATATTGTGTCTTTCTCAAAATATATTATTGTACTCACCACTTTAGTAATGAAAACAAATGGTACAATGTCTACACAGTGGGATGAAATGAAAAAGCATGACAAGCACTGTGAATACAAGCAACGTGTCAGGACAACAGGCAAGCTGATAACTAAGATGGCTATGTGGCAGATGGGGTGAGTATTGTATATAGCTGGATACCCTGGACAATCACATCTCAGCAGGGATAGAGCTGAACAATGTGTTATCTCAACAGGCTAATCAGAATGCTGCATAGTTTAAATTATAAATTATAAATTATTTTTGCAAATTTCCATTTTATATTTTTATTTTGTTTTTATATTTTGTATATTATTTGTTTTTCATGGATAACTAAAACCATGAAAATAAACTGCAGTTAGGTATTGAACTGCTATCATTAACTCATGCAGAGGTTGTAGAAATGGAGTAATATAGAGGACACAGTCCCTACTCTGATGAATTGCTACCTCTACCTATTAGTCCAAGAAAATCTCATTTTGATTAGAAAAAAAGTAAGCAAATTGGGTAATTATACATATTGAGAATATATTGAGATACATATGAGACTTTTCAACACGATTAATTCAAATGGTATTTTCCCCTAAATGTTTCTAAGTTTCAGATTTTATAAATATATTTACATATATTAAATTAAAATATATATAAATAAAAACAAGCTTTACACACTAATTTGGTAATTATATTATTATGTTGACTTTGAACTATAATTTGAATGAATAATAAATTGCAATAATAATCACTCTTCTTATCTAAACACAAAAGTAGAGGGCCTATGAGTGGGTTCTGTTAATTTAGATATTCAAAGAAAATATAAATTTAAAATATTTTACAATTAAGTATTTTGAGTATTTATCATTTGAGTAAATAAAAAAAATTTATAGCTTGCCTAAGTAATTATTGTAAAACCAATGGAGGGATAGACACTGAATGAAAATTCAGAGGTACAAATTACACTTCTAGCTCTGACACTAACTGGCCACATCCTCCTGGGAAATCATTTCCCTCTCCATGGCTCAAATTGCTGGACGAGAGGCTGTCTAAGGTGCCTTAATGTGGTCTGCCTTCAAGAGTATCCACTTTTTGGCTAAGGAATAAATCTCAAACCCATAGAAGTTGAGTAATAAGATAAATAGTTACAAGAAGGTGGAAATTTATTATTTAGCATCTGGAATCTGAATGTTCTCACAAACAAAAATGCTCTTCTTGGAAAAGATATCTTGAAAAGCCATGACAGTTATATAGACTATAAAATATAAGAGTAAGCATGTTTTTTTCATATCTGTACTAAAGGAGAGAATTTTTTTCTAGGAAAGGAAATTTGAAAAGGGACTAAAGTAGGAAGTGAGTTGCTTGGAAATGCTAGTGCAACATTTTGAGTTGACTATGAGGATATAAACCTATTCTGTATCTGCAACTCATTAATAGGGATTCTGATTTCCTAAGCTCATTTTGGAGTTGAGAATTTAAGAGTTATATACTCTCAAGGGGCAAGTATGAAGTCAATGGCTTATGGAATACATCTTGGTGGCCTATAGGTGGTCATGTGAAATAAGGCCTGCATCTTGAATTAAGTCACCCAGTGCTGTGGCACAACAGGTTAACCCGCTGGCCTGAAGTGCTGGCATCCCACATGGGTGCCGATTCGAGACCTGGCTGCTCCACTTCCAATCCAGCTCTCTGGTATGGCCTGGGAAAGCAGTAGAAGATGGCCCAAATCCTTGGGCCCCTGCACCTGTGTGGGAGACTCAGAAGAAGCTCCTGGCTCCTGACTTCGGATAGACGCAGCTCCGGCCATTATGACCAATTGGGGAGTGAACCACTGGATGGAAGGCCTCTCTCTTTCTCTCTCTGCCTCTACTCTCTCTGTGTAACTCTAACTTTCAAATAAATAAGTAAGTCTTTAAAAAAAATTACCATTCTCAGAGCAACTATTAACAAAGTGTTATACATATGGAACAGGGTAGGAGATGTGGGTTAATCCTTATAAAGTATGTGATACTGATATAAATATTGTTGATGCTATTTTTCATATTTGATATTTATCCAGCATTATAGGTAAGGAAAGGTCTTAGAAGTTGAGATGTGAAGGTTAGATAATTGGAAGATAGTTCTTATAAGACAGTTGTTTTTAAAAGCTCGAGAGTTAGGCCCAGCTGTTTCCTATCTACTTCCAGGCTTGCCATGTGTTCTACACATGCTTGGAGCCTTCCTCGATCTTAGTCTGTGAATCTCCAAAACTGTGATTCCAACTGAAACTCCCTTCTTCATAAATGGTTTGCTTATATATTTGTTATAACTTTCAAGACAGTTTACTGATATTTGATTGCTTCAATTTCTGTTACTAATTGCATAAAAATATTAATTAGATGGAGTACTGCCAAGATTCTCTGTCATGTATTTGGTAATCCATGAGCAGGAAGTAGAAAAGGCCACTTTATGCTTGTTTGTTCTGGTGAGACTTTATTTCCTATGTATTTACCATATCTGTGACTTAATAAGGGTAATAGCAAGGAATAATCATTGCAAAAAGAAGAAAACCTTGCGTTTTTAGTTTGTTTTAGCAAGAAAGGCAATGTTGATGAAGCTGAGAAGGTAGTCATGATATTGTTAGTAAAAAAATGGAAAGATGTACAACAGACCATGCTATAGGATAGAAAATAGGTAATGATTGCAAACTAATTCAGGAACTTCTGATAAATGAAATATAGATGATGAAGAAGAAGAAGGAAAATAATTAACAGAATAAAGATGATAATTTATTCACAGTTGAACCCAGGATTTTTCAGGTAGTGATAGTTATCAGAGGGGAGTTTGACATATAGATTTATACTTCTTAAGGAAATCTTTAAGTGTATAAACTTACACTCATGCATTTAAAAATATTTATTCAAAATAAAATTGAAAGAAAGATTTTTATGGTGCAAAAAATTTGAAATCTATGTTTGTGAGAGATCGTAAAACACATTGAAAATACGTATCATGAAAAACTAAGCATGGATTTTGGAATTTTTTTTTTTTGACAGGCAGAGTGGACAGTGAGAGAGAGAGAGACAGAGAGAAAGGTCTTCCTTTGCCGTTGGTTCACCCTCCAATGGCCGCCACAGCCAGCGTGCTGCGGCCAGCGCATGGCGCTGATCCGATGGCAGGAGCCAGGTGCTTTTCCTGGTCTCCCATGGGGTGCAGGGCCCAAGCACTTGGGCCATCCTCCACTGCACTCCTGGGCCACAGCAGAGAGCTGGCCTGGAAGAGGGGCAACAGGGACAGAATCTGGCGCTCCGACCCGGACTAGAACCCGGTGTGCCGGCGCCGCAAGGTGGAGGATTAGCCTAGTGAGCCGCGGCGCCGGCCCAAGGATTTTGGAATTTTTTACACTAAAATAAACTTATTTATTAAAGAGGAATGGAGGGAGGAAGGGAGAGAGACAGAGAGAGCTCTTAGCCAGTGCTTCACTCTCCTAGTGTCTGTAACAACCAAGACGGGTCCAGGTCAAAGATGGGAACCGGAATCTTGCTCTAGATCTTTCACTGGAGGGCAGGAACCCATTCAGTTTCACCATCATCTGCTGTCTTCCAGAGTCAGGAAGCCAGAGTCTGGAACCAGCACCAGGCATCAAAATCAGGCACTCCCACATAGGATGTTAAACCAATCACCCGTTGCAGATTTGTCTTTTAATTTCATTTTCACATTAACTTTTTGAAGTACTCTCTTATTTATAGAGTAAAAAAAAAAGAAGGAAAGACTATAAGGATGGAAATGGAGCAGGAAAGGGGATATGAACTGGCTATAAAGATTAGAACTTCAGGGTAACAAAAACAAAGGCACTAAATTGAGGGGAAGTGCTCATAGAATTCACTGAACAAGGATGAATAAAGGAACTGATTACTTTGCTTTCAGAGGTCTTGGCAATCTCAGTAAGTAGAATCAGAAGCCTCCTACATGAGTATCAGATGAGGCAGATAAACAGTTTCATAACCATGTTTCAAAATCTGAATCTTCAATTCAATCAGAATATAGAAGTAATTTAAAAGTTTTTACAGGCAATATGAGCTCTATAAAAGAAATATATGCTTATAAGATTAGTAGTACATTGAAAATAATATAGTGTGTTAAAGATTTTAATTTAATTTATAAATTTTGGATAGTTTGTGTTTTCACAGTACTGTGGTATTTTAGATTTTTAAGCCTTATAGAATTGCTAACGGAATTGAAATAGATGGCTTAGGTTCTTTGATTTCCATTTAAATGCTCAACAAACTGTCACAAGGAAGTAGTTTTCCATGGTTTATAACAACTTTAAGAGATTTGCAGCTGTGCTACGAATATATCTAATCATACTAAATATGACTTTCAAAATTACTTTTTGCTATTACCTGGAAAGTTAGTGAAGAAGGAAGTGGTTTGTTTGCACAGATATAAGATGCTAATATAGATGTGAACATTTGATATATTCAAATATGTGTGTTTGTTGTATTCAAATAATGTTCTAAAACTAGAAAACTATAGCAGCTATCTATTAAGACTCAGACTTAATTTAAAATAAGGAAGAGTTGAGTTTCAGATCTTATTTTTTAATATAGAGCCAAATATTTTTAAGTGGCAAAGGTTACTTACAGTTCTCAATCTACTGAATTTTAGATGACTTTATGTTAATATTTGTTTAAAAGTTAATTATAGCAAATGGAGTCAGAATCTAGAATCACTGTGTCAGAACAGAAAATTACTTTGGCCATCATTTTTTTTTTTTTTGACAGGCAGAGTGGACAGTGAGAGAGAGAGACAGAGAGAAAGGTCTTCCTTTGCCTTTGGTTCACCCTCCAATGGCCGCCGCGGCCTGCGCGCTGCTGCCTGCACACCGCACTGATCCAATGGCAGGAGCCAGGTGCTTCTCCTGGTCTCCCATGGGGTGCAGGGCCCAAGCACTTGGGCCATCCTCCACTGCACTCCCTGGCCACAGCAGAGAGCTGGCCTGGAAGAGGGGCAACCGGGGCAGATTCTGGCACCCCGACCAGGACTAGAACTCGGTGTGCCGGTGCCGCAAGGCAGAGGATTAGCCTGGTGAACCACGGCGCCGGCCGGCCATCATTATTTTTTAGCATCAAACCCCTGTTTTCAAGGGAAGAAATTATAGTTTGTAAAATTTAAAGGAAAACAAAGAACTTAATAGGGTGTGTTTAAATAAGTAAATATTTGCCTTTCAGCAGTGTTTAACCATGGGATGCAGGGGATGAGCTATAAGGGCACATGGAATATAAAATGGGGCCAAAATGTAAAAGCAAAATTGAGGCAAAGACAAAGCTGAAACACCATGGAAAAATTGCAAAATCAACAGAAGTAACTCTATTAGCTACAGGGTTATTTGTTAAGGACAGCATTGATGATTGCCAGTTCCTATTCTAAGATCACTGATTTTTGTACTATTTTAAATATCATAGGTTGAAACTTAAGGAAAACAATATACTTATTGTTATTCCTTCTGAAAATAGATATCAGAGTTTATGGCATTCAATCCCTCATATAAAGTTGCACAACTATCACTAACACTTATCAAATTAAAGAGAGGGAAAGAGAGGAATAGCTATCCCAGAACAAATTATTATAGTTATAAGTATATTAATATCTTATCCTTTAAAATTTATCTCTTTATCATTAACAGGATATTAGAACTATTTTTAATTTTTTATTCCTATAAAAGAACAGAATTTATGCATTACATAGATCTAGTTCCAAGAAGACAATCACACTTCCTTCACTCTCCTGTTCCACTAACAATCACCCATCCTCTCTCCCATCTTTTCATCAGTTTTTGAAGTCATAATTTTAATCCACACTATATTCACAAACTTAATACACCACTAGTAATAGTATTCAAGAAGTAAAAATTAGGAAGACCATAGTTCTACAGCAATATAACAAAGAATAAAAACTACAATTATATCTCAAAGTAACTGTTATGCTTATAGAAATAAGCCAGTCTCTAACCCACTGTTGGTGGGAATGCAAACTGGTAAAACCACTATGGAAGTCAGTCTGGGGATTCCTCAGAAACCTGAATATAACCCTACCATACAACCCAGCCATCCCACTCCTTGGAATTTACCCAAAGGAAATTAAACTGGCAAACAAAAAAGCTGTCTGCACCCTAATGTTTATTGCAGCTCAATTCACAATAGCTAAGACCTGGAATCAACCCAAATGCCCATCAAAAGTAGCCTGGATAAAGAAATTATGGGACATGTACTCTATAGAATTCTATACTGCAGTCAAAAACAATGAAATTTGGTCATTTGCAACAAAATGGGGTAATCTGGAAAGCATCATGCTGAGTGAATTAAGCCAGTCCCAAAGGGACAAATATCATATGTTCTCCCTGATTGGTGACAACTAACTGAGCACCAAAAAGGAAACCTGTTGAAGTAAAATGGACGCTAAGAAACAGTGGCTTCATCAGCCCTTGTCCTGACTGTTGATGTACAATTTAATACTTTATCCCTTTCAGTATTTTTTTTGTTCTACTTAATACTATTGGTTGAACTCTATAATTAACACACAATTATTCTTAGGTGTTTAAATTTAACTGAAAAGTGATCCCTGTTAAATATAAGAGTGGGAATAAGAGAGGGAGGAGAGGTACAGTTTTGGACATGCTCAATTGGACTTGCCCCAAATGGTGGAGTTAGAAACGTGCCAGGGGATTCCAATACAATCCCATTAACGTTGCATGTCCCAATGCCATCTCACTAGTCCAAGTGATCAATTTCAGTTCTCAGTTGATCATAATGATAGGTCTAAGAGTCAAAGGGATCACACAAACAAGACTAGTGTCTGCTAATACTAACTGATAGAATAAAAAAGGGAGAAAATGATCCAACATGGGAAGTGGGATACACAGCAGACTCATAGAATGGCAAATGTCCTAAACAGGACTCTGGCCTCAGAATCAGCCCTTAAGGCATTCAGATCTGGCTGAAGAGCCCATGAGAGTATTTCAGGCATGGAAAGCCAAGACACTCTGGCCAAAAAAAACCACGAAATCGAACCTAAATGAAAGCTCTCTGTGGGTGAGATCCCAGTAGAAAGAATACTGAGGCCATAAACAAGAGTGTCAGTTTGTTAAGTCAACAACAGGAGTCACTGTGTACTTACTCCTCATGTAGGATCTCTGTCCTTAATATGTTGTTCAATGTGAATTAATGCTATAACTAGTACTGAAACAGTATTTTACACTTTATGTTTTGTGTGGGTGCAAACTGTTGAAATCTTTACTTAAAATACACTAATTTGATCTTCTGTATATAAAAATAATTGAAAGTGAATCTTGATGTGAATGGAATGGGAGAGGGAGTGGGAGATGGGAGGGTTGTGGGTGGGAGGGAAGTTATGGGGGGGAAAAGCCATTGGAATCCATAAACTGTACTTTGGAAATTTATATTTACTAAATAAAGTTAAAAAAAAGGAATAAGCCAGTCTCAAAAAGATAATTATCATTTGTTTATATATAGCAGTTAATATAGAATACCAAATATGCATAGGAATGAAAGGTTATTGGAATTGGAAGCAAATTATACTTCATAGAACAGGAAAATGTTAGTTAAATAAATTGAAACCTAACTTTATGGTGACCCACTATGTATTTATTAAAAAGCATGCTTTCTGAGAATGTAATTAGTTTGGAAAAAGATTATTTTATATTAAGCAGGAAGTAGATATATAGATACAAATAGATAGATAAAATAGATTCAGAAAGGGAGAAACGAAGAAAAGCTAAAAATAATTTCCTGTGATTTATTTACTAATATTGATGTCTTTTGTTCCTATGTTTTTCAACTTTTTAGTTTCTTTCAAATGATTATATATTGTTTTTTCTTTTCTTAATTTTTAAATTTTTAAAGATTCATTTATTTTATTTGAATATCAGAGTTACACAGAGAGAGGAGCGACAGAGAGAAGGCTTCCATCTGATGGTGCACTCCCCAATTGTCCACAACAGCCAGAGATGTGCCATTCTGAAGCCGGGAACCAAGAGCCTCTTCCGGGTCTCCCACACAGGTACAGGGGCCCAAGGACTTGGATCATCTTCTACTGCTTTTCCAGGCTACAGCACAGAGCTGGATTGGAAGTAGAGCAGCTGGGTCACGAATCGGCATCCATATGGGATGCCAACACTTCAGGCCCGGGCATTAACCTGCTGTACCACAGCGCTGGCCCCTATGTATTGTTTTTTTGTATTACACTTATGGTCTAGTCAGATGACAATAGGTTCACAAGTGATTTCAGAAGAGTGCATTTAGTACGAATAGTTACCCAGGTTTTTTTCTGGGTAACTATTAAAAGATTTGAAAATGAGCTCTAAGTGTAATAGGTTTGCAAAAAAAGGAGGCTGCCATTCCATTGTCTGAAGGGAATTTGAACCTTGAAGAAACTCAACATAAGGGAGGTTTTCTCCCACCCTCCGTCTGAGAAAATGGAACAGTCACTCCTCCCATCCTCTCTGCATTATAGTGAAGAGACTTGATGCTGGTGTTCACAGTTAATGTGAGAGCTGGTTATCACTGTGGGCACATAAAAACTTTCTGGAAGCAGCTGGAATCACAAGACCAGTCCAATAACACAGGGAAAGCTGTGGGGCCCCACCACAATTCCAGCTACTTGCTCTAGGGAGGTGGTGGTGGTGTATGTGGGGAGTGGGGGGCATGGATAGGAAAAAGAAAACTCATTTCTTCCTCCTCAAGTCTTGTTCTAAGTGATTTAATGCACACAATAAATGTGGAAAAATGAAAATGGAAGAAATACATTTTATTCTGATTATAATTTCTTCTTACTGTTTTTAAAATAATTTCTTCTATTGCATCATCCAACCTATTTATACAATTACACCTAACATTATCTTGAGTTACTGTCTGGTATAGGCATCAAACTGACAACTTCATCCTGCAACATGACTATTCTCAGTCTAGTGATTAATTAATTGATGCCTGTTGGATTTGTTTAGACTTCGTTAATGTGTTTCAAAAATGCAAATTTGCCAAATCATTCAAGGTAATTTTGAAGTCATCAGTGATGTTTCACTGCTGTTAGGAAAAAGAGGCAG
The DNA here is from genome assembly GCF_051225735.1 of Oryctolagus cuniculus. Lineage (NCBI taxonomy): Eukaryota > Metazoa > Chordata > Mammalia > Lagomorpha > Leporidae > Oryctolagus > Oryctolagus cuniculus. The sequence goes on along the minus strand of NC_142873.1, from coordinate 67,229,587 downwards.
ACCCAGAGATCAGTGCTCCAGCTCTGGACCAGATTACCGCACAATTCCCATTTCACACCCCCCTGTTAGGTTTTTGTTTCAGTCCCTTGGTTTACTTTATTTTTTGGAAAGATAATAGGTTTCTTTTTTTGCATTTGAAGATTCCATCTTTCCTTCTCCCTCTGCAGAGAGTGTTCTTCACACCCTTCCCATTCCCCTCGTCCCTTCTCTTTTTACATTAGTAAACAATTAGTTTTGTAGTTCTTTAGTTTTGGCTTTCCAGTAAATTGGATGCACCATTCACACTTAGATGCCTTGGCATTTAAAGCCTTAGCACTTAGTCACAGATTGTCCAACTGCAAGCATGCATGAGAAGGTAGTAAGCGTGAGCTGAAGAGTGATCTGCAACAGGTAAACAAGAGGAAGTCAATCTGTAGCAAACCTTTCCTGGTCCTCTTCTCCCCATTAACACTATAGCAATTTAAACATGTGAGGAAAAAAAGAATATTTTATCACTCATATGATGAAATAAACTGCCACAAAATAGTCCAGAGTTTGTTTTTTTTTTGTCAGTACCAAATCAATGTCACTAATATAGCAACATCCAACACTTAGGTTAAAATTGTTGTTTAATTCTTGAAATTTTAAATTGAAATTTATTTTCAGTTAACTTTCTACTCATAAAATTAACCTTACATTAAATAAAGAGTTCAACAAATAGTATCAAGAAAAAAAAAGAAAACACTGTTCTTCAGCAGTGGAGACCCTTCTTTAGTAAAAAGTCTGGGGTGAGGGGAATAGATCTTTGAAAAAAGTAAAGATGAGAATGGGAGAGGGAGGAGGAAGAAGGGTGGGCTTGAAGGCGGAAGGGAGGGAAAGGTAAGAAGAATCACTATGTTCCTAAATTTGTATATTTGAAATGCATGAAGTTTGTATACCCTAAATAAAAGGTTTCTAAGTTAAAAAAAATTAAGTGATTTCTAAAATTGACCTGGTGAAAAGATGCACGGGTTTTATGCACATACTGAATATACTGGTTCTTGTATAAAAGCTCAATTCATTTTCTTGCCATGCTTGACTATGACTTCCTCTACTTCTCACCTATACTTTTCAAGAAAGCATTCTCTCATAATAACTTACTGTCACCATTTCTCCCTGTAAATTATAAATATATAGCTAATATAGACACAAACATATGAGTGGGAGGGGGACTTAAGAAATCCATGGAGGGAGCGGGATTTGGTGGATTGGTTAAGATGCTTCTTGGGTTGCCTACATCTCCTATTGGAATGTCTGGATTCAAATATTAGCTCTGCTTTTGATCCTGGCTACTTGCTAAGGTGCTTCTGGGGAGTACTAAGTGATACTCAAATACTTGTGTCTGTGCTCCCCTTGTGGGAGATCCATTTGAAGTTTTTAGCCTGGCCTACCCCTGCCTATTGTAGGTATTTGGGGATGAACTCTGTCTGTCTCTGCCTTTCAGATAAAAACTAGATAAGAATTGTAGGAAAAATCTGATGGAAAAAATGGAATTAAAAAACAGGCTTATGTTAATGCAAAAGTTTTTTAAATTCCTGTGTAGTTTTTATATAGTAAGCATTTTCATGAACTTTTTGAAGAGCTTTTGTGTTTGTGTGTATGTTGTGTATAATATTTATGAAAATGTAAGCACATACACACATCACATACTTTCCCCCAAAATCCTAACATGTTTAAGTGTACTTATTACTAATCATTTAACAACTTCTTTACATAGAGTAGATTTTACTTAGGTCAAGCTTGTAATGAATATTTACTTTTTTAAGCTACTAGTGTAGGACCCCAAAAACGGTGTCCTCTTGTGACGACCCCAGAAACACAGACTCCAGACCAGACGATGCAAAAGAACAGGAGGTAATTTTATTTCATTTGTGCAAATGGGCCCTCTACTGCTGCAAGCAGCAAGCAAGCGAGAGGAGCCCCGAGCAGCTATCTCACACAGCTTTTAAGGGGCAAAACCACAAAATTAACATACCATAGGGTGGCGTAAGTTTATTGGGCAACTATAAGGGGAGGAGGTCGTCGAGGAGGAGGAGAAATGGAAGCTTGGATAAGGGGAGGGGGTCATTGAAGAGCAGAAAGGGGTGGCTACGTGCCCTACATGCCTCGCGGTTGTTTTTGTTAAGCTCGAACAAGCACAGGGGAGGGGGCTTATCTACATAGCAGGATGTTCTGTTGCCCATATCTCTGGTTAGTAGCTAACTGCTTTCTCTGTGAACCAGTTTACTCCCCATTTCCCAAGGCCGTCTCTGGAATGGTTTGTCTCAGGAGCCCCATTTTTTTTTTTTTTTTATTAAGGCTACTTTTATGGTGGCTCACAGCCGCTTCTTTCACTAGTTGATTAGAATTATGTTACATAATTCTATATGAAAGAAATATGAGTAGAAAATATGATAGCTTTGATTGCATTTTTATAACAGGATTGTTTAGGTGATAGAGGTCAGCAATATAAATGGGGAAATGAGTTAGCTAGATAGATTCTAGCATGTGAATAGCTCAAATGACTATGAGTTTCAATCTCATTATTCAACTCTGCCAATTTTGATACATTTTGTTCTGTTTTGTATAATAAAATCTTTCACAGGAAAATGACTAATAGGATATTTAAATTGTTTATTCTAAAAAAATTATTATATGTTTAATAGTAACAAAATTAATTTTATTTTGGTACTATCATTATGTGAAAAATTACTCATATTAATTTTTAATACATATTGTACTGGATATGTTTACATAATTCAATCATATAATTTAGATGACAGAATATTCTTCTATGTTTGTAAGAAATCACATATACACAAAGATGCAAGGTAAAGCACATTATTGCATTGTTTCTGTCCAATTTCTTCTCTGATTTTCTGTTGCTACATTTAGTATGTTTTTTTTTACAGTGAAAGCATATTTTGGGATTGCATAACATATATGATTGTTCATGGCTAGATTTTGAAATAGAAATCTACAACCTTAATTTTGAACTGCTAACTATTCATTTCCTTCCTTAAAACAGATTAAAATAAGCTGTTTTAAACAAATTTCTGAATTTATATCTTTCCCTTTTACATTTTAATTTTTGTATTGACAGAAATAGAACTAAATATTGAATAAAAATACTATCCTGAGGAGTTAAATGAACTAATAGGCAGTTAGGTCAGTCTGTGTCTGAATGAGTAAAAGGAGAATCTCTTTAAGAGTTTGCAAATGCTTGCTTCTCCCCAAAAGTTACCTTATCAAGGTAAAAGTGCGATTTGATCCCACTCCTGAGTTTCCAGTTTAACACAAGAATAGCAAGGAAGTAGTGATTCTATCCTTCTGTTTTGGATTATCAGAGAATAGAAAGGAGAAGTTACCAATCACATATTTCTGATGGCTTTTTGTTTTATCATGAGCAAACTAGACACAATATACAGGATTACAAATCCAGCTTTTTGGTGGGTTTTGTCCCCTACTCTGATGGATTGTTAGCTGATATTCTGTTCCCCCAACTTCTCCCAAAAAGAGAATTGTGCTTAACAGACTCGATCTTCACAGTTTCTTGGTTCTGCCTCTCTTGGAATGGCATGAGGTTTCTAATAAATCTTGATTTGCTCACTGCCTTGTCTGAATGGAAATTCTTCTTTCACTTGAGGATAGGACCAAGGTTGCCTTTCTTCCCGGCTGTTTTACCAGTAATATCTGTTGTTTGGTATAAGTGAAAACCAATAAAAGGCAAAACAAATAATTTATGGGGAAATTCAAATTGGAATAATTATAGCCTATCCTATTTCTTCACTTGTCATATTGTTTCATGATTTTAGATTTTATTTTTTCATTTTTGTTTGCTTTTGTCTTATAACTGTCATTTGTTATCAAAAGGGAAAGTAGCTCTGCAATGTAAAAATTTCTGAGGGAAAATGTTCTAACAACCTAGTAATGAGGAATTTCTTCTTTAATCACTCTCATTTCCACCTTATCTAGCCTAGGGGAAAAACATACTTCTCTTTAATTTTCATTTTGAAAACACCAGTGGATTTAGGAAAGAGGTTCACATTTAGTAGTCTTTAGGGGGGAAATGTCCTCTTATATTATTTTACAATTATGATTAAGAATTAATTAAAATACAATTCAATGTCTGAAAAATAATATTTTGGTATAAAAGAATTATTTAGAGGATGAGACCTAATTTTCTTCAAAGTTAATGACAGCTGAATTTCCTATCTTTGGTGTAATGAAAAAACTCAAAGAATTTTGAAATGTACTGAGATTAAGAGCATTGATGAAGTGTCAGCTTTCCCACAACCAATGACTGGCCAGGATGCTGATGAAGGGTTCACAGAGGAGACTGGGAAGAATCAGGTTAAACGCTCTTTATTGTTACACCAGCACTAGGAGGGAAAGCCATTCAGCTGGCTCCTGTGGGCACTAGGCTCTACAGACCAGAAGCTTCTCCCCAGGGCACTAGGCTCTACGGACTGGGGAGGGAGGCTGAGTAGCACCCAAATTACAAGCGTCTGAGGGTCTTCTTATATATACTTGTTTAGGGTCAGCCATGCCTATGTTCCCTCCCTTCGGGCCCCATAGTCATGGCAGCAGCGGTTACATAGTTATAATAACCGTTTGCGGTTAGGCCATTTCCTCTTGCAAGCTTTCCTACAGCGCAGTTTCTTTCCCTGATAAATGATGAGTTTCGTTTCTTTGCAAATGGATCCCTAACATGAAGGAATTAAACAAAAATTTAATGGAATGAATATTTATTCGAGTTAGGTCTACACAAGGTCAGAGGGAATATGTTTAGTTTTCAAGGAGCTTAAAATTTGAGGACAGAAATAAGAGCTTTCATTTCTCCCCCAATTTTCCTATAATTTCCCTCTAGTTGATTGGGTTTTTTTGTTGTTTTCTCCCTTCCTTCCTTCCTTCCTCCCTCCCTCCCTCCCTCCCTTACTCCCTACCTCCCTCCATCTTTCTTTCTTTCTTTCTTTCTTTCTTTCTTTCTTTCTTTCTTTCTTTCTTTCTTTCTTTCTTTCTTTCTTTCTTTCTTTCTTTCTTTCTTTCTTTCTTTCTTTCTTTCTTTCTTTCTTTCTTTCTTTCTTTCTTTCACCAGAGTTACAGAGAGAGGAAAAGACTCAGGGAGATCTTCCATCTGTTGGTTCCCTCCCTGAAACGTCCACAATGACCATGGCTGAGCCAGGCTCAAGCCAGGAACTAGGAGCTTCTGCTTGGTCTCCCATGTGAGTGGCAAGGCCCCAAATGCCTGAGCCATTTTCTTCTGATTTTCTGAGGCCATTAGCAGGGAGCTGGATCAGAAGTGGTGCAGCCAAGACACAAACTAGTACCCATATGGGATGCAGGCATCACAGATAGTGTCTTTACTTGTTACAACACAATATAGACCTAATTGATTATTCTTAAATATTGACTTGGTTGTAAATAAAAAATTAAATTCTTATAAAATTGACTGGGAAAGAGAAAGAAAAGGACTAGCTATAGTCATTGATATCATTGCATTTTCCTTTTTCTTTTTTGCTGTAAAATTAGGTTTCTGCAACTCAGCTGATAGCTTAGTCTAGACTCACAGTGGAAAGTTTTAGAATTGGACAATAAAACAGAGGAACAAGTAATTTCTCTTCCTATTACTCAGTTTTTTCAAACTAACTTTCACATCAGGAAGAGAAATATACTTTTATTCCTTTCATTACCTACATTTGCTCAATATAAAATGTTGGTTTGGATGGAATCATATACACTTATTTTTTTGTGATTATATTATACATTAATTTAATTACTTAATAGATTAAAAACTTTCTCTCTAAATCAAGCAACTAAATGCTTGGAAAGAATAAAATCATCAAAAAAGTTTTAAAAGTATTCTTCACAGTAAGCCTGTAGCACAAAATGTATTCTAATCTACATAACATTATCATGTTTCTTATGGAAATTTAAGTTTTCCAAAAAAATTTTGGATGTATAATCTCTGGAGAAATAAGAACAAGGTGTAATGTATATAAAAAAAGTACTCCCCAACCAGCCTCTTCTAAAATATTTATTCTGCTAAGAGTGAAGAATTGGACCAGAATAGAAAGGTTTTCTCTGGGGTGCCATCTAAGTTTGGGGTTCTCTAAAAATATTATTCTATGCAATTTAGCTATTTGTCTGCCAAAAAGTTGTGGTTTTTTTCTTTAGAAAATATTTATTTATTCAAAAGGCAGAGTGACTGAGAGAATTGGAAATAGAAAGATTTCCATCTTCTGATTCACTCCCCAAATGCCTGCAATATCTGGGCTGGATCAACCCTGAAACCAGGAGCCAGAACTCCATCTAGGTCTTTCATGTAGGTGGAGGGAATCAAGTACTTGTGCCGTCATCCATTGCATTTTCAGGCTCATTAGTAAGAAGCTAATGGAAGGCTGGTGGCCAGTACTCAGACTGGCACTCCAATATGGGGTGTAGCATCCCTCACAGCAGTTTAACTATCTGTATCAAAATGCCCATCCAAAATGATTGTCTCTCTTGTCAATCATTCTATTTGATTATGAATTTCTCATGAACACTGGACTAAACTGGTCTTCTTTTACATACACCTACGAAGTTTAGGAAAATGTTTAAAAATATTACTGCTAGGGGCCAGCGTAGGGGCACAGTGGGTTAAGCTGCTAGCTGGCTATGCCAACATTCTATATGGGTGTTATCCAGCTACCTGCTAATGCACCTGGAAAAGCAATGGAGGACAGCCCAAGTCTTTGGGCCCCTGCACCCATGTGAGAGACCTGCACGGGATTCCAGGCTCCTGGCTTCGGCCTGGCCCAGCACTGGCCTTTGTGGACATCTTGGGGGCTGAACCAGAAGATTGATGAGTTTTTCTCTTTCTGTGTATGTCCATATTTCTTTAACTTCATCTTTAAAATCAAAATACATAAATGTTAAAAATGGAAAAAAATAAGATTTAAAAATTTTATTGCTGATCTAATGGTTAAACAACCAAACAAAATTGACTTTTTTTCTTAATAAATGGTTTTAAAATGACCTAAGGATAAAATCATATTTTCTTTATTATATTTTTATATATTATATATTTTTGGTCAACAGGGGTGGTTAAGAATACCGATGCATATGCAGAATTATATTGAAATATCACAAGGTGGCACTGTTGTTTCAAATATGAAACGGTACCTAGCATTGCTCATTTTTTGGCTGATCCTTTCAATGTTTAAAATATCTTAAGAATACATCATATTATTTTGTGAATCTTAGATTTCAAATAAACTTTTAAAAAGAAGCATCCACAATTAACATTGTTATTGGATATAATTGTGGCAAGTTTTATTTTTTTGGTATTCCTATCAAGTTCTGTGAACTTCCCTGTCTCAAGGATCCAACTTTGATTGAATTTAGATATCCTAATCCATTCTAAAGCCTTTGGTGAAAAAAAAAATCAGGCATATCTATCTCAGGCCATAATACTTATTTTTTTTAACTTTCATTTCTTTAGTGGCTGGCTCAGAAAACAATTGATTCCATATTACTAAATGTCATTATTAGGATATAGCAATCATCTTTTGTCTACTGGTTGTCAGCTTAGTCATCATAATTACCTTTTGGAAAAACAAAAAAGGAATTATTCTGAATTGGTGTTTTGGAAAGATAGCAGTACAACAAAACATTCCTAGAGTAGATACCATCTGCATAAAATTGAAATCAAAACTGTAAAATAATATTATGTACTCATATTGTTTGCAATAAATATTCATTTAGGTTTACTTTTTCACTGTACATATATTCACGGTTTTATAGTTCCAATTATAAATTCTTACAAGAAAATAACAGTCTCTGAAAAGAGTGTCTGAGCTATAGAAGTCATAGGTGAGAACTGATGCTCATTAAGCAGGTTCCAAAGACCAAGGATAAAGTTTGCTGTAGGCAAAGAGTCACCTTCAGATGTGTAAAGAGAAAAAAGAAATACTAAAAGAAATCTTCCTGCCTGAAGTTATGAAGAGAGAGAGAATTAGTGGAAAAACAAAGTGTTATAAAGAATAATGCTATAATTTTTAAGCTTGGAATATTGTATATTCCTAAGGAATATTTTAGTTAGATCCCAAACCCACAGTGAATGTGCTTGCCATACATAAATAGCTTGAATATTCATTTTTAAATTTAATATAGAGAATAGTTATGGACTCACACATGAAAAAATATCAAATTCTTGTAGGCGAATCTTTGGTAATTAATCTGCCATGAGCCAATCCTCTGAAAATTCTTTTCATTAGTCACCTGGAAATGAGAAGGAGGAGACATAGGAAGAATAGAAGAGGACTGGATTATTCTGAATAAAGAAGAAAATCACAAACACCTACCCTAAGTTAGGGAGTCTTGCACTGTTCTTATCTAATAAGAGAATTTCGTACTTGACATCTCTTCATTCTTCATTCTGCTTCCTGTGATGCTGTCTATCTACTCGTGTGTTGTCTGTATCACTCAATAGAGGATAAACTATGTGGGAGAATTATTATTGTCCTATTCATTGCTGCACACTCAGTTTCTGAAGCACTCATCACATGATAGATGTCTCAATAAATGTTTTTTTCAATATATGAATGACTTCTTATGCATCATGGATATAGAGATATGAATGCTTTTTTATCACATCATAATAGGGCAACTTCTGAAGATCTAAACATCGGTGTCATCATTAGTCAGTGCCTGAAATCTGGCATATTTAATTGACTAAAGTGTCCGGATGAGCATAATAAATCTAGAACATAAAGCACATGGAAAATAGGTCCAAGTTTGACATATTAGAATATTTGGTCTGTGACCACTAAGGGAATTCAGCTAATAGTATTAACTTGGTAAATCAGCATGTTTTAAATTTGGCTTAAGCATTAAGCATACAGAAATTCAGTCCTATTCCAGAGATCATATTATTTTTTCAGTCTTGTTCTGAGATAGTAAACTCAAACTTCTCAAATCGTGTCTTTCTCTACCCTGAGGACAGCTGGCTGAGTGCCACAGCCAAAGTCCTAGTGGGTCTCAGTGCAGAGAGGCACAGCGAGGGTAAGGTGGAGAGCTTCAGCCTTGATCAGGGCTTAGGCAGGGTTTCAAAATGTTGTATCTGCATACTTCTTTGGAGACTTTGGGGATATAGGCTAAAATAGCTTACCTTGAATTCCAACATAAATATGTGACTACGCATAACCTTATTCCCTTTTTTTAAGCTTTATTTTTGCAAGGCAGTATTAACATAAGAGAGAGACACAAAGAGAAAGTGAGGTCTTCCATTCTCTTATTTACTCCACAAATGGTTGCAGTGTTTGGGGCTGGGCTGGGCTGAAGTCAGGAGCCTGGGACTCCATTTAGATCTCCCATGTGGGTGGCAGGAGGCCAAGTACTTGCGCCATCATCTGCTACTTTTCCAGGTACACTAGCAGGGAGCTGGATCAGAAATGGAGCAGCCAGGTCTTGAACTAGGTCTTATATAGTATGTTGGCATCACAGGCAGTGACTTAACTTGCTGCACCACAACTCTGGTCTCAGCCATGTATCTTCAAAAATAGAGAAATGGGATTACATCAAGCTAAGAAGGTTCTGCACTGCAAAGGAAACACTCAACAAAGTTAAAAGGTAACCAACAGACTGGGAGAAAAAATTGCAAAGTATGCAACCAATAAATGCTTAATATCCAGATTATATAAGGAGTTCAAGAAACTCAACAACAACAAAACAAACAATCCAGTTAATAAGTGGAAAAAGGAACATTTTTTCAAATGAGGAAATAAAAATGGCCAACAGACATATGAAAAGATCCTCAGAATTACTAGCCATCAAGGAAATGCAAATAAAACCCACCACGAGGTTCCACCTCACCCCAGTTAGAATGGCTATCATGTAAATATAAAAAAATAACAAATGCTGGAGAGGATGTGGAGAAAAAGCTATTCTAATACACTGTTGGTGAGAATATAAATTAGTACAACAATTATGGAAGACAGTAAGGAAATTCCTCAGAAATCTGAAAATAGATCTACCATATGATTCCACTCATGGAAATTTACTCACATGAAATGAAATAAGCATATGAAATATTTATCTGTACCCTGTGTTTATAGCAGCTAATTCATAGCAGCTAAGACATGGAATTAACCTAGATGTCCATCAACTGATGATTGGATAAAGAAAATGTGGTACATACACATGAATACTATTCAGTCATAAAAAAGAACGAAATTCTTCTTTTGCAATAAAAATGAATACAACTGGAAACCATTATGCTTCATGAAATAAGCCAGACTGAAAAATACAAATATGTTTTCTTTGATTTATGGTAGCTAATACGTAGAATGCAAAAAATAACAAGGTCTAAGAGAGAAATTGATATCTTATGATTTAATTGTTGTTTATAACCCATGTCTATATTTCTTCAGAACAGTGTAAATTGAAAGTATGTTATCATAAAATTTTTTAATAGGGAGGAGAAGTTGGTAGAGGGAAGGAAAGAGGAAGGTAGGTAGGAAAGTATCATTGTATTCTTGGAATCTTCTCTATGACATTCATGAAATTTGTTTTCTATATATTAATAGATAAAAATGTAATAATAAAATAAACATAAAAATAATACTCTGACCTTAATACTGACAAAGGATTATTTTTTAGTTGCTGCTCTCTCATGTGACTTCATACTTCTCTGACACACTCCTTGCAATAGAATATCCAGCATTATAAATGGAAAATGGAGCCTAATAAATAATTCATCTGCTCACACATTCAGTCACTGACACAATATTTGCTGAGTACCTATCTATGCCCATTTTGTGCCATGTGTTTTTCTCTATATAGAGATAACAAGGCTATCATGATTGATACATCAAGAGTATATCCAGATGAGACATGTCAAAGTTTGTCTTTCTCTGCCCTTTTTACATTTTAATTAAAAATCTGACCTTGCTATTTTTTTTTTATCTTTAGATGTGGTAAAACATTAATCTTGATGGCTAGGAATTATGTGAATTTTCTTATTGATTGTAAGATATCCTATGAACATATTAACTAATTTCTATTTTAGTAAGACAATGATATTTTAAATGCATCTATCACTAAAATATTAAAGACTATGTAATAATAAAGGAATAAAAGCATTTTTTAAAAAAGATTTATTTAGTTATTTGAAAATCAGAGTTATACAGAGAGAAAAGGAGAGGCAGAGAGAGAGAGGTCTTCCATCCGATGGTTCACTTCCCAATTGGCCACAACCACTAGAGCTGCGCTGATTGAAGTCAGGACCCAGGAGCATACTCCAGGTCTCCCCTGCGGATGTAGGGACCCCAGGACTTGGGCCATCTTCTACTGCTTCCCCAGGCCATAGCAGAAAGCTGGATCAGAAGTGGAGCAGCCGGGACTTGAACTGGCACCCATATGGGATGCTACACCACAGTGCCGGCCTCAACAGGGTTCTTTTTTTTTTTTTTTTTTTTTTACAATGAAATTATCATACCTTTGTCTATACACATGTTCCCAGTTAAAGTTATCTCTGTAACCTAAGATTTATTAAATAATACTGCCACACCATTGAGAGACACTCAACATCTTTGGGAAAGGGACTTTTACAGATGCTGCTTAACAGATGACAAGAGAAAAGCCTGAGATTTAAGGGAAAAACCCAGTGTTTACATGGGAAGACCAAGTCTATAAAAATACTCAAAATAATGGGTCTCTAACCATTCACTGTTATTTTACATTCTAAATTGCATATAAGTTGATATTTTAGAAAATACCATCACAGAGTTTATTCTTTCTATATAAAAATAGAGCATTTTTCTGCTTTTTGTCAAAAGGTAAGACAGAATGAACTGCTGGCTCAATGTAAGTTTAACTCAGGAAGGAAGAATGCATGGGAATTGTGATGGTACAAGTGGAGGTGATTAATGGAAACCAAGTCAAAGATGATTTCCTACCTGATTTTGCTTAAATGAAAGGTATTTCAAACGGGATTGTAAAACTGTCTTCTGTCCTTTAGTTAAGAAACCAACTCCACCTTTACTTAAAAATTACTCAAATACTACTTTGTTTTAATTTGAACATTTGAAATTTTCCTTTACTTCAGGCAAAGAAAATTGTTGACTGGCACTTCTGCTTGAGGGCAGATTAGTCAAAATCTAGGGCTCAGACTCAGTAATAAGAGTATAGGACTATTACTGAGTCAACAGTGTTCTTTTTAAAGCTTATTTTACTTGTGTATGACTCCGCTCTCATTATATTGTCTTTAGCTTTCAGATTAGAAAATTATTTTCTGTATTTTAAATTTCTACTGGAACACTATATTATTATTTACATATGTTAGGCTTATATATGAATTTTTTAGTATTATTATATATTTACCTGTCAATAAATTCTCCCTTCCACAATTGAAAACAAGAGAAGAGTGAGGAAAAATGGAAAACTGAAAAGATTATAATGCTGAAATTTGGAAGTTGTTGTGCTCTTGCAATTATTGCTGCGACTTGGATACTATATTATTTAGTCTAAACATTAAAAATAATGTTATAGTAAGGCATACAGTTAGGGGTTGGTTATGTGTTGCAGGGGTTTAAGCCACTGCCTGCCATGCTGGAATCCCATATGAATGACATTTGCAGGCCTGGCTGTACCACTTCTGAACCAACTCCCTGCTTATGCGTCTGGGAAAGTGGTAGAAACTGACCTAAGTACTTGGGCCTCTAGCACTCACGTGGGAGACCTGGATGGAGCTCCTGGCTTTGATATGGCCCAGCCCTGACCATTGCAGTTGAGTGAAGATCTCTCCCTATCTGTCTGTTTCCCTTTTTGTTTAACACTGATTTTCAATTAAATAAATAAATGTATTTTTTAAAAAAATAAAAAATATTCACTTGGGGCCAGCGATGTGTCATAGCAGGTAAAGCTACCACCTGCAGTGCTGGCATCCGATATGGGGGCCAGTTTATATCCCAGCTGCTCCACTTCCCACCCAGCTCTCTCCTATGGCCTGGGAAAGCAGCATAGGATGGCCCTAGTCCTTGGGTCCCTGCACCCACATAGGAAACCCAGAAGAAGCTCCTGGTTCCTGGCTTTGAATAGGCGCAGCTCTGGCTGTTGTGGCCAATTGTGGAGTGAACCAGCGGATGGAAGACCTCTCTCTCTCTCTCTCTCTCTCTCTCTCTCTCCCCCTCTGCCTCTCCTTCCCCCTACCCATTTGTCTATACTCTAATGTAGTGAGTGTGACCAATTTTACTTTTAATGGAATATCATCAAAGTTCATCAAATTCTAAGATGTTCCAAAGTTCTGGCCCTCCCTCCCCCGGGGACTTGTGGATATGATGAGATTATATGATTATATTAAATGCCACAGATGACGTTAGGAAAGCAAGGAAAGCTGGAGATGCTCTATCAGGGGAATTCTCATTAGGGACTGGAATCTTCCTGAGGAGAGATTTCTGTGTGAATGAGAATCTTGATGGGAGAGAGAGTCTCCATTGCTGGCTCTCAGGATGAAAACATCACGTGCAAGGAATGAGGGGTCTCCAGAGCTTAGAAAGGTCCTCAGCTGGCAGCTAGGAAATAAGGACCTCAATTCTGTCAACACAGGAGCCTGAGTTCCGTCACAGCCACTGAAGTCGAAAGAGAATCACAAGGTCCAGATGAACATGAAGCCCAGCTGAGACTTCGATTTTAGATTTTAGCTTTGATTTGAGACCCTGAGCAGAAAGCCCGGTAATTGCTGTGTTGGACTTTTGACTTACACAACAGTGAGGTGAGAGATGGAATCATTTTAAGCCACTGTTTATGGCAATTTGTTATGCCACAATAAATCTCTAATGCAATCATGTATACTAGTCTGCATGACTGTCCAACCCTTCACCGTTTCCCAGGCAGGGACCAGAATATCACCTCGAATATCAGCTTTGTTGGGATTTTCTTTTTTAATTAATTGTTCTTATATTTATAATAGTTCATATTTAGTGATTGTTTTCAGCATCCAGTATTGATGAGATACACAGAATACCATTCAGTTGTTCTCACTAAGTACATGTTGATGATACATTTAAGACTTCTGTTCTACTGAAAAGTGCTCTATGGTTCAATTACATTCAATATTCATTCAGATCCATTAATTAATCTAATACCACATAGTAGGTTGAAATATAAACTCAGACATTCTGACTCCAGAATCTACATATTTAATATTTTTTTTTGACAGGCAGAGTGGACAGTGAGAGAGAGACAGAGAGAGAGAAAGGTCTTCCTTTTTGCCGTTGGTTCACCCTCCAACAGCCACCGTGGCCGGCGCGCCGCGGCCGGCGCACCGCGCTGATCCGATGGCAGGAGCCAGGTGCTTTTCCTGGTCTCCCATGGGGTGCAGGGCCCAAGGACTTGGGCCATCCTCCACTGCACTCCCTGGCCACAGCAGAGAGCTGGCCTGGAAGAGGGGCAACCAGGACAGAATCCGGCGCCCCAACCGGGACTAGAACCCAGTGTGCCGGCGCCACAAGGCGGAAGATTAGCCTAGTGAGCGGTGGCGCCGGCCCATATTTAATTTTTAAAAATGAAAATTGTCTAACATTTATAATTACATATGTACCTAATGATATAGTAAAAAAGGGAAACAATAATGCATATAAAAACCATAAAAATCAGTGAAATGCCACATCATATATCTACCACAATTTAATGATCATTCTTCTGCAGCACGAGATGAATATATACACACAAGTAAATTTGTATGAATATGTTAATATACAAATATTTTTACTTATTTCTTATCTCTCAGATTTTTTGTTCCTCTTTTTCATTTTCAACTCTTATTTACCTTTTCACTTTTCCCCACTCTAAGTGATGGTCTTGCACATCCTTTTACATGCTCATGATAAACACGCACATGCACACACAAAAATTTCCTGAATTTATGCACACTCACACACATGTACATGTATAGTTTTTGAGGCATTTTTGTAAAGATTATGTAAATTTACATAAAATTGTCTGCATCCTTTCTTTAGCACTCCAACATGTAGCCAGATGGAGTCTCGTGGCATATGTTAAGAAGTTTTGTCTTTACAACCAATGAAGAGTTCAATATTAAACTTGGAAAGTGAGAAGACCAACTTTGTATTTGAATAATTACCTGAGGTTGTAGACTACAGGAGGGCTAAAGGAGATACTGGAAGAACAGTTAATAGTCAATGGAGTACTCCAAGCAAGAGATGGCAATGTTTTAGATAGAAACAGCAGATACACTCAAGAAAGAGCTGGGAAAGAAATAAAATCTGTAGACTTTGGTGGAGGATTTGATAAAGAGAAGGAAATTGTCAATGATGACTCCTAAGTTTTTGGATTATGAAACTCTAGTGACAGGGGTCAGAGCTCTCGCATAGTAAGTTAAGCTTCTGCTTGTGGCACTGGCAACCTATGTGGGTGCTGGTTCAAGTCCCAGTTGCTCCACTTTTGATCCAGTTCCGTGCTAATGGCCTGGGAAAACACTGGAAGATGGCTCAAGTTCTTGGGATCCTGCACCCTCATGTGACACCCAGAAGAGGCTCCTGACTCCTGGCTTTGGATCGATCTAGTTCCAGCCATTGTGTCCATTTGGGGAGTGAACCAGTGGATGGAATATCTCTCTCCCTATCTCCCCCTCTCTTTGTAACTCTGACTCTCAAATAAATA
The DNA here is from genome assembly GCF_051225735.1 of Oryctolagus cuniculus. NCBI lineage: Eukaryota > Metazoa > Chordata > Mammalia > Lagomorpha > Leporidae > Oryctolagus > Oryctolagus cuniculus. The sequence goes on along the minus strand of NC_142873.1, from coordinate 67,213,927 downwards.
AATAAATCTAAAAAAAAACTCTATTGACAATGAACTCTTTGCTGCGTTGATATCACTTTCTTCCTACTTTCACCCCAAAAAAACTTTGAAAACGGATAATTCGAAGAGGAAGATATCAAATGTAGTTTGATAGCTTGGTTATAACAATAATAGCTCAGATGTGGGTAGAGTAGACTCACAAATAGCATGATAAGTCCCTTAATCTGTTGCTTTTGGGCATTTGAGGAATTCATATGTACTTAAATGTTCACACTGTGGACTTCTATTTCATTTTACCTTCTTTATCCTTGAGGGAAAGAGTGGGTTTCTGTCTTTTCTATGCTGGTTTCTATTCCATTTCAGCTCTGGGTGATTTTTCCATACCAGTCAAAATGATCTTGCTATTCAGATGGTATAAATTTTTGAAGAACAATATTGTAAAAATGTTAACTTAAAATTTTACACATTTTAAGTATAAAAACATTTATTTATATAATGACATGTATGGTATAGAAAATTATACAGAAGTAAATAGAAATCAGTATTGTTCCATCAATTTAGCATTCTGAATGATAGTTCCTTGAATTGTTCAATGTAGTATCCTAGACTAAAAACTACCACTAACATTTGGGTTTTTTCTTCAGGTGTTCCTTTTTAGTTAAAAATTTTAAAGTATTTTTTAAAGAAAAACAAAATGCTGCAGGTAAAATGAAAATTTAGTATATAGGTACATTCTTTTCCTTCAGTGAATACAGTTTGGTAATATCTCCAGTTTCATTTAAATTTAGCTACATGAAAGAAGCTTGAGTACAAAACTGCTGGACTTGTACAAAAGCACCAATGATAAGAATTCCATTTTTATAATTCCCATTCCTATGAAAGCCTGAGTCAAAAAAAGTGAGATTGCAATAAAATGTATCATGGAAACTGTCAAATGGTGAAAAGGAAGAAAAAAAGTGGATAGAATTTGGACTAGCCATTGAGAGATTAGAAGTTTAAAATTCCATCTATCACTTGGCAATACTGATAATTGGTGATAAGCAATGTACCCATGGTTACTAAATATTGTCCCCAACTCTATTGGCACCCCTCAAATATCCCTGTTTTCTCCTCAAATTGAAATATACAGGAATACAGACAGCATATAATAAGAACCTATAATATGGTAGATATTGATATCTTTTTTCTTTTTTTCTTTTTAGAAATTTTTTATGTAATGAATACAAATTCCTTAGAAATAGCTTTAGGAATACAGCAGTTTGATTTTTTTTCATAATAAAAATATTCTAACATGTACAATATAAAAGAGGATAATGTAGAGTACGCTATTTACCCATTTTCCAAATTTAATATTTTCTAATTTAGTTCTATATGTTCCCACATATCTACTGTTTCTGTGTTTTAGCTGTTTTAAAGGGAGTGCTACATAATGCCATTTCCACTATAAGAAATACCTAGTTGTGGTTAAAGTTAATAAATTCTCTGATCTTATTAGATTAAACTTCTACTGAAGAGTATAATAGATATACATGTGTGTGTGATGTAAAAATATTTCTAAAAACATAAAATATTACAGTTTATTTTATTTCAAAAAGAAATTATTTTTGTCCATTACTGAATGGGAAGACTATTTGGCTTACAGAACTTTGTAACAGATTTCAAAGATTTGATAAGTTGCTTAACTTTCACAGCCCTGAGTTAATTATGGTACTTTTTTGTTGCAACAACATATGCCAAACCTAGGTTAACCAAAGCAACAGAAGAAATTTAGTTGAAGGATGTAGGAATATCTAATAGAATACACAAACTTTGGGCACAGATTCAGGAATACAATACTCAAAGATTTGAGAGTCCTAATGGGGTTCTCATCTCTGAAGCTATCAGCTTAAGCTTCCTCTTCGATTGCCAAGAATGTTATTTTTCCCCCAAATGGTAGAAAAAACAGCTGTTAACAATTTTATAATCCAGAGTTTATCAAACTCTAACAATACTTGGAGAGATATCAACTTCTGGAATAATCAGAAGTCAAAGGTGAAATGAAATAATTTAAGAATATGGAAAATAAATCACAGAGACAGAATGGGTAAAATGTAGTTCTCAGGAAGGCTCAGAGAGTATATTGTGCAAAAACTTAAATACACACTCTCTGTGGGACTGCACTGTTTATCTGTAAAATGAATTCTTTTAATTACATGATTGCTGCAGTACCATCTCGCTCCTCATATATATTTCTTTTACATTCTTCAGATATGCCTGTAGGAAGTTTGTTACCTTGGAAGGGCAAGAGAAAATATAAATAAATAATAAAATGTCTTACAATATGAATTTTTCCAAAGTTCAAGGCTACAACGTGACATTTTTAAGCATACATTTTAAGGTGACAGGCCATTAATATGAAATTTTAATAAGGGAAGGAACCAAAAGCAGATGATTTCATTTTAGATTAAATACATCTTAGCTGTGTTGTCACACTGAGATTCCTCACCATAGAAATTATGACAAAGTAGATTAAACCAAAGAATAAGAAATTTCATGTGGGGTGAGAAGTATCATTATGTTCTTAAAACGGTATATATGAATTACATTAAATTTGTTCCGTTATATAAATAAAATTTTTAAACAAGAAAATACTATGCATGAATTTCAAAAATCCATGTTAAAAATATTGAGTTTGTTTCTTATTACTAATGCCTAACATTTTGAAGTTCTAGGTTTCTTGTTTTTAAATTTATCTACTAAAGTGTCTTTTGAGGTTAAATGTTCTTAACATAGCCTAAAAGCTTATGAGTTTTCAGCTTGAAATTACAGTATACATTTTTGGAGGGGGAGGGTGAATATTTGGATATTTTATTTACTTGTTATGCATTGAATGTCAAGTCAACATGATGATCTCTGATTAACAAAATATATCTTCAATGTAGGTAATATTTATCTTTATTTCATGTATTTTTAAATTTCAGTATGGAAATTTCAAACATATTTAAAATAAAGAAAATATTATAACAATCATTATAATCACATATAATATACATTATGCACCATCACTGCAACTATAATGATATCAATCCATTATATCTCAAGGCAGGTTAATTTTAAAACAAATCCCAGCATGTACCCCTAAGAGATAAATTCATTTCTTTATCTTAAAATAATATTGTTACTTAAAAATATTTAAAATCTTTTTCTTTAGCTGATACTTTATGCAGAGCAATGAGGTTCCCCACAGTGTAGTGTTTCCCTGGGCTCTATCTGCTTCCCAATAAGGCAGGCCCATACCCCTCTCCCTTTTCTATGGAGAGAGCACTGTGCATTAAGCTGAATAGTTGCCTTCAAAATGCAAGAAAGGGATTCGATTGCTGCTTCAGAGTGTAGAATTACTTGGAATGTTAAACATATTGGTTGTTACAACAACAAAAGAGGCAATTACAAATACAATTTTGTAATTACAAATGTGATTCTAGCAGGAGTTAGCAAAAGCAAATAAAAACCCCATGATGCTCAGCTTTAAGGTATCTTTGGACAAGGGTTATTATTTTTTTCAGCTAAAGTGACCAAATTAAGATGGTATGAACTCAGATCATTTTTCAGCCCAACTCTGTGCCTTCAAACAGCTTGCAGAATGGATCATATGCCCCTTAGTTTGAGGTGACCACTTCATTGCTTTCCTGCCTGGTTCAAAGAAAGAAAATTATGTTTTTGCCACTAATTTAGCCATAGAAAATTCATCACACAACCCTTTGCTGAGTCTGAAACTGCTATTTCTAGAAGTGCCAATTCATTGTGCTTTGTATCAGTCAGTGCTGGAGAAATCTTGAATAGCCTATGCACGAAACTTCTAAAGTTTTATATTATCTAAAACTGCTTCTCTGGGCTTGGGGAGTCTAGCCAGCCTTCTGGCTGTTAGAGCTCTCTTCTGTAAGGGCTGGAAGTATACTGCGTCTTTCCAAATTTATTTCTGCATCCAAACTCAACTTTTGGTGAAGTTTCTGTGAGATCTCTTAGATGTATAGCCTACAGCTTGTTGTCTTAATATGTACTCTAGTTTGGTGTGGTCTCTTTAAGGAAGGTTGTGAGAAAGAGAAACCAATAATTTGGCTGTTTTGATACTGAATATTGATAATAAGTCTTGTTTTGAAATGAAGAACCAGTACCTCCAAAAAAGAACATTTATTTTTAGTATTAATAAAATATCTGGTTATTGATTAAATTTCCCCACTGGTCTCATAAATGCTTTCTTTCAACTGAATGTTTGTGCCCCATCACAATCATGTTAAAACCCCAATCTGAATTTAAAGGTAGGATCTTAACGGAGTAATTATAGTATGAAGGTGGAGCCCTCATGATGGGATTAGTGTCTTTATAGACACTAATACTAAGTTCTCTCATGTTTTCCTATAAGAAACACAGGAAGGTTTACTTCTTTTCTCTCTCTGCTAACTGTCATGTAAGGGCACAATGACAAAAAGACCATTTGCAAACCATGAGTGGGCCCTTACCAGACACCAAATGTATAGAGATTTAATTTGGTTTGTTTTTATAAATCAACCACAGTTTTTTCTTAATAAATGCTTTTACATTGATATATAACAAAGAAATTAAACACTGAAAATGAGTATATTGCTATCGAATAAAAATTATGTTTTACAAACTAATTCATACATGTTAGTACTTCTCATAAACAGAAAAAGAACATTATCAGCACCCCAATAGCTTTCCATTTGTTTTTCTTTTTTAAGGACTTATTTTATTTATTTGAAAGACAGCTACAGAGAGAGGCAGAACCAGAGAGATAGAGGTCTTCCATCCTCTGGTTCACTCCCCAAATGACCACAACAGCCAGAGCTGAGCTTATCTGAAGCCAGGAACCAGGAGCTTCTTCTTGGAGTCCCACACAGGCGCAGGGCCCAAGGACTTGGACCATCTTCTACTGCTTCCTCAGGCCACAGCAGAGAGCTGGATTGGAAATGGGGCAGCCAGGACTCAAATCGGCACCCATATGGGATACCAGCTCTGCAGGCTGGGGCCTTAACCCACTTGCACCACAGTGCTTGTCCCTCCATTTGCCCCATGCCAGTCATTAGTGCTCTGCTAAAAAAAACTTTATAACTTCTATATCCATAGATTTCTTTATCTGCTTTTTAATTAAATATACAAGTTAAGTAAGTGTGTAATCCTTTCTGTCCACCTTTTGTATTTCTAATATTGACATTAATTCAACTTCACTTTGTTGTGGATTTTATTATGGGAGTCTCCCACAGTTTATTCACTCAGATTACTTTTTGTGGTATTTGGGTTGTTTCTAGTTGGGAGAATTAAAAATAATGTTATGAATATTTATTTATGTATATCCAGCAAAATTTAATACCAGGGATATTCTTTCCCATGCTTTGGAGTAGCTTCTGCTTTGTCAGATATGTGTGTACTTTTTTTTTTTTTTTTTTTTTTTTTGACAGGCAGAGTGGACAGTGAAAGAGAGAGACAGAGAGAAAGGTCTTCCTTTGCCATTGGTTCACCCTCCAATGGCCGCCGCGGCCAGCGCGCTGTGGCTGGTGCACCGCACTGATCCGATGGCAGGACCCAGGTACTTATCCTGGTCTCCCATGGGGTGCAGGGCCCAAGGACTTGGGCCATTTTCCACTGCACTCCCTGGCCACAGCAGAGAGCTGGCCTGGAAGAGGGGCAACCAGGACAGAATCCGGCGCCCCGACCGGGCCTAGAACCCGATGTGCCGGCGCCGCAAGGCGGAGAATTAGCCTAGTGAGCTGTGGCGCCGGCCGTGTTGTACTTTTTTCTTCATTCTCTAGGTTGATCCTTTAGTTTATTTATGTATTTTCCCTAGCATTATCTGTTTCAATAATTGTTAATCTATAAATTTTACATATGGAAGTTAATTGTTCCAACTCTGTTTCTCTTCCTCAATCTTTATTTGGCTATTCTTATCTAATTTAATATTAATTTGAGAGTCTTTTGTATCATATTTCCTGATAATGTTTTGATTTTAATTGCAATTAACATTTAGAGCTATTATAAATATTTTGAAGCAGGTGTTGTGATGCAGCAGGTTGAGATACCACTTGCAGCACCTGCCTCTCATATCAGAGTTCCAGTTTCAGTTCTGGCTACTCTGCTTCCAATCCATCTTCCTGATAATGCACCTGGGAAGACAGCAAATGATGGCCCAAGTGCTTGGGCACTGGTCACCTATTTGGGAGACCCAGATGGAGCTCTGGCCCCTGGCTTCTGTGTAGCCCAGACTTAACTTTGGAATCATTTGGAGAGTGAGCCAATGAATGAAAGATCTCTCTCTCTCTTTCTTTCTCTCTCTCTCTTTCTCTGCCATCCCATCAGTTTGTAGTTCAGATAAATAAGCAAATATTTATTAAAAAATAAAAATATTTTCTCAAAAAAGTGAAATTATTGGGACAATGATTTATCCCACTTTGTCAACATGTAAACATGTTCTTAAATATTATATACATATTTACAAAACTTGTTTAGTATCTATCTATTTTTTGTTTTCCAGTTTTAGTGAGGTATAATTGGTAAATAAAATTGTATATATTTAAGGCATATGAGTATGCTTCGAAAAGTTTCTGGAAAATTGAATTAGTTTCAAATCCAAGCATTTTTTTCATAAAATATATTTCCCACAAACTTTTTAAGCACTCTAGTGTAGCGTATTTTGGTATTTGTTTTTATTGTAAAATGGTTATCATGGTCAAATTAATGACCAGATGCATCATCACAGTTAGTTACCATTTTGTTGAGTGCACTATGTACAAATTATTTTGTACAAAAATTATGGGCTCCTTTTTTTTTCCCAAAATGTGGAAAACACGTTTACACCTAAAAAAAAAAAACCAGCATACACCTGTAGCTTGAGTCTGAAAGAGGACTGCAGGAAGAGATAGGAGCTATACTAAGATTCCTGGTTGTCTTAAATCCCAGTTCTATAGAAAATGTTTTATCATAAAAGCTCAGCTAGTCATATTGTACTCATCAGAGCAGTGGATGACAAGGATCAATCTCCTGAGTCATGATGAGGAGTGTTGAATTGAAATTTCTTTAAAGTGGAACACATACACTGTGACAATTTGATCTACCTTTTGCAGACTGTAGAAAGAGAATTTTGTTAACAGAGATCACTGACGTATTGCCTGGGAATCAGTAAGTGCTGAGGCATTGAAGCTCACTGCTTTTTTCAACCTTTTGTATGTCTCGCTGGTGTTATTGCATTGGGTATAAGCTTGAGTTTAACATTACACAGAAATGGGGATGGTGGATATCTGTTTGATATCTGGAGAAAGTTTTCAAGTTTTCAAATTAAGAATAAGATTTTCAGTAGGATTTTCAGATATCCTTTAGCAGATTAAGGATTTCTAAAGATCATGAATGGTTGTGAAATTTATCAAATCCTGTGAAAATTAATTGTGACAAATTATTTATAATATTCATATATTGTCAAATTTTATTCAGAACAATTTCCTTAATCTTTTCACTTAAATTCATAAGAGATTCTCCATTTGTTTTTACATATATTTAAATGTAATTCCATACGTAGACATCCGTTTTGTTAGGCAGATACAAACAGTTTTGTGAGTATGTTCCTTTTTTATTTCCTTAAAGAACTTGGATAAAAATGTAGCTTTTAAAAGATTTCACTCATGGCCGGCGCCGCGGCTCACTAGGCTAATCCTCTACCTAGTGGCGCCGGCACACCGGGTTCTAGGCCCGGTCGGGGCGCTGGATTCTGTCCTGGTTGCCCCTCTTCCAGGCCAGCTCTCTGCTGTGGCCAGGGAGTGCAGTAGAGGATGGCCCCAGTGCTTGGGCCCTGCACCCCATGGGAGACCAGGAAAAGCACCTGGCTCCTGGCTCCTGCCACTGGATCAGCGCGGTGTGCCAGCCACAGCGCGCTGGCCGCGGTGGCCATTGGAGGGTGAACCAACGGCAAAGGAAGACCTTTCTCTCTGTCTCTCTCACTGTCCACTCTGCCTGTCAAAAATTTAAAAAAAAATTAAAAAAAAAAGATTTCACTCATGAAACCACAAGGAAAGTTTTCTTTGTTGTAAGCATTGACATTGCAGTCAATAATTTATTAATAAAAGCAAATATTCAGACTTTATAATATTTTTTGAATATTTTCTATCATTTTAATATATATACTAATTATTTCAATGTTACTATTTCATTTCTAATTTTGTTATTTTATGACTTTTTAATTATATGTATTATATTCTTAGGGATTTGAAATGTTTCTAAATTTTTTAAAGGCAAACTTCACTTTGTTAATTTTCCCTTATATGTTCAATTTTAATTTCAATTAATTTTGCTCTCATCTTTGCATTTACATATTTTTGGCCTTTTTTAAAAAACTATATTCTTTTCTTTTAATAGTTTCTTTTTATTTGACAGATATAGTTAGACAGTGAGAGAGAGAGACAGAGAGAAAGGTCTTCCTTCCTTGATTCATCCCCCAAATGGCCACTCTGAAGCCAGGAGCCAGGTACTTATCCTGGTCTCCTATGCGGGTGCAGGTGCCCAAGCACTTGGGCCATCTTCCACTGCCCTCCTGGGCCACAGCAGAGAGCTGGACTGGAAGAGGAGCAGCCAGGACTAGAATCCGGCGCCCATATGGGATGCCAGCACCACAGGCAGAGGATTAACTTAGTGAACCATGGCGCCGGCCCCTAAACTATATTCTTGATATGGGTAACAGGAGAGCATCCTTAGTACTTCTTTTTAAAAAAATATTATTTAAAGTTATACATTTCTCCTTGAAAATAATTTCAGCTACATTCCATTGTTTATGTAATGTTTTCATTTCAATTCTATTCACTTCAAAATATGTTCTAATTTCTTTTGTTGTCTCTTCCCTTATCTATTGGTTATTAAGAGTATAGTAAAGGGGGCCAGCACTATGCCATAGCCAGTAAAGCTGCTGCCTGCAGTGCTGGCATCCCATGTGGATGCTGATTCGAGTCCTGGCTGCTCCACTCTGATCCAGCTCTCTGTTATGGACTGGAAAAGCAGTGGAAGATGGCCCAGGTCCTTGGGCTCCTGATCTGTGTGGGAAACCTGGAAGAAGCTCCTGGCTCCTGGCTTCAAATCAGCCCAGCTCTGGCCATTGTGTACAACTGGGGAGTGAACCAGGAGATGGAAGCCTCACCCCCGCCTCTCTTTCTCTATGTAAATCTTAAAAAAAAAAAGAAGTCTATTATGGGGCCTGCACTGTGGCACAGTAAGTTAATCCTCTGCCTGTGGTGCTGGCATCCCATATGGCCGCTGGTTCTAGTCCTGGCTGCTCCTCTTCCAATCCAGCTCTCTGCTAATGGCCAGGGATAGCAGTGGAGGATGGCCCAAGTGCTTGGACACCTGCATCTGCATGGGAAGCCTGGAGGAAGTTCCTGGCTCCTGGTTTCAGATGCGCTCAGCTCCAGTTGTTGCAACCATCTGGGGAGTGAACCATCAGATGGAAGACCTTTCTCTCTGTTTCTCCCTCTCACTGTCTGTAACTCTACCTCTCAAATAAATAAATAAGATCATTAAAAAAAGAAGTATGTTGCTTCATTTTGTACTTTTAAAAACATTTAAAATTGATTAATATGCAAGTTTATTAACAAGCAATAGTTATGCATTTTATGGAATATTCAGCAATATCTCAACATATATACTGAGCATAAACCATTTAATTCAGGTAACTGAACTTTTCATTACCTTCTTTTCATTTGGCAACTACTGGCTCCTCTCATCTAGTTTTTGATGCAGTATATAATACAATATTGTGAACTACAGAAGCCCACTAAAATATTGAATACTAAGTCTTTGTTTTCTAGCTGATTATGTTTTGGTATCATTATCTAATTTTTCTCTATAGCTCCATCCATGTTTTTCTCTTTTTTTATTTATTTTTATTTTTTTAACTTTTATTTAATGAATATAAATTTCCAAAGTACGGCTTATGGATTACAATGGCTTCCCCCCCATAACGTCCCTCCCACCCGCAACCCTCCCCTTTCCCACTCCCTCTCCCCTTCCATTCACATGAGGATTCATTTTCGATTCTCTTTATATACAGAAGATCAGTTTAGCATACATTAAGTAAAGATTTCAACAGTTTGCTCCCACACAGAAACATAAAGTGAAAAATAATAGATGATTTTTTAAATGATGATGAAATCAGATCAGACCTATTGTCATGTTTAATCCCAGCGAGAGTCAAGTTGGGAATTAATAATTTCTTCTTTTTTTTTTTTTTTACAGAAGATCAGTTTAGTATACATTAAGTAAAGCTTTCAACAGTTTGCACCCTCATAGAAACACAAAGTGAAATATACTGTTTGAGTCCTAGTTATAGCATTAAGTCTCAACGTACAGCACATTAAGGACAGAGATCCTACATGAGGAGTAAGTGCACAGTGACTCCTGTTGTTGACTTTACAAATTGACACTCCTGTTTATGGCATCAGTAATCTCCCTATGCTCCAGTCATGAGTTTCCAAGGCTATGGAAGCCCTCTGAGTTCTCCGACTCTTATCTTGTTTAGACAAGGTCGTAGTCAAAGTGGAGGTTCTCTCCTCCCTTTAGAGAGAGGTACCTCCTTCTTTGAAGACCTGTTCTTTCCACTGGGATCTCACTCACAGAGATCTTTCATTAATTTTTTTTTTTTTTTTTTGCCAGAGTGTCTTGGCTTTCCATGCCTGAAATGCTCTCATGGGCTTTTCAGCTGGATCCGAATGCCTTTAGGGCTGATTCTGAGGCCAGAGTGCTGTTTAGGACATCCGCCATTCTATGAGTCTGCTGAGTATCTCGCTTCCCATGTTGGATCACTCTCCCCTTTATTTATTCTATCGGTTAGTATTAGCAGGTACTAGACTTGTTTATGTGCTCCCTTTAACTCTTAGTCCTTTCATTATGATCAATTGTGAACTGAAATTGATCACTTGGACTAGTGAGATGGCATTGGTACATGCCACCTTGATGGGATTGAATTGGAGTCCCCTGGTATGTTTCTAACTCTACCATTTGGGGCAAGTCAGCTTGAGCATGTCCCGAATTGCACATCTCTTCCCTCTCTTATTCCCACTCTTATGTTTAACAGGGATCACATTGCAGTTAAATTTCAACACTTAAGAATAACTGTGTATTAATTACAGAATTAAACCAGTCATATTAAGTAGAACAGACAAAAAAAAAACATGCTTAAATATTAAGTAGAACAGACAAAAAAAAATCCATGCTTTTCTCAATCTCTTATAACAAATATTCCAAATTCAGACTATTTTTCTTAACTTGCACATGAGAGAGAACATAAGGTATTTGTGTTTTTGTGTCTGTATAGTTTCATTGAACATAACATAATAATTTCCAGTTCCATCTATTTTGCTATAGATGTCAGGATTTCATTTTTTTGGCTGACTTTTATGCCTTTATGTATTTGTACCACATTTTCTTTATTAATTCATCCATTGATGATTGTGTCAGTTGATTCTGTATCTTTTCTACTATGAATAGTGCCTCACTGAATATAGGAGTGCAGTGTTCTCTTTTGTAGTCTTCCTTTTTTCTTTGTTAGTTTAGCTAAAGATTTATTGATTTTATCTTTTCAAAAATAAACTTCATTTTATTGATCTTTTTTACTTCCGGCTGCCTACCCACATTTTGGGTAATGGGTTGTAAAGATAGTCCTTGGATGCCTAGTGTGACACTAAACTGGGTTGCACCTGAGTGTCACAGCCACAGGATGCACTCTGTTCTGTGGATGTACACCAGGTCTGTGAGAATCTGTGGTTGATGCAGGGTGAAACACTCATTTCTCCCCCCAAGTCTTCAAGTGATGCCAGGCAGATTTAGAGGTTCTGTCCATGAGTAATGGCCTGGAGACAGCGACCTCTGATATTTTCCCGATGCTGAGCCTCACGGCTCTGGGACTAGCATTGAGCTCCAAGCCAAAATCCTGAGCTCACTTTTATACCCTATTGCGATGTGATAGAAGTCTAACTCTTGCTATTCGTCTGAGGTTGGTGTAGAGCTAGTGGAGGTAGTTCCTTGGATGACACTGAGACAGGTTGCCACTGAACCTCACAGATATGGGGCCTGCATAATCTCTGGACTGTATGAAACTGGCAGTGATACAAGCTGAAATGAGTCCATTTTACCATCACACAGTATGTTTCTGATGTAACGGCCAATCTAGAGGTTGCATCAGCGATCCCTGGCCTGAGAATAGAGTCCTGTAAGCCTCTCTGGTGCTGGGTTTTATTGTAGCAGGACTGGCACTGAGATGCAAGGCAAAGCCCTAAGTTAATTTTCCCACCCTAATATCTTATGCCAGGAGAATTGCTCTGTTGTCAGCTAGATGTTGGGGGAGGGATGATGGGAGCATCTCCATTCACAAGCAGAAACTTGATACAATCCAGATTATTGTTTAGGGAGTGAATGAACAAACATGATACATTCATGCCATGGACTGTTCTTAGCAGCAAGAAGTAATAAATGTTTGACACTGGCAATAATATATATATATATATATATATATATATACCTCTAGAGAATTGTGCTGAGTGAGAAAAGTCATTTTAAAAGCATTCCTGAAATGAAAAGATTATAGAATAAAGAATAGATTAGTTGTAGCAAAGGTTAAGGGAAAAGCAAAGTCAATGAATCTATAAAAAGGCAACATTAGGAATTATAGAGGAAATAGAAATTTTCTTTATCTTAGCTGTATTAATGTTGATATTCTGTTTGCAGTGTTGTATTATTATTTTGTAAAATATTACCTTTGGTAAGAATTTGGTAAAGAGTACACGGGACCTCTTTGTATGATTTCTATAACAGCATGTGAATCTATAATTTTATTAAAATAAAAAGTTTAATTAAGAAACCCTAAAAATAGGAAATGTCTCCCTTTTAAAATAAAATTTGATTTCTTTATTGTCATTTTTTATTTTCAGAAAGAAACTCTTATATAGGCAATTTCTTCTTATTCATAACATTCATTTGTTCTTGCCCTTGATGGGGTAAGATGTCAAAACTACTTTTGCATCTCCTAAGGAATAACATTATTTCTGAATAGACTTGAATTTTTGTTTTTCCCTACTGAATAAAGGTGAGAAAAAGGTGATTTGAATGAAGTAGAAATGAAGGACATTTTCTGCATGTTTATAGTCTTCTGTGTAGTACAGAGAACACCACAGTTGCAGAGTTTTATTTAGTAAATAGGTCACTGGGAATATTGTACCTTTAGAACTGAACTGTAAATCATCTGCATTTTTGTGTTAATTATTACATATAGAGCATATTAAAACATTCTACTTCTATTGCTAAAGTAGTTTATTAGTCATTCCTTCAACAGCAGAACTCAGGAAAGGGGCCTTGTAAAACCTGTTGGGAATTTATCATTTAAAGTATTTGGAGTCCTAAAAGTATAACTGAGATGAGTATATTTTCAAGAATCTTTAAGATTCTTCAAATTATATAGAGAGTTAGAACTAAAAATCTTAGATATATTTAGACTCTTCATTGTATTTTTGAGACTGAATGATTTATCCAGTGCCACTGGAGTTGGAAACTTTGGAATTAGTCCTCATCTCATACACAGTACTTCTTTATTCATTTATTGTGGAGCAGGAGAGAAAGAGAGAGAGAGAGAGAGAGAGAGAGTTCTTATCAACTAGGTCACTTCCCAAATGCCTGGAACAGCTAGCTAGGGCTAGGCCATACCAAGCAGAGAGCCAGGAACTCAGTTCTTGTCTCCCATGAGGGTGGCAGGGACCGAATCTCTTGAACCATCACATGGTCCATCCCAGGGAGCATAAATACAGGGAGCTGAAATTGGGAATGGAGCTGGATCCGGAACCCAGGATGCAGACATCTTTATCAGCCAAATGCTATCACAGACATAGTACATTTCCTACCTATTTTATGTCTAGATCTAGAAGTTCCTGTTATCTAACTTGTAATCATTCATGGATACTGTGATACAGTCATTTTATTAGAATTTAATGTACCTCTTAAAAATTTTGATGAATTTCCTGTCAATATTGCACATTGGGCAATATTTTGAATGAAGCATTTAATAATGAAACAATGCATTATCCTCAATGAGGCATTTGGACTACCACCATTAGTTCTAAATAACAGGAGATTTTGAAAAAGGCTTAATGAGGTTGTGCTGATAACTTTATTATGCTTATTAGTTTATTATCTGTATCCAGATGCAATTTTATTTTATAGCAGTACAATCTTAACAAAGAAATGTTGTTCTGTATATACAACAGTATAAGTGAGTACTTGGTTCAGAATAGTATAAATTCATCATGAAAAGATTTTAGAAAAAGTTAAACAGTTCCAGAAACACAGAATCTAAAAGGTAAGTAAAAAAATCAGTCTCCTGAGAGCACTTAAACATTTGTCCATCTCTACCCAACAAGGCTGTTCAGAAGATAAGGTGAAGGAAAAATATAGAAAATCCTGGCAAAGCAGGTGGCCCTAGTACAGAAACACTGAGGGCTGTGGAGCACACTACCTACCTTGAAAATAGCTCCTCTCATTTGAACTGTCTGAGGTTAATCAAAGAGGAAAATCAGTTGGAGTTCTCTCTCATCCCTTCTCTTTCTCCCTCTCTCTCTCTATTTCTCTCCCTCTCTCTCTCACTCTCTCTCAAAGAAAAGGCATTTTAAGAGCAGCTTTTTCCTCCTTTGCATTTGATCAGGCAAAAAGGTAGCTGAAAGCATTGCAGAAGTTTCAGCAAAGGAAATGAATGGCTCTAATAGTTTTCAGAATATTTATACATCATTAGAGACTTCCTAACTATCCAAAGATGGTTTCTCTCCTACCTCAGAGAAAGAATATTTCCATGTTTTCCCAATATTTACCTTGAATACCAATTGTTTTTAAGAAGAATTTATTATAAAATAAATTTAGACTTACAGATAAAGTACAAGAATGGAATTAAGTATTCAACTATATAGAATGTCAAATGTTAAACATTTTACCACATTTGGCTTAGTCTCTGTTCTCTTTTTCTGTTTCTGTGTGTTTCTGTGCATGGCATTGTGTGTAAATATATATGCATTTTTTTCTGAACCATCTGTGAGTAAGCTACCATTTTAAATACTCCCTTTACATGTTTAAAAATGCATTTCCTAACAGGCACAGACCATTATGCAACCTTCAAAATCAGAAATTTAAGAGTGATATAATACTACCAGATAACTTACAGACCCTATTCATATTTTACCAATTATCTCAATAATAGTACAGTAAAATATTTTTATACCTATATTTATCCAGGCTGATATTACTTTTAAAAATATTTATTTATTTTAAAGGCAAGTTACAGAGAGAAAGAGAGAGCGAGCACCACAATGGCTGGGTTAGGCCAGGATCAAGCTAGGAGCCGGGAACTCCATCTGGGTTTCCCACATGGTGGCAAGGCCTAAGCACCAGAATAATCCTCTGCTGCTTTCCCAGAGGTCTTAGGAGGCAGATGGATCAGAAGTGGAACAGCTGGGACTTGAACTGGAATTTATATGGGGTGTTGATTTCTCAGGCAGTGAGCCTAACCACTGCATCACAACGCAGACCCTAAGCTAATATTATTAAACACCATATACTGGGTGGCTTACAAACAGAAATTTGTTTCATCATTCTGGAGGTTGGGTAATACAAGCTTAGGGTATCAATATAATTGGATTCTTGTGAATCCTTCCAGGTTGCTGACTGTCATCTTTTTGTTTCTTTAGAGTCCCTTATAAGGACACTAATTCCATTCAGGAGGGTTCCACTCCCATGCCCCAGTTAACTCCCAGTGGTTCCATCTTCTAATCATCACATCAGGGGTCAGAATGTGAACAAAATTTTGAATTATTTTGGAAAACATTCACCTCATTAAACTTCCTGTCACTGGTTCTATCAAGGATTGAAGTCTTTAAAAAGATTAAAATTTACTGACAAGCACTTCTGCACCAGGAATCCCTAATACAGACAAGCCCTTTACTGTGTTAGTAGCAAAGTAAGGAAAAAAAAAAACCCTGGGTGTATTCACCTCATTTTTCCGACCAGTGAGGCCACAACTGGATTCAGTGGCCATAGAATGTACTCAATGCTTGGGAGCAGTTGCTGTTGCAGTAATTTTTGTGGAAAAAAATCACCTACGTGACTTTAGGTCATCCCCTTGAAATTTAAACTCCACATCTGATAAGAGGAGGTCTAGAGATTTTAGGGTGCCGGGGTTAATAGGAGGATGCCTTATCAGCTTCTTCTTTCAGACTCACTTGACGTTAACTCTTAAAGTATGGGAAGTTGTCAGTTCAGCTACTGTCCCGCCATCTGAGGATAATGAAACATGCGTTCACTCTTGGGTAGAAACCACAGATCAGGTCAATATCAGGAGGCCTGGTAAATGCGATGAACCTCTGGAAAACCTAGATTTTGAATGATTCAATGATGGCAGCAGTTTCATGAAGGAAAGATTCAGAAAAGCAGGACTTGCACACTGGATTTTATTCAACTGATGGAAGCCTAGCGGTTGCCACTCAACACTTCGATTCCCAACTGCTGCAATTATTGCCACAACTGGAGCTTTAAAACTTAGAAAAGCCCAAAGAGTAGATATCTATACAGACTCCAAAATACGTTTTCTTTGTACTATGTGAACATGCAACAATTTGGAGAGAAAGAGGCCTACTGACTGCAATAAACTCTCCCACTAAACATGTGCATGTAATTTTAGCTCTCTTCCAGGCAGTTATGGAGCCTGTAGGAGTGGCTGTTGCCACTTTAGGGTACACAAGAAGAAGAACAATCACATCATCAAAGGAGTTGCACTGGCAGGTAGGGCTTCAAAGATAGCTGTTATTCAGAAAGTTTTGAAAGAGGATCTAATACTCTACCATATAGGGCAACTCGTAATCTCCACTATTCCATGCATTGGATAGAATGGGTCGAGCAAAGAGGTTACACTAAAAATTCCAGTGAGTATTAGGCTTTAAATCATAAGATCATGCTCCAAATGTATTCTCAATGGAAGATTATCAAAGAAATGCATGACTCTACCCATCTAGTAAGAGGGGTCGTATTGCAGATGGTCTGTTGCATTTTGAGGGAAACTATTAACATATGGTCATAAGGGAAGTAATCCAGTTCTGTTCCTTCTGTCTAAAAAATAAACCTGATTGCCACACATACCACCTCCCTTACACACTTCTACAAAGGAGAGGAACCTGCTGTTGTGGACTTGCAGACATACTTTACTAACATGCACCTAGCAAATGGTCACATATCTCCACTAAATTTTTTTCATTAATTACATGTGATGGATAGATACTCATTCAAATCAAACAGAAAAATCACAAAAAGTGTTTAAAGTTCTTCTAAAGGAAATAATCCTATGTTCTAGGCTCCTAAGATCACTCCAATGTGATAATGGACCCTCTTCCTTCTCTAAAGTAAATCAGCAGATAGCTATTGCTTTAGCAATCTCCAGTCACCCCATGCCTCTTGCATATCTTAATAGGTAGTTTAAAAAGGACAATCATAATCTTCAAATGAATTTGGCCAAGCTTTGCCAAGAAATATCATGACAAACTAATGCTCATTTTTCTCCCAAGGATGAGAATGGCAACCAAGACTACCTTATAAATCAGTCCTTTAGAAATGTTATATGGGATACCCTTACTCACCTCTAATACTCCCTTTGCTAATGATACCCAGAATCAGATAAAGCATGTTATCAATTTAGATCAGGTGCAAAAGGATTTGGCAGAATATGATAACATGGCTCTCCCATCACAAGATTCCAAACATCATGAACAGTCAATCTATCCATGATATCTAGTTTTAATAAAAAATTAGTAAAGAAGGATTCCCCTTTTATCAATTGTAGCCTAAATGGAAAGGATGCTATCAGGTACTACTTAGCACTCCTACTGTCATTAAAGAGAATTTCTATCTTGGCATATTTGTCAAAAATTAAACCTTCACCCTTTGAATTTTCACAGATGGACACAGGATAATTCTGCCTACTTTTTAAAAAAATTTATTTGAAAGTAGAGCAAAGGAGACATAGAGGGAGAGAGAGGGAGACAGCAAGAGAAAGACAGAGACAGACACAGACACAGGCATGCAGAGAGAGAGATTTTCCAATGGCAGGTTCACTACAAATGGCCACCACAGCCAGGACTGGGTCAGGCTGAACTCCATCTGGGTCTCACATGTGGGTGGAAGCACTGAAGTACTTAGGTCATCTTCTGCTGTTTTCCCAGATGTATTGACAGGGATATGGACTGGAAGCAAAGCAGCTGGGACTCAAACTGGTGCTCCTATATGAAATGCCAGCAGCACAAAGGCCACTTAACCCACTGCACCACAACACAGGCCTCTTCTACTTATTCTTTTGAGTCAATTAAGGACATCAAGAAAAACTTTAAAGAAAAAAAGATTAATAAAATTTTGCTTATTTTTATGCATTTCTTCTTAGAGAAAGATATTAAGGCTGTTGCATTTTCCAGATGAGTTGTTTTACCTACCTCTTTTCCTGATACTCTTAAGCTGCTATTGCCAGGGAAATAGAATGTATTTCCACCAGATTGTGAATTTTAAAATTTTTAGTAAATATGTGCTAGTAAAAATTAAAAAAATTACTTATGTAAAGAGAACAGATTTCATATATTTCATAGGTATAATTCCCAGAAGGTAACTATGTATCTCTCTCTTTTTATTTCTCCCAATAGCCCTCTCTCTTTCCTTTTTTTTAGATTTATTTATTTGAAAGGCAGAGTTATAGAGAGGCAGAGGCAGAAACAGAGAGAGAGAGGTCTTCCATCCACAGGTTCACTCCCCAAATGGCCTCAATGGTCAGAGCTGTGCCAATCTGCAGCCAGGAATAGGAGCTTCTTCTGGGTCTCCCAAGTGGCTGCAAAGGCCCAAGAACTTGAACCATCTTCTGCTACTTTTCCAGGCCATAGCAGAGAGCTGGATCAGAAGTGGAGCAGCTGGAACTCAAAGTGGTGCCCACATGGGATGCCAGTACTGCAGGCATTATTCACTACACTACAGTGCTGACCCCTGTCTTCTTCTTCTTTTTTTTTTTTTTTTTTAATTTTTTTTATTTTTTTGACAGGCAGAGTGGACAGTGAGAGAGAGAGAGACAGAGAGGAAGGTCTTCCTTTGCCGTTGGTTCACCCTCCAATGGCTGCCGCGGCAGGCACGCTGCGGCCGGCGCACCGCGCTGATCCGATGGCAGGAGCCAGGTACTTATCCTGGTCTCCCATGGAGTGCAGGGCCCAATTACTTGGGCCATCCTCCACTGCACTCCCAGACCACAGCAAAGAGCTGGCCTGGAAGAGGGGCAACCGGGATAGAATCCGGCGCCCCGACCAGGACTAGAACCTGGTGTGCCGGCGCTGCAGGCGGAGGATTAGCCTATTGAGCCGCGGCACTGGCCTTCTTTTTTTTTTTTTTTTTTTTAAATGTTGTTACAGAAATAATTTCAGTCCACTATAATCACAGGTTTAATGCACCACTAATTATAATATTCAACAAGTGAAAAAATAGAAAGACCACAAAGGAGTATAGAAAAAATAGAAAGACCAAAGGAGTATAAACAAGGGCTAAAAATGACAATCAAATATCAGGATGTCTGTTTCATACCTATACATTTTTTGGTATTCTACATTAACTGCTACATATGTGAGAAAACATGATATCTGTCTTGGGAATAGGCTTATTTCACTAAGCATAATGGTTTCCAGTTGCATCCATTTTGTTGCAAAAGACAGGATTTCATTTTTTATAGCTGAGTAGTATTCCATAGTGTATAAATACCACATATTCTTAATTCAGTCATCAGTTGATGGACATCTGGGTTGATTCCATATCTTAGCTATTATGAATTAAGCTGCAATGAACATGGTGCACAGATCATTTTTTTCATATGTTGATTTCTTTTCATTTGGTTAAATTTCTAGGTGCAGGAAGGCTGGAACATATGGTAGGTCTATATTCAGATTTCTAAAGTATCTCCATACTATCTTCCACAGTGGTTGCACCAGTTTAACAGTGAATTAGGGTACATTTTTCTCCCACATACTCACTAGCATTTCTTGTTTGTTGATTTCTGCATGAAAGCCATTCTAATTGGACTGAGGAGAAACCTCATCTTTCCACAATATTCACCTATTCTTTTTCTAGATCTTGGGATATAAAATTACATGTATATTTCAGAATCTTCTTCTTTCTTTAAAAAATATTTCAGAGGGAGGTAGAGAAGAATAGCAAAAGAGAGCTCTCGTCTTCTTGTTCACAATTCCCACAATGCAATGACTGAGGCTAAAGCCAGAGCCAGGAATGCAATCTTACCCAGATAGGTGGAAGGAACCCAATTATATGAGTCATCACTGCTGCCTCTGAGGGTCTGTATTTGCAAGAAGCTGGAGTCAGGAGCTGGAGCCAGGAATTTAACCTAGGTACTAGAACACTGGGATGCGGGCATCTTAATTAGTAGATTAAACAAAACAGAGATGTTTATCACTATAAAATTTTTCTGTCATACTGCTTTGGCTACATCCATTAGGTTTTTGTATATTGTACTTTCACTTTATTTGTTTCAAGATTTTTTTTTTTTTTTTTGACAGGCAGAGTGGACAGTGAGAGAGAGAGACAGAGAGAAAGGTCTTCCTTTGCCATTGGTTCACCCTCCAATGGCGCACCGCGCTGATCCAATGGCAGGAGCCAGGAGCCAGGTGCTTTTCCGCAGGGCCCAAGCACCTGGGCCATCCTCCACTGCACTCCCTGGCCACAGCAGAGAGCTGGCCTGGAAGAGGGGCAACCGGGACAGAATCCGGCGCCCCGACTGGGACTAGAACCCGGTGTGCTGGTGCCGCTAGGTGGAGGATTAGCCTAGTGAGCCACGGCGCTGGCGTGTTTCAAGATTTTTTAAAAACTTCCTTTTGATTTCCTCTTTGATCCACTCGTGTTCAGAAATATGCTGCTTAATTTTCACATATTTATAATTTTTTCCAGCTTTCTTACTGTCTACTTTTCCAGTTTTAGATCACTGTGATCAGAAAAGACTTTGGATATGACATTTATCTTGATTTTAAGGGTCATTTTGTGGCTTAACATATGATCTATCGCAGGGAATCTATGTGTATTCTTGAGAATGTGTATTCTTCTGGTGTTGATGGAATAATCTTCATATTTTGTTCTGTCTATTTGTTTTTTCTTGCCAGTTTTTTTCTTAGTCATTTTTTCTTATAAAAGTATAGACATCGAGTTCAATCGGTAGCGGGAGCGGAGAGCGGACCCCAGAGAGCCCTGAGCAACCCCACCGCCATTCCAAATCGGAGATCCTGATTCATGTCTTAGCTCCTCTCTTTCTACTAGCATGTCTTCTTGCCAAGTTGAAATTTTTATCAAAATATAGTATCCTTCTTTTTTTCCATTCAGCCAACCTAAGTATTTTGGTTGGTGAATTTAATCCAATTACATTCAAAGTTAGGATTGATAGATATGAACTAAGGCGTTTCATTTTATTGACTCGATAATGATTCTACCTTCTCTATTAGTGAATTTGGTGATGTCACGTGTTTTCATCTAACGCAGGATGTCCTTCAGAGTTTTATGTAAGGCCAGTCTGTTGTTGGTGAATTCTCTCTGCTTTTGTTAATCTGAAAATATTCTTGGCCGGTGCCACAGCTCACTAGGCTAATCCTCCCCCTGTGGTGCTGGCACCCCGGGTTCTAGTCCCAGTTGGGGCTCTGGATTCTATCCTGGTTGCCCCTCTTCCAGGCCAGCTCTCTGCTTAGCCTGGGAAGGCAGTGGAGGATGCCCAAGTGCTTGGGCCCTGCACCGCATGGGAGACCAGGAGGAAGCACCTGGCTCCTGGCTTTGTATCGGTGCAGCACGCCAGCTGTAGCAGCCATTTGGGGGGTGAACCAAGGGAAGGAAGACCTTTTTATCTGACTCTCTGACTCTCTCTCTCTCTCACTGTCTAACTCTGCCTGTCCAAAAAAAAAAAATTCTATTTTTCCTTCGCTTTTAAAGAATAGTATCACTGAATATAATATTCTTTTTTTTTTTTTTTTTTTTTTTTTTTTTTTACAATCTTGAATATATCGTCCCACTCTCTTCTGGCCTGTTGGGTTTCTGCTAAGAAGACTGATGTTAATCAAATTAGTTTACTATTATATGTAGCTTGATGCTTTTCTCTTACTCTCTTTAGGATTATCTGTTTGTCTTTAACTTTTGAAAATTTGATGACAATATGCCTTGGAGAGCTTTTCTGGTTGAGCTTCTTGTGTCTGGATATCTGTATCTCTTTCAAGACTTGGGAAATATGCAGCTATTGTTCCATTTAACAGGTTCTCAATGCCCTTTTCTTTTTCTTTTCCATCAGGGATATATATATAATATGTATATTTAGTCATTTAATGGTATCTTCTAATTAACATATACTTTCTTCTTTCTTTCAAATTATTTTCTCTTTATTTTTGTCTGATTGGGTTACTTCAAAATCCTCCTCAAGGTCAGAAATTATTTCCTCCACTTGGTTTATTATACTGTTAAAGTTCTCAATCATATTTTTTACTTCACTGACTAAAGATTTCATCTTCAAAATTTCTATTTGGTTCTTCTTAATGAGTTTTATCTCCTTAGTAATGTTTCCATTTATGTCATTTATTGATTTCCTCATTTCCTTAATCTATCTGTATTCTCTTGCATCTCATTGAGTTCCCTTACAATCACTATTTTCAATTCTATACCTGTCATTTCATAGATTTCCTTCAAGTCAGGATAGAATTCCAGAGGAGTACCGTGTTCTTTTTGAGGGGTCATATTGCTTTGCTTCTTCATGTCCTCTGTGTTCCTACACTGATGTTTGTCCACATGGTGTACTCGTTTCTTCTTCCTTGTGGAATAGGTTTTATTGTAAAAGAGTTTGTGGTTTAGCCAGAATGCAGGGTATCACTTGGCTTGTCACTTTGACTTTGATTCTGGGTGAGCCCAGGATTGTAGTCTCTGAGTGATTTCTTTTGTCTTAATCAACGGTAGCTGTGTCTATAAGTGACACAGTGGACTAGTCTGCTGTAGTTCCTCAGGACTGAAGTGTGGCTTTGAGATAAATAAGGATTTTCTTGGGCATGCATCTTTAATTCACAAAGAGTTCAATGTCAGTCTCACTGGTGACTGTGATAACCAGAGCCTTGTTTTTGGTACTGAAGGAGAAGAGTGGCTGCATCCTTGTCCTAATGGCAAACCTGAGTGATGCCAGGGCTTCTGGCCAGTTGCTGTGGCTCTATGAATTGTGTGATATGGTTAAACCTTCTTCAGGTCCTGCTAGGAGAGTCCAACTGGTGCTGTGGCTTATAATACCAACAGCCCTAGTCCTAGGATAAGAGAGTGTGAGTTGAACCCTATTCATTTTGCAGGGTGACTACAAGGTATACAGGATATTTTGCTTGGGAGGGTATGTGTCCAGAGAGGTGGAATGCAGGTATGTTCTTCCCTAGGGCCACTGAGTAGATTCCAGTAGCAACAAACAATTTAAAACTGATTGTTACAGTCGTGGTGTTGCAGGGTATATTGGTTTCATTTCCAGGATCTCTCAGGGTGGGAGTATGTTTATTATGTGCCATTTCTGGTGTCAGCCCCCAGAAACTAAGGTGAATCCTCCTTGCTCACACAGAGTGTGCAAGCGTAACTCAGGGGCTGATGCCCCAGAGCTCTCACAATTGTAGGATGCAGGCACGAGAGCTCCCCTTTGCTCAACACATTGCACTGACTCTTTTTTTTTTTTTTTTTTGACAGGCAGAGTGGACAGTGAGAGAGAGAGACAGAGAGAAAGGTCTTCCTTTGCCGTTGATTCACCCTCCAATGGCCGCCACGGCCGGCGCGCTGCGGCCGGCTCACCACGCTGATCCGATGGCAGGAGCCAGGTTTATCCTGGTCTCCCATGGGGTGCAGGGCCCAAGCACTTGGGCCATCCTCCACTGCACTCCCTGGCCACAGCAGAGAGCTGGCCTGGAAGAGGGGCAACCGGACAGAATACGGCACCCTGACCGGGACTAGAACCCGGTGTGCCAGCGCCGCAAGGTGGAGGATTAACCTAGTGAGCTGCGGCGCCGGCCCCTGCACTTACTCTTAATTTGATGCCAGGAGGAGAACAAAGGCACACTATGTGACTTTCTGTGACAGGGAATGAACTCTCCGGGAGTGAGTAAGGGGAAAGAAGCAAGGTAGCATTCCTACTCCAAGCCCAGCAGTTGCTCAGACCCCAGTAAACTCTCCAGGATGGAGTAAAAGTTACTGCCTGACTATGGAATTTCCCCTCATCTAAAACTCTGAGTGGTGGGGTGCATGGAAATTTCTTCCTACTTTGACATAGTAAGATGGTGGCTCACAGCCAGCAGCTGGCTGCAACTTGTGGCTGGCTGCAGTGGTCTTGTCCTCATGGCCTAAGGAGTTTTCGTTGCTTTTTGTTTGTTTTTTTACTTCTTCATGAAAAATTTCCATCAGTACTTGGAAATGTAGTCCTTTGTTTTTTTCATATTCCAGATCAGCTTAAGTCAGTGTCACTACGTCCTATTCATCTATCTTGGATTGCTTTAAGTCTAATTTCTCATCTTTCCTATTATATTTTTACTTTCTGAACCCATGGCTTCTAATATTCAAGTTTCTACTTTCTCAGTGATGTCTTCTTTCTTCTCAAATATTCCTCCCATAGGAGGAAGTTACTTCTATTGCCAGAGGGATAAAGTATTGCAATAGAAAAGAAATATATGTTGGAGGTGGAATGTACTATCACAGTCATTAAACTATTAAGATATATCGATATAAAAACAATGTAAAAGATATGTATGTATTGATGTCTTAAAAATACTAACAGATGACTCTTTCTTGTGCTGAGGTAATATTTTATTTCCTTTTCCTTTCTCTCCTCAGTAACTGTTTCACCCTGAGAGGCAGTGTTCTCTCATGAGATCCAGAGATTGACATTTCTGTGGACTTAATCTATATGTCCAAGGACACTTCAAAGGTTAAGTAAATTCTATTTCTAATGCCATGATCACTAAATTGTAAATGCTAGCTGCCTTAGGCTTTGACAAGTTTGGGCCCTTAATTTTGAATAAAGATTATTTCAATGCTGTAAAATAACAGCAGCTGTAAATTAGAAGTAGGCAATAAATAGTCTCCAGTATGCCATTTATCAAAACAGGTTTTG
This sequence comes from Oryctolagus cuniculus, assembly GCF_051225735.1. Classification (NCBI taxonomy): domain Eukaryota; kingdom Metazoa; phylum Chordata; class Mammalia; order Lagomorpha; family Leporidae; genus Oryctolagus; species Oryctolagus cuniculus. The sequence goes on along the minus strand of NC_142873.1, from coordinate 67,188,726 downwards.
TGAAGATTTGGCCGTTTCTAGAGTATGTGGAAAATGTACACATACAAGGCTGTGTTTGAAAATAAAACTGTAATCAGTATTAATCCAATTGTCATATTTTCCTAAAAAAATCTGAGACAATCTATTTGTAATGAAAATTTTCTCACCTAGAAAACTGAGTCCATAATCTTTGTCTTTCTGTTTTTCAGATACCAAGGTGTTATCTATGCTGAGATAACTTAAAATATGTTTTGCACTTTCTCTTCTATTGACTGATTTGGAAATGGCAAAACAAAATTAAAACAAAAGGAATCCAAGTACTTGTTATCACTGAGCATCAGAGACATAAGCGGAGGGAGCAGCTGCATAACAGTGAGTACGCCTTTGCAGTTAACACCTGGGTTGTTCTATTTATAGAAAGATATCACAAGTTTAAACACAGAGGAAAATGGCTCACAAATCCAATAAAATTTAGAATGCACAACTACCAGCAATATCAGGGGATTTTCTCACAATATTTTTGCCAACAAATCAATAACATGAGTAAATCCTTCTGCACTATGAGCCATCAAATGCTCACTAACAGGTACTACTGCCTAAATTAATATAATCCCAGAAGCGCTATGTGTGTTTCAAAGCTAATACTACTGAGACTTAAAATTCACATGTGATAAGCTGGAGGATATTTCTTAATAATGGTTTAAATAAAAGGAAATTATGTGAAGATTTTGAATTAAATGCTCCCACAATGAGTGGGCTCAGTTTAAATTGCTCTTATCTCTAGGTGGCATGTTTCTCATTGTCCATATTTCTTCACACTGCAAAGAAAATAGCAAGTATTTTATTAAAAATGTATTACTTGCTTTACTAAAACCTGTGACTGCCTGTCACTTCTGTTGTAATGATTGTGTTAGACAGCATGGCTCACAGAATCGGCTGTCATCACTCGCACTTTCAGAATCAGATCAAAACTCACTACCTCTCTGGAACTGGCTGAAACTCCCTGAGGAAAATCAATGGCTTCCACCTTTCTTGTTCACTAGTCTCTCACAGCACTCATCACACTATTTTGTGAGCACTCTTTCTGGCACCTGAATGCAGCAACAGAACCTGGCATGTATTGTACTGTATTTGTGAACGCAACTCAAGTAGGTAACACAGTGTAAAAAAAAAAAACCTCTGTCAGGAAGCTTAATAGTGCTATTGGGCTTTTGTTAAATATAATTTCACTTTGAATGTCAAGATTTGACATGAAAGACAGCCATGAAAAGAAAAATCCATGTTGTAATTGTGTTTAAGTTGATGTAGCCAGGGCTTGTCACTGTGCTAACATTTTGCTCTTCTCTCTAAGATTATTAAAACGGTTGTGTAAAAGATTTCAAATAGCTATTGTCTACTAACCTTGAAAATAGGTGCTAGTGATATAGATGAATAAGACAGACTTGCTGGCTTTAATGAAGAAGCAATTGAGGAAGAGACATTCTTCTCTCAGAAATCTTTAAATGTATTAGAGATGCATTCTATGTGCATTATGTATTTATTATTTCTATTAGATAATACTGATGTTGATGAAATCAAATAAGTATTGTCATTATAAAAAAAACATAGCTTTTCCTTCATTAGAAAAGTAAAATTGTTGGACTAACTTGACAAACATAAGAACAGGAAGAAAGAAAAGTTAGAAAAAGGAAAATAGTATTAGAATTATTAAAAGTTGAAAAGGAGCAAAATAGTTGTGAAGAAAATAAAACAAAAATAGTGCATAGGAAAAGTCTAACAAAGACCATGGAGGCAAATGCAGGTACAAAGTACAAGAGAAAATAAAAGGAATCAACTAAAATAATTGACAGTAGAGTTTGTAAGAAATAAGAATTAGGGTGTGATATATGTAGTGGAAGTATTCCTTTGTGTAAAAACATTCCAGAAATACTTAATTCTTTAAGTTCTATGAATTTTTAACATAGGTTAAAATATAACCTACAATCAAGTGCTCCCTAAGTCACTGACCCTTTCTCTCCTCCTTTGAAAGTTCTTTCAGCAGATGCTTACATGTCTCCCTATCTCTTACTTGTTTTTATCTAAGAAAATGCTGCTGGAATGAATCTTCCTTTCTCCTCTCCGACACACAATATTCTGTATAATATTCATTTATTTTACCCCCAAAATAGAGTACTTCATATATTTTATTTTTATATATTTTAACTACATTTGAAAGAGTGACAGAGTACATACAACAGATTCCTCCGCTTTAAATTCCACCACCTGGAAGAGGATTTAAAAGTCCTATGGATGGTTGAAATAGCGAATAATTTTACCATTGCATCTCCTTTTAATTTCCTTTCAATATTCTGCAATCTCACAATGATCATCCATTTGTGAGCCTCTCATGTAACAGGCTGGTTTATTCCTCTTTCTACTTGTGCATTGCCATTCTTCCCTTCACTCCCTGAGGACTCCCATCCTGCAGCTACAGAGGTGCTTCCTCCTAAAATAATAACAATACTTCCTCCTTCCCTCTGCCACCAGACTTAGTTTTTCTCTCACCTGAGCCATATTAGTGTCCTTTATGTATCCAATACTCATGACATCATTTCATCAGTGTACTTCATTTTTGCATGCTGTGCGGTCTCATAGGATGGATATTCTAGTCTTGTTTACATTTGTATTCCTAGTACTTATAACATTGTATGATATATTTTATAATTCAAATGTCGCTTAACCTCTCTAGGGTATCTGTTTTCCCACAACTTAGGCCAACATTGAATCAGAATCTAACTTTTTTTGTATAATCAAACAGCATTTGTGATTTTTATAATACTGGTGAGCCATTTTGATTTCACCTAAGATTAAGTGAGAAGATAGAAGTTACATTATACAGCATGTACTGTTTTTTCCATAATCCTCAGTGTCCATATCTTCTTAGATTAATTTTTGGTCACTAACTCTCAACTTTCCAGTCTCTCTCTGTAAACTTTACTGACTCCAACCTTCTATGCCACCTGTATCTTCCTTCTTCTTTTGTTATATGACAATTTAATATTAACCTCGATTCTTTACCTCCAAATTCATTATGCTACCTCAGCAATACAAATAACTTAGATCCTTTTAAAAACCTGTGAATTTTAAAGAAAAAGTAATATCCCTATCACAAGGATTTTTCTTCTTATTTTTCCTGTACTTTTCCTCCATAATAATAGGTCATCAGAGATATTCACCAAAATCATGAGCAGTTGTATTTATATTTTGCATGTTGCTTTCACTGGATTATTCAGCTGTTGAACATTTTTTTTTTTTTTACGGGCAGAGTGGATAGTTAGAGAGAGAGAGAGAGAGAGAGAAAGGTCTTCCTTTTTGCCATTGGTTCCCACTCCAATGGCCGCTGCGGCTGGCACACTGTGGCTGGCACATCACACTGATCCGAAGCCAGAAGCCAGGTGCTTCTCCTGGTTTCCCATGGGGGTGCAGGGCCCAAGCACTTGGGCCATCCTCCACTGCACTCCCGGGCCACAGCAGAGAGCTGGACTGGAAGAGGAGCAACAGAGACAGAATCCGGTGCTCCGACCAGGACTAGAACCCAGTGTGCTGGTGCTGCAGGAGGAGGATTAGCCCATTGAGCCGCGGTGCTGGCCTGTTGAGCACTCTTATCTTCTAAAGTTAATGTTTACTGCCAATCAAAATAATCCTCAGTGGTTCTTCATGTTAGTTGGAATATAGGATATGTTGTGTGCAAAAGGACACATAAGATGGCTTAAATGAGAAAGTCCTCTCCTGTAATGAAAAAAAAGTAGACGTTAGAGTCTGTTTGGAGATCTCCCCCATGAAGATTTCTAGGGACTCAGTACTTCCTGGACTGTCACCTCACACTAGGAAATTGCCCTCATTTTCCCTGGTACCACTTTACAGGGCCTCATATCCACATTACAGGCGTGGAATGGATGAAAGAAGGAAATAAGAGAGGTACACCTCCTTCGTTAAAGAGCAGAACTCAGAACAGCTCTCCTAAGTACTGGAAACATGACACTAGACAGAATTTAATCATCACTCTAGACTTAGCTACAGGAAAGGGTGGAATATACAGACTTCATTCTAGCCAGTCATTAGTCTAAATAAGAAATATGCAATTAGAGGCCGGTGCTGTGGTGCAGCGGGTTAATGCCCTGTCCTGAAGCGCCGGCATCCCATATGGGCACCGGTTCGAGACCCGTCTGCTCCACTTTTGATCCAGCTCTCTGCTATGGCCTGGGATAGCAGTAGAAGATGGCTCAAGTGTTTGGGCCCCTGCACCCACGTGGGAGACCTGGAAGAAGCTCCTGACTCCTGGCTTTGGATCGGCGCAGCTCTGGCTATTGAGGCCAACTGAGGAGTGAACCATAGGATGGAAGATTTCTCTCTCTCTGCCTCTCCTCTCTCTCTGTGTAACTCTGACTTTCAAATAAATAAATAAATCTTTTTTTTTTTAAAGAAAGAAACATGCAATTAAAACTTAAACAAGATGTGGTATCAGGAGAAATGGCAGCACAGGAAGCTCTAAAGACTCATTCAGCAATCAAACCACAAAAAGCAGAAACAAAAATAACTCATAATCAATTTTGTCAGAATTCTAAAAAAATAATCAAAACTACACCAACCAACTTAGTTCTAGAGAGAAGAGCAGACCTCACTCTCAAATAATTCTGTTTCTCTGTCTTTATTACCTGAGGGCTACTTGAAGGATTGATATAAGTAACTTGCCTTTGTTTTCCTTAACTTAGAATTCCCTCAGCACAGAGAAGTGACTTTACAGAGAATATTTCTCCACAAACAAACAAACAAAAAATGGCAATTGAACAATCTGCTTCTATCCAGAGTATCCTACATAAAGATTATGGTTGCAGCAAATGACAAAATGTGCTGTACCTAGCAGAAAATCCCAAGAAGAGATTTCCATAAAGTTTCAGGGTAAATTTGAGACTTAGAAAACCAGACACGTACCTAGGCCAGGATGCATGTTCAGAAAAGACATTGAGAAGACTAAACTTTCACCTCTGGCTGATCTTACCTTCAGCAAAAGCAGAGTGTGAAGGCTAAGAAAATGTGGCCAACCTGGCTGCATGGTGAAGGGGTGCCCCAATCCAGAACCAGTCTGTCAAAACCTGGAGAGTGTTTTGTTTTGTTTTGACTCCAGGAGTTCAAGGTAATCTGTCAAAACATTAACTGACCAAAAGTTCTAGGACTAGAGATTTTAGTGATCACAAATGACAAAGAAAGTGCTGTTTATGAAAATAGTTCATAAGTCACTAACAAAACATCTATGTCATACTCAAGTAGCAACAATAAAAGAGAACCATGATGACGTGGTTACTACATCATACTATGTCAAGAGTTATCACATAATCTTCAAAATGCTTATGTTTAAACAAAAGATCATAGAGTATGAAAACATAAACATGCATGAGCTTTTCATAGGAGAGTTTTACAGAAATTATCTGGAAGCAGTGATGCTGGATTTTCTAGACTAAATCTCTCTCTTTTTTAAGATTTATTTATTTATTTATTTGAAAGGCATAATTACAGAGATAAAGGGAGAGAGAGAAAAAGAGAGAGAGAGAGAGAGAGATCTTTCATCTACTGGTTCACTTCCTAAATGGCCACAACAGCTGGGGCTGAGTAAAGTGAAAGCCAGTAGCTTGGAATTCCATCTGGTTTTCCTTCATGGGTGGTAGCGGTCACCTTCCACTGCTTTCCAAGGTGCTTTAGCCAGGAGCTGGATCAGGAGAGGAGAAGCCAGAAGCTGGTGCCCAAATGAGATGCCAGCATTATAGGTGGTGGCCCAATCCTCTGTGCAACAACGCTGGCCCCAAACTAAATCTTAATATACTCAAAACACTAAAAAGGACACTATGGATAAATAACTAAATAAAAATAGGAGGGGCCGGCGCTGTGGTGTAGCCAGTAAAGCTTCCACCTGCAGCACCAGCATCCCATATGGGTACTGGTTCTAGTTCTGGCTGTTCTGCTTCTGAACCTGCTTTCTACTGCAGCCTGGGAAAGCAGTAGAAGATGGCCCAAGTCCTTGGGCCCCTGCACCCATGTGGGAGACCTGGAAGAAGCTCCTGGCTCCTGGCTGCTGGCTCCTGGCTTCAGATCAGTGTGGCTCAGGCCATTGAGGCCAAGCGGGTAGTGAACCAACAGATGGAAGACCTCTGTCTCATTCTTTGCCTCTCTTCTCTCTGTGTAACTATGACTTCCAAATAAATAAATAAATCTTAACAAAAATAGGAGAAATGTGTCTTAACTAATAGGGAATATCAACAAAAGGAAATTATAAAAATGATGCGTAGAAACTTTAGATTGATTAGTATAATAACTAAAAAAATGTAATAATTGAATAACTAAAATAATTAATTCACTTTAGGGTTTCAATAACATATTTGAGTAGATTGGATAACAAGTCAGTAAATTTGAAGATAGGTCAATTTAAATGATATTGCCCGAGAAGAAAGGGAAAAGGAATAGATAAAAATGAACAAGATTAAAGCTTTCTAAAAAAAAAGAAAAATGAACAGAGCTTAAGACCTATGTAATACCACCCAGTCAATCAACATTAGCATATTGAACATCTTAGACAGAGAGGAGAAAGAGAAAATGACAGAATAATCGAAGAAAAAATAGTGTCCTTAAACTTTTCAAATAGTAGAAGGGATGGATCTAAACAAGGAGCTCACCAAGAAAAATATGCATAAAAAGATATGTAAAAACTTAATGCAGTTAAACTGACAAAGTCAGAGAGAATCCTGAACGCAGCAAGAGAAAAGCAATGTATCATAAAAAGAGGATCCTCATTAAGAGGAGTAGCCAGTTTGTAAACATAAAACATGGAAATCAGAAGGCATGGGTAGCATATTTAAAAATAACAAAGAATGTTAATACAAAAATGCTGGAAAGAAAAAAAAACACACTGTCTACACAGAGTTCAGTAACTGGCAAAATTATCCCTTAAACATGGAGGAGAAATTAAGACATTTCTAAAAAAAAATTTGAACATGGTTGTCATTTCTGGCTTGCCCTACAAATAACATTCAAAGAAGTCTTTCAGGCTGAAATAAAATGACACTGAACACTCATGTAAAGAAATAAAGAACACTGATACAGATAAACTCATGGGAAAATACCAAGCCAGCATTACTGCAGTTTTCATTTGTAACTCTTCTTTTCACCCCTATATAAGAGATAAATGCAAGCAACATCTATTAATAATCTGTATTAATGGACGATTAATCTATAAAGAAGTAATTTGTGTTAACAGCAATATAATGAGTTGGAGGGATAGAACTGTATATGAGTTTTGTAAACTATGGGACTTAAGGTGGAATTGGTAAACTGTTAACCAGTTTAAGAAGTTATTTTATAATTCCTAGAATAACCACAAAACAAACAAAAACATTAAACAGAAAAGGAAATGAGGACAGACTAAAAAATGATACGTAATAAAGAATTATTTAAATTCAAAATGAGGCAGTAATGTAGAGTGTGGAACAAAAAATATGACATATAAAACAAATAGAAAAAATGGCAGCAGTCTTTTCCTAAAAAACTTTAAATCTAAATGAATTAAACTTTCCATTTAAAATACAGAATGAACACAATGATTCAATTGTGTGTGCCTTAAGACTTAGTTATTTGAAAGAGTGATGGGGAGAGGAGAGAGAGAGAGAGAAAGGAATCTTCTATGTGCTGGTTCACTCCTCAAATGGATACAATAAATCAGGTGTGGGCCACACGAATTCAAAAACCTAGAACTCCATATTTGTCTCCCAAATTGGTGACAGAGGTTTTAGCCATCTTCTACTCTCTGCCCAGTCAAATTAGTGGGAAGCTGGGTCAGAAGTAGAAGTTCTAGGATTGAAACCAATACTCTGATAGGGGATTTGAGCATCACAAACAGCAGATTAACTTTCTGTGCCTTCAGTTGTGTGTTTTTAACTAGAGACTTGTTCATGTGACATATTTCTACACAGATCCAATAAAACCAAATGCCATGTAAGAGTTTTGCTAGAGTAATGGTTTCAAGAATGCTCCTATAAAAGTACTTTTTTATAGAAAGCTTTTATTTAATAAATGTAAATTTTATAAGTACAACTTTTGCATTATAGCGGTTCTTCCCCCCATACCTAACCTCCCACCCTCAAACCATCCCACTTTCTACTCCCTCTCCCATTCCATTGTTCACTAAGATTGATTTTTAATTATCTTTACATACAGAAGATCAACTCTATACTAAGTAATGATTTCAACAGTTTACATCCACACAGACATAAAAAAGTATAAATACTATTTGTAGACTAATTTAACTGTTAATTCTCATACTGCAACACATTAAGGACAGAGATCCTACATGAGGAGCAAGTACACAGTGACTCCTGTTGTTGATTTAACAATTGACACTCTTATTTATGACGCCAGTGATCACCTGAGGCTCTTGTCATGAGATGCCAAGGCTATGGAAGCCTCTTGAGTTCACAAACTCTGATCTTATTTAGACAAGGCCATAATCAAAGTGGAAGTTCTCTCCTTCCTTCAGAGAAAGGTACCTCCTTCTTTGATGGCCCGTTCTTTCTGCTGGGATCTCACTCACAGAGATATTTATTGTAGATCATTTTTTTTTTTTTTTGCCAGAATGTCTTGGCTTTCCATGCCTGAAATGCTCTCATGAGCTTTTTAGCCAGATCTGAATGCCCTAAGGGCTGATTCTGAGGCCAGTGTACTGCTTAGGGCATTGTCATTCTATAATGAGTCTGCTGTGTGTCCCACTTCTCATGTTGGATCCTTCTCTCCTTTTTAATTTTATCAATTATTATTAGCAGACACTTGGTCTTATTTATGTGATCCCTTTGACACTTAATCCTATCTTTATGATCAGTTATGAACTTAAACTGATAACTTTAACTAGTAAAATGGCATTGGTACCTGCCAACTTAATGGGATTTGGAGTCCCATGGTAAATTTTTAGCTTTACCCTTAGGGGTAAGTCAGAGGGAACATGTGCCAAACTGTACATCTCCTCCCTCTCTTATTCCCACTCTTATTTTTAACAGGGATCAATTTTCAATTGGATTTAAACACCTAAGAATAATTCTGTGCTAAGTAAAGGGTTCAACCTATAAAAGAATATTTTAATAATTGTAATCTGAAAGTTTATTATGGGAATTTGATATTATGTTTTATGATGGTAAGAAATATCACTGTTTTGTTGGTGATGACAATTCTGTCATTTTGGGAATTCATATTAGAGCAATTAGGTGGAGATGGCAACATATTTGGGAACTGTTTAAAATATTTTTCAGGAAAGAAAGTGATAATTATTTCTTTTTGCTTGAATGTAACTTCCATCAGGGCAAGGTGTTCTACCTACTCATTTCCCAGTTTGTTTACTGTTCTATATCCCAAGTGCTTAAAATGGTACCTGGGGCATCATAGACAATCAATACTTATCTAGTAAATTAATGAGTGAATTTTTTGACCTGGTGACAAAACCATATTTGAAAGCATTGAACATGAGATTGAGTGTAGATAAGTCATATTCTAGTAAGAATTCAGTGAATGTCAATTTAGAGAAAATATGGAATATGGTATTGGCAGCTACTTTATAAATTCTTGATTAGTTTGTTTACCCATGTTGATCAGCTTAAATTCTTTTTTTTTTAGCTATAATAGCACATATTTTCTAATTAATGCCAAAATCTGGCTTAGTTCTCAGGGACACAATGAAAAGTAGAATTACGATTTTTTAAATTTGTTTTAATATCAATTGCTGCTCAAGGGATGATAACTAACAAAGAATATTGTTTTAGGAATTAATATTTTAATAGGTGCTACAGAATATATCAGGAATCATAAAATTTTATGGTAAAAACTTTCAAGCTGAGTAACTAATATGTTTTTTTTTAAGTTTTCTATTTTTTTATTTTATTTTTTGACAGGCAGAGTGGACAGTGAGAGAGAGAGAGACAGAGAGAAAGGTCTTCCTTTTGCCATTGGTTCACCCTCCAATGGCACGCTGTGGCCGGCGCATCATGCTGATCTGAAGCCAGGAGCCAGGTGCTTCTCCTGGTCTCCATGCAGGTGCAGGGCCCAAGTCCTCCACTGCACTCCTGGGCCATAGCAGAGGGCTGGGCTGGAAGAGGGGCAACCGGGACAGAATCCAGCGCCCTGACCGGGACTAGAACCCGATGTGCCGGTGCCACAGGCGGAGGATTAGCCTATTGAGCCACAGCACCAGCCGGTCTCTAATATGTTTTATAACTCACTTTTCAAAAAAAAAAAAAAAAAAAAAGAGAGAGAGAAAATTTAGATGGTTGAAGGCTTATTTAAAAGTTATGTTCAGTTCTCCTGTCTTCTCAGTGTAATAGTCACACCTGTTGCTCATTAAGAATCTACTTGCATTGTCACTGTTAAATGAAAGAGAAATCAATGCTACTGAAAGCTTGGACCCTGTCCCTGATGCCAAATCAAAATAATGAGAACAAGGTTTCAGTGTACAATGAAAACAACACTAAATTTGTCAATAGGTGAGAGGGTAGCAGACTTCCAAGTCTCAAGGACTTCTGCGCTGCTGGATGAGGGTGTTTTGGGGCTGATAAATAGGCTACAAGGAAGGGGTATTAGTATAGCAAAATCTCTAAAGAGCTACAGGTCTTTGTGTCAGGTGACAAGGATTTTCACCCAATCAGTGACAATGCATCCTTCTTCTTCTTCATGGTGGTCCCTGACAGCCACAGGTGGTGAGATTAGATCTAGCCTGACTAGGCCCTCCAGATCTATAAAAGAAGTTAAGATATGGTACAAGACAATTTGCACTTTTGGACATGGCCAAGTAGGAAACCAACAATTTAGTTCTGAAGCATCAGTTTCCTGACTTTACATTTAAGTAGTAAAAAATCTTCTACTTACGGTATTTTATACCTCGTTGCCAAGAGCTATTGAAATTGCAAATAAAATGTAAAGAGTGGAAAAGGACCAAATACTAGTGCTAGTGCTTCTCTTTTTGCATAGCAATTCTGGAATCATTAGGTAAATTACAGAAAGTTAAAAAGATGACAATATAAGTAAAAAGTTGGCAGGCATTTTGTTATTGATTTTTTTAAAAAAATATTTATTTATTTATTTGAAAGGAAGGCAGAATGACCAAGAGAGGAAGAGGGAGGGGGAAGGGGTAGGGGAAGTACTGGAGAGGGAGAGAGAGAGAGGGAGGGGGAGGGGGTAGAGGGAGAGAGGGACTTAGGGAGACAAAGAGAAGAGGGGGAGAGAGAAAGAGAGAGAGAGAGAACGAGTATCTTCTGTCCACTGGTTCACTCTCCAAATGCCTGCAGTAGCTCAGGCTGGGCCAGGTGAAAGCCAGGAGCCAGGAACTCCATCAAGGTCTCTCATGGATTGACAGAAACCATAATACTTGAGCCACCATCTTCTGCCTCCCATGTTTATTCAGAAACTGACTCCATTCCAGGCACTTGGGTATGGGATGCAGGCATACCAAGGGATGTTTTTGAGATAGAAGAGGGCCAAAATGATCTCCATTAGTTTTGAGTTATCAATTAGTCAAATGAATGAGAAAGGAGTGAAATGGAAACATTAGGAAACTACATACATTTTACACATTGATTTTAGCAAGGCATTTGACTCTTTGTCACAATACTTTTATGAGAAAAAATGGAGGAATTTGGTCTAAACACAAACATAATTTGGTACATTTTAAACTAGTTGACAATTATACCCAATGATTGTTAATGAATTAATGGATTAATCATTTTTACATTAAAATTCTTTGTTTTTGTTGTATTAATTCCGAAGAGTGAACGTGTCTGAAAGTGTACAGCATTTTATAGCCATAAAAAGCTTTTACATAAAATATTTCACTTGATCCTTGTAACAGCCTCATGTGAAGGCTAGGAAAATGTGCTTATCTTTATATTTAACCCATTATAGAAACTTATATTCAGCGGACTAAGTGGTTTGCCGTAGGACAAATGGGGAAGATTAATATTTCACATAATACAAAGCTAAGAGAAAAAGTGAAAATAAAATATTACAGATTTAAAATCATCACCAAAGTGAAAGCAGAGGACAAATCTAACAAGACAAAACTAAATTACAATAAACTATAAATGTATATAACAAACCAGATTTCTTTATTCTGAGTATTCATCTGAGTTTTAATTAAAATGTGTTGGCATTATTATTTCATTAATACTTGACTCTGCAGAGATTTACATGGTCCTTGAGACTGGAAGGATGGCATCTGTGATCAGGACTGTGTTGCTGGCTCCTGAGGTGCACCTGACACCAGTGTTTCCTCACCAAATAATTAACCGAATTCAACACAGAGGTTATGAGATTGTCAAACATGAGTTTCTGAATTCAAAAGATGTATCTTGAGAGCTTTTTCCTAAGAAAATGGGATAGGGCATTAGCTGACAGCCAGAACAAAGAAAGCACAAAAAAAAAATCTATTGTAATCTTTACCTGTGCTATTGTGTATGATTTAAGCTTCAGTCATGTGAGTAAGGTAATCAACAGCCACTTTATGTGCAGAAGAGCATATAAGAAATTAATGAAAAGAATTCTAGACACATAACCTGAATACATCATCAGTTGAAATAATTTTTAAACATCTGTAGGAAGATAATGCGTAAGAAGCAGATTTATAATGTGGAGTTCCAATTTGACACTAGTATCAAAGAGTGGATTGTCTAAAGAAGCAAGGCTCCTCTCTATAAAAACAAAAGTGTTAAAAAACATAAAAAATAGAGCAACCAGCACTATAGGTAAGTGTGTCATGAAAAGGGAAATATGAACAGCTAAAAGTTTTCATATCTGAATAAACTTACATAATGATGACCGAGAAAATTTATTTTCTTGAATAGAAATTTATCAGATGCCATTTTTATGATAGCATCTCTAACAATTAATCAATCATAATGTTATTAGATACACAATTTGTATCAAGCACTGGAGAGAACACAATACTATGTATGTTTATATTTATTGTTTTTCATTTTGATCTATTTTTCTGATATTAGGCACTGGCCATTTTACTTAAATTCTTGTTATGATAACAAATATGGTATGACTTATTTTTATTGTTAATAAAAATATTCTGATTTAATCCAAAATAAACTATGTAAGATAGCTCTTTAATAAGTTAAAAATTTTACATTATTTAAAACCTGTGTGCCAAAGCATATCTTTAAAAGCACATATGAGATAAAATAGGCTTCAGATGAAAATGAAGAGAATTAGCTTAATTATCCAGATAATACCATTCTATGTTTAGAAATTTCTAAAAGGAATTTTAAGGTTTTAATAGAATTATTTCTGTGAGGTTTCATTTTTTTTTTTTTTTTTTAAGATTTATTTGTTTGAAAGGCACAGTTACAGAGAGGCAGAGGCAGAGGCAGGGAGAGAGAAGTGTTCAATCTGCTGGTTCACTCCCCAAATGGCCACAACAGACAGAACTGGGCTGATTTGAAGCCAGGAGCCAGGAGCCAGGAGCTTCTTCCAGTTCTCCCACAGGGATGCAGGGGCCCAAGTATTTGTGCCATCTTCTACTGCTTTCTCAGGCCATAGCAGAAGCTGCATCAAAAGTGGAGCAGCCAGGACTTGAACTGGCACCCGTTTAGGATGCCATCACTACAAGTGGCAGCTTTACCCACTACACCACAGCCCCAGCCCTTCTGTGAGGCTTTAGCATCTGTATTTATGAAGCGGGAAACTGATTCAAGATCTGTGATGTTAGCTTTTGTTTTGCTGTTAAGAATCACATTTTGCAAGGCCATCTATTGATTCTCCCTAAAGTTTATCTGAAAGGGTAAACATTTCCTGTTGTGCTGAGTGCACCAATTTCCATTATTTTCTAGTGGCTTCCTGTTGGCAGTTACCTGCTGATCACCACCTGTAGAAGAGTAACACTATGTTTATGTATAAATAAAATGGGCTATATATGTACTTTTCCATTCTTCTCTCCAAAAAACTAGTGCTTTAGTCCTGCTGTTCAATGTAGTTTGAATGTGTGCTATTCTGTAAATTTAATGTAAGTTTAAAAAGAAAATTAAACAAGATTCATCGACTAACAACACAAGTTAACACCACACACCTGGCATACAGTTTCGTAGACAAAATGATTGTATGGCAAAGGGCTGTTTTGTAAGCAGCAAAATTGAAAAACGAAAAGGCAAATAGATGACAGTGCACTAAAAATTAGATAAAAGCTTACAATGTGGTATTGCAGGAAAAACTGGAGAAGTGATGAGAAAAGACAGAGAAAAGGAAACCTAGATAGAATAAGGATTACAAAAATGTTAAGATCTTTTAAAGTGCCAAAGAGCTTTGCACAAAATAGTGGAAACTATGCCCTGAATAATTTCAAAGTAGAGCAGTAAATAAGATTGAGAATATAAAGTGATGGCTAAAGTTTAATGACTGAGCAGCAAGATGAGAAAACATAAATTCACAATTAGAGGTGACTTGGGAACATGACAGTTTATTAACTTACCCTCTCATTAGCAGTGATGATAATTATATGTAAATATTTTACTTTTAAAGAAAACAGTTATAAATTCTTAGAAGTTTTCATCAATAAAAATGTGATTTGATCTTTGTAAACATTTTGACAAACTAAGATTTACTGTTGGGTCTCTGAGAAGCCTACAAACCTGGCTGATATCTCTCTGAGCAGAGGACACAATTGAGCTGTGCTCAGATTCCTGATTCATGTGAAACCGATCTGCTTATCGATACTTCCCATATCAATAAGGGTGTGGACTCTTGCCATGAATTCAGAGATAGATTCTGAATTCTGCCTCAAATAGACAAGGCAGCATGGTAAGTTTTCTTAAAGCTTTTTATTTAGTGAGAGAAATGTGAAGAGAGTGAAAGCTCTATCTAAGGGAGAGAGGGAAGTCCGGAAATTAAGTTTGGGCCATGCCAAGTAGAGAGCAGGCCAGGAGCCACGTGCAGCAAGTGTTTGGTTATGAGCAGCTACAAGCAGCTTAGCATGGTTAGCTCAAAGGTCATGTGCCCTGAAGGCATGGGGCAGAAAGGCAATAATGGCAAAAAAAGGGGAAAAAAAGGACCAGGCCCACCGTGTTCCAGGCCTTTTATCCTCTTCCAAAGGAGAGTGGTTATGTAGTCTGATTGGCAGGTAGGCATACAGGTGGGGTCAGGTAGGGGCATGAGATCAGACAGCGGGTTTGGTGGAGGGCATGGTCTTCCAGCTCACAAATCTAATCAATTTTATCCTATCTGCCTGCCTACATCATGGGGACCCAAAAGAGCAGAAGGACGGTGAGGGATACCAGAAACATGCTGACACTTGTGTACACAAGTTCAGGGGACTTAATGGGAGTCTAGTTCAAAAAGCTACCTGGCTACAAACAGGATAATTAGACTTTAACCCAGAACTAATGTACAAAATATCTAGGAAATACTCACTAATGGGACCAGGAAATTAAGTTTGTAGGAACTGAGGAGACCTGATGAGATAAGGAAAGCATTTAGAGGAGCAGAGAGAGACAGAGATCTTGTTGGGATATGGCGTAAAGGAAAAACTCATTGAGGCAGGAGCCCAGAGCCCATGGCCTCACTCAAAGCTGTGACCAGTCTCACCAACAAATTAATCTCTGAGGAAGGAAGAACAGAATGCAGTTTTTAGCCAACACCCTAATGGGCCATTGGGATCTGGTGTCCAGTCCAGGAGTCCTTGAAAAATGCCAGAGAATGGTCCTGGTCTGAATTTCAAGCTTACTCCAAGCCTTTTTCCCAGTTCCGTGAGTCAGGCTAATTCCAATGATAGGAAGTTGAGCTAGAACAGCCAACATTCCGAGAGCTGAGATGAGAAGTATGAAGAGTGGAGCTTCTGGCTTTACAGCTCATGAGAACTCCAAAAGGACAGGGGACTTGCTCCTTGCAGGAAAATGTATTTCCCAACCCAACACCATTCTGGCTGTCACCTGGTTCTCAGGCAAGAGACCTTCCGGAAACACTGGGGTGTAGCCTCAGCCAGAATCCATCAGTTGTCTCAAGTCCTTTTTCTAGTCTGACATAAGGGCCAAGAGCTGACACATGCAAGAGAGAGGGGATGTGTTTCACCATTTCAACTGTTGGGTATGGTGCCCAAGTAAGAGACCTTCTGGAAGCACTGGAGTATAGCCCCAGCCAGAATCCATCAGTTGTCTCAAAGCCTTTTTCCAGTCCCACATGAAAGCCATCCACCCTGGAGAAAAGAAGGGTTAGGATAGTCTCCCTTCCAGGAGATTGCTCTGGCCTTAATCAGCAAGCCCTAACCCTGATGGTTAAGACTGGCAGCCACACTAATCACTTTTAACTGGTTGACAGAGACCGGTGTTATTGAAAAGATGAGAGAGTTACTATGAAGAATAAGACTCTCCAAAAAAAAAAAAAAAAAAAAAAAAAAAAAAAAAAAGCGCAACAGCAGCACGCATGCTCTCTGGCCTGGAGGGATGACACAATGCTGGTTGGAATCAAAATCAAGCAAGGATCCACATCATGGCAGAGTTGTTATTTGAGTTACAACACCAAAATGTTATGGGGAAACAGTGGTGGAGAACATATTATTACCTCAGTCCCTTATCTCACATGAAACAAGCATTACCAAGCAAAAAAGGCAAAAAGAAAAGCAAGACTTAAAGGTTTAAAAGCAAGATTTATTAGAGTCAGAGACCTCCAGCCAGAGTGAAATAGAAGGGGGCTCCAAGAAAGGCAAAACCCAAAGGGCTGGTGGTAATGAGGTTTTTAAGCACAATCTTGGGGAAGAAACTGCCAATCAATATAAGTAAATCAAAAGACCTGATTTACAGTCCTTTATCCCATCTGGTTTACAAAAAAGCCATCCAGAAGGGTGGGATAGGTAACTTGTTTTCACAATAAGCTGTGAACTCAGTAGGAGGGAATCACCACTCCCTTGCTATTCTCAAGGTAAATTTGAGATTCCTAAGGAAAGAGGGTGGACATTTTGATCTTGTTAAACATAACCTTTTGGGGAGAAGCAAGCACTCTATAACCCAAATTCCACTGGGATCACCCTGACTGCCTAGTGACCCATCAGACTCCTTACACCCAGATGAGTTGAGAACCACCTTAGTCAATGATCTTTTCACTCCCACTTGCACTATCTTATCCAATGAATTTATATCCAGAGTTTGCCAGATCTCATCATTACATGCCCACATCAGACCCCATTCTCAGCCCATCAGATCGGTAAGAGATCAGCTCTTGTCTCCCCAAAGTGCACTGGGGCAAACCAGCCATTGTTCCCTACCTCTGGGAGTTCTAGGTTGGATTTTGGTCTTGCCCCCCACTCCTTTGTTCTGGGAACAAGAGGAGACCTCTGGGAGGTCTAATGTTGGGGGAGTTTGTCCCACTTTTGGGTGGTGATGTTTGTCTTAAAGTTGGGAATACTCTTTTCTGGGAGAAGATTCTGATTGCATGGAACTCTTTGGAGGATCCCTTAAGAGAATGACCCTGAAATATTTCAACCCAGAGAGGTGCCCATCTGCTCTGATGGATGCCCTCCTGAAGTAGGCAGGCATACAGGTTAAAATTGGTCAGATTCGTGAACTGGAAGACCACGCCTCTGTGTGACCTCATGCTCCCACCTGATGCCTTTGCCACGCCCCGTGTGGCCTCACTCCCCTACCTAGCCACACCCGGGTGCTCACCAGCCAATCAGGTTAATTAACCACTCCCCTTTGGAGTGGGTTAAAAGCCTGGGGCACAGTGTGCTTGAGGCTCTGCCCCTGCTCTTCTTCCCTGGCCTCTTGCCAGGACAGGGCTTGCTGTAGCCCTGCGCCTCCAGGGCGCTGGCCTTCGGGCCATGTGCTCCAGGCTTCCTGGCCTAGATGCTCATCCACGTGGCTGGTTCCTGGTGCTTGGTATGAACCCCTATTCACCTCTCTCCCCTAAATAGAGCTCTCACTCTCCTATGCACCTTTCTCACTAAAGAAAAGCTTAAAACGTACCATGCTGCCTCGTTCATCTGTGCCGGTATTTAGAATTCTTCTCTAAATATTAGGCTTATTAATATCGGGGATTTAGTAATAAGCCCGTGGTGAAATCGTAAGGCACCCCAAATTCCAATAGGGCATGTGGCACCCTGGATAGCATTTCTATGGAACTATAAGGGGCCACATTTCAGGGTAAATTTTAGGGCGTGTTCTCCAATTTCACTCCCTCATTAAACCTAACATAATGATGAGCAATCTCTAGTGGGTAGCTCTTCTCTGTCACACCAGTTCCAGACCTGCTGCTCCAGTCCAGCTCTCTGCTATGGCCTGGGAAAGCAGTAGAGGATGGCCCAAGTCCTTGGTCCCATGCATCTTCAAGGAAGATCTGGAAGAAGCTCCTGGCTCCTGGCTTTGTATCAACCCAGGTCGGGCCATTGCGGCCATCTGAGGAGTGAATGAGTGGAAGACCTCTCTCTGCCTCTGCCTCTGTCTTTCTGTAACTCTACCTTTCAAATAAATAAACAAATCTTTAAAAACAATTGATCCAGATGAAATAACAATGGGTGATCAGCTCCTGTTATAGCCCTGTAAGGTGAATTTTACAAACTTTGGTTTAAGTCACTGATTTTCAGCCACAGTTTTATAAAAAGGTTTAGAATTTCATAAATATGTAATTTTTACCTTAATTCAGATAAAGGCATAATACACACCATCATCTAAGGTCATCTAGGTGTAATTGTTGAATGTAAATTGGGAAAATATAAATGAGATAAATGTGTTTAAATGTTAAGTGTATGCTTTAGTAGTCTTAGCACTTTCTATTCTATGGAAAAACTATCTGGATTTATTAACAAATATATTTTCATAAACTGTCCTTTGAAAATAAATCAATACTGCTTAAAAGTAACTAAGGTTGAAATTTGATATGTTCTTTTATTTAGAAAATGTTGTCTTGATTTGGAGATTTTTTTTTTGACTGGCAGAAGAACCACAGAAGACTGAAAAGCCAAAATAATTGTGAGAAAGAAAGAAAATATCTGGAGGCATTATATTACCTGATTTAAAAATATATTACAAACTACTTTAATTAAACTAGTATGGTGCTGGCATACAGACAAAGCAATGGGATGTAATAGAGAACCCACAAATCACAGAAAAGGTATATTGTTAATTGATCTTTGACAATGGTGACAAGTTATACACAATAAGGAAAGGATAGTCTCTTCAACAAATGAGACTGAAATAACTACATATCCCAGGCAAAATAATGAAAATTAAGTTCGGATACTGTACACAATATCAAATTAAATTGGTTTAAAGGTATGAATATAAAACCTAAAACTGTTACACATCAGGTAGAAAAGATAGAGGGAAACTACTCGACAATGATTTGGACAGTCACTTCAGGATATGACACAAAAAGCAGATAACAAAAGCAAAAATAAACAAGTAGCTCTATATCACATTAAAAAGCTTCTGCAAAACAGGAAACAACAGAATTAAGGGGCAACTTACGGGATCGGAGGAAATATTTGCAAGTGTCATATGCCTTATATAAGAGATTAATTTCAAAAGTATGTAAGGAACTCCCACAACTCAATAGCAAAAATGCCTAGTATACCAATTAACAATGCGCTAAAAGAATTTAGCACAATTCTCCAAAGAAGACAGAAGACAAATAGCCAACAGATACTTTAGTAAATGCTCAATGTCCCTATTTATCAAGGACATGCAAATCAAAACCACAGTGGTGTATCACTTCCTGCTAGTTAGGGTGTCTAATCATAAAATACAAATACATATACACATGCTTGCAAACACACATACACACAATAAGCAGTGACGAAGATGTGGAGGCAACAGCAGTCTTCTAACTGGTGGAGAGGATGTACACTTGCTTAACCTTTCTGGAAAACTGCATTCAGATTAGTCAAAAAATTTTAAAAATAGAGCTACTTTATGATCCAGCAATTCCACTTTTGAGTTTTTAATCTGAAACAATTGATGTTAGTATCTTGAAGAGCTATTAGTTTTCCAGTGTTCATTGGAGCAATATTCAACAGCCAGGATGTGGAAGCAACCTAAATGTCCATCTGTAGATGAATAGATAAATAAAATGTGATGTGTACATACAGTGTAGTATTATTTGGTCTTAAATAGAAGGAAATTCTTCATTATGTTACAACATAGAGGAAGCTTGAAGACTTTATGCTAAGTGAAATAAGCTAGTCACCGAGTGACAAATGTCATATTATTCCACTTACATGAAGTATCCAAAATAGTCAAATTTCTTGAGTGGAATAAGAGGGTGAAATGGTAGTTTCCAGAGGCTGAGAGGAGGGGGGATGGAGAGTTGCTAATGAATGGATATAAAGACTCAATTTTACAAGATGAATAAGTTATAGAGATTTGCTATATAACATTGTCACCATAATTAACTGTACTTTATTTTACACTTAAAATTTTGTGATCAGGAGTAAAAATTCAATTTATGTAGGAAGTAATTTTAACAGAAGAAATACTTCCAAATGTATTTCTATTAAATAACTCAACAATTAAAATAAATGTTTCATTTTCTTACATTATGCCTAACAAAAAGGAATAGTTTTACTCTTTGAATTATGTCTTTAAAGTTATAATTTTATATGTCTCCTAAGTAATGCATAAGACAATTACTTATGTATATTTTGAGATCAAACAATTAGAGGAAGAAAGAATTAGTGTAGGTTAGCACCCTACAACCCCCTTGAGCATCATTTGTGCTGTTATTCTTATGCAAAATTCTGTAATAGACTACAGCACATTTTTATTAATAGGGCAATAGAAAGAAGATGCTGCCTTGTGAGTCAAGACAGTATTTAAGTTCAAGGTCATACTGCTAGTTGATGGAAGTTTTTTGCTCTCACAAGAGCAAGTGCATCTAAGCAAAATGAAGATCTGATAGAAACATGTGAAGAGAAGAAGCTATGAGAAATCTTGGGTAGAAATCCTGTAATGTCATTTGACTAAGCATTAATCTTGTGGAAGGGGGTGATAATAAAGAGGAAGATGAATTTTATATTAAATTTTTAATTTAGGATCCAAGATAATTTTTTTCCACAGAATTTTCAAGGAGTGAGTAAGTGGTGGTGGTGTTGATGCTGTGTGTGCTTGTATGTGTCTGTGATTGAAATGGAAAGTTAGGAAATGTGACCACTATCTTACTCTAATGTAAGATATACCTTGGGAATACACGGCTGAGATTCTGTTTACTCTTACCAAAAAAAAAATCTTTCACTTAGACTCTGAAATGTGAGCAAATATTGCAAAACAGTTTCTGCTACACAGCAATTACAAAATACAGTGATAATTACAGTTACCATTTATTATCCACTTTCCCAGTCTCTCTGGAATTTTTAAATTTTACCTAATCCTGACATGCAATCAGTAAAGTAAACAATACTGTTCAGGCAATTTATCTAAGATGCATCTTTAGTAAATGTAGACTCAGAAATTTGAATAAGTTTCATTAGATATGATCCATTATGAATTGAATTGATACTGAAAATCGCACCAACCAATAGAAGAAGAACAAAATGAAAAGGGAAATGAAAGTGAATAAGTTAAGACTCTATCAAGACCCCTTATGAAAGAAACTTGAACAGAACATTCATAAATAAGCTAGAGCCAATTAGGAGTCTAACAGGTGTGTTTTAATTTCAGCTCACCGTGAAGCTTCCAGGAAAGCTGTCTCCACTGAAAGTCATTTTTGCTAAATATCCCATTTAGTTCTCAATCCACCTTAATAGGCATGTTGCCTCTTTTCATTGTGAAGTTTCTAAAATTGAAATTATCTGTGAGTTCTTACTTGCAAAATACAATGAAAAAATTTTGAGTATATCCCACACTCCTTTAAATTGTGATGCTTTTGACTACCTTTAACTGAAATTTTCTCCTGCTTTGACTCTTACGATATTAAATATTCTTAGCTTTTCTTCTACTTCTTTTTCTTTTTTTTATTTGACAGGCAGAGTGGACAGTGAGGGAGAGAGAGAGACAGAGAGAAAGGTCTTCCTTCTGTTGGTTCACTCCAAATGGCCGCTATGGCCGCAGCTATGCTGATCCAAAGCCAGGAGCCAGGTGCTTCCTCCTGGTCTCCCATGCAGGTGCAGGGCCCAAACACTGGGCCATCCTCCACTGCCTTCCCGGGCCACAGCAGAGAGCTGGACTGGAAGAGGAGCAACTGGGATGAGAACCTGGTGCCCATATGAGATGCTGGTGCTGCAGTCGGAGGATTAACCAAGTGAGCCATGGCGCAGGCCCCTCTTTCCTTTTACTTCTAAGGCCTTCTTTGCTTAGGTATTCAGGTCATTTCTTCCTTTGTCCCAGATACAAATGTTGGTTTTGTCCAGAATTCTTTTCTTTCTTTTCCTCTCTTACATAGCTCCTTCCTGGAAGAGGATATACCATCCTACCTTTCACTTGCTATGGGAGAACTATGAAACCCAGTCACATCTTGTACAATCAATTCACATAGACAAAAATTACCTGAAGTTCTATTTGGACATTTCCTACTTGAATTTACTGTCTCCTCATCCCACAAACAAGCATCACTAGGTCTCTACTCCAGTCTCTCTTTAGTTCTTAATAAAGGCACAAAAATGTATATTAAATGAATGGAATTAAACACTTCTAAAGTTTTTCTATTTTTTTTCTTTCCTAGTTTTGTATAAGGTGAACAAATTACATATACAGATTTAGGAGCATACTGATACTTCCCACCTCACCCTCCCTCCTGCACACGCTCTCACCCCCTCTTCCTTTCTTACTCTTTAAGTTTTGCAATGGCATTCTTTCCGTTTATTTTATAATCATAGGCTTAACTCTCCACTAAGTACTGAATTCAACAAATAGCAACAAGAAAAAACACTGTTCCTCAGCAGAAGAGACAAGGACTAAAAGCAATAAGAGAATCTGAAAATGCCAATTTTGCTTATATACATTACATTTTTTTGGATTCTGTTAGTTACCACACTCAGGGACAACATAATATTTGTCTTTTTGGACTGGCTGTTTTCACTAAGTATAATGGTTTCCAATTGCATCCATAATGTAGCAAAAGACAGAATTTCATTTTTTGTTATGGCTGAGTAGTACTCCATAGTGTGTATATACCACATTTTCTTATCCAGTCATTGGTTAGGGAACATCTGGGTTGATTTTATTTTTTTTTAAGATTTATTTATTTATTTATTTGAAAGGGGGAGAGAGAGAAAGAGAGAGATCTTCTGTCACTTGATTCACCCCTCAAATGCCCTCATCAGCCACTGCTGGGCCAGGCTGAAACTAGGAGGCAGGTACTCCATCTGTCTCCCACATGGGTGGTGAATCCAAGTCCTGTGCTGCCTCCTAGGGTGTACGTTAGAAGGAAGCTGGATCAGAGGCAGAGGCAGGACTCAATCTCTGGCACTCTGATGGGCAATGCAGTTGTCCTAAGCAGTGACTTAACAACGTCTATATTTGAAAGTGCTTGTTTAGTTTGAGAAGTAAGTAGTAATTGTGAAATTTCTTTGTTTCAGCAAATACTCTTTTTGTAGTAATAACATCATGGACGTCAAGGATCACCTGTTTCTGTTCAAAACAGCAGTTATTTCTTCTTTTTCTTTAGTTATTTATTGCTAAGGAGCAGTATCAGACATTTTTTTCATTTTTAAAATATTTACTTATTTTAAAGTCACACACACACACATGCACACACACACACACATGCACAGTCTCCTCCATTTACTGGTTTACTCCCCAAATGTCTACAGCTGTTGTGGTAGCTGCAGGCTGGACCCAGAAGCCTGGAAGTCCATATGTGTCTCCTAATTGGATGGCAGGGGCAAAGCACTTAGACCTTCTTCCTCTTCTTTCCCAGATGCACTAGCAGGGAGTTAGATTACAGACAGAAAGCTGAGGCTTAACCCAGCACTGTGATATGGGATGCTGGTGTGGCAGCCTAGCCTGATGTGATGCAACACTAGCCCCTCCAGGCAAAATTATGAAGAAAAAAGTGTTTTTGGTTTCACTTTCCTTCTTTTTTTTCTTAAAATTTAGACCTTATTTAAATGTGTCGATCTCCTGTTATACAGTGCTTTCCAACAAGTGCTTAAGCATTGTGAAAGTACTTTGAACAGGTATACTAGTTAGTTATTCCAACAACAGCACTTCATAAAAAATCAATCAAAAATGTACATTTTTTTCTCAGTGACCTAAATCTGCAGGTTTGCTGAAGTAGGTTTACCTTTCCTGAGTTTGGCTCTAAGCTGTTCTTAGGTGCAGGCCTGCTCCAAAAGTTTTTAATCTTCCTTGGTCCAGTAGATTGACCAAGGCATGTGAATTTCATGGAAATTTATTACTGTTGAGATACTATCCAGAGTGCTATGAGTATGGAGAAAAAGAGAAAAAAATGAATGCTGATGTTAGAAATCCCTGATAGAGAATGGCATTTAATATGGGCATCGAAGGAAGGAAAGTGAAATTAGCTAATCAGAGGATGACAGAAAAGTTCTTTAATTATTGATAATAAGGTAATTGATTATCATAGTTTAATGATTATGTTAACTGAAGGATGATTTATTTGAGTTTTAACAGGAAAGAATGGCAATTGCAAACGTAACTTACAGAAATTATTATTACAGAGATTTTCAATGAGGCATTGGGCCCTTCTGGCATTGAGATAATGTGTGCTAAAAAGCATGTGGTATGCAAGGACTCTCAATGGCAAACTATCTGCCTGGGGCTTGAATAAATCTTACTGATGCATCTGGTTTGTCCTCAATGATTTTTTTTGAACCGTTAACACAATAAGGGTCAATTTCAAATAAAAATTCCAAGTCTCTGGTAATGTTGGATTCGTATCCCAACATGGTAATAGCTGACTGAAGCTGAGAGGTGAATCCTCTATTATAAAGGATGTATACTTGAAGTTGAAGAAAAATATTTCTTTGTATTCTATCCGAAAGGGATAAATGCAAAAATATACCAAAAGAGCCATGTGTTTCAAGAAAAATAGTAGGAAGAATATTTGTGATGACTATCTGCTTGTTATGAGAGTGAGACATTGCATTTCATGATGGAAGCAGTACAGAAGCATTGCTAGGAGGACCAGCAGAAGCTACGTGGCCCTGGTTTTATGCTTTCTGCTGCTGCCACTGCTACAAGGGGCACATTTTCTCACTTGCAATGTTAAAAACTCTCAATAATCAATCATCCAAAACTGGGAATCTCAAATCACAGTTCAAAAATTATGCTAATTATTCCCCTAGATCAAATTTCCCACCCAGAGGCTACCTATCCAAACAGGGCAGAAACAGCATGGAATGTTCTGGGTAAGGCTGTCTTGAGATTCACTTTTGTTATCTGTTTTCCAATAGAGATATGGGAAATGTTGGCTACTATAGAACATGTGTTGGACCTAATAGAGTACAAAGAGATGTCCTAAATTTAATCAAATAGCATTTTAATATCAAAAACAAGTTATATGGTTTTATTAAGTTATTAAATAAAGCAGTTTCCACTTGAATTCAAGAATCTTTAGTCTTTATCAGCAATATGTTTATTTATCTGCAGAGGCAATGAATACAAAAATTCAATCAACAGATCAAGCATTGAATGGATGTTTGGTCCAGTGGTCAGGATGCTGCTTGGGATGCCCACATCCCATATCAAAGTACCTGGATTCCAGGCCTGCTCTGCTCCCCTTTTCCCCTTCAGCAAATGAGCACACCAGCCAGCAGGGATGGTGATTCAATTATGGGATCCCTGATTCCCATGTGGGAAACCCAGATTGTATCCCTGGCTCCCAGCTTTGGTCTGGTCCAGTCTCGGTTGTTGCAAGCATTTGGGGGAGTGAATAGGCAGATGAGAGATCTCTTTGTCTTTCTCTTTTTTTTAAATTTATTTATTTATTTGAAAGTCAGAGTTGCACAGAGAGAAGGGGAGGCAGAGAGAGAGAGAGAGAGAGGTCTTTCATGCGCTGGTTCACTCTCCAATTGGCCACAAAGGCTGGAGCTGTGCCGCTCTGAAGCCAGGAGTCTGGAGCTTCTTCTTGGTCTCCCATGTGGGTGCAGGGGCCCAACGACTTGGGCCATCTTCTACTGCTTTCCCAGGCCATAGCAGGGAGCTGGATCCAGAAGTGGAGCAGCAGCCAGGACCCGAAACGGCACCCATATGGGATGCCGGCATTGAAGGCAGCGGCTTTATCCACTAAGCCACAGCACCGGCCCCTCTCTTTGTCTCTTTCTGACTTTAAAGAAAATGAAATAAAATTTTTGAAAAGATCAAGCTGGGAAAGAACTGTAGACTTCTGTGAGTGGATATATATGAGTCCAGGGACACGGGTATAAGATGTTGATTTATAAATATGGTAGATTTGCAATGTTAACCCTATAAGTTTGAGGAATGATATGACAGTTCCTCAGTGATAAAAGTAGGGGAAAGCATTTTTCAATTATCAGAAATAATTAGAATTGAAAAAAGGAAAAAAATTATGTGACTGATGTGCTGCCTACTGAGGTAGGGAGGCTACCCCAAAAACAGAAAACAATTAAAAAACTCCAATTTACAGCACTTCTGTTCATTAACAAAGACAAATGGCACATTTGCTATTGTTTCCTGTAACATGGAAAAGAATCAATCATCTAGAATAGCAGGATGTATACTGTATCATTAGATCTTTACATTTTTATCATTTAAAATTACAATGTCTAATTGTGTAACTATTTTAGGTTTTAGAATTTTTTGTTGAAATATTACTAGCTTTTAAAGAATACTTAAGAAAATTTGATTTTCATTTTGTAAATTCAATTTCTTAAAACTATAGGAAATTTTGTACTTGAGAAATTATTAAATATTTTGCCATATTTTAAAATGTTAAATATCTTAGCTAAGCTTGTACATGGAAAAAGTTATTGAAAAGCCCTTAAAATAATTTGTAAGTATTCTAAACACACACTTAGAATAATTTAGTAACCTGAACTTCAAGACTTCAAAAATGAACCACATTTTCATAATTGTAAATTTAATTGGCTAATAACTTAAAAATTAAAGTAAACTGCTGAATATGCAATTTTGTAAATAAAAATATCCTTCAGCATGAAAAAAGAGAAACAAAAATTCTTCAAAACCCCTTTGA
Source organism: Oryctolagus cuniculus (assembly GCF_051225735.1). NCBI lineage: Eukaryota > Metazoa > Chordata > Mammalia > Lagomorpha > Leporidae > Oryctolagus > Oryctolagus cuniculus. Next base: position 67,161,594 of record NC_142873.1, on the reverse strand, counting down.
TACTAGGACTCTAGCAACAAGCCTCTAAGCTAAAGGAAGAATTAGTATATCACTTTTCACACTCAGGGGCTTGGGACATGTGCTCAGTCTTCAGAGTCCTCCAACCAGACCAACATTATTAACTAAAACTTGGCAAGAATTACTACTGGTAATGAGAAGATGCTTCATGAAGATCTTAATAACATTCTCGTTTGATTGAAGTATTCATAGTGTTTGATTACATGTTTGAATTCTTTTACCTGAAACCCCTTAGAATCATCTATGTTATTTGACTTTGATGAGCTTTTTACCTTGCTTCAAGTCAGTTTTCCGAAGCAACTACCTTTCCTGATATATGTTTGCCATATAGCAAGCAACAACAAAACATTTGCAATAACTCTGAAAAAAAGTTAATTTACTTGACTAATTTGTCAACTTAAATTATTGTTAGTTCTCAAACACAACTCAATATTTCTTTGACATTTTATAGTACTTTTAGTGGATTTGGGCTCCCTAGGGATTCTGTTGTAGAGTCTCAGTAGGGTCCAGGCTGTACTTTGTATAATGAAGTTCCTAGTCATGTTCATTCCTTTCTTTATATTTTCATGTACTTCTCAATTTTCCTACAATAACAGTGGAAAGAGTTATTAAAGCATAATCTTAATTAAAGGCATGTTCTTCCCCTCCCAACCCCCAGATATTTCTTGACTCTGTAAAGTAAAACCATGAATCTTGTGGTAGGTAGAACATTTTCTGGGACTTTAATATTTTAATGATTGAAAAATATACCATCATTAAAGAAAAGAAGGAGCTTTGCTCCAAGCACACTGTCTCCTGTGATATAGCTCAACTTGGAAGGCTGTAGACTCATTAGACTCACAGCATATGCCTCCCTATGGTTTCATTTACTGTATATTGGTTTCTGTTCTTCGGTCAGAACTTGGTAGATACATGCTTTTTGAGTTAAACTTTTCCCTTTGAAGAAATAGCTTTTAATTACAAAATTTAAAAAAGGAGAACAAAGAAACCTTACCTAGCATTGGGTCATAAAAATCTACAGCGGGTGGTCCTAGCCACATGGTGGTCAACCTCATGCAATGTGACTTTTGCCAAGGACTCTGAGTGCAATCCTGCTGAATTAAACTGCAGTTCTTGTGTCAGCCCTGTCCCATAGTGCAAATCAATCATCAAGTACCCTTTGAGCTCTTGTGGACATTTAAGATTCCAAAGCTTGAATCCCACATACATTTACAGAGGAGGCAGGGAGAGCAGCCACTCTCCAGCCCTGTACTCAATCCCAGCATGATATGCAATAATGACCTGTCAGGAAAGGAGGCTGTGTATCCTCACGCTGTGAAATATCCTGAGGGACTTTCTTTATGAATTTGAAAAAAGATTCAGCAGGGCTCTGGGCAAGAAATCATGCACACAATTTCAAAAGTGCACCACAATCTTTTAAAAAAAAATTCAGGGGGTATCATCACCTTGGTGTGTTTTCATGTGTCCTTCTAAAAAATTAGAAAAATGAAAAAGATGGCCCTGAAAGGGTCTCCTTGATGCAAAGTATTCTCATCTTTTTTTCACCCAAAGTTTATGTCATTTATCTTTTTTACCTTAGCAGGATGTTCTTTGCCTTTTAAGCATTCATTGATTTAGTTTTATTTTGGCCCATTCATAATGTGATAGCATGCAAGAGCTGATATGTGTGTATTAGCTGTGCAGAACTTGTAAGAATTAATTCAAACGTTGAAACTCATAGCATTTTTTCTTTTCTGGGAAACCTGATAGTGTTCAACATACTAAAACAATGGTACTTAGTTTTTTTATATTAAGGCTAATTATGAGGACTCTCTTTAAGGAAAACAGATGTACAGCTATAAAATAAAAGCCTGTATGTAAATTTAGAGGATTCACCTGCTCCATGGGGAAGTTGATTCTGTGTGAATGTAGCATGTAGGGTATTTAGGCAACATCACTTTTGGAAAGGAGTGCTAGAATTGGGCACAGGGAGATGTTAAGCTGTGGTACAGCATCAACAAACCTCAGGGAATCTCAGATATACAGGGGCATCCACACTCAGGAGCTAGAATGTTTTGAATCCTGTACACCCCCACTTTCACTATAAAACCCTGGGGAGGGGCTGGCATTGTGGCATAGTGGGTAAAGCCACAGCCAGGCGTATCATTCGTGCGTTGGCTCATGTCCAAGCTGTTCCACTTTCAATCCAGCTCCTGACTGGTGGCCTGGGAAAAGCACCAGAGCATGGCTCAAATCCTTAGACCTCTGCCACCTATGTGGCAGACCCGGATGAAGCCCTTGGCTCCTTGGTTAACCTTGGTCCAGCTCCAGCTCTTTCAGCCATCTGGAGAATGAACCAGTGGATGGAAGATATATATCTCTCTCTAGCTCTCCCTCTATTTCTTTCAAATGAATAAATCTTTACAAAAAGAAAAAAACACTGGTGAACTGCTTCTCACAGGGTCGGCTGTTTAAAAGAACTATATAGGTCGGCACTGTGGCATAGTGGTTAAAACATACCAGGGGATTCCAATTCAATCCCATCAAGGTGGCATGTACCAATGCCATCTCACTATTCCAAGTGATCAATTTCAGTTCACAATTGATCATAATGAAAGGACTAAGAGTCAAAGGGAGCACATAAACAAGTCTAGTACCTGCTAACGCTAACCGATGGAGTAAACAAAGGGGAGAGTGATCCAACATGGGAAGTGAGATACTCAGCAGACTCATAGAATGGCAGATGTCCTAAATAGCACTCTGGCCTCAGAATCAGCCCTAAAGGCATTCGGATCTAGCTGAAAAGCCCATGAGAGTATTTCAGGCATGGAAAGCCAAGACACTCTGGCAAAAGATCTCTGCAAGTGAGATCCCAGTGGAAAGAACAGGTCTTCAAAGAAGGAGGTACCTTTCTCTGAAGGGAGGAGAGAACCTCCACTTTGACTATGACCTTGTCTAAACAAGATAAGAATCGGAGAACTCAGAGGGCTTCCATAGCCTTGGAAACTCATGACTGGAGCATAGGGAGACTACTGATGCCATAGACAGGAGTGTCAATTGGTAAAGTCAACAACAGGAGTCACTGTGCACTTACTCCTCATGTAGGATCTCTGTTCTTAATGTGCTGTGTATTGAGATTTAATGCTATAACGAGTACTCAAACAATATATTTCACTTTGTGTTTCTATGGGGGTGCAAACTGTTGAAATCTTTACTTAATGTATATTAAACTGATCCTCTGTAAAAAAAAAAAAAAAAAAAAAAGAAATTATCAACTCCCAACTTGACTCTCTCACTGGGATTAAACATGACAATAGGTCTGATCTGATTTCATCATCATTTAAAAAAAATCATCTATTATTTTTCACTTTATGTTTCTGTGTGAGAGCAAACTGTTGAAATCCTTACTTAATGTATACTAAGCTGATCTTCTGTATATTAAGATAATCGAAAATGAATCTTGATGTGAATGGAGGGGAGAGGGAGTGGGAAAGGGGAGGGTAGTGGGTGGGAGGGACGGTATGTGGGGGAAGCCATTGTAATCCATAAATCGTACTTTGGAAATTTATATTCATTAAATAAAAGTTAAAAAAAAAAACACCACCTTCAGTGCCGGCATCCCATATGGGCGCCGGTTTGATTCGTGGCTGCTCCACTTCCAATCTGGCTCTCTGCTGTGACTTGGGAAAGCAGTAGAATATGGCCCCTGCATGCTCGTGCTAGACCCAGAGGAAGCTCCTGGCTCCTGGCTTCAGATAGGTGCAGCTCCTTCTGTTGTAGCCATTTGGGAGTGAACCAGCGGATCGAAGACCTCTCTCTCTCTCTCCTCTCTCTCTCTCTCTCTCTCTCTCTGCATCTCCTTGCCGTGTTTCTGCCTTTAAAGAAAAATAAATAAATAAATACCTATGTAAAAGAGCTGTACCTTCCCACTCTCCATTATTTGTCATCACAAGGAAATAAAGCTTTCCTCCTAGCAAATTCCCCTTAAGAATGATTATTTGGTGACACTCCAGGCAAATGGACTCTCTGTTTGCTAATACTTTCTCCTTTTAATTTTAGTCTTGGAAGTAACTTTCTGATTTAATGACTGAAATTAATTCAATACAGTTCATTCTTTAATTACAAAGAAATTTATTTTTAGATAATTTATATTTTGGATTTGTTTAAATTTTTTATATTATTTTATTTGAAAGGCAGAGTTACAGAGAGCCAGAGGGAAGGAGAGGGAGAGAGAAAGAGAGAGAGAGATAGAGAGAATGTTGGTCTTCCATCTGCTGGTTCACTCCCAGATAGCCACAATAGTCGTAGCTGTGCTGATCCAAAGCCAGGAGCCAGGAGCCTTTTCTGGGTCTCCCATGTAGGTGCAGGGGCCCAAGGACTTGGGGCATTCTCCGTTGCTTTCCCAGGCCATAGCAGAGAGCTTGATCAGAAGTGGAGCAGCCGGGACTCGCACCGGTGCCCATATGGGATGCTGGGACTGCTATGTGATGGCTTTACCCACTACCCCACAGCACCAGCCCTATATTTTGGATTTTCTAGTGTTGGGTAGATACTTTGATTTTAAAAATTCCATTTGTTGAATAGTTTCATGCACATATTAAAATCACAGGAAGTTGTTAGAATGCAGAAACTACTGACCATCTCTATCAAAATTTGAGTCCAAAGGGGAATCTCTGTCATGTGGATTCATTAATGCAGCTGAATGATGGATAGGTATGGAGTAAAAATAGGAAAAAGTAGAAGTAAAACAGACTACATCTTTGCTCTTTTCATAACAAAAACAAATTAACTGAAATAACATGGTGAAAGGTAACAGGAATATACTTTTCACTCGAAAAAAGTAATTGAAGTAGTAAAAGTAATCTATTCATTGTTAGAGACTTTCACCTTTTATCACCTGAGATTGTCATTGAAATATTTTTATGCCTAAATCTAATTATGCAAGAGGGAGAGTACCATTTTCCATATGCCGTGTGTAATTCTCTACAACGTCTCTATTCAGTAAGTCCCCGAAGGTGTGAATGATAACCAGTCAGGTTTTCAATAAATAATGGCAATTTATCAGTAAAGAAGGTTATTCACAAGAGATGAATAGCTAGATGCAGCTGTAACTTTAATTTCCAAGTTCCCAAGATGAAATAACGTTGATAGAAATTATAAAACTTGGAGACACAATAGTATGGGTGGCAGATAGAGGGTATGGGAGCAGAGTGAGGATACATTTAATTTGGAGCTTTTCACTTTTGAAGTTGCATGATATGTACATGGAAAGACACAAGATATAGATATAGGTAGCTAGACATTGGCCAGGAAGTCGGGGGGAAAAGGTCATGCTTGCTTGAGAATAGCGTTGCTTTCCTTTGGTGAGGTTCTCCTGGCGGTTGTCCTAAATAGCACTCTGGCCTCAGAGTCAGCCCTTAAGGCATTCGGATCTGGCTAAGAAGCCCATGAGAGAGTATTTCAAGCATGGAAAGCCAAGACACTGTGGCAAAAAAAAAAAAAATGACCTAAATGAAAGATCTCTCTGAGTGAGATCCTAGTGGAAAGAACAGCAGGCTATCAAAGAAGGAGGTATCTTTCTCTGAAGGGAGGAGAGAACTTCCACTTTGACTAGGGCCTTGTCTAAATAAGATCAGAGTTGGTGAACTCAAGAGGCTTCCATATCCTTGGCAGCTCTTGACAAGAGCCTTGGGTGATTACTGACGTTTGATTACTGACCCTGGTTGAGGGTGGGAGGGAGGTTATGGGGGGAAAGAGCCACTATAATCCAAAAGTTGTACTTTGGGAATCTATATTTATTAAATAAAAGTTAAAAAAATAAATCTTTCTGGTCCTCAACTTCCCTATTAAAAAATGAGACTGTCACAGCTTAGTAATACTGTCTTAGAAGTGATTTGGATCCCACATGATAAATATGAAGAACTTTGTAAATTTAACAGAACTATGCACCTACAAATTATCATTACAATAAAGAGTATTTGTTGGTAGCTATTTAATATATTTAGACTTGAAGAGAATAGATCTATCTACTCAGTCAACAAATGTATGTTTTTTAAGGGACTAAATTGCATACTTGAGATAGGAAAGTGCATAAGCACTTGTTTCTTCCCTCCCATGGCTCACATATCCTATTGAGAAAACTTAAGACGTGAGTATATGTCAAGCATAAGCAGACAGAGGGTAAGCAAAGGTTTCTGGTAATGAATTCATGAAAGTGAGCAAGTGCAGAGAAGTAGGTGATCCAATCTTAAATGAACATACAGAGGAAAATAGAAACTAATCTTTATTGCTTAAAATCTATATATCCATGGAATCATATACAGTCTTGGTCTAATAAAATACTCTTACTTTGAGCTGAGTTCTTGTCACACATAATGCAATACTTTCAATGCAAATGACCACAATACCTAAAATTGAATTCTTGGTTTTTATCACCAAATTTATCTATTTGATAAAATCTGAAAACTGAAAATTATCCTCTTCCTTCACTTCATTTTTTTAACACTCATTTGATTCTACAATGTGGGGAGCAACTGAGACTAGACTAAGTAACTGGAATTAAGACTTATTCTATGCATCTGCTCTCCCACAATATGGCGCTGGGGAGGAGTAAACTTCTATGCAGCTGCCTCTCGCCAATTTGACTGATGAGCTGCAGGAGCTGATCCTGTTCCTGATTGGAGGAGAGCAGCATGCTCGGCATGTGGGTAGCAGAGCATGGATTGGTGGAAGAGGACTATAAAGGAGGAGAGAGACAACATGCACCAGGAACACCTGAGGGAACATCTGAAGGAACACCTGAGCAGCCCCCGAGAGAGCCGGCCGGCGGTGTGCCGCTCCTCCATGGAAGCGGGGAAAGTGGCAGGGGGAGGCGCCCCTCCACGGAGGTGGAGGGGTCGGCAGCCAACCCGGGAAGGACCAGCAGCAAACCCGGGAAGGGCTGAGCAGACGAAAGAACAGCGCAGGGTCTAGTGTCGTTCTTCCGTGTATGGGGGAGCGACACTACAATTAAATTATTTTTGAATAATTATTTTTTATTTCTTTTTTATTTATTCTACAATCAAATTATTTTTCAACTAATTTCACATAGCACGTCAATTGTTTTACCCTAAAGGTCAAAATGATTTATCTGTCTCTAAGGTAGTGTACCCTTCTCTTAATTGATCCTCTTGCTTTCATATTTGTTTCCTTCTAATACATTCTATATAGCAGTTTGTTAAATTTTTGTTTTTTACTTTTTTATTAATAAAAGGGAACGATTTTATGTATTTCATATATACAATTTTAAGAGCATGTTGATGAGAACTTAATCTGATATTGCCCTTTCCACATCTTAAAGTTTTTAATGTCTCTGCATTGTAGTTTCTCTTTTATTGTCTTCTTACAATTAGCCCATTGTCAATTTATCCATCCTTACATGTTTATTATTCACTTTTGCTGCCTATGCACTAAGCATTTTTCCTGATTTACATATTTTTCATATTTTTCCTTATTATGAATGTTTTTTCTTTTACATAGGAAATCTCATCTGTTAAGTCTTAGTTTAATGGTCATCTTAAGTCTCTAAAAACACTGTAATTCAAAGTAGGTTTCCTCTGTCTAGTACCTCAACATCTTGCTTTCCCTGCAGTGGATTTGGTTTAGCTTATAATTATGTTGCTCATTAATTATTACTATTTTGGTTTTTACTCTTTTCATATATTCACTTCTTTCTTTTTATTGACTTTTTATTATGCATGTTCTCCACAGAATTATAATCTCCATAAAGAAGGGGTCATATCTTTTGTGTTCACATTTTGTGCCTGGCACCTAGCTCAATATGCACAGAATAAATACTTAATAATGTTTGCTTTCTTACATTAAGTTGTTATATGATTCATTTATTTTTGTAGACATGACCTGAGAATATGCGGAAAATAAAGTTGTTTTCTACATATTATACCATGTGCCACCCAACCAAACTGCCTCAGAGTGTATTTTAGACATTTAAAGAATTAGATCATGAACATTGTATAAAATTTGTGGAAATAAACTGAAGTAGCCAAATAAAGTAAGTGAATGTTTGTCCCTTGCAAATATCTGGACTTAAGAATCACCACACAAGATTTGTTCTATAGATTCAATTATATTTTATTGTCATTTCATTCTTTCATCCATCTAAGGAAACCAATGAATTTGAAATCAACATTAACTTCTATAGAATTTGCTATTCAAAACGAGAAAGAATAAGAAAGAAAAATGAGCATAAACCAAGCACAGCTTACTTTTTGTGAGGCATGCAATTATGTGAATTATAGGTACTATATCTGAGCAATTCATTAGAGCTTCTTATTTTGGCATCCTTCTAAACTTCATATGTAATGTTTGTATTGCATTAGAGGACAAAACAAACCAGTAGAATTCGTAAAACTAAATATATATATACATATAGTGTGCACTTTTTATGGAGGCTGAGCAGTCCCAAAACCTGTTGTCAACAAAGCTGGAGATTTAGGAATGCTAGTGTTGTAATTCAGCCTGAGTACTAAGGCGTGAGAACCAAGGGGCCAATTATGTAAATCTCAGTACAAACCAAAAGATCAGATGTGATATCCTAACTCAAATACAGAGGCAGAAAAAGAAGAAATGAATGCCACCTTTCCTTTCCTCTTACTTTATTCAGGCCCTCAGTCCCTTGAATGATGTCTAATCTCACTGAGTAGGCATCTCATTGAATACTCTACTGAGTCTTCAGATTTGACTGCTAATATCATGGCTAAACACCCTTATAGACACACCCAGAAACAATATTTACTCTGGGAAACTCACAGCCCACTCAAATTGACAAGTAAACTATCACAATCCAGAAATCAGAAATTTATACTTTGATGATGGAGATTAATGTAATAATGGAACTTCACAGATTTATCTGGTCTTCATTATTCTATTAGGTTATTTCCTCTTGTCAAGGAGTCCCATACCAACTATAATTTATCCTTCTTACTAATACTATTGGTTCTAATTTAGTTAATTTTAATGAGTATTTCTTATTACCTGAACATATTGCAGTAGGTGTTAGAAGTAGAAATCACATTAAAAGTAGTATTTGTGTTTAAATAATTTACCATTTGTGTTAAGGAAGTTATAAGACAAAGAGATGTGAGTCACTTAAGTTCTAACTTGCATAACATAGATTAATGGAATAAAGTTGGAGATCAACAGTCACGGGGGCTGCACATTCAAAAAGACAGCTAGAATTACATTGGACGTGGAAGATGAATGACATTCTGTGAGGGAAGATTATTTGGACAGCACTGAAGGGAGATTGCTCTTGGAACACGCATACAGTGGAGCTGCTGACCATAACAGAGCAGAGATGTGCCCACCAGTTTGAAAGAAAAATTAAAATAGTGTCCTTGCCTCAGGTGGGAAAACACTCTTGTAATGAATAAGTGATGGTAGTCATAGATTTTTCTGTTTGAGTAAACGATGGATGAATTACTCAATAAGCAGTCTGTCTATAGAAAAAGTTTGGTTTCTTATCACATATCCTCCACACCGAGATGCAAGCATTTGCATAGAAATGAATTGAGTTGAGAAAGGGCAGAAAAGGGGAAACAACAGAGAGAGCTGATGGAACTGGCAAGAGAGTGCAGAGGAACGTATCCTTGCAGATCTGTTTAATAAAACTCTATTCCACTTGAGTTATGTATTGCCTTTGGTAATTTAACTCATGTGCCCACCTCATATCCAAGTCATTTTAGATGAGGAGAGGAAGATATGATTTAAGAGAGTAGTAATGACTATTTTGGATCTAGAATTCATTCATCACATGAAGTCTTAATAAAAAAGTGATACACAGTGGCTTTTGAAATCAGTAGATTGTATTTATTTTAAGAAACTTAAAGTAGATTCTTAAAATGGAAATTTCTTTTATGGAGAATCTGAGTAGAATGTTAATGTTTTATTTCTTATTTTTAATTTTGAAATCATGAATAAAATATTGTGTAGGGCATCTTTTTGTTTCTAGTAAGCATATCTAGTTGGAAGTAAAGTTGTTGTCTTTAGAGAATCATATTTCACATTAGGAATTATTCTGATCCTCGTTTCCTCCTTCTTTTCCTTAAAGTAATACCTATTTTTGTTATTATGTATCGAAGAATTGTGAGAGTTTTATTAAATGTTCAGAGAAATACTCACATAGAAAGTGTTGGAGTTAAAACAATAAAATGTTTTCTTACTGCAGGATCCTTTTGTTTCGTAAAATATGCCAATGTACAATGTGCATATTATCAAAATGTTTCTCAAACATCAAGATTTTAAGACCTCTTGTAAGAAAATTCTCAAAGAGCTACTACTCTGAAAAATATACCACTGAGTTTATCATACTAGGGAAAAGCTAACGAGGGAGTCCAGGAACTGTCAACACAACATATGGCAGCCTAAAAAAGAACTTTTTTTAAAAATATTTTATTTATTTGAAAGAGTTACACAATGAAGTAGAAACACACATACACACACAAAGTCTGGTGGGGGTAGAAAGGGAAAGAGAGAGATCCATCTTCCATCTGCTGGTTCACTCCACAAGTGGACAAAAAGACCAGAGCAAAGCTTATCAGAAGTCCAGAGCCAGGAGCTTCTAATTGGTCTTTCTCATGGGTGCAGGGGCCCAAGGCCTTGGACCATCTTTGACTGCTTTCCCAGGAGCATTAGCATGGAACTGGATCCTAGTGGAGCAGCCAGGATTCTAAATGGTGCCCATATGGGATGCTGGCACGGCAGGCTGGGGCTTTAACCCATTGTGTCACAGTGCTGGAACAAAAAAGAACTTCTAAAATCAATCCTATTCAAAGTAGCTACAAAAAAATTAAATACCTTGGAATTCATTTAACCAAGGACATAAAAGATCTCTATAATTAGAATTACAAAACATTCTAGAAAGAAATAGAGGAATACAAAAGAAATGGAAAAATCTTCCATGTTCATAGGTTGGAAGAATTAATATCATCAAGATATCCATACTACTGAAAGCAATTTATAGACTCAATGCAATACCAATCAAAACACCAAGGACATTCTTCTCAGATCTAGAAAAAAAATTCTGAAACTCATATGGAAATATAGGTGACCCTGGATAGTTAAAGCAATCTTATACAACAAAACCAAAGCTGGAGGCATTACGAAACCAAATTTCAAGATATACTACAGGGCAGTTATAATAAAAACAGCCTGATACCGGCACAAAAAAAGACATGTAGACTAATGCAGCAGAATAGAAACTCCAGAAATCAATCCATACATCTATAACCAACTTATGTTTGACACAGGATCTAAAATCAATATCTGGAGCAAAGACGGTCTCTTCAACAAATGGTGCTGGGAAAACTGTATCTCCACATGCAGAAATAAGACCGCTACCTTAAACACCTTATGCAAAAATCCACTCAAAATAGATCAAAGACCTAAATCTATGACCTGAGAATATTAAGTTGATAGAGAACTTTGGGAAAACCCTGAAAGATATTGGCATATACAAAGAGTTCTTAGAAAAGATCCCAGAAGCACAGGCAATCAAAGCCAAAATTGACAATTGGGATTACAGCAAATTGAGAAGCTTCTGCACTGCAAATAAGCAATCAACAAAGTGAAACGGCACTTGAGAGAATGGGAGAAATTATTTGCAAAGTATGCAACTGATAAAAGATTAATATCAAGAATATATAAAAAGCTCAGGAAACTCTACCACAACAAAATAAGCAACTCATTTAAGAAATGAACAAAGGACTTAAACAGGCGTTTTTCAAAAGAAGAAATCCATATGGCCAACTGACTCATGAAAAGATGCTCAGGATCACTAGCCATCAGGGAAATGCAAACCAAAACTACAATGAGGTTTTACTTCAACCCCTTAGAATGGCTTTCATATGGAAATCATTAAACAACAAATGCTGGAAGGGTGTGGGGAAAAAGGTACCATAATCCACTGTTAGTGGGAATTTAAACTGGTACAGGCACTGGGGAGATAAATGTAAATTGGTGCAGGCACAGATTGAAGATACCTCAGAAATCTGAATATAGCCCTTCCACATGACCCAGGCATCCCACTCCTGGGACTTTACCCAAGGGAAATGAAATCAGCATATGAAAGAGTTATCTATACCTCCAATTTTATTGCAGCTCAATTCACAATAGCTAAGATATGGAATCAACCCAAATATATGTCAACTGAAGACTGGATAAATAAATTATGAGATATGTACAACATGAAATACTACACAGTGGTTTTTAAAAAAAGAAATACTGTCACTTGCAACAAAATGTCTAAAAGGACAAATACTGTGTGTTTTCCCTGATCTGTAGTAACTGATAGAGTATCTAAAAGGTAATCTATAGAAATGAAATTGACACTTTGAGAGGTGATGACTTTGAATATCCCTTGTCTCTACTGTTTTTCTAATACTATTTATTGAACTCTTTACTTAGTATATTGTTAATCTTATGTGTATAAAGTTAATTGACAACAGATCTTAGTAAAAATTAAAAATAGAAATAGGAGAGGGAGGAGGAATGTTGCGAGTGGGGGTGGGAAGAATCACTATGTTCCTAAATTTTTATTTATGAAATGCATGGTTTGTATACCTTAAATAAAAGCTTCTGGGGAAAAAATAAGGTGAATAGTATATAACAATGGCTAAGGCCAAGTTTTGGAGTCAGATGCATTTGAATTACAAGTGTACCACAAATTACAGTATAATGTTGGACAAGTTGTTTCATCATACAAATATTGATTACCACATCTTTAAAATGAGGTAATAGCCACTCTTTCTAAGACATGTAAAGAGTATATAAGATAAGCATGCACTGTTACTATACATTGTAACTAGTAAGTTATGTGCTGTCTTATAGTGAAACATTATTTTATTTAAGAAGGCATGACTTCATATCTGTCTCTCCATATAAACTTAATCCCTTTTATAAGTCATAGTCAATTAATATCACACTGAAAGTGCAAGTTGAAATAACATTCTGAAATTTCTCAGGTCCTCCTTTGTCACATTGTTAAATGATCAGTGATATTTAGGAAGCATTTGACCCATGGAGTGGGAATGGGTAAATTGCTCAAGCAATGAAAATGATTTATTGACTGGGCAATCTCAAAGCCTAGATGTCAAAGTTCAAATATCTAAAAAATATCCAACATAGAAACTAATCACTTATATATATTTATGTAAATATGCGTATATACATAATATAATATATATTTATGTATATATTTATATACAATGTATATATTTATATATATACATATATAGGCATTTCTAATTTCTTACTATTTACTTTTAGTAGCATTCTCCTATAATTATTTATATATCATTCTCTTAGCTTTTCAATAAGAATACAAGATCTACTTCCAGAGCAAAGAAATTTCAAGGTAAATATATATTTTAACATGTATAAATAAAGGTACATTCAAAGTATATATATATATATATATTTATACACACACACACACATTTTTGGGGCCAGTGCTGTGGCACAGCAAGTTAACACTCTGGTCTGAACTGCCGGCATCCCATATGGGCGCCAGTTAGAGACCTGGCTGCTCCACTTCCCATCTAGTTCTCTGCTATAGCCTGGGAAAAGCAGTAGAAGATGGCCCAAGTCCTTGGGTCCCTGCACCTGTGTGGGAGATCCGGAGGAAGCTCCTGGCTCCTGGCTTTGGATCGGAGCAGCTCCGGCCGTTGCGGCCAATTAGGGAGTGACCTATAGGATGGAAGACCTCTCTCCTCTTTGTGTGTACTCTTGACTTTCAAGTAAAATAAATATTTTTTAAAATATATATATATACACATACATTTTTATATATTAAGACAGAATGAGAGATTTTTTGGCTCTGGATTTAGATGAATATATATATAAATATATTCACATATATTTTAATGTTATATTTAATAATAAATTTGTAATTTTTTCTCTAGTCTTCATCCATTTATTTATATATTATATATCATTTTTATTTATCAAATTTTCTAATTCCAGATCAAACACATACAGCTTAAAAGGGTAACAAATATTTTTTAATTTAATTGCTAATGAGAATCTTTGAAGTTACCAAGTCTGGGATACAAAGGAAAGACAGGCTTGGCTTCCCTCTCAGAAACTGCACAGTAAGAAGAAAAGAACACTATTCACAATGCAGTAGTAGTTCTAATAACCTGGCAGCAACTCAGGTTTTCATTCATTTATAGAGAATGATGTTACATCTATGATTCAAATTGTAATATCTGATGCTTTTATTTCATTGCTTTGAATAGTACAATCACTTCAGACCCAATAAGTAGACCTCTCATAGTTGTCAGTCAATTCACTGACCACATACTAATTAAGCACCTAATTTGTGCCAATCTCTTTTCTGGAAATAAGTTCCTCAGTGGAAAGCAAAATAATCATGTCTACTATCTCATGGAATAGTCTAGTGATTCAGACAGGGAGCTGAGTGGGGGTGATAGCATCAGGAGACGTAAAGCATAATGAAAATGAGCCTTAGAGAAATCTGGGGTTGTCAGGCACTCTCTCAGTGGGTCTGTAATTTATCATCAGTGTGGCATGTTTTGTTTCTTAATAGTACTTGTAATATCAACGTAACACAAATAGTCCTGCTGCCTTATATAATAAAGACACATAATAATAGCATCTATATGTAACATGAAATTTGGTATTATTAATATAATGAATAAATTAATACTGGGCAGTTTGCATTGATTGTATTATCTTATTGGATTCTCTCCTTTCAGTAGACATGAAGATTTTCACTCACTTCTTCAATCACACTACTATTTTCCCTCTCTATATTATACTACAGAGAAATATCTATATGTGAATTGTGCCATTTTCCCATTTGTTTCACAATACATTTAGATCTCACACAGTAATAGAACAAGCTGCCAGAGTCATCTTCTGGTGGGGTTTGCCACAGCAGGTTATCTTCCCAACCTCAACCTAAACCTCACCCCTAATGCCTACTAATTTTTACAAAGGAACTCTATCTCATTACTTGAATCTGCTGGACTTTTCTCCTTCCTCGACCTTAGTTTTATCATGCAGTCTTCCATTTTCCCCTAATCTCCTTTGTCTTATATCTGTCATATGCCAAATAACCTATTGCCGATGTTTAAATGGTGATGCCTCTTCCAATATTCATGTTGAAACAAAATCTCGAATGCAGCACTAGACGGTGCCTTAAGAAATGATCTAAGCATGAGAACGCTGATCTCATGGATGAATCACGAGGGGGTGACAAGCACACAGCATTCGCCCCTCTGGAGGATGCAGCAAGGCACCAACTTAGGAGAGAGCGGCTCTGCCCAGGCACTGGATCTGCTGACTCCTTCGTCTTACACTGCCCAACCCCCAGAACTGTGAGGAATAAATACCTTTTTTTCATAAAGTATCCAATCTCAAGTTTATTTATTTATTTATTTATTTAGACAGGCACAGTGGACAGTGAGAGAGAGAGACAGAGAGAAAGGTCTTCTTTTTCCGTTAGCTCACCCCCCAATGACCGCTGCGGCCGGCTCACTGCGGCCGGTGCACCACATTGATCCGAAGCCAGGACCCAGGTGCTTTCCCTGGTCTCCCATGCGGGTTCAGGGCCCAAGCACTTGGGCCATCCTCCACTGCACTCCTGGGCCACAGCAGAGAGCTGGACTGTGAGAGGAGCAACCGGGACAGAATCCGGCTCCCTGACTGGGACTAGAACCAGGTATGCCGGCGCCGCAGGTGGAGGATTAGCCTATTGAGCTGTGGTGCCGGCCCAATCTCAAGTATTTTGCTATAGTAGCATAAGTGAATTATGATACTCTCCCATTGTTAATTTCCTTTGGGATGATGTTTTACAATATGGTAAAAACTTATTAATGGTGGAATTGATACATGAATTATATAAATATCTCATTCAACAAATATTCCCTAAGCACGTTTTATATGTCCCATGCTAATTTAGATAGTATGAATTTTACAAAAAAAGTTGAATAAAATAAAAATAGATGATATTCATGTTCTGTTGGTACTTAGATTCTAATGGGCAAATTTCAATATACCTATACTAATCTGCAACTGTTACAATTAATATCATATTGCAATAATACTATTATTTGGGCCCATTGATTAAGGCAAGTTAACATAATTAGAAGGAAAAGATTTACCACATTTTTTTCAGTGCACATCCCCACAGGATCCTAGTTTATAACTTTGGTAGATGGAAATGTGATTATATAGGACTCATTCATCATAAGGCCTATTTTATTATAACTCACTATGATATATGTATGGGTAAGTGACTACCATAATTTTTCAATTGGTATTAAAATAATAATAACCCAGAAAGGTTGCCCTTGCCTGCTCATCAGGAAGAAAATTTATTAAACTTTTCTTTTCCTAAACTTCAAAATCTTCCTTTATACTTCAGGAGATTTCATACATAATGGTACTAGTTTCTTCTTTGCAGCTCTAATTATTATTGTCTAAACCTATTTGTGAAACATTTCAGGATTTAAAGTCCTCACACATTTGATTTTCTAATTTTGCTAAGATTTAACCAAAAGTGGCCAGCACGTTGCTTTACTCCTCACACCGAAAACCTAGTGAACAAGGAAATAGTCACCATTTAAACATCTGTGAATGTCAACCCAGAACTGGCATTTTGTGAGTTCTTTTCAATTTCACAATTAAAGAAAAACTTTTAATCTTTAACCTTATTTTTAACTGAAGCTTGTTATGTGCTGAACTGTGTATTTCCAATATATGAAGATAAGACCTTTAGTGAGATAACAAGGGTTGACTGAGGTTATAAGGTTGGAACCCTAATCCAACAGGAATAGTGTCCTGATAAGAGGAGGAAAGTATTCCAGAAGTGTATGTACACAGAATGAAAACCGTGTGAGGACACAGTAAGAAGGCAGCTTTCTGAGTAGAAAGAGTAGAGAAATCAAACCTGCTGGACTTTGGGACTTGAAACCTACAGAACTATAAGAAAATAAATTTCTGTTGCTGAATTCACCTAATCCGTGGTATTCCTCTAATCTGGCCTTCTTTGAGCGAAAGGAAGTATGGAGCCAGGTAAAAGTATAAGCAAATGGACTCTACACTGATAAATGAGGGAACATTTCTTAGATTAGCATTCCCAAGCTTCTTTGTTGAAGTGTCCTGAGAAGGTTTTGAAAATGTTCTGCAACTCAGGATGAATGCTTGACCAAATGGATTTAAAACTCTAGTGAGCTTTAGGTATCAGTATTATGCTAGCTCTGTAGATGTTTCCAAAACTCAGGCAAGGTTGGGAATCACTGCATTAGATACCAGTGAATGCATTTTGTACCAAAAACTAAAGAAAGGTCCATGAGACCGAAGTGAACAAAAGATGAAAGGGGGGGAAAGAGATTATATGTCATTATAAATTATTTAGATTATATTTTGAATGAGAAATCCATTGGAGGCATTACCTGATCGTATTTGTGAAAGATAACATTATCTCAGAGTAAGGAATTGACTATATGGTGATGAGGGAATGGTAACCAGGAAACGAATTTGACCATAATTACAAAAATCATCCTTAGGTGATAACAAGAACCAATGTTCAAATGAAATCGATATTAAGCTGATCTTTGAAAAGTGTTAGGATAAGATAAGGTCATTAGGTGGAGGCCCCATGATTGAATCCTGGGTCTTTGTGAGATGAGGAAGAGAGATTAGACAGACACAGGTATGCACATTCTCCGTTTCTTGCCATATGATGCCATATGCTGCCTTCACACTCTACCAGAAAGAAAACCATCACCAGATGCAGAACTGTAAACTAAATAATAATGTTATTTATAATGTTAGCATGCCTCAGGTATTTTATTACCATGATCAAAAAAACTCATTTATCCTACTACTAGTGTTCCATGATGAGCTATGTATTTATAGAAAATAATACACTTCTTTCTAATTGAACCCTGATATTTTATTCTGATATTATTCATATTCATTTTATTTATAAATATATAGATTTCTTTCAGAAAGGATATCAATAGTTCATCCTGTCAAGGGAAATTTTCTATTCACCTGTATTTTAGTATTCTTTAATATTATAATCATTATTCCTTTTCCTAAAGACATTTACTATCTTAGAAATGTAAAGCAATAGTCTTGGGGTATGTTAGGAAAAATGTAGACTAATTTTGTTAAAACAAGAATAGTTTTAATTACTTTTAGAATTTCTAGAGTTAACAGCAATATAATTTGAAATACAATTATATAAAAAACATTAAAATTATACTTGGAGAACAGATTCAGAAATTTCATTAATTCTGTAGAATATAAAGATTCTCTTAAGTAGAATTAAAAAATGTAACAGAGGATTACATCTCATACAAAGAGAAAATAGTATACGGAATCTATCCTTAGATGTATAAAAACAACTTTTAAAATCATTTTAAAATACTTTTTTATTTGAGAGGCAGATTTACACAGAGAGAAGCAGAAACACAGAAGTCTTCCATCTGCTAGTTCAGTCCCAAAATGGCCGCAATGGCCAGAGCTGAATGAAAGCCAGGAGCCAGGAGCCAGGGGCCAGGAGCCTCTTCCAGGTCTCCCACATGGGTGCAGGGGCCCAAATGCATGGGCCATCTTCCACTGCTTTCCCAGGCCATCAGCAGGGAGTTGGATCAGAAGAGGAGTGGCAGGGACTTAAAGCAGTGCCCATATGGGATGCTGGCACTGCAGACTGGGACTTAACTTTTATGGCCACACAGCACTAGCCCCAAACAAAGCTTCTTATGTTCATTAAATATAAATTTTCTGTCTGGCATTGTGGCACAGCAAGTTAAAGCCTTGGCCTGTGGTACCAGCATCCCATATGGGTGCCAACTCAAGTCCCAGCGGCTCCACTTCTTATCTGGCTACATGCTGGTGCATCTGGGAAAGCAGTGGAGGATGACCAAAGTCCTTGGGCCCATGCACTAATGTGGGAGGCCCAGAGGAGGCTCTGGGCTCCTGCCTTTGGATTGGTCCACATCTGGCCATTTGCATCCATTTGGAGAGTGAACCAGCGGATGGAAGACTTCTGTCTCTCTCTCTCTGTCTACCTCTCTCTGTAGCTCCTTCAAATAAATAAAATAAAAATCTTTAAAAATTATATAAACTCTCTAGGAAAGCTGATTTTACTTTGGCTTATCAAAAATAAACATATCTAACCAAGCATGATAAAATGCCATCCCAAATATCTCATTTCATTGTCCTGAAAAATTCATATTCCGCTGAATAATGTGACACTAGTTTTATTTCTTAGAACAAACATTCTATTATACTGTCAAAGCAGCAGACATTCTCTCCTTTGTGAATATACCAGAAAACATTCTTGTGACTAAAATCAATGTTCAAATCTTCTTCTTGGTCAGGGTCATGGGAGGCCTAAAGAAAATCTTGTCAACTAAAATTATTATGAGATATAATAAGTTTAATAATTTAAATTTTTTTAGGCACAGAAGTGGCAAAAATTCTACTTATGACAGGAAAAATTTAACATGGGAGGGAAAGTCAAGCTGAGTCTCTAAGTATATAGTATTAAAGACAATTTTCAGGAGATAAAAGGCATAGTCAAATAAGAAGACTGCATTCCTTGAAGATTATTTTGTTAAAAGTGACAAAACTCTCAGGGTGGGCATTTGGCCTAGTAATTAAGTTTCCATTTGGGAAGCCTGTTTTCCATATTGAAGTACCTGGGTTTAAGTTTCAACACTGCTTCTGATTCCAGCTTCCTGTCAACATGCGCTCCAGGAGGCAGCAGACAGTGGCCTTGGTTGTTGAATCCCTGCCATGCATGTGGCAGAGCTGGATTGAGTTGGCTCCCAGCTTCAGTCTGACCTAGCCCTAGTTGTAATGGGCATTTGGGGCATGAACCAGTAGAGGGGAGGTCTATCTCTGTCTTTCAATTTAAAATTTAATAGTGACAGGATTCTAACTCAAGTGAGCTTAACAAACAGTGTGTACATCCACATGACTGAGAAGTCCAGGACACAAATAATGCTGTCTGGCCTTGTTCTGCAGAACATGCTTTCCTCATGTGAATTGAATTCTTAGGCAAGTTCTCTTCCTGTGGGGGAGGAAGGTGACCTGTGGCTCCAGGTTTACAAGATTCCTACATTTGGGGAACTTACTGCAGAGAGGCTTTCTCTGCTTTCATCAATACAACAAACACATTATTGAACTCTGTCTCCAAGGATGTGTAATTTTCCTATTTCTTCTTGATATGATCTGAATGATTATATCTTCCCAAACTCAAATATTTCAACTTAAGCCCAAAGATAGTGATATTAGGAGATGAACACCTTGGAAATTAATTAATTCGTGAAGATACTGACCTTGTGAATGGGATTAGTGTCCTTATAAAAGAGACCTCAAAGAGCTAGCTAGCCTCTTCTACCATTCAAGAACACAGCATAAGGCGTCATCTGGGGAAGGGGATTCTTACCATACTCCAAATCTGCTGCAACCTTGACCTTGGAATTCACCAGCTTTCTAACGTAAGTGAAAAAAATTTCGGTGCTTTTCCATTATAACAACTAAAATTGATCAAAGTGTCATTTTAACAATCTATTTTAAGCTTAGAAAGTTAAGTCAACACACATGTATTCCAATTCTGGAAGTCAGACTTTGAAATGGGTCTTGCTGGCCTAACGTTGAAACGTCAGCAGAGCTGTATTTTCATTTGAAGCTCTAAGGCAGATTCTGATCCCTTGCTCTTTTTCCAGTTTCCAGAAGCTGCCTGAGCTCCTTAGCTTCTGGACACTTAGTCATCAAAGAAATATTCACATTGCACTACACTATCTCCTCTACTTCCATATTTAAGGATCCTTGTGATTACATTAGGCCTACCTAGATAATCCAAAATAATTTTCATTATGTTTTTATCAGCTTTGCCCTCCCTTTGCTATGTAACACTTCCTAGCCACGGATTTCAGGAATTAGGAAATGGGCATCAAGGGCATCATTGGGTGGCCACTGCACTGCATAACATATATGATCATGTCTTGTGAGAAAAAAGGTGAGAGGCCACATTTGGCCTGGTTGAGCTTGGTCTCTATACCTGGTACAGGATTGTAATGGCAGGATTACAGAAGTTGATAAGCTGTGATATTGATTTTTATAAGTAAAGATAGTATAAACGTACATAAATTTTAAGAAGAAAAATAAAGCAATAAATTAGTTTCAATGTTATTTGAAGAGGTGAAGAGATGGAAGAGTAGTGCCTCTGGCCATATAGCTATCAAGTTGTTCAGAATCTCCAGAAATGCAACCATCAATTTTTTAGAATGTGTTAGGACTTCTGAATGTCTAGAGATGATTAATCTGAAAATGAATAAAGAGAAAAATGAAATTGTGCTTATGAGTCACATGTGGGTGGGTTTGTATGTATTAGACACAGAGATAATGAGTCTTCCCAGGAGCATAGGATTTTATGGGCGCTTGCTCACTCTTGCCAATGGACATGTGGAATTTGCAGAAAGGAAGGTTTTATTTGAAGTCCAGATAGCCCTTGGATCCCTTGTAACTCTTGCTGTGGGTATGTGGATTCCAGGGGAGATGTGATTGCAGCTGAAACACCTGAAGACTTGGGGGTTTCTGCTGAAGCTTAGGGCATGTGGAGTAACATAATTAATCCTTTTCTCATAAATATTACTGTAGTGTTAGTGTGAAGACTGGAACAAAGGGATTAGGCCAAGATTCAAGAAATCCTCTGGTATACTTTTTGAAAAACAATTTGGGGCCGGCGCCGTGGCTCAGTAGGCTAATCCTCCGCCTTGCGGCACCTGCACACCGGATTCTGTCCCGGTTGCCCCTCTTCTAGGCCAGCTCTCTGCTGTGGCCAGGGAGTGCAGTGGAGGATGGCCCAAGTGCTTGGGCCCTGCACCCCATGGGAGACCAGGAGAAGCACCTGGTTCCTGTCATCGGATCAGTGTGGTGCGCCAGCC
Organism: Oryctolagus cuniculus; assembly: GCF_051225735.1. Lineage (NCBI taxonomy): Eukaryota > Metazoa > Chordata > Mammalia > Lagomorpha > Leporidae > Oryctolagus > Oryctolagus cuniculus. Next base: position 67,139,608 of record NC_142873.1, on the reverse strand, counting down.
GCAGCGCGCTGGCCGCGGCGGCCATTGGAGGGTGAACCAATGGCAAAAGGAAGACCTTTCTCTCTGTCTCTCTCTCTCACTGTCCACTCTGCCTGTAAAAAAAACAAAACAAAACAAAACAAAACAAAACAATTTGAGGTACTAAAGTAAGAGAAGCCACAATGACTTGAAGAAAAAGATAATTTTTAAGAAAATAAAGGCAATAATATTTTGAATACCTAGATTTTTATGTTTTTTATATTGCTACAATGCTGAAAGAGAAAATATGCACTAGTCAGGTTCATTGAGTTTCTAGTGACAGAGACTCTCCTCAACCTAGCTTCATTCATTGTACATTCAACAGCTATTCATTGAAAGGCAAGCTTTGCAGTAGGCGCGCAACACAAAGATTCTTCCATAGCAAAGCTCACATTCTAGTTGGGGAGACTATCAAACATGAAATAAATTAATTAGAGAACTCAGATTGTTATGCTTGTTACGAAAGTGTGCAGAGAGAGAAACTGTAGGTAGGGTTTATAAAAGAAGCTGTTTATAAAAGATCTCACTGTGGGCAAGCTTAAGGAAAATGGTCTATAATAGTAACTAAAACTGAAATTATGATGTATGAAGTTGGTTTCAGATACACATATATCCACCTCCATGGCTATCTCCTGCTCATACTTGAATTCAATTTGTTATTATTCTGTAGAGAAGCATTTTATATTGTGACTGAGGTAGCTGCCAACTAATTGCTATCTACATTCTCTATATAGGAAGAATTCTGTCTCTAAGAATTATCTTGCCTCTGAAGGGTTAATATGCTCATACCTGATGTGAGCATCAGAGGGAGAAGAATGGTATTTTTGACAAATATTGGTATTGGACTGTTCCTATAATTTTCAATGAATGTTAATAGAGAAATGCTTCAGAAACACAGTGATAACAGTCGTGATTCTGCAAAGGATTAGAAACAAAAATATTCGAGATATCATAGCAGAGAGGGAAAAAGAACAACAAAAAGAGCCAAAAGCCAGGAGTTGTCATTTGGTGAGATGGCTAAGGCACTGCTTGGGACACCTGCATCCCATATCAGAGTGTCTGGATTTGCATTCGGAGTTTGTTTCCCATTGAAGCTTTCTGCTAAAATTCACCCTGGGAAGCAATGATGGTGGCTCAGTAATTGGATCCTTACCACCCACCAGGGAGCCCTGTAGTGAGTTCCAGGCTCCTGACTTTTGCCTGTCTCATCCCAGCTGATGCTGGCATTTAAGGAGTGAACCAGTGGATGAGACACTCTCTCTCTCTCTCCCTCTGTCATTTTGCATAAATAAATAAAGTAAATATAACAAACTAAAGCCCAAAACAACCGTGATCTAAATATATTTTGTATTTAGAAAATATGAAAATAACATCCTATATGCTTGAATGCAAATAAATAAATAAATCTGTAAAGACTACCTTAACAATAAAATAAGCTATCTGTTTTAAAGACAGAAAAATATTTTAAATGTGAGTCCCATAATCATAATATGGTATTCCAGATAATGCTGACTACAGCCACAGAATGAAATTAGAAAATAGCATTATGAGAACTTAAAAATTGTCTATTTTTTCCTTGTAAGTTTTGCTTAAATGCATAAAAATCTGTACTATGAATGATATGCAAGAATCTTATCTTTAACTATTCATAATTGGACTAAGAAATCTCTAAAAAGAATTCTAAACCAAAAAAACCCTGATGGACGCATATTACTGGAGACCATTGTCTATCATATGCAAATAAATATGGTAAAATTGAACTTAAGAAATCAGAAGTAAATAGAAAACATGCATATAAATATTTGTTTTTGTTAGGGAGAGAGAATGTGGTGGTAAAAAAGGGCTTTATTTAATAAACATGAGATTTAATCTTGGTTATGAGGTTCTTTGTGGCTTTAATTCAAGTCTGTGTGACATCTATGTGTGCATATGTCCTTTACTTGTATGTTTATTTACTCATCCCTACAACAAATATTTAATGCATAGCACTTTATCCTGTTCAAAGACTAAGATGTCCTATTGATGGGTCGTGTTTTACATTTAGACAGTTAGAAGGACTGGTAATTGAATCAGTAAGAGTCTGAAAGTGTTTATGTCCTAAGCACATTTGTTTACCTGTACTTGTGATGAGTCTATACACTCTTTTGATCTTTTTCTTTAACATTTTAAGGATGGGTGACTTTAAACTGGGAAGTTATTTAGAACTGACCTGACAACCAAGTTAATTGAAATGTTAAAAGACCTCTGTTTTAAATGGAAAAAAAAAAATCCTTCCAGAGGAGCCCTGTCCTTCTAAAAAGAGAGATCACAAAACAACCGAGACATATGATGGTGGCAATTAGAGAGAAAGATGAATGCCAGTGTGCGAAGTGCTGCTGCAGCGGTCCCAGGAGGCCGACTGCCAAGCACACTCGAGAACAAACTACGAAATCAGACATCTGTATGTGCGCGGCATCCGCCATGTTTGCTCTGAGGAGAGAGAACCATATGAAGCCGGACAGCAAAGGTGAAATCCAACAAGATAGCCTACTTTATTGCCATGGCAACGCAACCCTGATGAAAAGTAGAAAAACAATAAAATATCTTGGAAAAAAGATCTGTGTTATGAATACGCACTGGATTGAGGCAAGGTGCAGTCAGGGAAACAGCTTCAAGTTTTACGTTTGGCGACTCCATGCTACGGCGTTTGTGAACTGCTGGTTTAACAAGCATTGCATTTATTAGATCATTTAGTTTGTCTTCTTGCAAATTCAGATTTATGCATGAAAGCTGTGCTTTCGGATTAGAATCTTTAGGGCTCTTGCTAGGTCTAGGTGTAACATTGTCAGTCTCCTTGATTCCCTGGACAAGCTTTTGCCCTAATATTTCCCATAAATTTTGTCCAATAATAAATAGAAATTTTATGGCATTTTACTACTTGATTAAAATTAAAGCTATATTTTATTTTCCTGTATCAGAGTCCCAAAATTCAACTATTTTTAAAAAATGGGAATGGTAGAGGGAGGAGGAAGAAGGGTTGGAGCCTTGGCAGAAGGGAGGGTAGGGTAGGAAGCAGCACTATGTTCCTTAATCCATATATTTGAAGTACATGAAACCTGTATAACTTAGATAAAATTTAGAAAATGTTTTCTTTAACCTACTGTTTACTTGTACAAGTTCAGAATGCAGGGAAAATATTTTCTTTTTTCTATTGAATTTGCTTAATACTCACAGATTCCTGCATTTCTTGTATTTGAGGCAATTTTAAATTGTTCCTATGAATGATTTTATTTTTTTTAACTTTTACTTAATAAACATAAATTTCCAAAGTACAGTTTATGGATTACAATGGCTTTCCCCCCCATAACTTCCCTCCCACCCGCAACCCTCCCCTCCCCCACTCCCTCTCCCATTTTATTCACATCAAGATTCATTTTCAATTATCTTTATATACAGAAGATCAATTTAGTATAAATTAAGTAAAGATTTCAACAGTTTGCACCCACACAGAAACACAAAGTGTAAAATACTGTTTGAGTACTAGTTATAGTGTTAATTCACATAGTACAACACATTAAGGACAGAGATCCTACATGAGGAGTAAGTGCACAGTGACTCCTGTTGTTGACTTAACAATTGACACTCTTGTTTCTGGCATCAGTAATCACCCTAGGCTCTTGTCATGAGTTGCCAAGGCTATGCAAGCCTTTTGAGTTGATCGACTCTTATTTAAACAAGGCCTATGACTGATTTTATTTGAATGATACTTCCTGGTTTGTAGAAAAAAAAAAAAACTGGAATAATTTGTTTCTCCATTTTAAACTAAGTTTTATTGAGGCAAATTGTGTACAATAAAATCTGTCTTTAAGAAGTAAGTTTTGACAAATGTTTTCAGTCATGTAACTAAGGTTAAGCATCCCTCATCTGAACATATGAAATGCTCCAAAACACAGAACTTTCTGAGGGTCAACAAGACACCACAGTGGAAAATTATATACCTGGTCTTCTGTGACAGATGACAGACAAAACACGGGAGCACTGTCTGCATTTTCATTCAGTGTTCCCCAAAGAAAACATGCATTTCGAGTCTCCATTCATGTGAGTTATATCTAAATAGGACCATATTCCCCCATGCAAGCACACACACACAAGATAGTAAAGTGGCACATGTGTGGGCCAGACATAACACAGGTTCTCCACAATGCCCTACGTGGGGATGGTGCCCTACATCAGGATGAGGTCCATATTCATGTGTTCTGAATATTTTTCTCTTTTTTTTCTTTATTTGCTCATTCTCTGTTCTTTGATGTAAAGATATTGTGGAAACCCTCAAAAAAGTCTGCAAATACCCCTGTGAGTAACAGTGATAAGAAAAGAGGAATGGTTTATGTTTATCTGCAGCACAGAAAGTCAAGCTGTTGGAGAAACTGCAAAATCTATTAAGAGTGTAATGTCTTACAGAAGAGTAGGATGTTGCAATGATTGTAACATCTGACCCAAATCAACAGAAGGGTAAATTATTGAATTTCCGTGCTGAAATTGATAAGCAGTATTTAGTGAAAAATACTGCCTGCATGTAAAAAATGATCTCAGTTGTGGACTGAAAGGGTGGATCTATCACAGTGAACGCATGCCACATAAAAACCAAAGCTCTGTCAATAAGAACTGAAAGTGGAAAACAGCTGACTATCCAAAGGTTAATTGTAGAGATTCAAGAAAATATATGATGCAACATTAAATCTGTGTTACAAAGCATCTGCTGATCATATACCAATGGTAAAAAATCATTGATGAGTTTGTCAAAGTCATGCAGGCTGAAAAGCTGATGCCAGACAAATCTATAATGTTGATAAACCTTATTCTTTTGTTATTTTTGTCCAAGAAACACACACACTACAGCTGATAGCACTGCCCCTACATGAATTAAGAGTGAAAAGGAAAGAATACATGTGCTGGGATGTGGGAATACAGTAGGTGCAATATAAGGGTAAACTTTTTAAGAAAAGCAAAAATTTGCTTCCTTGCTATTTAAAAGGTGAAAATTTCCTTTTATACCATTGCAAAGAGAGGAAATTCAAATGGCCAGCAGACACTTGAAAAATACTTATAATGATTAGCCATTAGAGAAGCAAATCAAAACTACAATGTTTCACCTCACCCCAGCTAGAATGGCTTTCATATAGAAATCAACAAACAACAAATGCTGGCGAGGATTTAGGGGGAAAAGGTACCTAATCCACTGTTGGTGAGAATGTAAACTGGTGCATCCACTGTGGAAGACAGTATGGTGATACCTCAGAAATCTGAATATAGACCTACCATATGAACCCACTTCTGGGAATATACCCAAATGAAAAGAAATCAGCATATGAAAGAGTGATCCGTACCCCCCATATTTATTGCAGCTCAATTCACAATAGCTAAGATATGGAATCAACCCAGATGTCCATCAACTGATGACTGGATAAAGAATTTAAGGTATAAATACACTATGGAAGACTACATAACTGTAAAAAGAATGAAATCCTGTTATTAACAATAAAATGGATGCAACTGGAAACCATTATACTTAGTGAAAAAAGCCAGACTCAAGACAAATACCATATGTTCTCCCTGACTTGTGGTAATAGAGTACCTAAAAGGTAATCTATGGGAGTGAAATTACCCCTTTTTGATTGATGATTGTTTACAGCTCTGGTCTCGACAGTTTAGGGACAATGCTTTATCCTTTATGCTATTTTTGACTCTTTACTTAGAGTTAATCTTGTGAGTATAAAGTTAACTGAAAATAGATCTTTGTAAAAAAAAAAAAAAGAAATGGAATAGAAGAGGGAGGAGGAGGAAGAAAGATAGTAAGGGTGTGGGTGGGAGGGAGGTGAGTGGAAAGTGTCACTATGTTCCTGAATCTGTATATAGGGAATACATGAAATTTGTCTACTTTAGTGAAATTATTAAAAAGGATTGGATCACCAAGGACTTCCTTTCTGACTGGTTTCTCTAATATTTTACATGAATAGTTCATGTTCACTGCTGGGAAGCTAAACTGATGACAACTCCAGGATTCTGCTTTTACTTGACAACTGATCTACTCATCCTACAGCTAAAATTCTGATCAATAATAATGTATGTGGCATGCATCTCCACCCAAAATGTGACTTAATTAATTCATCCATGTGACTAGGGTATCCTTTTATCAACAAAGGATAAATATAACAATATTTTTCTTGGCTAGGAAGTGAACAGCCAGAAACAGAGGTATGGGTGTGTCAGTGTTTGTAACAAGTGACTACACACAGTACGTGTTGCCAATGCAGACTCAGTTGTTCATGGCTAGCATAACCTCTGGTGGGCAGTACTGTTGATGATGTTTAATAAGGTGGTGAATTTAAAGAATTTTTTGTCATGTGAGAAAAAAATATCTGACCTTACAGATACAAGACATATAGCCTCAGAAGCCATCACTAAACTGGAGGAATTGGATATTAAATGTTTTTATTTTATTTTATTTTATTTCATTTAAGACACACAAGCACACACACACACACACACACACAGGAACATGGGAAGGGGAGAGAGAGAATGCTGCCATCTGCTGATTCATTCCTTAAATGCCTGTAATAGCTGGGGATGTGGCAGGCCAAAGCCAGGGCCAGCAGATGGGAACTCAATCTAGAGCTCCCGCATAGGTGGCAAGGGCCCAAATCCTTAAATCTTCATTGCTGCCTCCCAAGGGATGAATTTTCAGGAAGCTGGAATTAGAAGTGGTGTTGGGACTTGAACACAGGCACTCTGATATGGGGTGCTGGGTGTCCCAAGCACAGTCTTAACTGCTTAGCCAAAAGCCTCTCTCCATAGAAATTTTTAATATTAACAACAACGCTCCAATTGTTCATTCATTGGCTGGTAGCAAAATAGCCAAAATAGTTGAATCAAGGCCACTGTAATAATGAAAATGAAGATAGGGTTGTCATTGCAGAAAAAAATTCCTATAAATGACATGGAAGGAATGTGGGATGGATTTGTAGAAGGACGAGAGCAACACACACTCATAATTGTTTCAGTTTATAAAATCGATGAAGCAATTTTAAACACAAGAATTTTTTATGGGCAGATGACTCTGGAGCAAGCATTCCCAAAACCATCTAGCGGGATGCCTTCTCATCCCTAGAGAACCCACTTCCTGATGTCTCACTTGCTTCTGAAGGTTCTTCTCATCTAAAACCTAAAATACAGAGTACAGCAATAACTTTTTAATGCAAAGATCCTCAATGAAGTTTCAAAGCTTGATGTTGCTTGTTGCTTAACACCTGATACTGGTAGTCTGTTGATGCTACCCTGACAATATCTGGAATTTGTTATTTTTTCACTCAACTAATGGTATTCCATGCTTTTTATAATTAAGTGAAGAAATATGTGAAGAAGTGTAATAAAATGATTATCAGCCGCTTATCAATGCAGAATGAGGGATAATAGTGACTCCAAACAACCAGACAATGTACATAGGTAACTGAGATAGTGACACCTTCACTTCCTGATGGTTCAGTATACCCAAACATGTTGATTGTCCAAAATTATTTAAATATTTTAATATGGTATGTGTATATGTAATTGACTGATGATCTAAGTGTGGCTCTCTTTGTGTTTATGTAGTGGTTCATTTAGGTTGTTGTGTCTACAGGGTTATCACCAAACTTAGAGAGTTTGGGGTCACTATTACCTCAAATATTTTTCTGATCATTTTTTTTTCTTTTCTTAATGTAACTTTGATTCACACATATTGGAATGTTTGCTATTGTCCATGTAGCTCCAAGTATCTGTTTTTCAATTTTTTTCTGTCTACTCTTTTGCATTTTAAAATTTGTATTCCTTTATATTTAAGCTCATTAATTTTTTCTTCTGCCATCTCACATCTTCTCTTAAATAACAGAAGTCTTAATTTCAACTATTATGCTTTTCAAGTGTAGACATTATATTATTTTCTTTTTTGTGATTCCTATTTCTCTCTGAGGTTCCTTATTGGTATGCTTATTTTGAGCATATTTTCTGTGATATTTGAACATGGAGACCTTTAATTTTTTTTTTATTTTTTAATTATTTACTTTTATCTCAATGTACCATCTAGAAGTCAATTTCTACTGTGTTTTAGTTTCCTGGTTAGTGTCTACTTTCCTGTTTGTCAATAACTAATAGATGATAGATAATGTATGTTAGCTCTTTTGTTTTCTCTTTCATTCCTGTGAAAGCCACATTTATTTTAGTAGTCTATTATGATACCTTCACTCATATTGTGAAATGTGTCTGCACTGTGATATGAAGCTGTTGATGCATCTGCTCAGTAATTTTTTTTAATTTGAAAACTTGAGGTCTCCGGGGTGTTTGCGTAGTTTAGAGATTAGTCAATAATTCCATCAGAGGATATGCTAACACCTCGAGTCAGTAATTTTTCCAAGTTTAACACCTTGGCAGTATGTGACATGAGGATTATATGCAAAGATGTAGTAAGTTCACAGTCTCCATAGGCATTCAAATTTCAATGAGCTAACTGGGATCTCTGACACATTATTAGTTTAGCTGCCAGCCAGGGATATTTTGAGATTTTATTATCCCTATTCTTCTCTGGCTCTTTTGTTTCTAAATCTTCCCATTGAATTTATCCTTGGTCTTCTAATACTCTGATTTGAGTGCATCACCAGCAGCAGGTAAAACTGTGGGATTTCAGGAGACAAACTGGTAAGCTAGGAATGCCTCCAAGCAAGAACACAATAGCAATTCTTTCTTGGGAAATATTTCTCATGTTGCTCTCTACCTTTGTTCATTTTTCAGGGTCCTAAAATTTGTTTTTTTTTTTTAATAAAATGTTGATCAGCTACATAAATACACACACTATTTTTTTTAATTTATTCATTCTCCACCTGAGGGCCATTTTGAAAAGAAAAAAAGTGTATTTATGATACATTAGAAACCATATTTAAGAGAGTTAATACATTTTTAAAAATCTAAAACAAGCAAACAAATACAATTCTTATAATAAACTTAGCACAAGCAAGTTAATATAATTCCCAGGGGATAATACTTCAACTATTTTAATGAATTCACTTTTGCATCTGAATATTCTATAATTTAAAACAAAACCTATTAGATGAGATGTATTTATCTTATGTAGCCTGTAGAATTATTTTAGTACTATGAACTGGACAATGTGTATGGCTTTAAAAACTGGTTCCTAAAATCAGGGAACGGTGAGAGACAAAGAAGGAGCTTGGGCTAAAACATAGGGGAAGCTAAGTATGGTTCATTAATTGTGACAAATATACCAATGTGAGTTGTTGATAATGGGTTTATGGGAACTCTTTGTACTGCTTCATAATGTTTGTTTTAACTGAAAAGTGATCCCTGTTAAATATAAGAGTGGGAATAAGAGAGGGAGGAGATGTACAGTTTGGCACATGCTCAATTGGACTTACCCCTAACGGTAGAGTAAGAAACGTGCCAGGGGATTCCAATTGAATCCCATCAAGGAGGTATGTACCAATGCCATTTTACTAGTTAAAGTTATCAGTTTCAGTTCATAATTGATCATAATGATAGTATTGAGAGTGAAAGGGATCACATAAACAAGACTAGTGTCTGCTAATACTAACTGATAGAATTAAAAAGGAAAATGATCCAACATGGGAAGCAGGATACACAGCAGACTCATAGAATGGCAGATGTTCTAAACAGCACTCTGGCCTCAGAATCAGCCCTTAAGGCATTCGGATCTGGCTGAAGAGCCCATGAGAGTATTTTAAGCATGGAAAGCCAGGCAAAAAAAAAAAAAAATGTGACCTAAATGAAAGATCTCTGTGAGTGAGATCCCAGTGGAAAGAACGGACCATCAAAGAACGAGGTACCTTTCTCTGAAGGGAGGAGAAAACTTCCACTTTAACTATGACCTTGTCTAAATAAGATCAGAATTGGTGAACTCAAAAGGCTTCCATAGCCTTAGCAACTCATGACAAGAGCCTAGGGTGATTATTGATACTATAAACAAGAGTGTCAAATTGTTAAGTCAACAACAGGAGTCACTGTGCACTTACTCCCCATGTAGGATCTCTGTCCTTAATGTGTTGTACAATGTGAATTAATGGTATAACTAGTACTCAAACAATACTTTATACTTTGTGTTTCTGTGTGGGTGCAAACTGTTGAAATATTTACATAGTATATACTAAATTGATCTTCTGTATATAAAGATAATTGAAATGAATCTTGATGTGAATGGAATGGGAGAGAGTGGGAGATTGGATGGTTGCGGGTGGGAGGGTGGTTATGGGAGGAAAAAGCCACTATAATCCAAAAGCTGTACTTTGGAAATTTATACTTATTAAATAAAAGTTAAAAAAATAAAAAACTATTATGAAATATAACTTTTTAAATCGTAAGAAACAAAATATAAAAATCTCTTACTAAAGATGGACAGTTTTCACTTGTATTAGTGTGAGAAATAAAACAATTTACTGTATAAATTATTGATAATATACATAGGCATCAAATTTCTTTCTCATCAATGAAAGAGTGTGTCAGCACAAATAATATTATTTCAAGGGAGATAAAAATCGTTTTTAAGAAAATAATACATCTTGATAATAATAGACATGATTTATACTCTCATTACTTACTGTAGAACAAGTACTATGCTAACCCTATTACATAGACCTTATCATTTGATTGTCTCAATAATTCTGGTGGATACCATTAGCAGAGTCCAATTTATGCATTTTAGAATAGCAGAATTGTCTATTTCTCAGACATTTTAATAGGGACAAAAAGGCCTGTGTGTCTCATTTTTTTCTCTCTTTACATTAGGAATGATTGATATTCCTAGTAAAATATTCTTGATGTCTAATTTCAAAATGCCCTTAAAGGGTGGATTCTTTTTCTTGTAATATTAGTAACTCCTGCATACTCATCATTGTGGAAAAAAAAAGAATGTGAAGGACTCTTCGAATCTGATTGACAATTATTTGGGATTAAAGCAAGTAGCATGCAGATTTTATCATGAAACACACAGCTCTATATCATCCTTTATTTGTATTGTATATGATTGAGTCTCTAACATGCATTTCAGTATTTCACAGTAATGAATATTAGTACTAAGGATAATTCCAGAAAATGCTAACATTTCTATATTTTGTTTCCTGACTTCTTTTTTTCATTCCATTTATATTTGAAGCTAACAGAAAACCTTAGCTTCAACCAGTCTGCTTCTCTCTCCACCCTCAGATGTGAATCTCTAATTCTCTGTCTCTTCTTGCCTGTATTGTAGGAATTTTCTTGTGATTAATATTTTTTGTTTTTGAATTCTTTCTTTTTTTTAAAGTATTCATTAGGACTCAAAGGAACAGAGAACTTACTTTAAAAAATCACTTTTCTTATTTGTTTCTGGGTGAAAGTTGAATAGGAAATATGACCAGGATGCCAATTTTGAAGGAAACAACTGATATATTTTCTAATGAGAAGTTAAATTTTTACCTTGATTAGTAGCTAATTAAATCTCTAATATACCCCATCATCTTTTATTTATTATCATCTCACTTGAACCCTGATTTCTTTATTTTCAAAAAAAGTATTTATTTTATTTATTTGTAAAGCATATAGAGATTGAGAGACAGATGGAGAAACAGACAGCAATCTTCCATTTGCTACTTCACTCCCCAAATTCCTGCAACAGCCAGGCCTGTGCCAGACTGAAGCCAGGAGCCTAGAATCCAATCCAGGTCTGCAATGTGGGTGTTAGGAGCCCCACACTTGAGCCATCTCTTGATCCTTCTCAGGGCATGCATTAGCAGGAAGTTAGAATCCAAAACTGAAACCCAGACTAACAGAGGCAGTTGGATTCAGGATGCAAACATCCCAACCGTTCTCGACTGGGCCAAACACATGCCCAGTCTCGGTATCTTTTAAGTGTTAGTCCAATGTGTGCCCACTGGTCTCTCTTCATTTCCAGTCTGTTAGTAGCTAATCTGCCAAATGACACCTAGATTACACCAGCTGCATCTCCCCCGCTCCACTGTATTTGAGTTTCTCAGTCATTCAACTGGAAGGCATTTCAGTGTTGCTTTTGCCTTTGGTACTTGCATATACAATTTTCTCTAGTGTTTCAAATAATTTCTTTCATGATGTCTCCTATGAAGCTTTCTTGATCTGTCTGTCAACATAAAGTCTTGAATAAAAGTGAAGTTCAAGATTCATTTTCTCTAAGAATTTTTTTCCAATTGAGAAAAGAGATTTGTTCCAGTTCACAATACCATTTTCAAAATGTCATGCAGTTTATAAAATTGTCTCTTACACAGGATCTAATTTAATCCTCTCAGAAAAATTGCATGGGGAGGTATCATTAGCTCTATTTTATATATGAATAATTGAAATCATAGTTGAATTTTTATAACCACAATATTAGTAACTGACAAAAATTTCTCATATCACAGTCTTGTTTCTCATGAGTGAAAATTTTTCTATTATGTTATTTTGCTTAAACTGTAAGGTATACTGGAAAGCGAGACAGAATAACATACCTGAAACATTCTGTTAATATAAATAAAAGTCAAGTTATTTTGTAAAATACACATCATGTTAACACAATTCATAGACTGTGGGGACGATTTTTGTGTTGATAGAACTGACATTTCTTTGAGTAAATGGCACAAATATGTGGATTCTCCTGGCATTAAGTCACTAATTCTCACAACAGTATTTGAAATGCCTATGCTGCTCTCTCAGATCCATCCATTGATTTGTGCACTGGGTTCCATTACTTTTTGTACACTCATGGGTACTATTTTCTGACGAGAGCCTCCAGTCTTCTTTACCTAATTTGTTCTGAATTCACTTGGCTTTGCTTCCTACCTCCACCCATACAATTCTTACTGAAGTCATACAGCTTAGTGCCTTTAAAAGTTATCACTGCTGTGGCTTAGTGGGTAAAGCTGCTGCCTGCAGTGCTGACATCCCATACGGGCGCTGGTTCGAGACCCAGCTGCTCCACTGACCATCCAGCTTTTTGCTATGACCTAGGAAAGCAGTAGAAGATGGCCCAAATCCTTGGACCCTTGCACCTGCATGGGAGACCCAGAAGAAGCTCCTGGCTCCTGGCTTCAGATTGGCGCAGCTCTGGCCATTGTGGCCAACTGGGGGGTGAAACAGAAAATGGAAGACCTCTCTCTCTCTCTCTCCCTCTTCTTCTCTTTCTGTTTAACTCTGACTTTCAAGCAAAATAAATAAATCTTTAAAAAAAAGTTATCACCGAACACCAAGTTGCTGAATTTCACAGTAAGTTTTCAGATCTCTCTTTAGTCTATCAGCAACTCTTGACAGTAAATTTCTCCTTTTCCTTGAAATACTCTCTCCATATTGCTTATAAAATGCTAGTTTTATTTTCTTCCCTACTTCTTTGATTACTGCCTTTCTGAATTATCTGTGTTTACTGTATTTAAATTTAACCATTTTCTTGTTGTAGTATTTTGGTTTCTTTTGTCTTACTATACATGTAGCCTAGGCAATTTTCTTCATACTCATGGATTAAATGCTAAATATATATGCTGATTACTTCCAAATTTATTTCTCTAGCAAGGAACATTCTTCTTGTTGTAGATTTATGTATCTCCAAACCTTTTTACTATCTCCACTTGAAAGCTATATCAAACCTTCCAAGTTAAATTTCAGACTTCTGGATTTCTCTACATGCAGGTATAAACCTGCTCCTTCCTGTCTTCCTCCATATGTCTCTATCATCTCAGCTGCTTAAACCATACATCCATTTCCTGGTGTTACTGAATCAAACAATGACACATTTCATGGCTTCAACCAGCACAAATGTCCTTTTTTATTGTTCTGGTGATCAGAAGTCTGGAATGAGTATTATTGGGCTGAAAGGAAGATGCTGGCAGGACCGGTTTTTACTGGAGGCTCTAGTATATAATCCATTACCTCACCTTTTCTAGTTTCTGTAGATCGTCACCATTCCTTGGCTGCTTGGCTCCTGGACACAACATTTTCTCCTTCCGCTTCTGTCATCACACAGACATCATCTTTCTTGATTCCTCCTGAGTTTCCACTCAGAAGAACATTTCTGGCTACCCCTTGATAATCTCAGATGATCTCCCTATCTCAAGGTTATTTAACCATCCTTTAAAAATATTTATTTTCATCTACTTGTAAGGAAGATGAGAGAGAGAAGAGAAGAGAAGAGAAGAGAAGAGAAGAGAAGAGACGAGAAGAGACGAGAAGAGAAGAGAAGAGAAGAGAAGAGAAGAGAAGAGTGCTTCCATTTAGTGGTTCACTCCCCAAATGCCCAAAATGGCCAATGCTGGGTTAGACCAAAGGCAGGACCTGGGAACTCATTCTAAGTATCTCATGTGGATGGCTGGGACCCACATACTTGAACCATCACGTGCTGCCTCCTAGGGGAAGTATTAGGAAATTGGTAGAAAATTACAGCCAGGAATTGCATGTGGGCACCTTGATATGGGATGTACATGTTCCATGCAGCCTCTTAACTGCTGCTCTGAGCATCAGTCCCTTAAAATCAAAAGCTTAATCTCATCTGCAAAGTCCCTTTGGCCATATAAAGTAACACTTAGAGGTTCAAGGAATTCAGACATACTTAGGAGACCATTGATTCAGCTTACAACATACTTCACAAGTTACTCTAGGTTCCTTTCCCTCATAACCCACATCCAATTCATCGGCAAATCCTGTTAATTCTAAGTTTGAAATGTATGCATAGTCTGACCACTCTTTATAACCTGCTCTGATACCAAATAGTTGAAATCACCCTAAGCTAGTTCAGAGCACCTCCTCTCCCCTGTTTCCTACCTCACTACTGATACAGTTCATTGTCCACGCAATATCAGAGTGCTCCTGAAAAAACAGAAGTCTCACAACACTCTTCTAGTGGTTTCCAATTCCACTCAGAGTTAAATTAAAAATTCATACCAGAGTTTAGATGTCTCTAAATCATTTATCCAGTGTTCCTGTCCTCCTTTGTCTCCTATCACTTGTCCCCTCACACATTTTGTGACAGCCACACTTGCTTTTGCCTCTTCGCCAGAATAATCATGTGGCATTTGTGCATATATCCTTCTCCTGGAACATTTGTCCCTAGGTGATTTCACCTTAGATGGATTTCTCTTCACCTGGAATTATCTCTTGTCCTTTAAGACCCACATTATCATGCATAGTAGAATGCTTCTAATACTTTTAAATCCAGATTTGTCCTTGTTTTAACACTATCACAACTTATGTCTAGCAATTTATTACTGATTTTTCCTAAAGTTCATGGCAGCATCCCTGAATCCCCATGGCCAGATGATGCTCAGTGTACTGTAAGCAGTTAATGACTATGTGTTGATACTTTCAGATGTTTTCCCTGCAATGTCAGATTCATTTTCTTCATTTTTGAGGAAATTCAGGCAAAATATCTGTGGATTTATGTAACCTAAAAATGAACATGTATTGAAATGTTTGAGCAAAGGAATGAATGAATGAATGAGTTGGAGACTGAGGTAGAAATCATTTTCCTCAATTTACAGGACTGGAGACTGAAGCCAAATTAAGTCAAACTATATGAATTGAATTTTGAGAAGACACATTGCAGAGCTTCAATTTGAGCTCAAATTTCTTTTACCATAAACCCCTGCTCAGGCTGCACATTATAACCCCATGCTCAGTAAATGATGCAATCATTCTAGAGAAAATACAGATTGTAGGTTTTGATACTGTTTATTGCATATGCATGAGATATATTTAATCTTTACCAATGATGAGCAAGTCTGTGCTAACTTTTTAAATTCATCTTAAAATGTCTTTATTTAACTAACATCTGTTGTGAGAGGCCATCAGTGCATTAAGAGAAGTTTCTTAATTAAGACAAATGTATATATTATGCTTGAAAACTCTAGATTTCAATACTACTTGTCTTATGTTCTCCAAATATGCCCATGGCTCCTTCCTGTAACTTAAGTACCTACTCTATTATTGCTCCTCTAGCCTATGTAAATAGCACTCAAACATTTTGTCTATTCCCATTCCCTACTTCATTTTTATTCTAGCTTTCTTTCCATTAATTGGCATCATTTGATTATATTTCACTTATTAAGTTGCATAAAGCTTTTCTCAATTAGTAGACTATAAGGCAGGGATTCAAAAATTTTTGAATTATTAAATACTGTTTTTACATTATAATTATAATTCATCATTCTATTAATGAATTTACATTGATTATAAAATCTGAAAAAATAATCTTAATAGGCTGGTGCTGTGGCTCACTAGGCTAATCCTCTGTCTGCGGCGCCGGCACACCAGGTTCTAGTCCCGGTTGGGGCACCGGATTCTTTCCTAGTTGCTCCTCTTCTAGTCCAGCTCTCTGCTGTGGCCCTGGAGTGCAGTGGGTGCTTGGGCCCTGCAACAGCATGGGAGACCAGGAGAAGCACCTAGCTCCTGGCTTTGGATCAGCACCGTGCACCGGCCGAAGCTGCAATTGGGGGATGAACCAACAGAAAAAGGAAGACCTTTCTCTCTGTCTCTCTCTCTCACTGTCTGTCCACTCTGCCTGTCAAACAATTTTTTAATATATGTAAACAGAAGTCAATTTACTAAATATTTTGTAGACCATAAATTAGCAAACATTACATACTTTATAAGGAATGCTTTTGTTTACTCCACACACTTTTACTTTGAACCTAATAGATACCAGGAACTAAATTATGGACCTAGGGAAAGGAAAAAATCTAACTCTAGGGTCTTAAGAAGGTCTATGAAAAATGCATATTATGAAAAAACTAAGTATAAATTTCAAATAAATTTTGCACCAAAATAGACATTTTTAACTCCATTTTCCATAAACTTCTTGAGATATCCTCTTATTCATTATAATAACACTATCTCTCTGCCTTTCAAAGTAAATAAATAAATCTTAAAAAGAAACCCTAAAGTTTAAAAAATTTTTAAATTCCTCATTTAATCAATATCTATGATACTAATTACACCTGAATTCTAGTGTTATTTGCAATCCTATAAATCAATCAGGTATTTGGATGAGACAAGCAGGGAGTTATGAGTGCTAGACACTTACTGGAAAGAATTCATCCTATCAACTGAGGTCTTAGAGACAAGCTGACCAGTTAATTAGATCTTCAGTTAAAACTAGTTTAACTTTGGAGTAGGTTCCAGTTTTTTTGCTATTACATACAATGTTGCCAGGACTATCTGTGAACATATGGTTTTTGCATTTAAGAGTGTTTCTCAGGACAGTCATCTTGAAGTAGAATTACTGGGTCAAAGAGAATAAGCATTTGTTGCATCCGTTGTTACATCTACCAACAATGTATGAGCAAGCCTGTTTCTTCATGTGTTCCCAATTCCAGCATATCACCACTTAAATAAAAATACCTGTGTAAAAAAAATACCTTGTAACTTAGCATCTGCATGAGCATTTTTCATGGCAGTTCTCTCTATTCCATCTCACTTCCAGGAAATAGTAATGCAAAATGGGGAATAAGAGTAAGATAGTTTTAAAGCTCTGGCTTGTAGGCTTGAGATGAGGCCCAGTGTCGTTTTTAATACATTATCTACCTGACTCTATAGTTCAGAACAGCTCGTGGCAATCACAGCAGAGGATGAAACTTCAGGATGTTGAGTGCAAATGGCCAAAATTATTTTGTTCTGAGCAGGGCATTTTTATTTTTACTGGATTAGAATAGGTCTTGTAAATTAGAGGTGGTAAGGAAAGGATTTTGCAGTTTAGGGTAATACCATGGTAAACAGAGCTGCATATATGTGGGCCAACAGCTGATGCCTATATAACTACTAGGCCATACGAGGTATTTTTGAGTTTGCCTCATCGTCCAGTCCAGTTACTAGTCAGAACTTTTGAGAGGAATTATTTTAGGAATAGAATACAGATTCACTTGGAGTACTCATTTACCATAAATTGTTTGGGAACAAACTGTGGGAATATGGGGTTATAAATAAGAAATATAATGATCACTTTTACCTCTAACATCAGCATTGCCCAGAAGGTCCAAAGGTGATTAGATACTCAAAGAATTTGGACTCAGAGCACAGACTTATACAGAAAGGAAAACCTAAATTGAACAAGTAGGTAGCAACTTTAAAAGACTGGGGAACCTTGATAGGCCATGAGCTCTCATTTCCAAATAGAAAAAGCATGTTTTCACCAGTGTAAACATTGACGTCTTTGGTAGGATGTATTAGGATCTTATTTTTAAGAGAAAATAATTACTTTATTTGTCATACTGGGAGCTATGATTTATCTAATAACTAACATAGAGATTGTTGTTTTGTTTAAATTTTCTGAAGGGACAAAGTCATATCATTTCAACAGAATGCTCTTAATTATCTACTTGTTTGCCTACAATGAATTAAAAAAAGGAAAACAAATCAACTTAATAGAGAAGACCAGACCCTGGTGATTTATTGACTCCCAGTTATCAGCAGGCTGATTTGCCACCATCTGTCTTTATTAGACAGCCCTGTGATCATTAGACAAACTACAACAAGAAGGCTTCAGGGAATTATATTCAATTATGAGGGTGGAGTCACATAATTTATCAATAAATAGATCATGTGTGGTAAACTAACTGCATGGGAAAATGAATTCGTAAATGAATATGGTGAAACAAAACCACTGCAAGCTCAGAGGGGCGTGTATGTCTATGCAGTAAGTTCTCTGCCTGAGATGCCTGGTGTGCCTCTGGATTTGATTCTCTCAAGAAATTGTTTTAAGGGCATTAAACATTTTTATTTATATAAAGAAAACTGATTTCATGTATTTCTTACATACAATTTTAAGCCCATGATGATATTTCTCACTCTTCCTTCATTCCTTTTTTCTTTTTTCTTCTTTCTTTCTCTCTTTCTTTCTCTCTTTCTTTCTTTCTGTCTTTCTTTCTCTCCCTCTCTCTCTCTTTCTGCCTGCCTGCCTTCCTTCCTTCCTTCCTTCCTTCCTTCCTTCCTTCCTTCCTTCTTCCTTTCTTTCTCTTTTTAATTTTTGCAATAACATACTTTCAATTTACTTTATAGTAACAGGCTTAATCCTCTACTAAAGAAAGAATTCAACAAGTAGAAAGTAGAAAGACCAGTATTCCACAAGAGTATAGACCAGGGCTATAAACAACAATCAAACCTCAATAGATGTCAGTTTCACTCAAATACATTGCATTTTTTGTATTCTATATTTAAGAACCCTTGTTGGCAGATCAAAGAATTATAGGGTAGGATAAATGAGAAATAATTATTTCTAAGAGAAAACAACAAGACCTTAAAGAACAGTGGGATCAGTTTTCAAGAGGCTTTGGCAGTGCATCAGGGCAGCTCCTGGGAATAGGTGAGACTTCAGCATGCACACCTTAGGCAGAAGCACACAATAGAAGGCTGTTTCTCACAGGAGCTCTATGGACTTGGGCTTAGGTAGCACTGAATATGACAATTGCAGGTCAGAAATCTTCTGAGTCTGGTTTTCAGTTTTCCTAGTGGTAAGAAAAAAAATTGCTCCTTTTTTTTCAGATCAGTAAGCAAAATTTTAGGTCAAGGGACTACTTGCTAGCCTACTCAGTTTCCATAACAAGTGTCAGAAATGTATTTTCTCACAGATCAAGTCTAGTTTTGGGTAAGATTGAAAAGGATATTTTAGGAGGAACACAGATGTTCTTATCTACTCTATCTATATTTATATCTATATTTATATTTTTATCTATATCTTATCTACTCTATCTATATTTTGTTATTTTACCTTTTTTAGATTTTTGGCTTGCAAGTGGCTGGCATCCAACTGTGTGCATATATGACCTCTTCTTTATATACTCAGAAAGAAAACTCTGATGTCTTCTTTTTATAAGGGCACCAGTCCTTTGATTAGGTATGTAATCTTATGACCTCACTTTAGCCTTTATTATTTCCTTATGGGTCTCATCTCCAAATATAGTCACACTTGGGTTTATAGTTTCCAAGCAACATAATTTAGGGGAACACAATTGAGCCCATAGTATCATAGGAAATGTTTTTGCCTCCTGTTGAAATGCATAAAATAGAGCAGGAGATGGACGTTGCAGAGAATGTAAGCACACAGAACATACATACAAGTTCTCCTAGTGAAAATATGAGGTTCAGTAACAAGAGACAATGGATCAAATATATTAAGCCACAGTTTCTTTTCTAATTTTAAAAAATGTGCTTATGAGAGAGAGAGAGAGAGAGAGAGAGAGAACTCTCTCACACTGGTTTACTCTTGAAATGCCTGAAAGAGCAGGAGATGAGAACTCAATAACTCAATACAGGTCTCCCACATGTGTGGTAGGAGCCCAGTCATCTGAGCCATCAGTACTGCATCTCAGAGTCTGCAGTATCAGGAAGCTGGAGACAGGAGCTGGAGCTGGGAATCAAATCCAGACATGCCCATATGCGATGTGCTGATCTTAAATGGTGTCTTAACTATTAGACAAAATGCCTGCCTCATTCCTTTGAATTTCTGTGTCAGGAAATATTAGGGTGGGAGTGGGTGGGGAATATGAGCTAATCCTTTGTGTGTGTGTGTGTGTATGATATTTGTCTTTTTTTAAAGATTTATTTATTTATTTGATAGAGTTATACACAGAGAGGAGAGGCAGAGAGAGAGAGATAAGAGTGAGAATGAGAGAGAGAGAGAGAGAGAAGGGTCTTCCATCCGCTGGTTCCCTTCAGATGGCTGCAATGGCTGGAGCTGCATGATCTGAAGCCAGGAGAGAGGAGCTTCTTATAGGTCTCCCATGTGGCTGCAAAGGCATAAGGACTTGGGCCATCTTCTACTGCTATCCCAGACAATAACAGAGAGCTGGATCGGAAGAGGAGCAGCTAGGGACTAGAACCAGCACCCATATGGGATGCCAGCGCTTCAAGCCAGGGCTTTAACCTGCTGCATTTGGCTCCTGGATTTCCTTTCTGTAAGGTTGGATGATATTCCAGTATATTATATAATCACTGCTTATGGCCATTATGAATAATGCTGTTGTGGAAATGAGTCTTAAAGTGTCTCTTTGGGGTGGTCATATGGCAGAGTAATTAAGATGCTGCTTGTGATAGCTGTATCCCATATCAGAGTGCCTGGGTTCGAGTCCCAGCTGGGCTCTCAACTCCAGTTTCCTGATAAGGCACAAAATGCAAGGCAGCAGGTGATGGCTCAAGTAATTGGTTCTCTGCCTCTTGGGTGGGAGACCCAGATTGATTATTTGGCTTTGCCTTGGTCTAGCTCCAGCTGTTGTAGGTCTCTGGGGAGATGAGAGATATTTTTGTCTCTTTCAAATACAGATAGATAGATGATAGATAGATAGATAGATAGATAGATAGATAGATAAAATACCAAGACAACTCTCTTCAACTCCTTGCTGTCAGTTCTCATGGGTATATAATCAAAGTGAAATTATTGTCACTTGGTAATTATATTTTTAATTTCTTAAGTGTTTTCTACAGTGGATGTACTGTCTTACATTCTGAACAACAGGGCAAAGGTGATAGAGTTCATGGATATCATTGCTGACATTTCTTCCTTTTGCTGTCGTGGTTAAGAGCTATCCTAATGAGTATGAAATTTCATCTCAGTTACTTTTGATGCACATTTCCCTAATTAGCGATTCTGAGCATCTTTTCATGTGCTTATTGACTACTGTATATCTTCTTTGGAGAAATCATAATTCAAGTACTCTGTCTATTTTTGATCTGAGTTTGCTTTTTCTTGTTAAGTTTTAGAAGCTCCCTATATATTCTGGCTATTAACCTTTTATCAGATATACTATTCTTAGATATTGTCTTCCTTTCTGAGGTCTTTCTACTCTGTTGATAGTTTCTTTTTATATACAAATTTTATAAATTTCCACTAAAATAAGTTTATATGTGAATTTTAGAATTTTTTTTCCTATTTCAGTGTGCAGGGAGGTCATTATGATAAGGACTGCAACCAATTTGTTGATGTCTCCCTGGGATTTATTGACATCATAACAATAATTACTTATTTTTCTACTGCCTGGAAATTGTGGCTTTTTTTATCCCCCAAAAACCTTTTATTTAAGGTATACAAACTTCAAAGATTTTCATAAAAACAACTTTAGAAACACAGTGATTCTGAAGTTTGACATCCAGCAGCACAGAGTGTTTTTCAGTTCATTGCTCTAATTTCTTTTAGCAAAGCAGCCTCATGCAACATTCAGCTAGCTGTTCCTCCTGTCTTCTGTCATGTGAGGACAGAGCAAGAAAGTCCTAGGCAGCTAAATATCAGTTCTTTGGTCATGGAGTTCCCAGTTCCTGAAACTGATACAGGAATTCCTGCTCTTAACATATACCCCCATTTCTGGTGTTCTACTGTAGCAGCCCCAAATGGTCTAAGATATATTTTAAACAATATTTTCATGATTTTTGTTTGTAATGCAGCAGATCTTTGTGTGTTGATTTTGTAACCTACAACTTGGTTGCCTTTGATTAATAGTTCTAGTAGCTTTGTATGTGTTTGTGTATAACCATTATGGTTTTCTAAAAGTAAATCACATTGTCTGAAGAGAGATAACTTTACTTCATCTTTTCCATTTTAGATACTTTTTATTTGTTTTACTGGCCTAATTGCTCTAGATAGGATTTCTAGTATCATGTTGATTAGAACTTGAAAAAGCAGGCATCCTTCTTTGTTTTGCTCTTAATTTATGAATAAGAGTTTGTGGTCTTTGACCTTTGAATATGAGGTTATCTGGGTTTGTCATGCATGTCCATTATTATATTGAAGTAATTTCCTTGTGTTCTTACAATTTGTTGCTTCATTCATATGATGATATTGACCTTGACATTTTGTCAATTTTTCTGCATCGATTGAGATGATCATGTGTTTTTTTTCTCCCAGCATTTTCTTGTTAATAAATTATATTGATTGATTTTCTTTGTTGAGCCTTCCTTACCTTCCAGGAAGAAATGCCACTGGTCACTCTGTATAATCCTTTTATTGTGCTATAGAATTCCCTTTGGCTAGTACTTGCTGATGAATATTTTGTTCACTGAGGATATTCATCTGTAAATCTCTTTTATGCAGTTTTTTTGGTCTGACTTTGGTATAAAGTTAATATTGACCTGACAGAATGGCTATAGAGTATTCTCTTTTCAATTTTTTGAAAGAGTTTGATAAAAATTAATATTATTTCTTTAAGTGTTTACAAGAATTCACCAATGAAGTTACCTGACCATGGACTTTTCTTTACTGGCAGCTTTCAATTATGATTTAATCTCCTTATAAAGGACAAGTCTGTACAAATTTTTTAGTTCTTGATTCAGTTTCCATAGGATATGTTATCCTAGGAATATATTCACTTAATATAGTTTGTTAAACTTTTGGAGTATAATTACTCAATGTTCTCTGTTCCACTCCCTTTTATTCACATAGAAATAATAGTAACTTCCCCAGTTTCATTTCTGAATTTCAGAGTTCTTCTCTTTTTCTTCGTCTATCTAGTGAAAGGACCATCAATTTTGTTGAAACGTTTGGAGAACCAACTCTTCATTTTATTGATTAACTCAATTGTATTCACTTTCTGTGTTGCTTACTTCTTCCTTTATCTGTATTATTTTTTTTTTTATTTGACAGGTAGAGTTATACACAATGAGAGAAAGAGACAGAAAGGTCTTCCTTCCGTTGGTTCACTCCCCAAATGACCGCTACTGCAGGTGCTGCTCCAATCTGAAGCCAGGAGTCAGGTGCTTTTTCCTGGTCTCCCACATGGGTGCAGGGGCCCAAGCACTTGAGCCATCCTCCACTGCCCTCCCGGGCCACAGCAGAAAGCTGGACTGGAAGAGGAGCAACCAGGACTAGAACACGGCGCCCATATGGGATGCTGGTGCCACAGGAGGAGGATTAACCAAGTGAGCCACGGCACCGGCCCCTATCTGTATTATTTTCTTCTTCTTGCAAGTTTTTGTTTAGTTTGTTCTTCTTTTGCTAGTTCCTTTAGAGATATAGCTACATTTTAATTTGAGATATAGCTTCCTTTTAAATAGAAGTGTTTATAACCATAAAATTTCCTTCTTAAAACTGCTTTTAGTATATCTCATAAGCTTTGGTATATGGTGTTTTCATTTTTGTCTATGTTTGAAGATATTTCATAATTTCTCTGGTGATTTCACTTTGAATCCAATTTGTTCTTTAGGAGTATGTTATAAAATTCCATTTATTTGTGAATTTTCTACTAGTCCTTTTGTGATTCAGTTTTACTTTCATACTATTGTGTTCAGAAAAGTGTTTTTGTACAATTTTAATCTTTTAAAATGTAGAAAATAATGTGTTTTGTGACCTAATATAAAGCACATCCTGGAAAATAGAGATATTTTCTACAAGTGTGCACCTTGGAGAAATAGATATTTTCCTGTTGTGCAAAGGGGTACTTTATATAAGGAAAAGGTCTGTTAGGATCAATGGGTCAAGTCCTGTGTTTCCTTATTCTTCTTCTTTCTTTTTTTAGTTTTATTTTAATTTTTAAAAATTTGTATTAATTAAAGAGAACAAAATTTATGAGTTTCATAGGAATAGTTCTAAGAATATAACCATATTCCCTACTCCCTCAAAATCGCTTTCCTTTCTTTCTTTGTTTTTCTTTATTTTTTGCAAGAACATATTTTCAATCCACTTTAACCAAAGGCTTAATTCATTACTAACCATAACATTCAACAGATAAAATATAGGAAGACCACAATTCCACAGGAATATAAGCAAGAGCTATATATTCTATACATTTTTTTGCATTCTGTATTAACTGCCATGTATCAGAGAAAACATATGATATTTATCTTTTGTGGACTGGCTTATTTCACTAAGAATAATGGTTTGCAGTTGCATCCATTTTTTTGCCAAAGACAGAATTTTATTAATTTTTATGAATGAGAATTATTCATATATATATATATGAATAATATATATATATAATATTTTTACCTATTCATCAGCTGATGAACATCTGGGTTGATTCCATATCTTAGTTATTATGAATTGAGCTGCAAAAAAACATGGGAGTAGGGCTAATACCTTCATATGTTGATTTTGTTTCATTTAGGTAATCTCCCAGGTCATAGGGTAGATACATTTTCAGATTTCTGTGACGTCTCCAAACTGCCTTTCATAATGGTTGTGTTAGTTCATATTCCCAACAACAGCTGATTAGGATATGATTTTCCCTGCATCTTTTCCAACATTTATTTATTTATTTTTTTTTTTGGATGATGGCCATTCTAACTACATTGAAACCTCATTGTGGTTTTTAATTGCATTTCTCCAATGGCTAGTGATCCTGAACATCTTTATATGTGAATATTGGACAGTTGCATTTCACCCTTTGAAAACTACCTTTTTATGTCCTTTTTCCATTTATTTATTGGATTATTTATTTTGTTGTTAAGTTTCTGGGGTTTTTTATATATCCTGGATATTAAAGTTTTATCAGTTGCATAGCTTGCAAATATTTTCTTCTATTCTGTTGGTTGCTTCTATACTTTGTTAAATGCTTCCTTTGCAGATCAGAAGCTTCTTAGCTTGTTGTAATTCCACTTGTCTGTTTTTGCTTTGATTGCCTGTGCTACATGGGGTCTTTTCCAAGAAGTCTTTGCCTATGCCAACGTCTTGCAGAATTCCTCCAAAGTTCTCCTCTAGTAATTTGTTGGTATCAGTCATAGATCTAGATTCTTGATCCATTTTGAGTTGATATTTTTGGTATAGCATGTAAGATAGTGGTCTTGTTTCATACTTCTGCACACAGAGATCCAATTTTCCAAGCACCATTTCTTGACGAGGCTGTCCTTTCTCTCGGGATTGATTTTAGCTCCTTTGCCAAAGATAAGTTGGTTATACATGTGTGGATTGATTTCTGGGGATTCCATTGGTCTATTTTTGTGCCAATACCAGTTTGTTTTGATTATAAACGCCCAGGAGTATGTCTTGCAATTTGGTATTATGATGTCTTTAGCTTTGTTTTTGTTGTTTAAGATTGCTTTGGCTTTGGGGGCTCTTGTTTTTCCATAAGAATTTTGACATCATTTTTTTTCTAAATCTGAGAAGAATGTCCTTGATATTTTGACTGGGATCACATTGAATCTGTAAATTGCTTTTGGTAGTGTGGACATATTGATGATATTAATTCTTCCAATCCATAAACATGGAAGATTTCCATTACTTTGTGTCTTCTTCCATTTTTTTTTCTTTAAATGTTTTGTAATTTTTCATTGTAGAGATCTTTCACATCCTTGGTTAAATTTACTCTAAGGCATTTAAAATTTTGTAGCTTCTGGCCGGCGCCGTGGCTCAATAGGCTAATCCTCCACCTAGCGGTGCTGGCACACCAGGTTCTAGTCCCAGTCGGGGCACCGGATTCTGTCCCGGTTGCCCGCCTTCCAGGCCAGCTCTCTGCTATGGCCCGGGAGTTCAGTGGAGGATGACCCAAGTGCTTGGGCCCTGCACCCCATGGGAGACCAGGATAAGTACCTGGTTCCTGCCTTTGGATCAGTGCGGTGCACTGGCCACAGCATGCTGGCCGTGGCGGCCATTGGAGGGTGAAGCAACTGCAAAAGGAAGACCCTTCTCTCTGTCTCTCTCTCACTGTCCACTCTGCCTGTCAAAAAAAAAATATATATTTGTAGCTTCTGTAATTGGGACTGATCCACTGATCTTACAAATTCTTTCTCAGCCATTCTATTGTTTGTGTATACAAAGATTATTGATTGTTGTGTGTTGATTTTATATCCTGCAACTTTATCAAACTCTCTTATGAGTTCCAACAATCTTTTCATGGGGCCTTTTTGTTTCTCTATATATAGGATCATGTCATCTGCAAATATACCTAATTTGACTCCCTCTATTTGAATTTGTATCCCTTTGGTTTCTATTTATTTATTTATTTGAAAGGCAAAATTACAGAGAGGCAGAGGCAGAGAGAGAGAGAGAGAGAGAGAGAGAGAGAATCTTCCATCTGCTGGCTCACTCCTCAGATAGCCCAACAGCCAGAGCTGTGCCAATCCAAAGCCAGGAGCCCGGAGCTTCCTCTAGGTCTCCCATGTGGGTGCAGGGGCCCAAGTGCTTTGGCCATCTTCTCCTGCTTTCCAAGGCAACAACAGAGAGCTGTACTGGAAGCGGAACAGCTGGGACTCTAACTGGTGACCATATGGGATGCTAGGACTGTGGGCGGCAGCTTTACTTGCTATGCCACAGCACCAGTCCCATCCCTTTGATTTCTTTTTATTGCCTAGTGGCTCTGGCTAAATCTTCCAGAATTATCTTGAATATCAATGGTGAAAGTGTTCATCCTTTTCTGGTTTCAGATCTTGGTGGATATTCTTCAAACTCTTTCCCCATGCAATATGATGTTGGCTGTTGGTTTGTCCCATATGGCCTTGATTGTGTTGAGGAATGTTCCTATTTAAGTTTTTTAATCATGAAAGGGTGTTATATTTCATAAAAACAATTTCTCTGCATCTATTGAGATAATCATATGTTTTTTATTTTTCACTTTGTTAATGTTATGTATCACATTGTTGATTTGAATATGTTGAACCATCCCTGCATACCAGGGATATATCCCACTTAGTACAGATGAATGATCTTTCTGATGTTTTGTTTGACTTGATTAGCTAGTATTTATTGAGGATTTTAACATTTTGAAACTAGATTTCTATTCATGGTAGTCATATAAAATTTACTTTTCTAAACATGTATTGCAGTTAAAATGAATAATTGAAAAGAAATTTTATAGAAGGAATATAAACATAATAAACTATATGAAAATCACTTTTAGTTCTCTGAAGTTTGGGTTGCTGTGATTTAGTATGTGGATTGGGTAAATTGAAATAGTAACAAATTGCTATACTATATTTTATGCTTTGTGTTATGCTGAACCTTATGCTTTGTGAATAGCTTATATATTATTTGCTTTATGGTGATGAAGAAAATGGGATTCAGAAATTATTAAGCTTGCTCAAGATCAAGCAGGTAATAAGGTAACTGGGAAACAATAAAAACTCAAGTCTCCCTAACATAACATTTTTATATGATTTTCAAAATGTAATTTTCTAATAGGTTAAAAATATGATTCTTAAAGAAAAAATCCATGCCAAAATTTTATCTACCTCATTAGTTCTTAAAAAATTCAAAAGGTGGGAGAAAATTGTGCTATTTAGGTGTCTACATAGAGATTTTGAAGAAAAAATATTAAAATGAGATTGTTAGGCAATTAACTTCATGGTATTCAATTAGCTGACAATTGAAAATAACATTTATAATTTTTTCTACCAAAAAATCCACAATTTAATATGTAATTCATAATTGTTTGAACTCAAAGTGAAGAATAAAAGAAAAGTGAAACAGGTAAAATTTCTTAAATAATTCAATCATTCCCTAGTATATCATTAAAAGGGAATGTTTTACTCTTGCTTTTCATGTTTTTATAACTTTTCATGGTATTATCATCCATTATACTTTTTTACAATTATTATTCTTAGTTTTAAGTTCTCTGGGTCTTAAATTCTGGAAAACTGGTATAGATTAAATGACTAATGGAGCTTATTTTTTAATTTTTTGGTCTGTGGAGATTCATCCCCCACGTTTATGAAATCCCGCATAGTTGTTCTGTTTTAATAGTGTGGACTACATTTCAAGGACATGTCTTAGTATCTGGAGGCATTGCTTATGCCTAGAAAATATTAAAGGATAATGGATTTGATGCTTAATTTTTTCTAAATTGTGTAATTATTTTCACATTAACTATCTTCAAAACATTGACATCCATAAAGATATATTATGTCTTTATTTGATGTGATTGTCAAATAGTTCATGTGTTTTTGCAGGTCTCAGTGGTAGCTTATGGATGCAGATTGAAAAGCTTTTAAAAATGTATTTTTAAAAAATGTCAAATACTTGAACAGCAGTTTTGGGCTTAGAGTGCATCTTTTTTCCACACCATATATTTAGATTATATATGTATAGACTGTAGAAATAATGAAGTCATAGACCATGAAAGTAGAGATATTTCATTTATGGCCACATAAGAATCCTAGGCTGATGAATCGTCAATTTATTTTATTAACTTGGTTGAAGTGAATTAATTAATATTCCTTATCCAGCATCACAATTGAGACAAATTCACCGTTATACTAAGGATCAGATCTCTGGAGATTTTTCTTGAGCTGAAATAATTTTACAGATCTGTGGCTAATTAGCTTCATCTCTGAATATACCAGCAACAGAAAAATTGCTGAATGGCCTGTGCGCTGTGTGAGCCTCTCACTTTACAAGTGGCCTAGAGGAGCAGTGCACAGAGCTGACGGAAAGTTGTTGGAATCTCCTTTACATTCCATGCTTGTTTTCTGGGTTAATGAAGGCCTTATATGTTCAGAACTGTCAAGTGAGTATCTTTCTACAAGCATTACATCAATTTCAGAAGAGGGTAAAAGAACAAAGAATGCAATCTTCTTATTCCTCATAATTCAAGAGCTCTCAATTATTTGGGCACTCTGAGATCGTTATTTTATTATTTTGAAGAGCCTGCAATTAATTGAAGGATAAAGTGAATCTGAGTTAGGCAAACCACACTATATATATATATATATATATATATATACACACATATACATACATATATATACATATATGTGTGTGTGTGTGTGTATATATATTTAATTTCTTCTCTCTGCGATTCCATTGCTTTTCCGAGTTTTACAAATAGTATTTTAAGACATGTGTTCCAACTCATTTTATTCTCATTAATGTAAGATTTTACATACATACATTACTATTGATAGTTAATACTAGTTGCTTTATTCAACATGTGCACATTCCTTCAATAACTTGTCTTTTTTATTTAAGATTTTATTTATTTATTTAAAAGTCAGAGTTACACAGAGAGAGGAGAGGCAGAGAGAGAGGGAAGTCTTCCACCTGCTGGTTTATTCCCAATTGGCCTCAACAGCCGGAGCTGTGCCGATCCAAGGCCAAGAGCTTCTTCTGGGTCTCCCACACAGGTGCAGGGGCTCAAGGACTTGGGCCATCTTCTACTGCTTTCCCAGGTCATAGCAGAGAGCTGGATGGGAAGAGGAGCAGCCGAGACTAGAACCAACACGCATATATGATGCTGGTGCTTCAAGCCAGGGTGTTAACCCACTGCACCACAACACCAGCCCTCAATAACTTCTCTTCCACCAAAATAACCCTATTGGTTGGGACCTTATTTTGCCTGGTATAATATTGTATCCTTTCCTACTCTGTGCCTCACAGATCCTTTCTTGGTAGTTTCATAATTAGACTGGGAATGATAAAACACAAAGATATCACCATTAAGTTTTATAATCTCATCAAAAATGGTGGGGGTTTTTGTTTGTTTTTAGTAGTTAGGCTATTTGTTATTTTCATATTGTTATCTATGAGGGTAGTATTTGGAACAATGTACTCATAGGAAATTAAACTCATACTAATTGGATAGGACATGCTGAATAATCATTGAGATGATTCAACTAACTTAAATAGCTCTTCAAAATGATTTAAGAACTTAAACTAGTTTCTTCAGTGGAGGATTTTTCTAGGTCAAAATGACATTCATAATCATTTAAATTATTATTTATATGGATAATTTATTTTTAAAGGTTTTATTTATTTATTGAGGAGTTAGAGTCCTTCTTTCATCCCTCCCTCCTTCCTTCCCTCCCTCCCTTCCCTCCTTCCTTCCTTCCTTCCTTCCTGTCCTTAATTTTTATTTCAAAGGCAGAGTTACACCAAGAGAGAGAAAGGGGAGAGAGGGAGAGAGGGAGAGAGGGAGAGAGGGAGAGAAGGAGAGAGGGAGAGAGGGAGAGAGGGAGAGAGGGAGAGAGGGAGAGAGGGAGAGAGGGAGAGAGGGAGAGAGGGAGAGAGAGAGAGAGAGGGAGAGAGAGATTGATCTTCCATCTATTGTTTTACTCTTTAAATGGCTGCAACAACCAAGGGTTGGGCCAGGCTCCTACGCTGGTGGCAGGAGCCCAGGCCCTTGGGTCAGCTTCTGCAGCTTTCCCAGGCCATTAGCAGAAAGTTATATCAGAAGTGGACCATTTGGGATATGAACTAGTGCCATATGGGAAAGCCAGTGTCACAGGTTGTACCTTAACTCTCTGTGCCACACAGCCCGCCCCATCATTGGACAATTCTAAATTCTCCATTCTCCCTAAAAAATCTGGTACAGTCATTCTGTTTCATATCAGATAGTTTAAGTCAGAAAGTGGAAGATACATTGGAAATCACCAATAATTCTTGTTTTACCTACCATGGACAGAATAGCCATCCATGATATTTTATTGTTTTCTTTTTTTCATTTCTCACCCTACCTCAAAACAAAACAAAACAGAAACAAAAAGAAAACACAAAAGAAAAGAGAAAGGGAAACAGATTCCAAAGTTACCATATAGTTAACGACACAAAATTTTTAATAACTTTTAAAAATATTTTTCTCAGTATCTCAGTATCATTGTGATATTCATTAAACATCTGTTATAGATATATATATGTAGTTACATATATTTTAGTAATGAATGTCTTTAAAATGGTGAAGTTTAGTATTTTTGATTATTAATCATCTGTAAAAGAGAACACACATGAAAATTTATATAAAATGAAATAAATTAGCTATCTGGTACACTGAAAATATGAGGAGATTTAAAAAATGTAATAATTATCTGCTAAATAGACTTAAAATTAATAAATAACATCATTGTCTTTTAATTTCTGTTGGGATGTAGGCTCATATCTAGCAGTTAGTAAAATACCAGAAAAACATTAGTTGAGTGATTGAAAGAATAAAAAAAGAATGACTTTTATTTATGACACACTGTTCCTTGCTGAAAACAGGAAGCCCAGCTCTCATGAAAATTAATTGCAGCTTCTACTGTTGCACATGCCACAAGTCAAATTATCTATTTCTTGGATACTACAGTGATTTCTTTACTATTTTCTTCGATTCTACTCCTGCCCTTGATCGGGAAATATAATTGGAAACAAAATATCCTTCCAATTCAGAAAACCCCTTCACAGAAGTCAGAGTGAAATAAATTCGTTATCGAATAAGCATTGTACCAGAATGTAATGAACGCCACTGGCAGTCTGGTCAGAAGCTCCAAAGACAGAGACTGTATTTTATATAGCCAAGCACATACAACTCATTGCACACATGTTGTCCATATAAACAGTAACAAGGAGCAGGCTTTGACAGCACCAGTTGTCACACATAGCAGTGTATCCTAAATTCACTTGGTAGTTGGGGTGAGCCTCTGTGTGAGCTAATTGGTTTTATACAAAGAAAAAGCAAGTTCTTCATATCTGTATGACAAGAAGTTGTTTTATATCTTGGAGCAAGGCCCCTGCAGAACTTAGGCTCCTGCCCTCTCACACAAACTGGGAGGCAAGGGTGCTATTTTTTTCTTGAAGACTTCTTCTCAAACAGATGACTCCCAGGTCCTTGAGAAAGACATCCGTGGGTTGTAAAGCTGGCAAGAGGCTTATTTAGCTTTGAAAAAGATTTACATAACATTTCAAAGATACAGGAAAAGAACTCTGAGAAAAGGAGACTCTCTGATTTTCAGCAGAGAGAATTAAGCCTCTTATTTTTAATTTGTTTTTGCCCTTTTACCCCTTCTAATCTCCACACAGAGGCCAGAAAGATTCTTTACAATATCACATCTCTTTTCAAAACTAAAGTTTTTCATCTCACCCAGAGTGCAAGTAAAAATTCTTAAAATAGCCGACAGAGCTCTGCATTATTTAGGTTTCTTCCGCACCATCCTCCCTTCTTTATGATCTCATCTCCACCACCCTCTCCCTTATCTTCTCCACTCTAAGGTCTCTTGAACATTTCAAGCTCTCAGGCTTTCATTTTGATGTCGGCTGCTTCCTCTCCATGGAACGCTTTCCCTCCACATCTCCGCGGGGCTGCGCCTGCACGTTCTTCCTTCTGCTCAAATATGACCTCTGTAAGATCTTTTCTTACTGACCGGCTCGTACTGGTATAGTGTGATACTTCTCTTCCTCACTTTCCTTATTCCCCGTAGCCCTACCTGACTTTACTGGTTTTTTTTCTCCATAGCACTGTATCCACATTTGATGACACATTCGTTTGTCAGTGCTCCCATTATCCACTGCTAACAATTCACAACAAAACTTAGTAACTCAAAACAAGGACAGTCATTTTATTAACTCTAATGGTGTCTATGAACCAGGGTTCAGAAAGAGCACTGTTGGACCATTCTGGCTCTCGGTGGCTCTTGTAGTTGCAATGGCAGAGCCTGAAGTGCAGGGCTAAAGCAATGTGGGGATGAGGGGACCTTTGTCCCTCTCTCCCTGCTTATGGAATCCCACGGCGTCTCCATGAGAGCTTTCAAGAGACTACTTGGGGCTTCCTTACAGCACAGAGGCCGCAAGGCAGTCAGATTGTTAACTCTGTTGCTGAGAAGCTCAAGACGGAGTAGTCTGACATACTTAATGGAACGAAGTAATCTCGGAAGTGTGAATGGATCCTGCCTGTGAATAGGAGTACCTAGGTCCTGTCGTTGGAAAAGCTTGTGAGACGGGAGCGATGGTTGCTGCCGTCACTGGAAAATGCAATCTACTACAGAAAATTGACAGTTGTCCAGCTCTGCTCACTGCACTATCAATGTCACAAGGGCAGGGACTTTGTTTCATTTACTACCATGCTTGCAGCACTTAACATATGTCCCTGGAACAATGTAGGTTCTGGTGGTGGGTATTTGGCGTAGTGGCTAAGCTGCTGCTTGGGGTAGCCACATCTCCTGTCAAAGTGCCTGGATCGGAGTTCTGCTCCTGCTTTGGATTTCACCGTCTGGCTTCCAGCTAGTGTGAACTCTGGTAGGCATTGCATTATGGCTCCAGTGGTTGAGACCACACCACCCACATGTGTGACTCACATTGAATTCCAAGCTCCTGACGTGGGTGTGGATGAGTTCTCTCTGCTTTTGGCATTTGGGGAACGAACCAGTGAAAGGGAGATCTCTATCTCTCTGTCTCTCTCAGTCTCTTTGCCTTTCACATAAGCTGAAAAATAAATTTTAAAATTAGGTTCTAGAAATGTAGTTGTTAAATAAAAATGAATAAAATGTCAAAATAAGAAAGGTCTTCATGAAAATTTGTTATTGTTGTATTTTAAAAATATGCAGTTATTTGCATGTCAAATTTAAGACTTTTTCATTTAAATATATTCAAAATGTTCACAGAGGAGGCTTTTGCCATTTGGCCTTTTAACAAATCTAAAATTCAAACATGTTCATGCCTTTTCCAATTCATGTATTTAAAATTCTTCAATGGTATCACCAAGGGTAAGACAAACTCTGTAAATGTTTTTGAACACAGTTCACATCAAGAAGGTCATTTTTTGTTTTTTCCCTCTCTTCCTAGATTACTAGTCCAAACAAATTCACACTCCTCATGTCTATACGTATACTTCCTGAAGCACATGTCCTGCACACAGCAACGCATTTTGGTATTTTCTATTTTCAGTTTTCTCTTCTTTCTTCTCTTCCTTTCCTTTCCTCCATTATCATGCCCTCTGTCATCTCTAATTTTTTGCATTTTGAATTTCAGTGAAAACAACAAACATACAAATAACCTCTGACACTGGCATGTAGGGCCTACCTAATTAGTTTGCAGACCTAGTAATGGATCACAATTTGCCTCAGGCCAGTATTTCCTCCATAATCAAGTAGAATTAGAATCTTGAAAAGAGAAGTCTGAGATTCTACTTTAAAAGCATCCCAGGTGTTTCTTATAATTCAAGTCTCAGGTGAATCTCAGGTCCAAGTTACTTAATAGACATAAAAGTCCTGCTGTGATCAGATTCCAATCATTATTTCCAAGTCTCATTTCCTACCACATCTCTTTTGCCAATTAATGCTATAAAAACAGATGTGCATATGACTTCTGTAGCACGCATTGTTTGTTGTGGTTTTCCCACCTCCATGAATGTACGCCCGTCTCCTCACCTGCTTTTTATTGATTATTTAGCCTTGCGATTTCACAGAGGAAAGACGCAATCACAGGGCTGGTGGGGTAGTGTAGTGCGTTAAACCACTGCCTTCTATTCCACCATCCCAGATGGGGGCCGCTTTGAGTTTGAGCTGCTCCATTTCTGATCCAGCTCCCTGCTAAAGTGCCTGGGAAATCAGAGGAAAATGGCTCAATGCTTGGGCCCCTGCACCCATGTGGCAGACTTGGAAAAAGATTCTGGCTCTTGGCTTTGGCCTGGCCCAGCCTTAACTGTTGTAACCATTTGGGGAATGAACCAGGGGATGGAAGATCTCTGTCTCTCTGTCTCTCTCTTTCTCTCAAACTCTGTCTTTCAAATAAATAAATCTTAAACATATAATCACTGCTTAAACATGAAAATATGAGATGCACACATTAAAACTGGAATAAGACCATTTTCTGCTAGCAAAAGAGAAAAATGTTTATTTGTTTTTATTTATTTGATAGGTAGAGGGGAGAGAGTTTGTTCTTCCATCTGCTGGTTCACTCCCCAAATACCTGCAACAGCCAGGCTGGGCCAGTAGTAACCAGGGGCCTAGAACTCCATTTCTGTTTTTCGTGTAGGTGGAAGCAACCACCATACTTGAGCTACCATTTGTTGCCTACCAGGGTGCACATCAACAGGAAACTGGTTCAGAAGCCAACAGGACTTGATCTGGAGGCAACACTCTGTTCTAGGCACTGTGATATGGGATATGAGAATCCCCAGTGGGGACTTTAACCAGCTATGCCACAATGCCTGCCATGAAAAACAGAACATTTTTATAACATTTTAATGAGCCAGAATGACAGATAGTGAGTGTCAGAATACTTTGCACATGGTGGTATAAGAGGATAAAACCAATGACGAAAACAATTTGAAAATATGTTTCAAATTTCAAATTATATTCTCTCTGTTCCAAAACTTTTACATATAAGAATTGATACACAAATACTGCCACATATGTTTTTAATGTTTTAGCCCACCTAAAAACATCTGTTAATGAATTTTGCTAATTCATTAAATTATTAGTTCTTGTTTTAAAATTGTGATTAGTGCACGTGGATCAGATTCTCAACCAACTGCTGCCTGGGGATATAGGAATTTATATTCAATATATATAATTTGGTTTCAGAGACTAGAAAATGAGACTTCTATATTTCTTTTAGTGAACTCAAGAGTTCCAAATAGTTACAAGCTTAAACAAACTCATTTCACATCACCCCTCTGAATGTAAACTTTAGTTCTCCTCCACTCATGGAATATCAAAAAGCCCTTGTATTTTCTCCTGTTCTTGCTTCTGTAATAAGGTTCCTCCTTTTTGGGAAGTACACCTTAGTTCCTTTATGTTTTTCAATGTTTTAAACTTCCTCTTTCCAAATCTTCTATTTTATTGATCACCCAGCTGTTGCCTTCTGATGTCAATCCTGTTTTCCTTTGTCTATGTCTCTTACTTACTCTTTCTTACTGGGAGCCTAGCTTGACAATTGGTACATGATAACTAATTCATGCACTAACATTTATTGTTTTATGTTTCATAAACTGAAACATGGAATCATATTTTTTCCTGCAAATGTCTCATAAGAACAAACATCTCAAAACTTTCGGTGCAGCAAAAAGTAATTTAAAAAGGGCACTTGCCAACCATTTCCTATCTGTCATAATAGAAACATCTGGGATATTTTTACTACCTGTCCAATCAGCCTTAAACTGTATCCAAGGGGCAGATAATGGCTCTGGTTGCAGCTGAAGCACAAAGAAAGCTACTCGGGCATTTAGCTCTAAGAATCATGGCGTTAGAGAACCAGGTGAAAGTCCTTTGTGTCTGTGAAATTAAAGGTCACTAAGCTCCTGCCTCATGCTGACTTGGCATCTACCAGCTCTTCAGCCATGAGGGCTTCACCTTGTGGAGTGCACTCAAGGGATTGACTTCTCAGTGCGGTATTGTCTTTACTTTAAATCAAATGATTTTGATTAAAAAAAAAAAAACACACACACACACAAAATACCAAAAACCAAAAAACCTGGAAGCCTCGTCTCCGGAGGAAGCCTAAAGGGAAAAGCCATTCTCTGGAATGAATCTGTTTCCAAAAATCAACATAGTATTTATTTACTAACACAACATTTTTTTTTTAACTTTTATTTAATGAATATAAATTTCCAAAGTATAGCTTATGGATTACAATGGCTTCCCCCAAAAAAATCAACATTGTATTTATTTACTAAGCCAACTTTCATTAGAACTGTTCTCCCTTGTAAAAGCATCCATGATGTTTACAATATGTGTATGTGTGCTTAAAAATGTTTGCTTTAAACTCATTACTTTGACTACACTTACACTGTGTAGATAGTACACATTTGGCTAGGCAGTGATAATGCAACTATATTAGGATGGCATGGTATGAAATAAGAGAACTAGATGCTATAGAAATGTATCTGTAAAGACATTTTAGTGAAGCATTGATGGAGAACATATTCTTAACAATATTTTAATTTTGACCTATGCTTTAATACTCTCTGAGAAACTTATGACTTAAAGTTGGAAGTGACCTGGGACTATCCAATTCAAGCTTTCCACCCAATGCCAGTGTATCCTGCACAACTTTCCTGCCTGATGATACCCATGAGTTTGCACAGTAAGGAAAAAGCTCATGTTTGTAACACTGAAGCATGTCTGTGAATACTGGCATTCATTAGACTGTGAATACCTGATAATATGCCTTAAAACAGTGATCTCAAGAAGACAGATAAATATTATGCAGTTTAAAAAAATTTTGGCTTTTCCAGCGCCGTGGCTCACTAGGCTAATCTTCTGCCTGTGGCGCCGGCACCCCAGGTTCTAGTCCCGGTTGGGGCGCTGATTCTGTCCCGGTTGCTCCTCTTCTAGTCCAGCTCTCTGCTGTGGCCCAGGAGGGCAGTGGAGGATGGCCCAAGTGCTTGGCCCTGACCCACATGGGAGACCAGCACCTGGCTCCTGGCTTCGGATTGGTGCAGCGCACCGGCTGTAGCTGCCATTTGGGGGGTGAACCAACGGAAGGAAGACCTTTCTCTCTGTCTCTCTCCCTCACTGTCTAACTCTGCCTGTCAAAAAAAAAATTGGCTTACTGATTGCAAAAACACCTATTCTTAAACAAATCTTCAATCAGAAAAGTTGCAGTAAAATTTTGTGCAAGAGTAATGCATAGCATAACTTTCAACAGTCTGCAATTTTAATTAAGGCTGAGTAATTTTAAAATAGTTCTTTGCATTTAGGTTAATGCAGTAGGAGTTGTGCTATTACAGCAGTGACTAGCAAGGCACTTGGCCACCAAGGCACTTGGAGAGGGTTCAAAATTGAGTTGATAATTCACTTGAACATAAAGATTATATTTTACTCAAGTTTGTAGCTAATATACCATAAGCAATTGATTTTATAGTTTAATGTAGAAATACCCCAAATTACTCCATTGACTTTCAGTTTTGGTTAACCAGACTAAAAATCCCACAGGACACTTCATAAATTCCCAATAAGGATGCAGCTTTCTGAATGTGAAAGCGTTCAAGGTTCAGTTTTCTCATCTGAAGAAATCGTTCTCAATGTCCCTCTGGCTCTTTTGCTTAGATGCAATTGTTTCCAATTAACTCATTGCTTTACAGTTAATTTGTTTGCTTGCTAATGTATGAAGAAACCCTATGAATTATAGATACTGAGGTAATCATTTCTATATAAAAATCTTTAGTAAATGTTTGGTGACTTAATGATGTTCTGTGGGAGAACAACCAGATTATAAGTATAAAAAGATCCTTCTAAAGCAAGCAGAGATCTTTTTTCTAGCCCAAGCAGTACTTATTTTTGCATGTTTGGAGGATGTGTGCAGTATGTATACTCACCAAAAGACTACATGGACAAGAGCTAAGGTTAATATTTAAGAAAGAACTCATTCTAATGGGGGGGGGGTAAATGGGTCCAAGGAAATGCTTCAAGGTCAGCAGGCTGTGGATGTTTAATAAAGAATTCTGTGCTTTTTAGTCAGATTGCTATTTTTTTTATCTCTCTCAATTTCATATGCAGATTCTGAAAGGCAGATCAGCACTGCAAATGGAGAGTACTTCCAAATTAAAGTTGTTCTCACAGCTTTTTGTTGCCTTAATTGTAGGAGAGATTTATTTAGCTCACAGTTCTGAAGGCTCAAAGTTCAAATGCAGTAGCACAGACATTGGTGGGGGCCACACTCTTAGCTGTGTCATGTCATGCTAGGCAGATGGCAATAGCAGGAACAGGTGCAGAGAGGAAGGAGATCTCTTTGCTTCTTTTTTGTTTGTTTCTTTGTTTTGCCAGGCAGAGTTAGACAGTGAGAGAGAGAGAGTCAGAGAGAAAGGTCTTCCTTTTGCCATTGGTTCACCCCCCAAGTGGCCGCCACGGCCAGTGTGTTGCAGCTGGTGCACTGAGCAGATCCAAAGCCAGGAGCCAGATGCTTCTCCTGGTCTCCCATGTGGGTGCAGGGCCCAAGCACTTGGGCCATCCTCCACTGCACTCCTGGGCCACAGCAGAGAGCTGGACTGGAAGAGGAGCAACCGAGACAGAATCTGGTGCCCCGACCAGGACTAGAACCCAGTGTGCCGGCGCAGCAGGCGGAGGATTAGCCTAGTGAGCCTTGGCGCTGGACATTTTTGCTTTTTTTAAAACAACCATTTCTGGAGAAACACCAAGGGGTCATTCGCATTAATCCCATTAAAGGGCTTGCCCCTACTGACCTAAGGATCTCGCACTAGACCCCACCTTTTAAAAATTGTCACCTCAGAACACTGCCAGGTTGGGGACCACACTCTCAACACATGAATCCTTGAGGACACACAAACCATAAACAAACCATAGAAATTATAGGTTGAGTACACTTCAATTTTTCTTCTCTTGAAACTCCACTAAAACAATAGTGAACACATTCAAAAATTTATGTTTATAAATTGACAAGGGTAGACATAGGGATAGTGATAATAGTGAACACATATTTTCAATCTAGAAAGTAGACATGGAAGAAAATTAACTAACATAGCATTCAAATAAAGCCAACTACCACAATGACAATAAGGAAAGACGAAATCATCTTAATTTACACTGCAGAACTATGAAAAGCCTCAGAAAACTGAATCAGATAGGCCTTGGGAATAGAGAGTGAATTGTATATGGGCTGTGGAGAGAGGTATTTAAGGAATTAGATTTTTATATCCTCCCACTGCATATACTCCAACAGAAATCTAAAGCTTCACTAACAGTAGAAATGACAACAGATGCTTTCTGAATCAAGAAACTTGGGGGTATGAGATAAATTGAGGTTGTAGGTATTATTATACAATACTACTATACAATATAATATACATTATAAATGTGAAGATACAGATGTTCAGCTTTCTCTTCTTTGTTTTTTAGATATATTTATTTATTTCAAAAGCAGAGTTACAGATTGGCAGAGGCAGAGAAAGAGAGAGAGAGGGAGACGCCTCCTGTCTGCTGGTTCACTCTCCAAATGGCCATAAAGCCAGAGCTGAGACCGACCTTAAGCCAGGAGCCAGCAGCTTCTTCTGGGTCTCCCATGCATGCGCAGGTGCCCAAGCACTTGGGCCATCTTACACTGTTTTCTGAGGTCATTAGCAGAGAGCTGAATCAGAAGAGGGCAACCAGGACTGTAAACAGCACCCATATGGGATGTTGGCATTGCAGACAGTAGCTTTACCAGCTATGTCATAGCACCAGCCCCCAGCTTTCTCTTCTAAACTAAATTCCTGAGTGCAGGTAACCAGATCTTAACTCTCTAGCCAAGAGTATGAAAAGACTGATGTCTGAGAAATCTCATTAATCTCAAAGACAACATCAAATGATATAGTGTCCTATTATAAATTAAACAACATGCATCCGGTTTGTCAGTTATAGAACATACTTATGCACAGTATAGTGTATTATAAGTATTGCCATTTAATCTCAAAAGTTTAGACAATGATTTAGATTGTTAATCCATACGTTATTGAAGTGCAAACTTGGTAAATTATGTATACAAGCTCAAAACTTTGAATCAACTTTGTTATGAGCCAAATATTACAAGACTTCTCAGTATGACTTCTCATTTTAAAGCTGGAAATTCCAAGTTGACAGGAGAAAAGGAAATGAAAAAAAAATAGCAATATTTTTAGAAAGGCCAGATGACTTATTACTTTCATAGACTGAAAGAAAAGATGTATTAGGAGGGGCTGTTTGACCTGGTGGACAGGACACCTGCTGGGACAACAATTGGGATGCCCACATTCATATCAGAATGCTGGGTTTTGAGTCCTGGTTTAGCTCCCGATTTCAGATCTATGTTAATGTGCAAACTTGGAGAAAACAGTGATGGCTCAAGTACATGAGTCCCTGTCACCCACAATGGAGACATGAGTTGAGTTCCCAGCTCCCAGGTTTGGCCTGGCCCAAAATCCCAGATGTTGGGAGGATTTGGAGTGAAGCAGCAGATGGCCAGTCCATTCTGCTGTTTGTCTCTCTGAGTCTCAGATAAATGAATAAAAAATAAAAATATATATCTTTTAAAAATCAAAGAAAAAGTCTTGGAAAATCCAAGACAGTAGAAATGGGGAGGGCATTGTGAGACACCAGGTCCAAACTTGAATGCAGATTCATCTTGGCTATGTGGCTTCCAAAGCAGCTTCATACTAACGTATTCTGAGATATTGCAAATCATGGCTCAAATGCTTGTGTCCTTGACATTGACATAGCAGACAAAAATGGGCTTCCAGCTTCCTGACATTGGCTTGATCTAGGACTGTCTATATTGAGCATG
Source organism: Oryctolagus cuniculus (assembly GCF_051225735.1). Lineage (NCBI taxonomy): Eukaryota > Metazoa > Chordata > Mammalia > Lagomorpha > Leporidae > Oryctolagus > Oryctolagus cuniculus. The sequence goes on along the minus strand of NC_142873.1, from coordinate 67,097,733 downwards.
AGAGAGAATCAACAGATCAAAGAGATCTCTCTTATGTCTCTCTGTCTTTCTCTCTCCCTCTGTTGTTATGCCTTTCAAGTAAATAAGCATTAAGAATGATAGTAGAAATGTAAACATCTCTAAGTAATTTTTTTATTTAAAGGCATTTCTTAGAAAATGAACAAAAAGAAAGATTTTGTTACATTCTCCCACTGTATAAATCCGAACAGATTTGAAGATTTACTAACTAAAGGAAGTTTGGCAGCAGGTGATGTCCCTAATAGGAGAGAAAGCCAGCACTGTGGTGCAGTGATTTAAGCTGCCACTTGTGATGGCATCCCAAAGTAGAGTGTCTTTCGAGTCTTTGCGACTCCTCTTCCAATCCAGCTTCCTGCTGATGTTTGTGGGAGGGCAGCCAATGATCATGAATGCATTTGGGCCCTTGTCTCCATGTGGGAGACCTAGATGGAATTCTTGGCTCATGGCTTCAGCCTGGCCAAGTACCTCTGGCTGTTGCAGCCATTTAAGGGAATTAACCAGCCATTGGAAAATCTCTTTCTCTCCCTTTCTTTCTCTGTCTCTTCCTTCTCTGTCACCCATGGCTTTCAAATAAATATATAAATGTTTATCTAAAAAAGAGAATAATGTTATAAACAATTATTGAAGAGAAGGTTATAGAGTATAATACTTTGAGTTACTATGTTGAAATTATCGATGAGTGCCCAGTATAATGAATGAAATATGAAAGTCATCCATTATGAAATTTCAGACTGAAGCTGATGTCTGTTTTTGCTCATTGCATTTTAGGAAGCATTAGACCAAGCTTCCTGTTGAGCCCAAGTAGAAAATACATAGAAAGTCTACATGAAATATTAAACAGCTGGGCAGTGAATTTTGAAGTGTTGGGTGCCAAGAGAGAATAGTACCTGGGCTTCAGGTGAATGTGCTTCCTTGCTTTCAGGAACATTTTCCTTGTGGCAAAGGGAGTCACTTGAGCAGGCACAGAGCAAAGTCATCTAACTAGAAGGAGGGAAAACTAGAAACATGTCCAGAGGAAGACTGGTATATATTTTATTTTAATTTTTAACCATTTCATATATGCTCTGTAGAATTTTCTGTATGTATGATACAATAACTATATATTAACACAATAATATTGGAAAGAGCTACTTTGTTAAACTTTCGAAGACTTTGCATAAGGAAGGTGGTCCTTTGGGGCCCAAGTAAGAGACTTTAAGAATGATCTGGTAGAGGAGGACTCATCTGTTTGTGGGAACTCTACCTATGGGGCTGTGGTCACTGCAGTGGCAACCTGAGCACTGTGAATACAGGACCCGAGGACAGCCACTCTGAAAGCTCAAGAGTAAGGGTAGTGGCTTTGTGTGCAGTATATACCTCTGTAAGCACGTCACCATGGTGAACAATAGATGTAGGAGACCTGACAAGATAGACTTCCAATTTAAGAGACTTGTTCTTGGGGCCAACACTGTGGTATAGTAGGTTAAAACTTTGCCTGCAGTGCCAGTATCCAATATGGATGCTGTTTTGAGACCCAGCTGCTCCTCTTCTTATCCAGCTCCCTGCTAGTAGCCTGGGGAAGCAGTAGAAGACAGCCCAAGTGCTTGAGTCCCTGCATCCACATGGGAGACCCGAAAGAAGCTCTTGATTCCTGGCATTCATTGGTCTACCCCCAGTCATTGTGGCCATTTGGGGAGTGAACCAGAGGATGGAAGACCTTTCTCTGCCTCTCCTTCTTTCTATTTCTGACTCTGACTCTCAAATAAATAAATCAATTTTAAAAGAGATACTTGTTCTTATTACATGCCAGGAATGCAGCAAAAGAAGGGAGCCAAGAAATGTATTGATACTTTGCTTGACTTTAACAGGCAAACAAGTTTCATAGAACATAACAAGTGTTTTAAGTTGTCGCCATGTTTCCATCTATTCTGTGCCACTTTAATTATTTAATTATTATTATCAAAATTTAATGTATGCTTCTTAACTCTTAGCACATTTAACTTCATTATTACACATCTCTTTGAGGTAAAAAGTTTGTTTTTCCATTAAACTGTACTCTTTAGAATTGAAATTATGTTATTTCTCTCTCTCTCTCTCTCTCTCTCTCTATATATATATATATATATATGCATTCTTTTTTAAAGATTTATTTACTTACTTGAAAGGCAGAGTTAAACAGAGAGAGGAGGGGCAGAGAGAGAGAAGTCTTCCATTCACTGGTTCACTCCCCAATTGGCTGCAACGGCCATAGCTGCGCCAATCCAAAGCCAGGAACCAGGAGTTTCCTCCAGGTCTCCCACGTGGGTGCAGGGGCCCAAGCACTTGGGCCATCTTCTACTGCTTTCCCAGGCTATAGCAGAGAGCTGGATTGAAAGTGGAGCAGCCAGGACTCAAACCGGCGCCAATATGGGATGCTGGCACTGCAGGTGGCAGCTTTACCTGCTATGCCACAGCACCAGCCCCTATGCATGCATTCTTATTTCTGAATGAAGGAGTGGATCTTATCTCTGTTTTTCAAATGGGTAAACAAGCTCAGAAATATTAAACTTACACAATTGAGCTTTCAGCAAAGGCAAACTTGATTTTTTTAAGAAAAGCATAAAAAGTTAAATTTAAAGTTATTATTTTTAAAATTATGCTTCTGTCATGAAATAAAATTAGTTGTAAACAAAATAGCCATTTTGTAGGAACATCAGATGAATGCTCACATGAAAGAAATTAGAGTGGATTATGCTGGTTCTCAAAGGTCTTACATATTCCAATTTCTATCTGTAAAAATTTTCTTTGAATTGTAGGGAGATGGGTTGAAAGCGAAAGAAAACAAACAAAAAAGAACATCATAAGTTTTAAATGAGGATATTTTATCTGATTTCGTGAGGAAAGTGGCCTTTCTACTTTCTACTTGTTGAACAGTAGAAGATTAAGCTTGTGATTATAAAGTAAATTGAAAGCATATTACTGCAAAAATTAAAAGAGGAATAAGAAAGGAAGGAGGATGGAGAGTGGTTAAATGGAGTGAAGGTGGGAAGTATTGTTCCCTTCTTTAACCTGAATATATGAAATACAGGAAATCTGTTTTTATATAAATAAATAAATTTATCAATTTCTTATGATTTTATTTTTAATATATTCAATGTAGTTCATAGATACAATTCTAAGAATATAATGGAATTCCCTCCCTCCCACCCTTCTTCCCCTTTCTCCTTCTAATCCTTCATCTATCTTTCTTTCTTTCTTTCTCTCTTCCTTTTTTTCTTCTCTTTAGGTTTTTTTTTAAGATTTTATTTATTTATTTGAGAGGTAGAGTTTTAGACAGTGAGAGGAAGAGACCAAGAGAGAGGTCTTCCATACGCTGGTTCACTTCCCAAATGACTGCAATGGCCGGAGCTGCACCGATCCGTAGCCAGAAGCCGGGAGCTTCCTCCTGGTCTCCCACACTGGTGCAGGGACCCAAGGACTTAGGCCATCTTTTACTGCTTTCCCAGGCCATAGCAGAGAGCTAGATTTGAAGAGGAGCAGCCGGGACTAGAACCAGAGCCCATATGGGACATTGGCACCGCAAGCAGAGGATTAACCACTGTGCCGCGGTGCCAGCCCCTTCTTTACTGAGTAAACATATTTTTAATTTATATTACTGTCAAGGGTTTAACGCTCCACCAAATAAAAAGTTTGAGTAAAAAAATGAAAGACTCTAGTATAGCAGGAATATAGTCAAGAATGATAAAAGACAATTGATTGGAAAGTTGGCAATTTCACCTACATATTGTAAATTTTAAAGTAGTCACAGATCATTAAATCTATCATAATATAACATTCTTAGCCATTGATTTGGGAAAGTTACAAAAGAAAGATTGACAGAATTATATTTGCGGCATACTGATACACAGAACCATTTCTTTGTCTTTTTTGTTTTTGACTTTCTTCTTTTTTAAATTTTCACTCCCATATATAAGGGAGAACATGTTGTATTTTCTTTCTGTGCCCAGCTTATTTCACTCAATGTGATGTCCTCCAGCTGCATCCATTTTATTGCAAGTAGTAGAATTTCATTCTTCTATACCTGAATGATAGTCCACCATGTATATTTACTATATTTTCTTTATCTATTAATCTGATGATAGACTCCTTGGTTGATCCATATTTTGACTATTATGAACAGCATTGTTGGAAACTGGTGTTAGTATCTCTTTTATACAACATGTTCATGTCTTTTGAGTATATACCTAGAAGTAGTATTGCAAATGATCTTTTTTGAAGATTATATTCCTTCAACTATTTGTGGTTAAGATTTTCTTTATTTAAAAAATGGTAAATTATGTAGTCTTATTTTGATGACAAAATTTAAATCTGGAACCACATGACTTAATTACATCTCCAACTTTAAAAGTATGATTTCCCATAAAATAGCGACAGGATTATTATGACGAATTTTTGTACCCTAGTTCAGTAGAAATTGTGTTTTAAAAATTAAAATTATTTACATCACTTGTCATGTAAAACTGGAGCATAATCTATTTCTGTAGTTCATATTTGTAAAAGGAAATATACGGTCACATACAAAACAAGGCTAAATCTGGGAGAAAAATATGACCCATTCATAGTATTCTTTTGGAGGTGGTACCTCAAGGGGAGTGTTTTTTGTTGATATGTACAATAAGATTTTTAATTAAACGGTTAGAACTGGAAAAGTATCTTCATAAGTAATCAATTAAAAATAACCCACTTTTTGTACTCCAATTAGCACACCTGGATGATCTTTACTAAGAGAGACAGAGACTATTTTTATTTTGATTTTTTTTACCTCCTCCTCTACCAAAATGGAGGAAACATAATTCAACACCCTACCCTATTTGTTCTTTCTGTTTCATATTCTAACTAGAGTAGAAATTGCTGTGATTTGGGCTTTTGATTTTATATGAATTTAAAATATAGTGAATTTAAGCTCTCATCTATCAGTTCCTTCAACCAACATTACTATTTTTATTTAATTATAATTATAATTTTATTGAAAAATCTCCAGTGACATTTTGAGATCATAACCTTCACAAACAGATCAAAATCCTCCTGGCATGATAGAGGAATATAAAAATTTTAAGTAGAGGGTATATAATTACCTCCACTCTACATGATTTCATTGATTTATATGCACATACTAACCACATATATACAAAATGCATGCATTCCAACTATATTTAGCTATATATATATATATGTATAAAAACAATAGCACAACAAGAATGGGAATTTTACATTTATTTTTTAAAACCAAAATGTTTCTCATTATGGGAAGGAAGACTAACACCATACTGCATTTCAGGAAGATCTTCCCTTCTTGTTTGCAGAACATTTGAGAAAAACATCTGCCAGTCAATGATCCAGCACCTGCAATGTTGTGGTATTGTCCAGAGAAGGATATGAGCTGGATAAATTCCAGTACATTTTAGCCCAGGTTTGCTCCATGAAGAGATTCATTTGGAAATTTGTTAAAGGATGCCAAAGGGAAACAAAAGAGTAAAGGCATATTACATCAAGGGTTATACCATACCTTAGTTAGAACATAATCTCCATTTTGCATACATACCATTACACATGGTAGTTGTCAGGTTTTTGAATATCTTTTTCCTGCCCTTTCTTTAGTTAAATAGAGTAAAGCTGTAGGGAGATAATTTAAATCATTACATTTCAATTATTTTTTCAAAATTAATATAATCATAGCCTAGGCTCCACTGTCACCTCCAACGTGAGCCCTTTCCTTTTTGCCCCATTTTTTACTCTCTGGAGTGAAATTTGTAATCCGTGTTCACCTATGAATAATCTGGTTAGTTCTTTGAAAATACTTTTGAGACTATCAGAATATTCAATTTGTGTATTGATCCACCTCATAGAATGTGGATTTCCTGAGTGTAGTCAGTGTGATTTAGTCATTTCTCTCTCTTCAACAAATAGCATAGTGCCCAATAAAATCATGATCAGCCACTATTTCTTAGATTAATGTTCATTTGTAGGTTACTCATGTAAGCATACTCTAGATGAAGTTTTCCAAAGAAGTACTTGATGTGAGAACAATTTTTAAATGTCAGATATTTAGATACCTTAAAAATCTAAGTAGTTAATTTTTCATCAACATTAGAGATTGAATATTTAATCATGGAAAAGAAATATATTTAATCCTGCTCTTTTCAGTGCTATTTTAAAATTTGTCCTGAAGGTGGCAACATTGAATAATGTTCTTCATATTTTTCTAAGTAAAGCTTTTACAGTCACTTTTAATTAAAGTTTTGTATTTTAGAATAAAGTCCTCTCCATACCCTCTATTTATTATTGTGCGGAAGAAAATATTTTACTGATTTTTTTAGTCAGTAACCTTGAATTTACATTTTGAAAGAAATCATTTACAACTTTGAAGAATGAAAGTTAACCTAGATAAGGTTCAGCATAGTTCTCAAATCTCCAAATGTAAGATCAGTTTTAAACATATGTTTCCTGCCAAGCAAATTTATATCAACATGTGTATTAAACCGTAAGTGCAAATCAATTCTTGTCCTTTAGAGATATAAACTTGTTTCTCTGCTAAGTTTATTTAAATTAAGAACATTTTTAGTATCTAACTTGATCTATTAAGTAAAGAGCAGTTACCTTTAATAGTTAACAAAAATAACCATAACTACTAAAAGAAACTTTATGAACAAATACCTTGTAAAAGTTATCAACAATGCAATATGTTTGATCACCACACCAGAGCATGTATTAATGTTTTCTATTTGTTTTTGCATCTTAGCCACTTAATAAAGTTACACTAATCCATATTCATCTAAGTCTTCAAAACCCTACTGCGTGAAAGAAAGGTGACAAGCAATATGTCACAGAGGTTAATTGACTTATATAAAATCTGTTCAGTAGCAAAGCCCAAAATAGAAGTCTGTATTTCTTATCTCTAGAAAGTGACAGCTGCTCTTGGTTCTAATTCTATCATATTTATAGGCAGTTCAATGTCTTTACATAGCTTCTAGGAGATATGCTAATATCTGCTTCCATGCTATTTTATATTATGATTTTGTTATAAACACACATCTGTGTTTTGGCTTTCAGCTTTGGGGGCTCCATGTTCTAGAAATGCATGTAATAAGAGAATTTGTATATGTTACTTGCCAAACTAAATATGTGTACTCTTTAGTGTAAAATATACTTAGAGCGCTGTTTTATATTCTCTGAAGCTATTCTGAGTCAAATGAGACTTATAAAAGTTAGGTTTAGGGTAAGCAAATAGAGAAGGTATATGATCAGATGAAAACAATATGAAAGAACCACAGAAACCAGCTGGATTTAGCTAGATGTGTTGGAGTGAGTGCAATGCTGTAAGGCAGGCGAGAAGACATTGGTGTGTAGGGATCTGAGAGGCAACTGGACAGTACCAGAGGCAGCACAAAACAGATGGAACTTTCTGGCAGGCGCAATGAGAATGTACCTTGGCATTATATTCACAAGTTTTAAAGATTCCACACATGTATACTCAATTAACAAGAAGGACACATTTCAACATCATAACTTGCCAAAGTACACTGCCAGATGAAGAAATCAGATAGTTGACATGTTCTAGTGCATAAATTTCCTTGCCTTAGAAGGGCTATTTCTTCTTTCATTTGGCCTCAGGCCAGGCTTACTGATGCTTATTAGCATTCTTCATGCAAGAATTCCACTTATTTTCTATAGGAGAAACAGAAACTACCTGAGACACAGAGGTCACGGATGGCCTTAATTTTGAGCATGCCCTTTGATTGTAATGATGAGAACTGTGCACAAGTGTACATCTGGAAAGCTATGGACACACTACCCCTCCACAGTAACCAGCCAATCAACTACTCTGCTTTGCTTACCACATGTTGGCAGCTATTTGATTACCCTAGGAATTGTCCTATAGTGTGTTACTTTAAAGATAAGTGCTTGAACCATATCGTTCTTAAAATGGGGCTTCGGAAAATTCTATTTTTAAAAATAGAACTCCTGTAGAATCTGGTAATAAAACATATCTTATTTTTAATAAATAGTCACACAATATTTAAATTTTATGTTAGTCCCAGTATTCTAAAAAAAACTTACTAATCCCAGGCTATTAACTTAACCTGAACTTAAACAATAAAAGGAACCTCATGAATAGACAGGTTTGTAAACATATGTTCTCTAGCTATCTTTGGCCTCCTAAGTCCTCTGAGAATGTTCAATCATTTAGTAATCAAGATAAATAAAGCTTCCAGAAATGCTTTATATATAAATATGGAAGAATTATACAACGTGTGGAAAGGCAGGCTCATTATTAAAACAGGCATAGAGATACAACACTTGCACACATCCGCAGCAGGATGGTGAAGCACTCTCTGTAAACACCCACTATAATTCCTATCACATTGTATTGAAATTGTTCTGATATTTGTCTGCTCTTGGTTATTTTTCCTTGTAGTTTCCTGGCCTTGGGATTTTATTTTACTCTTCCTTGTATATTCAGAAGCTCACATGGTATGTGGCATATAATAATAGTACAGAACAAATTTACTGATGGGTTGAATTACTGAATCTTCATTGGAAAAGTGTGGCATAAGAAATCATTATGGGCTTAAAATTGTATATATGAAATATATGAAATCTGTTCCCTTTATGTAAATGAGAAAAGCAAAAGGAAAAAAAAAGTCACTGTCACAGCTCTAGAACTTCTCCATAGGGGAACTGAGGGTGAGGTAGTCTGGTTGGAAGGATGAGTTAGGGATTTGTTCTGAAGTTGTGTTTTGATAGCAAGTCAATTTCTTTTAATTAGAATGCATGCTGTTTGCAGTGTCTAAGTGACTATAGTTAGAACATGTTGAACCAGTACTTTCGTCTTGAATATAATGGATGAAAATTTTACAACGTAGTTTAGCGTGTTAAGTATTTTGGAAATGTTATATAGGAGCATTTTTGGAATCAAAGAAGAATAATTATTGGATATTAAGCAACATTTACATAGTTTTCTATATTTTGAAAGGATTTTTTTAATTATAAGGTTTAATTTATTGCAAATGACAGATACCCAACTCAAACTAGGTTAAGCTGAGACAGAACTTATTGATTCACTCCATGTAATAGATCTACTTATAGAAACAGCTGAATTCAGCTGAATTCATGAAATTTCTTTCTTTATCAGTTTGTTCAGTTTCACACCGTATTGGCTTAACTTCAAGATTTACCCTACATACAGATGAAGATTGACTGTGGTAGTCCAAAACTGGTATCCTAATAGCTCTCATCTCTGTTAGCTAATATACATAATTTGTTAATCAATTCACTGGAAATATATGTACTGCCTATCTACACAGATCATGTATTGGAATAGATATTGGGGTTACAAAAGGAAAATGGCAAAGATCCTATATTTACTAGCATTTTCTTATATGCTTTATTATATTCTTTCATTTTTTCATTCTTCTCATTTTTTGTTTGTCTAATGGTCTTTTGACTTTTGTGAACAAAAAAGTATAACTTATCTTTCAATAACATCTGGCTTGGTGCAAGATGGATATTCTTTCTCTTAATTTCCTAATCCTGGTGAAGGGACTCCTTGACTTAGCACTATCTTGTGTCCATTCCTTAGCTAGTCACATGACTTTGTGGCAGAATAACATTAAACAAAAATGGTTAGTCTGTCATTTACTAGAGTTCCTTGAAAATCAAGATATCTAATTAACAAAATAATATGTGTTTTACAAAAGATCAAAGCACTTCTAACAGAACTGATGTTCATATAGATATAAAGATTCCTTTTGTGCTTCTTAACCAAAAGCTCCAGTTTTCTATTAACTGGCTCTCTAAGATCACTACTTTGTCTACCTTCTCTCCAGTCAGAATAGTTCAAGGCATAGATAGAGATGATCCCTTTTACCACATGATGAAACTGAGATACATTGCCAAAATGAGTGTGTGTGTGTGTGTGTGTGTGTGTACTGCAAAGCCAAAATCAAGGCAAGCAAGTGCATTGTCTTTCAGAAGGTATTATTTACTCTAAATATGATGTTAGAAACTAGTAGTTCATAGATGATTCTGAAACCTAAACACATTTTCTTTGGTGCACATACAGGATTTGTCTGAAGATAATATATTCAATTATTTTAAAAGACTTTTTTCTCTCTCAGTGTAGTAAATGCCTTTTCATTCTGTTGGTGACTTCTTTGACAGAGCCAAAATTTTAAAGAATTCAATCTAATCATTTTTGAATGTGTTGATATTATATCTAAACAGTGTGCAGGGTTAAGTCTACAGCAAAATTGAGAAGATATAGATTTTCTGTGTAGCTCCTTTACCCTATAGACATGTACATAGTCAATGTCTTTTTTCAGAGAGGTACAGTTGTTACAACTAATGAACTTGCATTGAGGCATCACCATCTTAAGTCAGTAGTTTACTTTAGGTTCACTCCTGCTGTGTATGTTCAATGTGGTTAGACAAAAGGATATGACAAATACACACCATTATTGTATCACAAAAGTATTTTCAGCAGCCTAAAAATCCAGTTGTCTGCAAATTAACCCCTCTCCCAGCACTTGACGATCACTGATATTTTCATAGTTTTATTTTTTCCAAAATATCATATAATTCGGATCATATAATATGTAATCTTTTCCGATTGGCTTCTTCCCTCAATAATATGTATTTCAGTATCTTCAATTTTTTTGGTGACTGAGTAGTTAATTTCTTTTTTTCATTGGATAGTATTCCAGGTATCAGATGTACCATAGTTTATATATCCATCTTGATTTCTTCAAGTTTTGAGAATTATGAATAAGGTTCTATACATAACCATGTGAAGGTGTTTGTGTGGACATAGTTATTAACTCTTTTAGGTAAATACCAATAAAAATTGCTGCTGGATCATGTGTTAAGAGTGTTTAATATTGTGAGAAGCTTACAAATTTTTTCTAACTTTTCTTTCCCATTTTGCTTTGGCTTTCACAGCAGATATGAATACGAGCTCCATAACCTTTTCAGAACGTCCTGTGGTCAGTCTTTTAGACTGTGACCATCCTGAAAGAGGTGTAATGGTATCTCTGTCCTTTCAATTTTTCATTTCCATGATGGCATGTGATGTGGAGCATTTTTTCATAATCTATATTCTGTTAATACATCTTACTTGGTGAAATTCTGTTAAGATTTTTGGTCTGTGTTTTAATCAAGTTGTTTGTTTTCTTATTGTTGAGTTTTAATTTCTACATTTTGGATACAAAGCCTTATTAATATGTCTTCTGCAAATATTTTATTCCAGTTTGTAAATTATCTTTTCAGTCTCTTATTGTTTCCTTAACAAATCAAATATTTAATAAAGTCAAGTTTACCAATATTTTTCAATGAATTATTGTACCTAAACAGAGTTTTGACTAAAAATCATTTTCAATTTTAACGTCATCTAGAATGTCTCCTAAGTTATTTTCTGTCAGTTTTACATTCCTTGTTTTGAACTTTGGTCTGTGAGCCACATTGAGTTAATTTCTATAAAGGATATAAGCACTGTATCTAGGTTCATCTTATTTGTGGATGTCCAGTTGTGCTCACACCATTAACTTGAATATTTCAAAAGCGAACAAAAAAAGCCAACTCATTCTCCATTACATTGTCTTTGATTCATTGTCCGTGTGGTTTGGTATCAAACAGTAAACTTGAAGGAAATTTCAATTTTTTCTCTTTCTTTCACTCCTGGTATTCCCTTCACATGTATTTACATCATTGCATCATTGTTCGACAGTTCTTTGATATTCTGTTTGTTCATTTGTTTTAGTCTTTGTTCTCTTTGCTTTTCAGGTTGGAGGTGTCTATGAAGACATCCTAAAGCTTTGGGATTGTTTCCTGAGCTGTGTTCTCTTCTAATAAACTCATAAAGCATTATTTATTTTCGTCACGGTGTACTTTATCCTTAGCCATTCTCCTTCCTTTTTTTCCTTAGGATTTCCGTCTCTCTGCTGTAAATGCGTCTTTAGTGTGCAGCAATTAGGTGTGAGAGAGTGGAAGTTTTCTGTGAATCTAAGGATAAGTCTCAGCCTTTCAGAGAATCCATGCCTCTGCAGTGTGGACTTCAGAGTGCTTTTCACTTTTATTTTCAACGTAGGGGCCACAAGGTAACTGCAGTGATCAGGAGTTTTATTTCCTTTCCCCGCAATCAGGTTCTGTTAATACCCCAGAAAAATAGACTGTGGTTAACTACTCTGGTATATTTCAAAATGATTTCTCATCACCAGAAGCATGGAGGCCTTTTTCTCAGATATATAGTGTGAGAAGCTGCTGAGGCCTTGAAATAGAAAACTCAAAAGTGCCTCTGCCCATGATTCGGTGCCTGGGGAGTTTTTAACTCTTAACATTTTTCCACACTGAACTTCCATCAGTTTGTCACTTGGGTTAGATTTCTCTGCCTCAACATTGTTTCCAGCATGTGAGTTTCTGCTCTGGTAACTTGTAATTCTCATGACTGTTGATCCATCTCAGTGATGCGTGGAGCAGTTTTCCCTATGACCTTACACTGGTTTTGGATCTAAGAAGAACTGTCGATTGTTCAGCCTGTTCAGCTTTTTACTTGTTTTCAGTATGAAGTGGAAACCTCAAAACTCCTCACCTGAAGAACTAGAAGTGTGAAGATAATTTATTTTCCGATATAATTTACCAACAGTTAGGAACAGATATTTCAACCAGTGGTTAAGATGCCCATAACATGGTGGAATACTCAGGTTCGGTTCCCAGCACTGACTCCTGCACATCCTGGGAGGCAGCAATGATGGCTCAAGTGATTGGGTTCCCTGCCACCGATGTGTGACACCTGAATTGAGTTTCCATCTCACAGTTTCAGCTTGGCTCAAGTCCTACTACTGTGAGCATCTGTTTCTCCACCTCCCAAATAAATAAATTTAAAAACAACAGAAAATTTTCAAACCTTTAGAAAACGAGGATATTGGTATAGTGTGAGTAAAATCAAAGCAGAGACATCCTCCCATGCAAGAGTTTGATAAAAAGCCCATGAGAGTTTCTCAGGCATGGAAAACCAAGACACTGTGGCAAGAAATGACCTACAGGAAAGATCTCTGGGAGTGAGATCCCAGCGGAAAAAAATGGGTCATCAAAGAAGGAGGTACCTTTCTCTGAAGGGAGGAGAGAACTTCCACTTTGACTATGGCCTTATCTAAATAAGATCGGAGTTTGTGAAATCAAGAGGCTTCCATAGCCATGCCAGCTTATGACAAGAGCCTCGGGTGATTACTCATGTCATACATAAGAGTGTCAATTGTTAAATCAACAGCAGTAGTCACTGTACACTTAATCCCCATGTAGGATCTCTGTCCTTAATGTGTTGTACTATGAGAATTAATGGTAAAAATAGTCTTCAAACAGTAGTTTATACTTTGTGTGTCTGTATGGGTACAAACTGTTGAAATCTTTACTTAGTATATACTAAGTTGATCTTCTGTATATAAAGATAGTTAAAAATGAATCTTAATGAAGAATGGGATGGGAGAGGGAGTAGGAGATGGTATGGTTTGGAGGTGGGAGGGTGGTTATGGGAGGGAAAAACTGCTATAATCCAAAAGTTTTACTTTGGAAATTTATATTTATTAAAAAAGTTTCCTGGTTTCCGGCAAGATGGCGGAATAGGAAGGGAGCACACTGATAGTCTGGGGAGAGATAGTTTAATAAAAGTGGAGATATTGCAGGTTCAAGGAAGAGTAGGGGAGGAAACAGCAGAAGAAACTCTTCTGGAACGCGTGACTCACAGCGGACCTGCATGGAGAGCGTGGGAGCCCACAGTTCGGGACACCAGCGGCAGACTCAACACACCAGCGCTGGAACGCGAGGTGAGCCGAACCTCAATAGCCCGAGACACAGGCAGGCAGGCGGAGAGAGGAGACTAGAGGGAACGACCCCCCGGGGGGGGGGAGTTCACAAGGCTAACTGGAAGAGAGAGAGAGAGAGAGAGAGAGAAAAAAAAAAGGGTGACTAGTACGGACACGGGTTTCTCTCTCTCCGCTCACCTCTCAAGGGCGAGCAAGACAAAGAGCAGGCACCATCTTGGACATACGTCATAAGCAGAGCGACCTCAGGTCTGCACCGGCCCTGAGCCTAGCAGAAAAACCTGACTCTGGGTGGGGCGAATTAACAGGAGATTAGGACCTAGTAAATTTGTGGTGCTACTGAACTGAGACTGTGAAAAAAGAGACGGTGGGGGAGAGAACTCACAGAATTCACGTGAGCACTCTCCAGAGACGCTAAAATTCCATAACTTTGGCAACCCAGTGGGAGGCTGAAGGAGAATTTGAGCCCACTCTGAGGGCCGAACAGATTCCCTGTGGGGTTCTTGGGAAAGAGCTTCTGATCTCTGGCTCCTGTGGGTATATCATTTGCCTGCTAACTACCTCCAACTTCGTTCAGCTGTGCAGAATAACTTCCCTTTTGAATCCAAAAAAAAAAAAAAAAAAAAAAAAAGAAAGAGAGAGAGAGAGATTTACCATGCCTAACCTGGGAGTGTCACCTTTGGCACACCAAACAGAGCTCTCAGGCCACACCCATCTCAAGCCCTAAGGCTCCATCAAAAACAGATAGTCCACTTAATCTAGAGTCATAGTATAACAAGAAAAAGCACCACAGTGAAGAAACCAAATATCTCCAATATGCCAAATAACAAATGCAAAAACCGAGGTAATAAAAACAAGGAAGTCACCATGACGCCCTCAAATGAAAAAGACACCCCAATTCAAGATTATGAAGATGATGACATAGAAGAAATGCAAGAAGCAGATCTCAAAAAATTGATAAGAACATTAAGAAGTTCTCAAAAACAAATTCTGGAACTACAGAAATCCTTAATGGACAAGATAGAAAATCTCTCTCGTGAAAATGAAATATTAAGGAGGAATCAAAATGAAAGGAAACAACTAGTACAACAGGAAACTGTGATAGTGACTGAAGTGAAGAATTCAATAGATCAAATGAAAAACACAATAGAGAGCCTTACAAACAGAATGGGTGAAGCAGAAGAGAGAATATCGGACTTAGAAGACAGAGAACAGGAAAGGATACAGTCAGACCAAAGAAAAGAAGAGGAAATTAGAAATCTAAAACATATTGTCGGGAATCTTCAGGATACTATTAAAAAACCCAACATTCGGGTTCTAGGAGTTCCTGAAGGCATGGAGAGGGAGAAAGGATTAGAAGGCCTTTTTAGTGAGATATTAGCAGAAAATTTCCCAGGTTTGGAGAAGGACAGAGAAATCCTAGTACAGGAAGCTCACAGAACCCCTAATAAACACGACCAAAAGAGATCCTCACCACGACACGTGGTAATTAAACTCTCCACAGTGAAACATAAAGAAAAGATGCTAAAATGTGCAAGAGAGAAACGTCAGATTACTCTCAGAGGATCTCCAATCAGACTCACAGCTGACTTCTCATCAGAAACTCTAAAAGCCCATGACAGTATTTCAGGCATGGAAAGCCAAGACACTCTGGCAAAAAGATCTCTGTGAGTGAGATCCCAGTGGAAAGAACAGGTCTTCAAAGAGGGAGGTGCCTTTCTCTGAAGGGAGGAGAGAACCTCCACTTTGACTATGACCGTGTCTAAACAAGATAAGAGTCGGAGAACTCAAGGGGCTTCCATAGCCTTGGAAACTCATAACTGGTGCATAGGGAGATTACTGATGCCATAAACAGGAGTGTCAATTGGTAAAGTCAACAACAGGAGTCACTGTGCACTTACTCCTCATGTAGGATCTCTATCCTTAACGTGCTGTACACTGAGGCTTAATGCTATAATGAGTACTCAAACAGTATATTTCACTTTGTGTTTCTATGGGGGTGCAAACGACTGAAATCTTTACTTAATGTACACTAAACTGATCTTCTGTATAAAAAAAAAAAAAGAAATTATCAATTCCCAACTTGACTCTCACTGGGATTAAACATGACAATAGGTCTGATCTGATTTCATCATCATTTAAAAAAATCATCTATTATTTTTCACTTTATGTTTCTGTGTGGGAGCAAACTGTTGAAATCCTTACTTAAGGTATACTAAGCTGATCTTCTGTATATTAAGATAATCGAAAATGAATCTTGATGTGAATGGAAGGGGAGAGGGAGTGGGAAAGGGGAGGGTTGTGGGTGGGAGGGACGGTATGGGGGGGGGAAGCCATTGTAACACATGAGTCGTACTTTGGAAATTTATATTCATTAAATAAAAGATAAAAAAAAATGCATGCAAAAAAAAAATAAAATAAAAGCTAGGAGGGAATGGCGAGATATAGCCCATGTACTAAGAGAGAAAAACTGACAGCCAAGAATATTATATCCTGCAAAGCTATCATTTGTGAATGAAGGTGAAATAAAGACTTTTCATAGCAAACAGAAATTGAAAGAATTTGTTGCCACTCGTCCAGCCCTGCAAAAGATGCTTAAAGATGTGTTACACACAGAAACACAGAAACACGGTCATCAATATGAAAGAAGGTAAAGGAAGGAAACCAAGGAAGGAAACCTCACAGCAAAAGATCACAGGGAATTCAAAGCATATATTAGAACTTATCTTTGGCAAATGGCAGGGCAAAGTTACCACTTATCATTAGTCACTTTGAACGTGAATGGCCTGAACTGTCCAGTTAAAAGACACCGATTGGCTGATTGGGTTAAGGAACAAAACCCATCTATTTGCTGCTTACAAGAAACACATCTTTCCAACAAAGATCCATACAGACTGAAAGTGAAAGGCTGGAAAAAGATATACCATGCCAACAGAAATGAAAAAAGAGCGGGTGTAGCCATCTTAATATCGGACAACATAAACTTTACCACAAAAACTGTTAAGAGAGACAAAGAGGGACACTATATCATGATTAAGGGATCAATTCAACAGGAAGATATAACAATTATCAATGTATATGCACCTAACTACAGGGCACCGGTTTATCTAAAAGATTTATTAACGGACTTAAAGGGAGACTTAGACCCCAATACAGTAGTACTGGGGGACTTCAATACTCCACTCTCAGAAATAGACAGATCATCCGGTCAGAAGATCAACAAGGATACAGTAGATTTAAACGACACCATAGCCCAAATGGATCTAACAGATATATACAGAACTTTCAATCCTACAGCTAAAGATTTTACATTCTTCTCAGCAGTACATGGAACCTTCTCTAGGATTGACCACTTACTAGGCCATAAAGCAAGTCTCAGCAAATTCAAAAGAATTAGAATCATACCATGCAGCTTCTCAGACCATAAAGGAATGAAGTTGGAAATTAGCAACTCAGGAATCCCTAGAGCATACGCAAACACATGGAGATTGAACAACATGCTCCTGAATGAACAATGGGTCATAGAAGAAATCAAAAGAGAAATCAAAAACTTTCTGGAAGTAAATGAGGATAACAGCACAACATACCAAAACTTATGGGACACAGCAAAAGCAGTGTTAAGAGGAAAGTTTATATCAATAGGTGCCTACATCAAGAAATTGGAAAGACACCAAATAGATGAGCTTTCGATTCACCTCAAGGATCTAGAAAACCTACAGCAAACCAGACCCAAATCTAGTAGAAGAGAAATAATTAAAATCAGAGAAGAAATCAACAGGATTGAATCAAGAAAAACATTCCAAAAAATCAGCCAAACGAAGAGCTGGTTTTTTGAAAAAATAAACAAAATTGACACCCCATTGGCCCAACTAACTAAAAAAAGAAGAGAAAAGACCCAAATCAATAAAATCAGAGATGAAAAAGGAAATGTAACAACAGACACCACAGAAATAAAAAGAATCATCAGAAATTACTACAAGGAGTTGTATGCCAGCAAACAGGGAAATCTATCAGAAATGGATAGATTCCTGGACACATGCAACCTGCCTAAATTGAACCAGGAAGACATCAAAAACCTAAACAGACCCATAACTGAGACAGAAATTGAAACAGTAATAAAGGCCCTCCCAACAAAGAAAAGCCCAGGACCAGATGGATTCACTGCTGAATTCTACCAGACGTTTAAAGAAGAACTAACTCCAATTCTTCTCAAACTATTCAGAACAATCGAAGAAGAGGGAATCCTCCCAAATTCTTTCTATGAAGCCAGCATCACCTTAATTCCTAAGCCAGAGAAAGATGCAGCATTGAAAGAGAATTACAGACCAATATCCCTGATGAACATAGATGCAAAAATCCTCAATAAAATTCTCGCCAATAGAATGCAACAACACATCAGAAAGATCATCCACCCAGACCAAGTGGGATTTATCCCTGGTATGCAGGGATGGTTTAATGTGCGCAAGACAATCAATGTGATACACCACATTAACAGACTGCAGAAGAAAAACCATATGATTCTCTCAATAGATGCCGAGAAAGCATTTGATAAAATACAACACCCGTTCATGATGAAAACTCTAAGCAAACTGGGTTTGGAAGGAACATTCCTCAATACAATCAAAGCAATCTATGAAAAACCCATGGGCAGCATCCTATTGAATGGGGAAAAGTGGGAAGCATTTCCACTGAGATCTGGTACCAGACAGGGATGCCCACTCTCACCACTGCTATTCAATATAGTTCTGGAGGTTCTAGCCAGAGCTATTAGGCAAGAAAAAGAAATTAAAGGGATACAAATTGGGAAGGAAAAACTCAAACTATCCCTCTTTGCTGATGACATGATTCTGTATTTAGGGGACCCAAAGAACTCTACTAAGAGACTATTGGAACTCATAGAAGAGTTTGGCAAAGTAGCAGGGTATAAAATCAATGCACAAAAATCAACAGCCTTTGTATACACAGACAATGCCATGGCTGAGGAAGAACTTCTAAGATCAATCCCATTCACAATAGCTACAAAAACAATCAAATACCTTGGAATAAACTTAACCAAGGACGTTAAAGATCTCTACGATGAAAATTACAAAACCTTAAAGAAAGAAATAGAAGAGGATACCAAGAAATGGAAAAATCTTCCATGCTCATGGATTGGAAGAATCAATATCATCAAAATATCCATTCTCCCAAAAGCAATTTACAGATTCAATGCAATCCCAATCAAGATACCGAAGACCTTCTTCTCAGATCTGTAAAAAATGGTGCTGAAATTTATATGGAGGCACAAGAGACCTCGAATAGCTAAAGCAATCTTGTACAACAAAAACAAAGCCGGAGGCATCACAATACCAGATTTAATGACATACTACAGGGCAGTTGTAATGAAAACAGCATGGTACTGGTACAGAAACAGATGGATAGACCAATGGAACAGAATTGAAACACCAGAAATCAATCCAAACATCTACAGCCAACTTATATTTGATCAAGGATCTAAAACTAATTCCTGGAGCAAGGACAGTCTATTCAATAAATGGTGCTGGGAAAATTGGATTTCCACGTGCAGAATCATGAAACAAGACCCCTAACTTACACCTTACACAAAAATCCACTCAACATGGATTAAAGACCTAAATCTACGACCTGACACCATCAGGTTAATAGAGAACATTGGAGAAACCCTTCAAGATATTGGCACAGGCAAAGAATTTCTGGAAAAGACCCAGGAGGCACAGGCAGTCAAAGCCAAAATCAACTATTGGCATTGCATCAAATTGAGAAGTTTCTGTACTGCAAAAGAAACAGTCAGGAGAGTGAAGAGACAACCGACAGAATGGGAAAAAATATTTGCAAACTATGCAACAGATAAAGGGTTAATAACCAGAATCTACAAAGAGATCAAGAAACTCCACAAAAACAAAACAAACAACCCACTTAAGAGATGGGCCAAGGACCTCAATAGACATTTTTCAAAAGAGGAAATCCAAATGGCCAACAGGCACATGAAAAAATGTTCAAGGTCATTAGCAATCAGGGAAATGCAAATCAAAACCACAATGAGGTTTCACCTCACCCCGGTTAGAATGGCTCACATGCAGAAATCTACCAACAACAGATGCTGGCGAGGATGTGGGGAAAAAGGGACACTAACCCACTGTTGGTGGGAATGCAAACTGGTCAAGCCACTGTGGAAGTCAGTCTGGAGATTCCTCAGAAACCTGAAGATAACCCTACCGTTCGACCCAGCCATCCCACTCCTTGGAAT
Organism: Oryctolagus cuniculus; assembly: GCF_051225735.1. Classification (NCBI taxonomy): domain Eukaryota; kingdom Metazoa; phylum Chordata; class Mammalia; order Lagomorpha; family Leporidae; genus Oryctolagus; species Oryctolagus cuniculus. The sequence continues at coordinate 67,077,621 of NC_142873.1, read as the reverse complement.
TTACCCAAAGGAATTTAAATTGGCAAACAAAAAGCGGTCTGCACCCTAATGTTTATTGCAGCTCAATTCACAATAGCTAAGACCTGGAACCAACCTAAATGCCCATCAACGGTAGACTGGGTAAAGAAATTATGGGATATGTACTCTTCAGAATACTATACCGCAGTAAGAAACAACGAAATCCAGTCATTTGCAACAAAATGGAGGAATCTGGAACACATCATGCTGAGTGAAATAAGCCAGTCCCAAAGGGACAAATGCCATATATTCTCCCTGATCGGTGACGACTGACTGAACACCAAGAGGGAAACCTGTTGGAATGAGGTGGACACTATGGGAAACGGTGGCTTGATCAGCATAGCCCTGACTGTTAATGAACAACTTAATACATTATCCCTCTTAGTAGTTTTTTTGTCTGTTCTACTTAATATGACTGGTTTAGTTCTGTAATTGATGCACAGTTATTCTTAAGTGTTGAAAATTAACTGAAATGTGATCCCTGTTGAACATGGGAGTGGGAATGGGGGAGGGAAGAAATGTATAATTTGGGACATGCTCAGGCTGACTTGCCCCAAGTGGTGGAGTTGGAAGCATACCAGGGGATTCCAATTCAATCCCATCGAGGTGGCATGTACCAATGCCATCTCACTGTTCCAGGTGATCAGTTTCAGTTCACAGTTGGTCATGGTGGAGGGACTCGGAGTCAAAGGGAGCACATAGACAAGTCTAGTACCTGCTAACGCTAACCGATGGAGTAAACAAAGGGGAGAGTGATCCAACATGGGAAGTGAGATACTCAGCAGACTCATAGAATGGCAGATGTCCTAAATAGCACTCTGGCCTCAGAATCAGCCCTAAAGGCATTCAGAGCTGGCTGAAAAGCTCATGAGAGTATTTCAGGCATGGAAAGCCAAGACACTCTGGCAAAAGATCTCTGTGAGTGAGATCCCAGTGGAAAGAACAGGTCTTCAAAGAAGGAGGTACCTTTCTCTGAAGGGAGGAGAGAACCTCCACTTTGACTATGACCTTGTCTAAACAAGATAAGAGTCGGAGAACTCAGAGGGCTTCCATAGCCTTGGAAACTCATGACTGGAGCAGAGGGAGATTACTGATGCCATAGACAGGAGTGTCAATTGGTAAAGTCAACAACAGGAGTCACTGTGCACTTACTCCTCATGTAGGATCTCTATCCTTAATGTGCTGTACATTGAGATTTAATGCTATAACGAGTACTCAAACAATATATTTCACTTTGTGTTTCTATGGGGGTGCAAACTGTTGAAATCTTTACTTAATGCATACTAAACTGATCCTCTGTAAAAAAAAAAAAAAAAAAAAAAAAGAAATTATCAATTCCCAACTTGACTCTCACTGGGATTAAACATGACAATAGGTCTGCTCTGATTTCATCATCATTTAAAAAAAAATCATCTATTATTTTTCACTTTATGTTTCTGTGTGGGAGCAAACTGTTGAAATCCATACTTGATGTATACTAAGCTGATCTTCTGTATATTAAGATAATCGAAAATGAATCTTGATGTGAATGGAAGGGGAGAGGGAGTGGGAAAGAGGAGGGTTGAGGGTGGGAAGGACGGTATGGGGGGGAAGCCATTGTAATCCATAAGTCGTACTTTGGAAATTTATATTCATTAAATAAAAGTTTAAAAAAAAATAAAATTTAAACAATAAAAAAAAAGAAAGAAAAAAAAAGTTTCCTAAAAAAAGAGTTTGCAACTTTTCCCAGTGTCTTTGTTTACTTCACCCAGGACTTTAGACCAATGAATTCACTTCATCTCTGTATGTATCAATTCATAGTGGAGCTTGAAGGCCAGTACTCTTCAGTTAACACTCAGAACCAATAAGCAAAATAGAGAAAGGACTTTATAAACATTTTAATATCAAAAGGTTTGTTTTGTTTATGTTTGTTTTGGTTATTATCAGTTTAAAATAAAATCCAAAACAACTGCCCTTTGGTACCTAAGGATACCTGGTGCTCATAACATAAATCATAGGAGGGAAGTTCTCCAAAGTACATGGCAGTGTAGTTGCTGAATCCTTTTCACAGTCTGCCAGTAGCTACAAAGTTTAGATCTGAGTTATTCTCCATTAAGTTATCAATGTTAATCTTACTTCAATATTTAATCCTATTATTTTGCTCTTGTAACACAATCAAGAACAGCAAAGATGACTAATTGCATAAATTCTATATATAAAGATTTTTAATGAAGGAGAATAAGGTAAAAATTCAGATTATCGAGAAACATAGTTGGAAAAACTGCAAAGAAAAACAGGAAGTCAAATTTCAAGAGCTTTTACTGTGAATGATATTTCTATGAATTAAATGAACATTTTACTAAGGACTCACTAGAGAACAAAGGATTTCTAGAAGATCATGTCAAACCTACCCACATACTCAACAGAAATGTGGATTCAGAGCTCAGTACACTCTTACATTCTTTTTATAAATCCACATAGTATCTTCATTAGTCTGCAAGGGCTGTCACAGCGAAGTGTGACAGAGTGGCTTAAGAAACAAAATTTTATATTCTCACCATTATAGAGGGTAGATGTCTGCATTCAAGGATTGGTTCTTTGTTGAAGGCCGTGGAGGAAGCATTGCTCCCAAATTTTTGCGATGCCTTTTGTGTGGCTATTTCCTCTCGGTGTCTTCAAATAGTCTTTTCTGTTTGTGACTGTGACCGAATTTCCTCTCCCTATGAGGACATCTGTCACATTGAATTTAGATCCATGAGAATGAACTCATTTTAGTTTAATCATTTCTTTACAGAATGCATATCCAAATACAACTACATTTTGAGTTTCTGTGGGATATAATTTTAATATATTAATTTGATAGGAATATAATTCAATGAATAACAGGATCCATCCTATTTTTGTAGTGAGTCCAAAATAAATGAGATGGCCTATGTAAAAATTGAGAAAATAGTTGAGAAACTGGCTGCAGTTTACTTCTCAGTCCTTTGTTATATATAATGGCAAAATTAGACACAATAAATCTAGCAAAGCCAAATATGTCACAAATCTAGCATGTGAAAGAGGTATCTCTGCAGAAATAAATTATTGCTTATATTTTTAAAGATTTATTTATGTTTTCATTTGAGAGGTAGATCTACAGACAGAAAGAGTGAAAGAAAGGTCTTCCATCTGCTGGTTCACTCCCCAAATGACCACAACAGTCAGAGCCAGGCTGATCCAGAGCCAGGAACCAGGAGCTTCTCCCGGCTCTCCCATGTGGTGCAGGGGCCCAAGCACTTGGGTCATCTTCTACTGATTTCCTAGGCCATAGCAGAGAGCTGGATCAGAAAAGGAGCAGCCAGGACTTGAATTGGCACCCATATGGGATGTCTATGCTGCAGGTGATGGATTTATCCACTACACCACACTGCCGGCTCCTGCCTACATTTTTAAGCAAAATAATTAGCTGTGGCAAGAAGGAGACTACTAGAGAGGCATGGCAATATTTTAGACATGTTTAAAGCTCAATTCTAGGCTAGGGGGCCAGTTCTATGTCAGTGTATGTTGTAGAATGTGAACACTTTCATTCAAATCAAAATACTCAAAGAGGGCCCAGATCAAATATTATTCAGATGGATTGAGATGATCCTACTGCCTCTAGTGGAAAATCCTGAGAGTTCCCAGTAATGCAAAATTGCTATGCATTCATGGATTTATTCAAGTGATGTTAAGTTAAAAGTAGAATACACAAATCTGCCTTTCTTCTTTTCCTAAAATTATATCTACTCAATCATTAGACTTTCCATATTCATGGATTTGGACTTATAGAAATAGAATAAATGGTATTCTTAGCAGTTTTATGTCAATGTCTCATATCATATGCTAGAAAATGCTATTCCCATTAACAACATTTACCTCGGCAACTCTTCATTAATTCAAATGCTCTCCTGTTCTCCCAAATTGGCATTAATGTCGTTTAGTGATAGTTTATTAGGTGCTGTATGATTGGAAGAAAGTAGTATGTACTGACTCTTATTTTTATTTTTTTAACAATGAACTAAAAGATCTAGGATGACCTTTTATTTTTACTTGTTTTGTTTACTGAAATACGTTATATCTTATATTTTTCAGATGAATAAAAAGGAACACGCATGGTTTTATATCAATAAAGACTATACTGAAGAATTTTCACACATTTAGAATTTTTTTCTCTTGTGATAGATACCAGTTTCTATGGCAAAGGGGAAGTGTTGACTTGAGGATAACTTGGCTAATAGAAGCAGATAACAATCACATCCTACTAATCACTTCAGCTTCCCAAGAGAAGAAAGAATCATTACATAAGATCTCTGGTATTCAACTCTCATCTAGATTTTCCTCAGAGTCTCATTCCATTGCTTTTGTGTATACCAGGTATACCAGGTTAGTTATTTTTCTATTGTATAAATTTCAGATTTTTCCCCTCATCTCTTCCTATCCATTAATCCTAATTTTTAATAGAAGCTACTATGTGTATTATTTTATGCATCAATGCACAGAAGATATAAATAATTTGTTCTTTCACTACATTAATCATAAGCCAGATTTATATTTCACTAGGGCATTAACCTTTTGATTAAAATCCAATAATTTCTTTCAGAACTGTAGTTGTAATTCTGCTTAAATGAAGTTGATAGAATGGCTCATATACAGAAATCTACCAACAACAGATGCTGGAGAGGATGTGGGGAAAAAGGGACACTAACCCACTGTTGGTGGGAATGCAAACTGGTTAAGCCACTATGGATGTCAGTCTGGAGATTCCTCAGAAACCTGAATATAACCCTACCATACAACCCAGCCATCCCACTCCTTGGAATTTACCCAAAGGAAATTAAATTGGCAAACAAAAAGCAGTCTGCACCTTAATGTTTATTGCAGCTCAATTCACAATAGCTAAGACCAGGAACCAACCTAAATGCCCATCAACAGTAGACTGGATAAAGAAATTATGGGGCATGTACTCTATAGAATACTATACAGCAGTAAAAAAACATTGAAATCTGGTCATTTGCAATAAAATGGAGGAATCTGGAAAACATCATTCTGCATGAAATAAGCAAATCCCAAAGGGACAAATATCATATGTTCTCCCTGATCGGTGACAAATAACTGAGCACCAAAAAGGAAACCTGTTGAAATGGGCACTATGAGAAAAGGTGACTTGATCAGCCCTTGCCCTGACTGTTGATGAATGACTTAATACTTTATCTCTTTTAGTATTTTTTTTTTGTTCTACTTAATACTATTGGTTGAACTCTGTAATTAATACACAATTATTCTTAAGTATTGAAACTTAACTGAAATGTGATCCCTGTTAAATATAAGAGTAGGAATAACAGAGGGAAGGGATGTACAATTTGGGACATGCTCAAGCTGACTGGCCCCAAATGGTAGAGTCAGAAACATGCCAGGGGATTCCAGTTAAATCCCATCAAGGTGGCATGTACCAATGCCATCTCACTAGTCCAAGTGATCAATTTCAGTTCACAATTGATCACACTGATAGGTCTAAGAGTCAAAGGGATCACACAAACAAGACTAGAGTCTGCTAATACTAACTGATAGAATAAAAAAGGGAGAGAACGATCCAACATGGGAAGCGGGATACACAGCAGACTCATAGAATGGCAGATGTCCTAAACAGCACTTTGGCCTCAGAATCAGCCCTTAACGCATTCGGATCTGGCTGAAGAGCCCATGAGAGTATTTTAGGCATGGAAAGCCAAGACACTCTGGGAAAAAAAAAAAAAAAAAAAAAAAAAAAAAAACAACAACAACAAAAAAATGACCTCAATGAAAGATCCCTGTGAGTGAGATCCCAGTAGAAAGAACAGGTCATCAAAGAAGGAGGTACCTTTCTCTGAAGGGAGGAAAGAACTTCCACATTTGACTATGACCTTGTCTAAATATGAGCAGAGTTGGCAAACTCAAAAGGTCTCCATAGCCTTGGCTACTCATGACAAGAGTGTCAGTCAATTTGTTAAGTCAACAATAGGAGTCACTGTGCACTTACCCCCCATGTAGGATTTCTTTCCTTAATATGCTGTACTTCATGATTTAATGCTATAACTGGTACTCAAACAGTATTTTTCACTGTGTGTTTCTGTGTGCGTGCAAACTGTTGAAAGCTTTACTTAATATATACTAAATTGATCTTCTGTACATAAAGATAATTGAAAACGAATCTTGATGTAAATGGAAGGAGAGAGGGAGTGGGAGAAGGGAGGATTGCAGGTGGGAGGGAAGTTATGGGGTGAAAAAGCCATTGTAATCCATAAGATGTATTTTGGAAATTTATATTCATTAAATAAAAGTTAAAAAATAGTAAAAATAAATAAATAAATAATTGTTAAAAAAAGAAATTTATAGAGAGATTTGCTGAGCATTCAAAAAGACATCTGTTAAAGTTGATTTTGACCTTAATTATCCACATTAAATAAAAAAAACAAATGTAAAATAAAATGGTTAATTATTTTGAGTATAATTATTTATTTTCTCTTGTCTTAGTTATATAATGCTACTTAGGTGTTCTTAATTGGTTAGTTAAAACAGTTGCCCTTGTATCTCCCTTCTGAAATCGAGTTTCAAAATTTTTAAATAAAGATAACATATAAATTCCGTGCGACATTTTATGGAAAGAGTAATTTTTGGACTAACACCATTATTTACTGGGAATTTGCTATGTGTGCACTAATGGCTAAATGCTTTCATCCATAATGTTCCTGAATCCTTACAGAAACTCCATGGGATAAATGTTATTTCTGTCCTACAGATGAAGAAACTAAGGTTCAGAGCAGTGAACTACTTGTTTAGAGGCTCAAAGCGAGTAAACAGTGTGACCATTTGATTTTGAACCTGGTTCTCTGAAATACTGCTTTTTTTCCTTCACTGGCTTTTCAGAACAAGAGTGGAAATATCTCTATCACCAAAAAGAACCTTCTAAATTCAGATGACATACATTTTCTCCACTTTCCAAATTAAACATGATGCTTTGAAACCTTATGTGAAATTAATTTTTTTCCTATGGAACAGAGTAATAGTTATTCTATGATGACTGACAAAACTGTCATAATTTTTGTTAATCTAGATGTTAGTAGATATGTAAATCTAAGAATTAAATTACATAAATAAAATATTATTTTATTTTGATATGTGATTTATACTTTTTATAAATACTATGCATAACACATTATAAGTTTATACAAAAGGTAAAGTATAAACATTAGTTTAATAATTAACTGTATTTCAACAAAAAGTCTAAATACCTCACTCCTGTGTGTGTTGCATTTTAATAGTACTAAGATGAAAAATTTCAAAAACTAAGTTCTTGCTAAATTATGTAACTTTTTACATCTGATAAATTGATTCATTTTCTCTATTTTCTTGTGGAGATTTCTTTAATCTTTTAAATGCTTCACCATGAGACATAGATCTTCTGTCTCAGAGTTGAGAAAAGCATTATTTCTTTGACAATTGAATATCTTAGAAAGTGGCAGGGGTTTAGAACCAAAAAATAGATCACCAACCTCTGGAGCAAGAAGACAATAAGAGATTGTTGCTAATGTTGAGCCTGCTCCTAGCACAGACTTTTTCAAATATCAGTGATAAAAAGTACATTGTAAAAGAAAGAATATAGAAAAAGAAAAAAGGTAGAAAAATACTTTTTGCCAAAGTGAAATAATGAAAAATTTTCTCAGTGGGAAATTATTTTTTATATATTGTAAGGGTTTTTAAAAGCTTCTGATATGGTATTCTATTGTTTCATATTTAAGGCTGTATAATTAAATTATATATGCTCTGTAGAAATATATTTGCTATAGAGGTGAGTGTTCTGGAACAGCTAGTTAAGCCACTTTTGGGATACCTGCATCCCATTTCAGAGTACCTGGTTTGAATCTCAGCTCCACCATTTCTGACCCAGCTTCCTGCTGCTGCACTGGGGAGGCAGCAGACTTGGCTCAAGTACTTGAATCCCTATCATCTAAGTGGGAAACCAGGATGAAATTCTTGTACATCTTTGACATGTCTATCTTTGGCCTTGCCCAGTCCTAGCTGTAGCTCACATTTGGGGAGTCAACCAGCTGATGGGTGATTCTCTCTCTTTGTCATTCTGTCCTTCAAATAAATAAATAGCCATGATACATAATTGTAAAATAAACTAATTTAATGGTCTATTTTAATGTTTAATTTTTGATTTTACTTACATTACTTCTGCTTTTTCCCTATTTGAGGGTAGATTATAAGTTTTAAAATTATATTTCTGAGGAAAGTGTGTCCACTTGCTTAAAACTTCTACCCTTTATATCCTCAGCCATTTTCTTCTATTATTAAAAAGATTTCAAAATCTATTCATTGTGTTTTTTGTTTCACTTCCTATAATATAAAAAGAAAACTATTAAAGTAAGGTGAAGCATTTTGGTAGTCATTGGCCTACCATCAGTGATCCATCAAAAAACCTTGGTGGTAAGTAGACAGACAAGGGTATTTTTATTTTTAATCAACTGAAAGCATCTTATATTTCATTCCATTTAATTTATTAAGACAATTATTTTGTAGGCCTCTTAGTATCACAGAAACATGACCATCAATATGAAAGAAGGTAAAGGAAGAAAACCTCACAGTAAAAGATCACACGAAGTTCAAAGCATATATTAGAAAATATCTTTGGGGAAATGGTAGGGCAAAGATGCTACTTATTAATAGTCACATTGAACGTTAATGGCCTCAACTCTCCAGTTAAAAGACACAGGCTGGCTGAATGAAATAAGGAACAAAACCCATCTATTTGCTGCTTACAAGAAACACATCTTTCCAATGAAGATGCATGCAGACTGAAAGTGAAAGATTGGAAAAAGAAATTCCATGCCAACAAAAACCAAAAAAAAAAGCAGGTATAGCCATATTAATATCAGATAAAATAAACTTTAATACAAAAACTGTTAAGAGAGACAAAGAGGGGCACTATATAATGATTAAGGGATCAATTCAACAGGAAGATATAATGATTATCAATGTATATGCACCTAATTATAGGGTACTGGTTTATTTAAAAGATATGCTAAGGGACTTAAAGGGAGAGTTAGACTCCAATACAATAGTACTGGGGGACTTCAATACTCCACTCTCAGAAACAGACAGATCAACTAGACCAGATGGATTCACTGCTGAATTCTACCAGACATTTAAAGAAGAACTAACTCCAATTCTTCTCAAACTATTCAGAATGATCACAAAAGAGGGAATCCTCCCAAATTCTTTCTATGAAGCCAGCATCACCTTAAACCCTAAGCCAGATAAAGATGCAGTATTGAAAGAAAATTATAGACCAATATTCCTGATGAACATAGACACAATAATCCTCAATAAAATTCTGGCCAATAGAATGCAACAACACATCAGAAAGATCATCCACCCAGACCAAGTGGGATTTTTCCCTGGTATGCAGGGATTGTTCAATGTGTGCAAATCAATCAATGTGATACACCACATTAACACACTGCAGAAGAAAAAGCAAATGATTATCTTAAGAGATGCAGAGAAAGCATTTGATAAAATTCAACACCCTTTCATGATGAAAACTCTAAGCAAACTGGGTATGGAAGGAACATTCCTCAATACAATCAAAGCAATTTATGCAAAACCCATGGCCAGCATCTTATTGAATGGGGAAAAGTTGGAAGCATTTCAACCGAGATCTGACACCAGACAGGGATGCCCACTCTCACCACTGCTACTCAATATAGTTCTGAAAGTATCTTAATGTATATTCTTAGTGCTGTGATTTCTCAAGCTTTCAATTTTCTTAGCTATTAATTTAATCAACTTTGCTGTTACATATGAGTTGCATCCACTAAAGTGAGCCATTTGCTGACTTCTGATAGTTATTAAATCTGTGAAACCCCTTCTCCATTTACATAACCATTGTTTAAATCCTATAGCATCTAGCCTGTTGTCTTCTACTCGCCTTAGAAAACTGTGTATTTGCTGTCACTGTAGATTATGTTGCAGTTTATATAATTTTATAAAAATTAAATCATATGATAGGTACACTCCTGTGCATCAATTTTTTTATTCAGTGTTACTATTTTAATTTTCACCTATTTGTGTAGATCTATGCATATGTACATATGTATTGCTGAGTACTATTCCTTTCTATAGATTTTTACATTTTGTCTATGCTCATTATTTATGGACATCTGCATTACATAAATTTGAATGATATTGATAATAATAAAATATAAATGATGATATACAAGATGATACATGTTTAAATTATATTAGTATGAACAAATATCTGGTATAAGGAAGCTTCTTTTCTATCTTTTAAACAGTTAACCAGTTCTTGATTTTAATTCCAACCAGTACTAATTTAAAATATTTTAGTGTTGTCCAGTTTGTTTTATTTTTTTCTATTCTTGCCTGAAGATTTATTGCTATTCAAAGAAGACATTACCAAGTCTGATGTGAAGTCTTTGCCTGCTCTGTTTTCTTCTAAGAGTTTCATAATTTTCTTTCTTATATTTAGAACATGGATTGATTTTTAATTACTTTTTATAGATGGAGTTAAGGAAGGTTTGCACTTCCTTCCTTATCATGTGTATATACAACTTGAAATATCTAAATAAATTCATGGAAAAATTAATATTATGAAAAACACCCCTGTGCATACATTTTAAATTTTTGCACCAAAATAATCTTATATCTTAATTGCATTTCCACAAATTCGCCGATTTGTCCTCATATTCTCATCTCCACTTGTTGAAAATAATATATTTTTTATTTTCAGCAATTTTGATGCCCTTCTTGAATATTATTTAACTATCCCTGCAGAAGTTTATATCTGGGTTCTCTGATCTATTGCCTTAGTTTACACAATGTGTATGTCTTCTTACCTTTACTACACTGTTTGGATTACTCTACTTTGTAGTAACCAAAAATTCGTAAAATATTTCTACTATGAAAAAAATCTCCAGAGTTCTGTACGTTAGCATAATGATGAATTCAGTTCAGTTGTGATTATGGATAAGGACTATTAATTCATTTCACCAAAGTTAATACACAGCTTAATATTCAGTAAGTAAATTCAACAGCTTAATATTCCTCTGTGGCCATTAATGACATATCTCTATTTTCATGGTCTATAACTTCATTCTGTACATAACATAATTATGTGAGGCAGAAAGAAGAAACACTTTTACCTGAAAACTGCTGTTCAAATAACTAACTTTTTAGGGGAATATATTTTAAAGGCTTTATACTCCATATCCATGAGCTACTAATGAGATCAGCAAAATGCATGAAATATTTGATAATAACATCAAATAAAGATAGCATATATACTTATAAACTCAGTGTTAGCATAGTTAATGTGGGAAAATCACCCAATTTAGAAAATCTAAGAATTAGGTTCATTACACATTAATATTTTACAGGAATAAGCAATCTATCTAGATTCTGAGACACGTCCTTGAAACCTAGTTCACACTGCAGCTAATAAGGCAAAACTGTGGGGAATTTCATAAAGCTGGAGAATAGAACTCTAGAGATAAAAATTTTCTTAGTCTTTTAACACATGTCAATTTTCCAAAATTTATGGCCAAAAGAACTTAAAACTCAGAAACATAATCCCATAAATGTGTAAATGTGTAATAGCATTCAGAAAAGTTGTACAAAAGCTGAAAAGATAATGCAACGTGCTCTTTTAATGTCAGACTCAAGAGTTATTTAATTGTTGTTTTTTTTTTAATATCTGTTTTTGAATTTTCACTAATTGGTAGCTCAAACACTTAAAAATTGCTGATTCACTTCCAGTAGGAAGTAATAATCCCAAAGGTTATCTTTCATTGTCAGCTACTTGAATAGTAAGAAATGAAGTATTTATCCACAACTCTTATTTTAACATTCCTTTTCTTAAAAATTTATACAGACAACTTAGTACAATTTTCCCCAACTTTCATGATGGTTTCCTCAAAATTAAAGAATTGAATAAAGTCTTTGGAATGGATGAGCTTTTAAAAAATTATTTATTTGACAGATAGAGCTACAGATGTGGGGAAGAGAATAGAGTGTGTGTGTGGGAGAGAGAGAGAGAGAGAAAGAGAAAGAAAGAGAGAGAGAAAAGAGAGAGGTTTTCCATATGCTGATTCACTTCCCAAATGGCAACAATGGTCAGAACTGAGCCAGGCTGAAGCAAGGAACCTGGACATCCCTCCAGGTCCCCCAATTATGAGCAGGGTCGCGAAGACTTGAGCCAACTTCTGCTGCTTTCCCAGGCATATTAACAGGGATATAGATCAGACATGGAACAGCTGTGACTTGAACCAGTGGCCATATGGGATGCTGGTTCTTCCAGCCAGACAGAATTCAAATGTTAGCTAGTGAATGCTATTAATAATTGCTGATGTTCTAAGATCAAAGCAAAAATGTAGACCACTTAGTCCCCACAGATATTCATTTCCTCTAAGCTTCAATTTGTTTTCAAAATCCGCCTGATTTGTTTACAATCCAGAATCCTAGGATTTTTCTGTTGTATTTTTATATTTCTTTATTTTCAAAGGGCAGGTATGCTAGGTAATAACTCCACCAAAAGTAGAATACCTAGAATAGACCTATGAACACTAAATTTTTGGAATAATTAAAAGAAAATAAGCTATTAAGTCCATAATAATAATAATCATGGTTATGATAAAACTGATTCCATGCAAATATTTTTCAGATGACCTATAAAAGCATCTCCTTGGCCGGTACCATGACTCACTAGGCTAATCCTCCGCCTACGGCGGTAGCACTCTGGTTCCAGTCCTGGTTGGGGCGCCGGATTCTGTCCCGGTTCCTCCTTTTCCAGTCCAGCTCTCTGCTGTGGCCTGGGAGTGCAGTGGAGGATGGCCCAGGTACTTGGGCTCTGCACCCACATGGGAGACCAAGAGCAGGTGCCTGGCTCCTGTCTTTGGATGGGTGCAGCACATTGGCCTTAGCGGCCACTTGGGGGGTGAACCAACAGAAATGGAAGACCTTTCTCTCTGTCTCTCTCTCTCTCACTGTCTAACTGCCTGTCAAAAAAAAAAAAAAAATCTCCTTTACTCACCAGGTCATTTCTCTCTTTTGTTAGTTTTTGAGAAGAGTGCATTTCTGTTGTAATTGTTTTTTCTTCATATACCAGGGAAAATTTTCTTGTTTTTGTTCAAACAACATATCATCTTTACTTTGTCCTAATTTTGTGTAACTAACAGTTATATTCCTTTGCATACTGCATTGCTTCAACTGCTCACACAGTGTTCTGACAGTTTCTCAGCAATATCAAATTTTTGCACATAGAAATAAGTGTCATACCTGATTAAAACATCATGGCTCGCCGGAGCCGCGGCTCACTAGGCTAATCCTCCGCCTTGTGGTGCCGGCACACAGGGTTCTAGTCCCAGTCGGGGCGCCGGATTCTGTCCCGGTTGCCCCTCTTCCAGGCCAGCTCTCTGCTGTGGCCCGGGAGTGCAGTGGAAGATGGCCCGAGTACTTGGGCCCTGCACTCCATGGGAGACCAGGAGAAGTACCTGGCTCCTGCCATCAGATCAGCGCGGTGCGCCAGCCGCAGCACGCTGGCCGCGGCGGCCATTGGAGGGTGAACCAACGGCAAAGGAAGACCTTTCTCTCTGTCTCTCTCTCTCACTGTCCACTCTGCCTGTCAAAAAAAAAAAAAAAAAAAAAAAAAAAAAAAAAAAACACCAAAAAAACCCATCATGGCTCATTTACAAAATGTATGTTGTTGCAGTGTACTCATGTTTTCATGAAAATAGTCTTCCTGTAGTCGCTATACTATCTTTGCAAATTCCTCGGATCACGTTAAAAACATTGATTGTAAAGGAGAGTCATCCAAATGAATATTTTGACTACTTTACTCATCATTTTAGAAACATTTTTCAAATAATTAAGCTTCTAACTCTTTTTCTGAAAATATAGTAATAAAGAATACTTCATTCGATGGGTAAAAAAAAGTATCATTTTTCTACATAGTAGAAAATGTACAAATGTACAGTATACACTCAGCAATCAGTTATCTTCTCCAAAGTATTATGTCTCAAACATGACCTATTCTGTTAGGACCGCATTTTAAAACTGAGTATCAGGGCTGGAGTTGTGGTGCAGTGTGTAAAGTTCCTAACTGTGATGTTGACATTCCATATGAGTACTGGCTGAGTCCTGGCTTCACTTCCAATCCTGCTCCCTGCTAATGTGCTTGGCAAAGCAGCTGAAGATGGCCCAAGTACTTGGGCTCCTGCCACCCATGTTGGAATTCTCAGAAAAACCTCCGGCCTCCTAACCTTGGCTTAGCCCAGCCCTGGCATTTGTGGCCTTTTGGGGAGTGAATCAGGGGATGGAAGATCTCTCTCTCTCTTTCAAATAAATAAATCTTAAAAAAGCATGGATATCATAATTGTGTACTTAAAATACTTAATTGAAAATGATAATAAACCTTATAGAAATAAAACATCAACAAAATTTGATTACTTTGTGGAATCCTTTAAAATTACAGTAAATGTTATACATACAGATATCTTTTTCCTGAAAAGTTATAATACACATTTTATTATAGTCATTTTTCATGAAGCTTCGTTATCTTAGTAAGTATCATATTAATTTGGTTACATACTTAATTGTTGGGGAAAATGATCTGAATGCTAATGTTCAGATTTATCTGTTCTTTGCATTTGAAGATGAATACTTTTCCAGGTGTGTGCAAGATTTCCATTGGTAGTGATTTCAGTCTAATAACAACAAAGCAGCTTTGTCGTTATGTATAATAAAGGTCATTTCTCCCTCGGTGACATATGGCAAAATTTCTCGTATTTGCAAGAAATGTTAGCATTCAGGATTATTTTAAGATCAAATTTGTAGATAAAATTTTATAGTGCTTTTTTTGTCCTTATATATGCATTATTAGAATAAAGTTAATAACTCTAATAAGTTTCTCTATGACCTGTCACATAAAATGAAAATAAATGTCATAGTTAAGCATTCCAAATTAACAAAATTTTCATAAAATAAATATATTTTCTAATACAAAAGGATTCTTTCATTGAACCTGTGTCAATCAAATATAAAATTGCTCATATGAAAGAGTACATTTTCTTGTGACATTTATTTTAGTTTGACTTTTTTTAAAGCTTGAATATTATATAAGATGAAACAGGGAATAAAATGCAATTCTTTGGGAAAATGTTGGCTTATATATTGCTATTTATATTGATAGTGGTTAGCAATCTGTACTCTAATACAAGCTTGTTTTTTCTAATGATCCAGTGGAAAGCCAAAACATGTATCCGCCATCCTCCATTATGTGCCATTTTAAAAGATTTTCATTTATTTATTTGAGAGGTAGCATTACAGATAGAGAGAGGGAGAGATAGAGAAGGTCTTGAACCTGACAGAGAGGGTCACTCCCCAAATGGCCACAAAAGCCGGAGATGAGCTGATCCAAAGCCAGGATCCAAGAGCTTCTTCCAGGTCTCTCACACTGATGCAGGGGCCCAACCACTTGGGCCATCTTCCACTGCTTTCCCAGATTATAGGCAGAGATCTGGATTGGGAGAGTATCAGCTGGGACATGAACCAGCACCTATATGGAATGCCAGCACCACAGGCGGAGGCTGAGCCTACTACTGCACAGCCCTGGCCCCTCAATTATGCACTTTTAAAACATTCTATTATGAATAATACTGTAGCATTGAACACTGTGGGAGAGTGCAGTGTTTCATTCTTTGTAGGGGATGTATAACAGATGGATAGCATTGTTAGGGCACATCTATAACAGTATTGGACTGACACTAGTACCATCTGGATTTCAGTACTACCATTTTCACAAACTAATGGTTGGATATTCAACAAGTGATTTAACATTACTTGGGTGATGGTTCTGCACTCTTTAAACAGGTAAGGTGGAATTTTATTTCCTAGAATTCTCTTTTCTCTATGGGTCCATATTAAACCATAATGACCATTTGTTCAAGATTTGGAAAGCAGAAGTGGAGCAGTAGCCTGTATGTTCTGAAGGTCAGTGCCTGGTGTCATGAACTGTGGCAACTACTGTAGTTGCCTCTGATCTAGCGGGGAAGCACCAGGACCCACAGCACCTATAACTCTCCGCAGTTCCCTTCTCTTAATTTTTAAAAGTCCTGAGCTGGGTAAATATACCATTCTAGCTTGAGCTTTCAGCTTCTCCTACCAGACACTGGTGGGAGGTTGAGGATGATAAAAAAAAATGCAAATTTCACTTTGAACTTATTGGTTCCAGTTTGTAATCCAACTCCTTTATTCACTAGCAGCTACTTTTTCTAGCTATGAGCCATGTTGCATATGAATAATTTTAGTACCTGGTTCCTGGCAGAGAGTTTCTAAAACATTTGGGGCTTTCTGAATGATAGAAGTTAGAGGAGCAACTTTTTTATTCATAATAAATACCTTAAAACCATGCCTGGGGTGATCTTTTTTCAAGAATTATTTATTTTAAAGGCAGAGTTAGTGGGAGAAACACACACACACACACACACACACACACACACAGAGAGAGAGAGAGAGAGAGAGAGAGAGAGAGAGGGAGAGGGAGATCTTCCATCAGCCAGAAGACAGTATGGAAGACAAGCTGAATGAAGTCAGGAGCTTAGAACTCTATCTGGACTCCCCACATGGGTGGAAAGTAGTTGGGACATCTTCTGATGCCTTCTCAGGGCATTAGCAGGGAGGGAGCTGGCTTGGAAGCAGAGCAGTGGGGACACAAATATGCACTCTGATAGGGGATGGTGAAATCAACTTCCCACATTTATGTTAATGAGGCTGTTCTGGGAGGAAGAAGGATGGTTAGCATGGGAAACAAGTGAACTGAGGCTGAACTTTCAGTCCCACCCCTGACCTCTGGAGAGGAAAAGATAGAAATTGACCTAATCACTAACAGCCAATGATTTGATCAATTATACTTACTTAAGGACGCTTCCATGTAAACCTCTAAACAGAAGGGTTTGGGTAGGTTCCAGGTTTGTGAACACATGGAGCTACTATTTTTTTAAATATTTATTTGAAAGTCAGAGTTACACAGAGAGAGGAGAGGCAGAGAGAGAGAGAGAGAGAGAGAGAGAGAGAGAGAGAGTGTGTGTCTTCCATCCGTTGGTTCACTCCCCATATCGCTGCAACGGCCAGAGCTGTGCCAATCCGGAGACAAGAGCCAGGAGCTTCTTCCTGGTCTCCCATGCGGGTGCAGGGGCCCAAGAATTTGAGCCATCTTCTACTGCTATCCCAGGCCATAGCAGAGAGCTGGATAGTAAGAGGAGTAGCCAGGACTAGAATCAGCACCCATATGGGATGCGGGCGCTTCAGGCCAGGGCTTTAACCCACTGCGCCACAGCGCCAGCCCCACATGGAGCTACTATTATGATGGGGTGCTCAGAGAGAGCATGGAAGCATCATGCATTTCCTACACAAGTATTCTTCCCAGTGCATCACTTCTATTTGGTAGTTTCTGATATGTGTGTATATATATACACACATCTCTATATATAAACAATTAGAGTTTATTTGAGCAAAGTAAACTGGGAACAAATCAGGCAGTTCTCAGAATGAAAGCAGTCTCAGAAATGTGAGTTAACAGCATTTACTGAGAAACAGAGGTAAGGCACAGAAAACAACTTAATTGGCTACCACCAAGTCAACCAACAAATTACAACCAATTGGTAACAGCATAATTAATTGTTTGCAGCCTAATCAGCACACAGTATCCAGAGCCTTCTGCAACCAGCCAAAACTCAGTTACTGAGCTTTTTGTTAAAAATTCTATTAAAATAGAGTATACACATGGAAAATGCATCTAAATGTACATATCAATGAATTATTGATATATTATTCATCCTCATAACCAAAACCCAAATTAAGAAAAAAGCATTACTAGCACACCAAGAGTCCTCTCACTATTCTTGCCCTCTCAATCTCTTTTGTAAAATATGCAAAGTTAGAGTATATTGTCAATGATTCAGCGAAGCAACACTTATGACTATATACCAAATGAAATGGCATGAACACTGATTTTTATCCTTTCTCTATATATTCACTATCACAAACAAGAAAATGTATTACTTTTCTGTCTGGGTTATTTCACTTAGCATACTGATCTCCAGTAGCATTCATGTTGTCAATGTCTGAATTTAATTCATTTTGGACCGTTTATATTCCATCATGCATGTATACCACATTCTTTATCCACTCATAGTGCATGTATATCTGTCTTGATTCCATATATTAGCTATTGTGAATGAGCTGCTATAAACTTGTGAATTCAAGTTACTATTTAATATGTAGCTCTCATTTCCATTAGATATATTCCCTGATGTGGGATGGCTGGATCACACGATCTATTTTAAGATTTTTGAGAAATCTCTTTACTGTCTTCCATAATGGTTACACCAGTTTACATAACCACCAACAATGTATTATGGTATCTTTACCAGTACATGCAAATATTTAGGTTTTTTGATTTCTACATGATAACCATTCTAACCGGGGTGGGTGAGACTTCGTGATGGTTTTTATTTGCATTTCCCTGATGGCTAATGATCCTGAACATCATTTCATGTCTGTTGGCCATTTGTATTTGAAAAATGCCTGTTCCTTTTTTGCCCATTTTCAAATCGGATTGCTTTTTTTGTTGTTATTGAATTTCTTGAATTCCTTATATATTATGGATATTCACCCCATATTTGGTGCATAGATTGAAAATATGTGTTCCCGTTCTGTTGTCTCTTCATTTAACTGATTGTTTCATTAGCTGTGAACAAGCTTCTTAGCTTGATGTTGTCCCTTTTGTCCATTTTTACCTGTATTGCCTGTGCTTCTGGGTTCTTTTGTCTAGGCCAAAGTCTTGTGGAATTCCCCATTTTCCTTTAGTGATTTGATCATTTCAGGTTTTATGTTTAGATCCTTGATCCATTGTGAGTTGCTGTTGGAAATCACATCATCCTAAGATCATTTGTTGAAGACAATCCTTTCTTCAGGTTGTAATTTTAGTTCGTTTGTCAAAGATCAGTTGGTGGTAGATGCATGGACTGATTTCTGGAGTTTCTATTTTATTCCACTGGTCTATATGTCTATTTATGTGCCAGTAACAGGTTTCCTCCGTCTTCCTTCCTTCCTTCCTTCCTTCCTTCCTTCCTTCCTTCCTCCCTTCCTCCCTTCCTCCCTTCCTCCCTTCCTCCCTTCCTCCCTTCCTCCCTTCCTCCCTCCTTCCCTCCCTTTCTTCCTTCCTTCCATCCTTTCTTCCTCTTCTCTCTGTTTCTCTTTCTCACAAACACACATTCTACCCCTTAAATAAATACAAACAAATAAACACAGAAAAACATAGGTGCCTTATTAAAAATGAACATTTTGGGCCAAGCCTTCAGACTATTAACAACTAGCAGTATAGAATACATGCTTTAAATAGCCATTTGTTATAACTGTGAAACCCACAAACACTAGAGAACTATTACAAAGAAGACAACTGAAGCCAAGAAATAAGTGAGATGAGTAAAGTCATGATAAAGATAGATGAAGATGAAGATGAAGATGAAGATGAAGATAAAGATAAAGATAAAGATAAAGATAAAGATAGTGGACCATGGCCAGAAACTTGCAATTCTCTACCATTAAATGGAGTAGTCCCTTGAATAATATCCTTTAGAGGAGACTGAATGGAGCCGCAGACAGCCAAATAAAATTTCAGGAATTTACTGACACTCCAGAAGACAGTACTTCAACAAAGAGAGCGTGCAGAGTATTGTCAAATTTTTTTTCAAGATCTAGTAAAATTGGGGCTGGCACTGTGGTGTAGCAGGTGAAGCCACCGCCTGCAGTGCCGGCATCCCATATGGGCGCCAGTTAGAGTCCTGGTTGCTCCACTTCTGATCCAGCTCTCTGCTATGCCTGGGAAGGCAGTGGAGGATGGTCCAAGTCCTTAGGCCCCTCCACCTGCATGGGAGACCTAGAGGAAGCTCCTGACTCTTAACTTTGGATGGGCGCAACTCCTGCCACTGCGGCCATCTAGGGAGTGAACCAGTGGATGGAAGCCCTCTCATTCTCTCTCTCTGTTTCTGCCTCTGCTCTCTATAACTCTGTCTTTCAAATAAATAATTATACCTTTTAAAAATCCAGTAAAATCAGAAGTCAAAATATTCATCATAAAAACAAAATTTACTAAAAGCACATTGTTATCACCATGTTCCCAAGGAAATGGAAGTGGTCAGCACATTGTGCTGGAGGAGGTGGTGAGAAATAGAAGGGAAGCCAGGTTGGGATTAATTCTATGTCGCAGGCTGACTCTTGCCTGAAACCTCTTCCCATATGAGCTGCTCATAACAGCAAAGAAAGTGAAAGTGGTTTTTATATTTTTGATTGAACTAATCATAGGAAGAATAATGTGTTATGAAACATGAAAACTTTATTAAATTCAAATATCAGTGTCCATAAATAAAATTATATTGGGATTCAGCTGTGCTCATGTGGTTAGCTATTATCAATGATTGCTTTCACCCTCTAATGGCAGAGAGAAGGCATTGAACCAGAGATCATTTGATTCACAAAGTTCAAAATACTTACCTGGTGACTCCTAAAAAAAAATGGCTTACCCCTGGTACAGACAACTATTTTACAACTTTGTGATCAAAGTAAGAGAATTTTCTTTTAATGAAAAATACTTTAATATTCTTAAATGTTAGAAAGGACTTTGTTGAGTTAAACAGAAATGATATAGTTTGAAAAAAATGATATAGCAGGAGATAAAGAACCTAGAATAGATGAGAGAACAGTGTTAAATGAGAGGTAGCACATCTCTGCCTTGGATCTCTGTGGGAGATGAGACAATGAATGCAGATTCAGGGATATGTACAGATTTGGTGGCTGAAGAAACTTCTGGTTGATAAAAATTGGATGTGAATGTGGTGAAAATGTATTCCCACTGCAAATATTCCAATACATATCTTTTGCAGTTAAATAAATATATTAATAATATCATAAGCATATTCAAAGGATAAAATTCTGTGGTAAGAAAGCCCTATAGGTGAAAAGTCAGAGTAGTTTCCAAAATTTTTGATTTGTTCTAGTATAAATATTTTTAAATAGAATATTCCCAAGTCTAATCTTTCTGGCTGAATTTTTGCATTGATAATATAATAGTGGAAGATGTTTCTGGTAGCACTTAAAATTTTGTAACATAAGAATATCTTCTATTTTTTTCAGTTCATTAATTTCATGCCTGCTATTTATCCATTTTAACACTTACTATTGAAATTTTATTTGAATTTTCTTTTACAATAAATATTTTTCTGCAAAGAGTTGTAGCCTCTCATTTATTGCCTATTCATTTACATCACATTTATCTAAAAATATATCTAGTAGAGTGAATTTTAAGTGTTATCTTCTTGAACACTTTTTGGTAAGTAAATTAATAAAATTTGTTACGTATTTTAAGGAGCAATTTTTTGTTATTAAAATAATTCTAGGGGCCAGTGTTGTGGTATAGCATGTGAAGCTGCCGTTTATGATGCTGGCATCCCATATAGGCGCCAGTTCATGTTCCAGCTGCTCCACTTTTGATGCAGCTTCCTGCTACTGAAGAAAGCAGTGGAAGATGGCCCAAAGGTCTGAGCCTCTGCTATCCATGTGGGAGACCCAGAAGAAGCTCCTGGCTCCTGGCTTCAGCTTAGTCCAGCGTGGGCCATCGGTGGCCATCTACAGAATGAACCAGCAGATGGAAGTTTTCTCTGTCTCTCTGTTTCTCTCTCTCTCTCTCTCTCTCTCTCCCTCTGTGTGTGTGTGTGTGTATGTGTGTCCCTCTCTGTGGAACTCAGGCTTTCAAATAAATAAATAATCTTAAAAAAATTCTAGATAAATCAATATGTACCACTTAAAATTGCAAATATGAAACAATTAGTATTTTCCAAAATAAAGAATACTGACACAGCAAAGTGTGTTTTAAAGGTTTTATTTATTTATTATTCATTCATTTGAAGGGCTGAGTGAGAGAGAGAGACTTCTAACCACTGATTCACTTCTTAAATGCTGCAGTAGCTGGGCCAACTAGAAGTTAGGCACCATTTTAGGTATATTTGAATTTGAATATTGATAGGACTTCTAAGCTATTTGTTAATCTTAATTATGGATACTTACTTTACTATCTATCAGGCTGTTCTCTGGACACTGAGTTCTATGTATTAACTGCTACAACATACTTTTTTGTTACTCAGTTCCTTAGTTCTGTATCCATAGATAAAGCTTTGAAAATCCATGTGATAATGTAGTTGTTTTCCTGAATAGGTATGTACAAAAACATTTTCAAAAATTTCATGTAAAATACCTTTTGATTTTTAATTCGATTTTCACAGACTTTTAGAATTACTCCTATGTGATTTTCTCATGTTCTATAGCAGTGCTACAGCTTTTTTTTCATGTGCCATGTTGTCCGACTCAGTCATTTTAAGGAAGATTAACTTAAGTTATCATAAAATGCAGGTCAATAAATGCAGATTTATGGGTGGATACATACTTAGGTTTGTTTAAATTCAGAAATTATGTTCAAAAATAAATCTATGAACTGAAAATATTTTTAAAGATTTATTTACATATTTATTTGTCATAGTTACAAAGAGTGAGGGAGAGACATAAAGAGAGAGAATTTCCATCTGTTAACCCCCCCCCCCAACTGGCCGCAGTAGCCAAGGCAGAGTCATGCCAAAGCTTGGTTCCAAGAGTTATTCTGGGTCTCCCATGTGGGAGTTAATCAGAGTTAATCATTTTTGTCTTAGATTTTTTAGAAGAATTATAGACTACAATTTTTTAAACTTTTATTTAGTAAATATAATTTTCCAAAGTACAGTTTATGGATTACAATGGCTTCCCCCCCATAACTTCCCTCCCACCCGCACCCTCCCATTTCCCGCTCCCTCTCCCATTCCATTCACATCAATATTCATTTTCAATTATCTTCATATACAGAAGATCGATTTAGTATATATTAAGTAAAGATTTCATCAGTTTGCACCCACACAGAACATAAAGTGTAAAATACTGTTTGAGTACTAGTTATAGCATTAATTCACATTGGACAACACATTAAGGACAGAGATCCCACATAAGGAGTAAGTACACAGTGACTCTTGTTGTTGACTTAACAATTTGACCCTCTTGTTTATGGCGTCAGAAATCTCCCTAGGCTCTCGTCATGAGTTTCCAAGGCTGTGGAAGCCTCTTGAGTTCGCCAACTTCGATTTTATTTAGACAAGGTCATAGTCAAAGTGGAAGTTCTCTCCTCCCTTCAGAGAAAGGTACCTCCTTCTTTGATGGCCCATTCTTTCTACTGGGATCTCACTTGCAGAGACCTTTCATTTAAGTGTGTTTGGGTTTTTTTTTTTTTTTTTTTTTTTTTTTTTACCAGAGTGTCTTGGCTTTCCATGCCTAAAATACTCTCATGGGCTCTTCAGCCAGATCCGCATGCCTTAAGGGCTCATTCTGAGGCCAGAGTGCTGTTTAGGACATCTGCCATTCTGTGAGTCTGCTGTGTATCCTGCTTCCCATGTTGGATCGTTCTCTCCCTTTTTTATTCTATCAGTTAGTATTAGCAGACACTAGTCTTGTTTGTGTGATCCCTTTGACTCTTAAACCTATCAGTGTGACCAATTGTGAACTGAAATTGATCACTTTTACTAGTGAGATGGCATTGGTACATGCCACCTTGATGGGATTGAATTGGAATCCCCTGGCACATTTCTAACTCCACCATTTGGGGCAAGACAGCTTGAGCATATCCCAAATTGTACATCTCCTCCCTCTCTTATTCCCACTCTTATATTTAACAGGGATCACTTTTCAGTTAAATTTCAACACCTAAGAATAAATGTGTGTTGATGACAGAGTTCAACCAATAGTATTAAGTAGAACAAAAAAAAAATACTAAAAGGGATAAAGTATTAAATTGTACTACAATTTATCTAGGGTTATGAATAAAACTTGTACAATTATTCTATTTATCTTTCTAAAGATTTAATTAATTGAAAGAGTATCAGAGAAAAAGGAAAGGAGAGAGAGAGAGAAAGAAAAATAAAGAGAAAGAGAAATAGAGAAAGGTAGAGATCTTGCATCTGCTAGTTCACTCTTCAAATAGCCATAACACTTAGGTTAAGGCGAGATTGAAACCAAGAACTAGGAACCTCATTTGGGTCTCTCACATGAGTGTCAGGGGCAAATAATTGGGCCATCATCTGCTGCCGTACCAGGTGCATTTGCAGGAAGGTGAATTAGAAGCAAAGCACCTGGGACACAAACTGGCACTCTGATAGGAGATGGTAAATGCTGGTTAACATGCTGTGCCACAACACCCGCCCCATAATAATGAATTTATATCCATGTCTCTATTACATGAACTGAAAACAATGTTTTATCTCATTGTATTTAGAAAACTGCATTAGTTTGGCTTAAATGAGGAGTAGAAACCAAAATAAAATTACACCTGCGATGGGGCCGGTGCTGTGGTGCAGTAGGATAGTCCTCTACCTGCGGTGCTGGCATCCCATATGGGTGCCAGTTCATGTCTTATCTGTTTCTCTTCTGATCCAGCTCTCTGCTACGGCCTGGGAAAGGAGTAGAAGATGGCCCAAGTGTGTGGGCCCCTGCTCCAACTTCAGAGGCCCGGACGAAGCTCCCAGATCCTGGCTTTGGATTGGCCCAGCTCTGACCACTGCAGCCCTTTGGGGAGTGAAACAGCAGGTAGAAGATCTTTTTCTCTGTCTCTCCATCTATTCTCTGTAAATCTACCTCTCAAATAAATAATAAATAAAATCTTTAAAAAGAAATTAGATCTGTAAAAGATTTGCTGGGGAAGAAAACCTGTGAAGGATGAAATGGGAAGGAGCAGAGAGGTTTTGATTTTAGGTTTTCATACAGATCTGGCTCCTGCGAAAGAGGAGAAGTGTTGGGGGGGGGGTAGAGAATAACATTGGAGTACATTCAATTGCTGCATCCCTCATCCTTTGGCAAGCGTATCAGATACAAAGAATCACAGACCATATAACTTAAAAAACCAGGAATTTGGGGCTGGAACTGTGGCATAGGAGGTTAAGCCTCCACCTGCAGTGCTGGCTCCTATATGGGCACCAGTTCAAGTCCTGGTTGCTCCACAACTTACCCACCAGCTCCCTGCTAATGAGCAGTGGAAGATGGCCCAAGTCCTTGGGCTCCTGCACCCACGTGCCCACGTTTGAGATCGAGAAGGATCTCCAGGCTCCTGGATCTGGCCTGGCGAGTCCTGGCTATTGTGGCCATGTAGGGAGTAAACCAACAAATGGAAGATTCTCATTCTTCTCTCTCTCTCTACTTCTGCCTTTAAAATAAATAAATATTTAAAAAAAAAAAACAAGAGTTTATTTCCTCATTGTTCTAAAGAGTAGACATCCAAGATCGAGGTGCTGACAGGGTTGGTTTCTTCTGAGAGCCTCCCTCCTTGGCTTGTGCATAGCTGTCTTAGTCCAGTATCTTTACCTGCTTGTGTCTTAACCTTACCTTCTTATAGGGAGAGTAATCATACTGGATCAGTACCCACCCATCTGACTTTATTTTATGCAGATTACCTCCAAAAGGCCCTATTTTAAAATGTAGCAACATTCTGACAGAAACAGGACAGTAGTAATAAGCTTCTATGCCCAGTTAGTGGCTAGCAGTCTCCTGGGAAAGTTAGCATGGCGCAAACAGCACTACATGCATGGGTATAGCAGTGGGGGTTACAGTCAATTGTACTTGGTTTATACAATAATGAAAAAAAACTTTGCAGCAAGCATGAGCATAGACTCCTCTAGATACAGACTATTTCAGGCTTAGGAAGGGATTCCAAGGCTCATGCTACATTATAGAATCAGTCAGTGGACATATCCTCCTATCTCATAGGCAGATAGCTGTTTAATCGGCGTCTTCCAAACTAGTAAGACGATTTGCCTGGAAGTGTTGCTAATCAGTGAATGAGGAAAACAGGTGGATGGTGTTTGCTGAGGACATTGCACCTCTAGGCTTCCTTTTGTCTCACCAAACAGAAATTTTCAGCTCATTATCTTCTTCAACTGTGTTCCAATTATTTGTTAAGGTTCTGTGAAGCTTTTGTAAAACACTTTGTTTTAAATAACACATTTAAAATCATATAAAATACTGTGGTTTATAATATTCAAACACTAAAATCAAGAATAGCAATCAAAATTATGGAAGATAATCTGTGTACCCCTTTCTCTCTGGACTATCAAGCAATTTTTTTTAACTTCTATTTAATGAATATAAATTTCCAAAGTACGGCTTATGGATTACAATGGCTCTCCCCCCATAACGTCCCTCCCACCCGCAACCCTCCCCTTTCCCACTCCCTCACCCCTTCCCTATCAAGCAATTTAAACCATAGAAGGATATAAAATGAGTACAAATATAGAATACACAGCAGAGTAAACTGTACTAAGAATAGGACTCAGAATCTGGATATTATCTGCATAACATTTATTCAAGGAGGCTGGCATTTTGGCATAGCAAGTTAGTCTGCCACCTGTGGCCCTAGCATCCCGTATGGGCATTGGTTCGAGTCCTGGCTGTTCCACTTCTGATCCAGCTCCATATTAATGTGCCTGGGGAAGCAGTGGAGGATAGTACAAGTCCTTTGGCCCCTGCACCCATGTGGGAAACCTAGAAGCTCCTGGCTCCTGGTTTCAGTCAGGCCTAGCCCCAGCTATTAAGGCCACTTTGGGAGTAAACCAGCGAATGGAAGTTCTCTCCTTCTCTCTCTCTCTCTGTGTGTGTCTCCCTCTATCTCTAATACAAAAAAAAAAAAGTTCTTTTTTAGAAATTATTTGGGATGTTGTTTTTGACCTCAGCTGTCATTGCTCCAAGATGATAAAAATATACTTCCTTTTATCTATTTCCTTTCTAGACTGTAAGCTTCATACACCTAGGAACTTTTTTCTGGAACGTTTTTATGTCTACCATCTAGTCCAGTTTACAGCATATACCATAAGCACGGAAGCTTTTAAAAAAGTCCTGTTTATTCAATTTCTATTTTTAAATAATCTATGATCCTGTGCATGAACACCATATATTAAAGTGAAACTGTAATAAAAATATTCATATGCTTATTACCATATCTTTTCAACATGGTATTTTAGCTGTATGAATACCATAAAGAAACCTCTGGATTTGAGTGTCAGGAGGCCTATAGCTATTATTAGGTACCTTCTAAGCTTTTTTCACTGATATTAATAGTTAATTTATATATGACAAAATTAAAATTAATCAATTAATTTGTTCTTGAAAAAGAACTGAACCTTGGGGATCGACATTGTAGCACAGCACGTTAAGCTGCTGCCTGTGATGGTGGCATCCCATATAAACATCATTCTGAGTTTGGTTGCTCCACTTCCAGTTCAATTCCCTGGTTTTAAACATGTGTTGAGGTTGATTTCTTTCTGAGAGGATTTGTTCTGAGAGGAGGAGCGCGGTGGGGGCAAGAGGTGCAGAGTCACCACACAGACCCTGGGAGTCAGGTGAAAGCAGGCCAGAGGCGAGCAGCCCGCAGACTCGTTTATTCCAGTTGCTACAGCTGCTTATATAGCCAAGGCAGCCAATTCGGTCAAGGGGTGCCCGACGTGGGACACGATGGGTTCAAACGAGCCCTAAAGAAGGACTGACTCCAGCTGAGAGAAGGACTGACTCCGGCCTAAGTGAAAGTACCAGCAAATGTGGCTAAGCGAGGCTCTCAAGGTAAGGTATCCCAGAAAGGATGGGGCAATCTCATGCTAAGTTTGAGGACCCGGCACCTAAGGCACTGAGATATGTACCACACAAAAAAATCTTGCACACCTAAGCCGGTTGATAGGAAACTGATGGGCGGGGTGGCCTTTGATGAGGAACATCAGGAGGCTCATAAATCCCCAGAGGCAGTTAAAACTCAGGTAGAGCCTTCAGGTGTGGCAGTAGCCTTCAAAGGCCCAGTGCTGTCTCAACCCACCGCACCTCCAATTACAGAGGGCTTTGTGCCACCCATGTGGCCACCCCTTTATGGGTATTCCCCTCCCTTGGATAGCCTGCTGCCATCTTGTAAACAGCATGCCTACCCAACCCTACGGCCAGTCCTGCTAGTTCCTAGCATATGCAGTATTTCCTGTAAATGGGGGACCATGGCCTTTCTCTGCACTCTCTACCAGTCAATGCAGCCTGCTGCACCCACATGGGCATGGTCAGGTATCTCTAGGGAGAGCACTCCCTAGGGCTCCCCATTTTCTCCCCATTTCCAACTCAATACCTCTCCTCACTGTGGGAGTGGGGAGGTAGGGGGAGGGAAATGCCTCTGGCTACTACTGGCCTTACCTAAGGGAGCCAGAACCTTAATCCATTAACCCTTTCCAACCCGATGGGTCTTTCTCTTTGCAGTTAATGGAAACCTAAGTAATGGGCTCATATGCTGATGACCAGTCCTTTTCTCTGCTGCTGTAGCTAACTTATCTGATGAGAGTTTGCATGTGTCTCTCCCATTCTCCTTGTTGGGGAGTGCCTGTACTGTCCCTGCTGGTCAGGGGCCAGCCTCAGGCTTAAGACCTCCACACAGCTCCTTGATGTGACATAGTTCATACACAGTCATTGTGACTTTTTGGGGAGTGAACCAGTAGATAGAAGATCTTTCTGTCTCTCCTTTCTGTAACTCTGCCTTTCAAATAAATAAATAGATGTTTCATAAAAATAACTACACACTTTGATTAAAAAAAAAAACTAGTACTGAGTGAGTCTTGATTGGAAAAACTACAACGCAAAGTTGTTTACATTATTTGCCTGTTTTTAATGTTTGAGTGATTACCTAACTCTGATCATATCTAGCCCACAGCCTTGGTTAAAATGCTCAGGTTAAATGTACTAATTGTTGGCTAAACAGTTTGACTCTCTGACAGTTTAAATTCTAAACTGAGTCTTCCAATTTTGAGGCTTCCAGTTGGATCCCTGGAACTCTCAAAGGATGAAACTAAATTTGTTAAATACAACTGTTTGAGTCAATTTAAATTATGCAAATTACATTAAAATGTGGTAAATTATGTTAGATCTATGTTGTATTCATGTTTTTGCTTTCCAGTTAAAGTGGTCTTATGAAAATGAGAGTAAATTCTGTGTATACAAGCCTTTACATGTCTTTGATATGCTTTAAACTTGTTTCTTTTATAGATCTGTTTTTACAAAAACTGTAACGTCTGTTTTTAACTATATCTGCTTAATCAGTTACTCTGCCATTTCTAAAGTTAGGCTGTGTAAGCTCTTTTTAACTCTGTTAAATAGTTCTGAGTTATGTGATGCTTTCGTGTGCTAACTCTTATGTTCAAGGTTTTTCATTTCTGGTTTATTCAACAACAAAAGACCTAGAATTCATGTTCTGCCAAGGTAATCTATTGTTTACTGTCTCTGTTAAGTTTAGATTAATAAAAAAAATTAAGTCTTAAAAAGTTATGTTAAGTATCATCATGATTAGATCTGGTATAAAGGTGTTAAAATCACCCTAACTAAATAAATGGCTGTCATTTCAGGATGTTAAGAAATTCTATTTTGACCAAATACTCTAATTTCTCTTGGCATCTTTAACGAACTTTCTAAAAATCAAAGTTCTAAATTCTCTAAACTTTTGATATCTCCAGAGGGCCCCTGGAGATGTCAAAAGATATATCTCTCATCTTGCAGAGATAATAACCAATCGGGATGTTTAGATTAAAAGTGCTGCCAAAATGTAAAATGATAAAACAAAAAGGGAGAATCATACCCCCACAAGACCAGCTATGAATGGCCATGCTCACCTTAAATATTTAAATTTTCCAAAACATCAGCCCTTGTCAGCCTTTTACATTGTTCCCTCCAAGTATCCTACTTTTGGTTAGGGTAAAATGGAAGGACTCACTAACAGGATGCTGGCAAGGACCAGACCCACTGATAAATGCTGGTAGAGGATTTGGATGTGTCTTCCCTCAGGGGAATTCCAACCCCATATGGGTTCCTGTGAGAAATCTTAAATATCTCCCCTCTGCCAAAGAATATCACCCAGGAGGACCCCCACCTGAGGAGTAATTTTTAATTTCTCTTACAGGGATGAAAAGACCATATTGGACTCTGCCTCATTGTGACTGGATCATCATGGTACATCAGGAGTGCTGCTTTTATGCTAATTGCTCCGGCATTGTCCAGGACAAGATCAAGACCCTCCAAGAAGTTCTAGTTATCTGTGGTTGGGCCTTGGGGTATAGCTTCCTTATCTCCTCCCCCTTGTGGATCCCTTGGTCTCCATCATCCTTGTATAAGCTTCTTAAATTTGTCCAAGATCGTATCACTGTGGTCCAGTTAATGGTGGTCCGACAACAATATGCCACTCTTCAAGAACCTGGTTATGCTGCTCTTTAAGCACCAGATTGGGAACCCTGTACATCCACCCACGGCCACTGCCAAGATGTAGAGGTATAATACATCATACCCTGAGTTGCTGAGGTGGTAGCCAATGATGGGTAAGATCTCCTGGGGCAGCCCTTAACAGCTGGAGTAGTAGTCAATGACGGGTAAGATCCCCAGAGGGGGACAACCTAAGACAGACGTGCTCCCTAAAGGGCTGATCCCAGTCAGAGGGGACAACCTAAGACAGGCACACTCTCCACTCAGTTCCTCTTTCTTTCTTTAATATAAAACAAAATGGGGGAAATATTGGGCACTGCCTAAAATCTCCATTGTAATATGGCGCCTGGAGGATGTTCGAGGGGTGTGTCTGCAGCTGCTGCAGTTAAGCTACAGAAGATCAGCCCACCTGCAAGGATAGGTCCGATTTAGTTCCAGACACGTGCACAGTGCATGATCCCTAGACTTTGCTTAAGGTGCCCCTGTGCATGGTCCACCCATGCCTTCATGACCTTTTCTCTGATTGGCTCCCCTACTGTGCATGTCTTTCGTAAGCTTTATAAGCCTGTACACTTCCTCAATAAAGTGGTTCCTGCTTCGACAAAACTCACGGGTGCTTGCGGTGTGTTCATCACCTGTCGACCTTACCTCTCCCATTCGCCTTGTTGGGGAGTGCTTGTACTGTCCCTGCTGGTCAGGGGCCAGCCTTAGGCTTAAGACCTCAACACAGCTCCTTGATGTGACATAGTTCATACACAGTCACTGTGGCTTTTTGGGGAGTGAACCAGTAGATAGAAGATCTTTCTGTCTCTCCTTTCTGTAACTCTGCCTTTCAAATAAATAAATAAATATTTCATAAAAATAACTACACACTTTGATTAAAAAAAAAAAAAGCTTTGGGGCCAGTGCTGTGGCATAGAGGGTAAATCCGTGGCCTGCATGCCAGCATCAGGTATGGGCACCGTTTCAAATCCCAGCTGCTTTTCTTCTGATCCAGCTCTCTGCTATGGCCTGAGAAAGCACTGAAAGATGGCCCAAGTCACTGGGCCCCTGCACCCATGTGGGAGATCGAGAAGAAGCTCCTGCCTCCTAGCTTCAAATTGGCACAGCTCTGGTTGTTGTGCCAGCTGGGGAGTGAGCCAGTGAATGAAAGACATCTTCCTCTCTCTCCCTCTCTGCCTCTCTGTAATCCTGCCTTTCAAATAATTTTTTTTAAAAAAAGCTTCACAAACTGTAAATAACTATAAACTCTGATTAAAAAAACTCCATATAGTGTTGTGTTTGTTTACCTTTTAAAAAGTAGATATTTTAAATGTGTCCACATTTATTCTTTTAAATCCTCTGGATATGACATTAAACAAAGACAAAAACAAAAACAAAATGAAACAAGTGTAGAGAAAATGTAAACAAAAGCAGTAATTATCCACAGTGATAAGTACTGTGAGAAAAGTTAGGAAGGGTACAATCTGGTATACTGTAGGATAGTTGTGATTTTATATGCTTGATTGGAAACTTCTCTCTACTATATTTGTTTTCAAGATATAAACAGAACAGAAGTTGGGAAAACATTAAGAGAGAATGAGGGCAGATTATGTAGATCCCTGAAAGCGATTGTTATAAATGGTTTTTATTAAGACTGAGAGGGAAAGCCATGGTACAGATGGGGGCATTAATAAGGTTTGGTGGCCAGAAAAAATGAAGGCTCTTATGCAGAGGATTTTCTTTTTCCTTGAAGTTTTTAACTGAGAACTGGTTTGATACAACTCAAGCAAGATCATCATCTGGGGATAAAATTTGGGTAGAGGTAAGAAGTAAGGGGATAAGGTATAAAATACACATTTTAAAGCACAGATTTATGAAAAACTGAATCATGTTACGTCAATTGACCATTTGAACTTTATGGTTCTGAAATCAAGGGGAGCCAGTGAACAGTTTGTGTGTGTGTGTGTGTGTGAACATGTACACACGTATGTGTGCACATACCCAATTGGGATATATTTGTAACAGTTGTGACATTTTCTTACATGATAGAAATGGCATAATAGAAAAATATAATATTTTTATTGTATTTGAGTTCAGAATGTTTGAGCCCTAGGTCAGGTTTCATTACCAGTTTTTTCTTTTTTTAAATATTTTACTTTCATTTATCTGAAACTATAGATTTTTGCCAGGTAGCTCCTAATAGAATACAAGATGGGATTAAAAAAAGAACTAGGACAAACCAGCAAAATGCCATAGAGTGAATAGATTGGAAGTCTCATTGAGATGAATAAATGGCTTGAGTGAGAGCACCAAAGTAGACCATCTTTCAGGTTTTTAGGAATGTGCAGTTATAGGTGAGTTAATGGTAAATGGACTAATGGCAAGAATGAGAGACTGTTGTAGGCAAATGGAATACCCTGCTGGGTTTCAGAGCACGACACAGGAATAGTACTCATTTAGATATGAGTGTGGGCAACTCTCTCCATAAGGAAAGAATGGTGGCTGCCCTTATCAATGTTTGGACCATTCCTTTATTGGGTAGGTGATTGTATGCTAATTGAGTGTGCAAGTGGGGTGGAGTTTAGGCAGGCCTTCAGTGCAAATGGTGATCCATAGGAAGCTTCCATGGCATATCCACATGCAGTTGCAGCATACACGTAATCATCATGGTATCTCAGGCATGGAGCAAGTTAGCCTTAGGTACATGATGGGGAGATGGATGTGCTAAACCTGCAGCCATGTTGGATCAGCATGAAGGGGGTAAGTTGTTTTTTTTTTTTTTTTTTTTTTTTTAGTTCATGTTACAGCATCATGATCTTCCAAGAGCTGTTAAGCTGGCAAATATCTGGAAAGTGGAAATGGAGAGATTAGTCCTAGAACCTTTGATTTCAAACACACTTTCCTCCAGCTCTCAGAGTCAGAAATCTGGGATCATGAAGCTATTGCAAATATAGCTGTGACTATAACCATGTCTACCCCATGAAACTTAATGCTTACACACAGAAATCTGAAGTATAGCTTCTGTCTCTGTTAAACTATTCTTAAACTCTTAGACATATAAAACTGGGCACAGAAATATTGCTGCATTAAAACTTACTGTCCAGGGGAAAATAAAGAGCATACAGATAACTTCCTATCTCATTAGCCATCAAATTTCATAAAAAGTATAACTTAGTGGCAAAATCTAATTTGAATCTGCGAATCTGCCTAAAAGAGAATCTGCAAGATGGGAAAATATAGTAGAATGAGTGGAAGAGTAGGTTAGTAGTCAATTGATCACATTCATGGCAAAGATGTTATATTTTGCCTGCAATATAACTGATTATATTATAGAAGGGGGAAAATTGAGATTGACATGATGTGTTATAAAAATGAAAAGAAAATGCTTGCAGTTTGGGAGTGTTTCTTAGAAAAGTTAAGTCCTAACTGAATCATGAGTGAAGAGTAAAACTAAGCAAAATGGGTTTGGCTAGGTATGGAAAGCACTTCAGAAAGCAGGAACAGAAAAGATGTAAAACAGCAAGGTGCAGGTAACCTATCAAAACAAACTGGATACTAGGTGACAGAGGTGAGGCTGGAGAGGAACACATCCAATTTGAGAATGACTCCTACATTCTGCAAAAGAGCTTGTGCTGAATGTTGTACGTAATGGAGAGCCACCAAAGGCCTTAATACCTGAAGTAATGAAATCTGATCTAGACCTGATAGACCAGATTGACTATGGTAGGCAAACAGGATTAAATGTGAATGGTAGGAGTCCAGAGGAAGAGAGGGAGGTTGGTATATGCTAGCACTTTTCCATATGAGACACTGTGAGTGCTTAAAGTATCACCTTTTATATATAGTCTCTACAAAATATGGCAATGTATATAAAATTGGCTTATTTTGTTTCAATTATGTGTATAATTTTTCTCCTCAACAGAGTATAAAATTCTCTTGAAATCAAACAATTCTTATTAAATATTTTGTGTTCAGGAATTAGCAGAGTGACTTATACATTGTAATCTCAGCAGTTAATCAGAATGATAAATTTAAATATTTCAAAGAAAGTGCTTTTCAAAGCTGTATCAAATATGGAATTCATGGTCTAACAATGTAATATTTCTTTCTTCAGCAAAACTCTGAATGGTGAAAAAAGAAATGACTGAATCATCACAACTCAGCTTTTAAGAGGTGATGTTGAAAATAATTACCATAAATTCATGCATTTTAATATGACTACGTATTATCTCAGATTATTTTCTAAGAAAGGGTTCAAACTAATATGTGGGCTTACTTTACTCAAGATTCTCTGAATGGTTCTGTCCTGATTCATGCTGTGCCCTGAAGCAAATAATATGAGCTCTGCTTTATTATTCCTAACCTGCAAATTTAAGGCAATAATTTTTCTCCTTTTTCCACCATAGGGAGATATTGAAAATTAATGAACTACTTGTTATATAATGCTTGAACTTTCTACACTGAAATGGAAAACCATATAACTAGAAAATATTCTTGTTATATTGTAGTGTCAATAAATGTATTTAACTGGTGTATTGAAAAGTTACTGCTGTAATTGATTTTTTTTTTTAAAGAATGTCCTGGTCATTTCAAAAAGGATGTCATCACCTGGCTTCATAGCAAAGAAGATAAATGAATGGGACACATGTTGCTAGGATTTAAAAAGCAGCTGTGAAAACTGACAGAGGTTGGATGAAGATAGATGGTTAGAAGATAAATGGTAATAACCCAAGATAAAAAATAAAGAGGCACACTCCTTAGAACATCCTTATCTTGTCTTACGACACTATGGAAGCTTAGTTTCAAAATATTTGTTCATTAATATCTTTCTTTTATATCGATTCAAAATGATTTTATTCAATTTATAAGCATATCCTCGGCTTTCTGGAGCCCGCCTGGGCGAAGATGCTGGGGCTCGGCCTTGGCTGAGGGGACCTGCGCCAGGCCTTGGCAATGCTCGGCTCCATTGCGGCTCCAGGATGCACAGGAAAGCGGGTAGAAGCCAGAGCAAGGACCCAGAGACACCGCTTTGTCCCTCCGGTCCTGTGGTTGCTGATCCTAAAGGCTGAGTCACCACAGCCATCCACGCGGAGCCTGGCGCCAAACAGAACGCTCTAACAGATTTGACAGCTGAAGCCGGAACTGTAGCCATCGCAGCGCCTGGGTCGGGAGGAGAGGCTAATGCAGAGCTCTGTCCCTGTCTTTCCAAGGTTTTAGAGCGCAGAAGAGTGACCACGTGGTTTTAGATAAGGGTGCTGAATCTCGGGAGAAGGTGGTGAAGCTCTTGGACTCCACAACTCCAGAAGGAATCTTGGGAAAATTAAAACAGGAAGCTGAAGAAAGGTAAAAGCAAGAAATGAAAAAGTCATCCGTGAGAAATTTACTGCTAAGGATGAACAGGCTACTAAACAGGAAAACATGTTTAAAAACACAGCAGAATGTGGGGGAAATGTGTTTGTGTATATATTTAAATATAAATAAGACTCAGAAAAAGTAGGGAGTCTTCAAATTACTATACATTGAATACAGGTTCAAAAATCCTCCAAACAACCTGGAATAAGTTACTCTGATTTCATGGCATTAGCAAATAACAGCGGAAAAATGTTCCAGAGGACCCAATTTTACTCCGTTCATCCTATGATGGGGCTTTAGATACCCACAAGTGACTGATTCTAGGTTGCAGCATGCAAGATGGCACTGGAGTCCTGATCCTCCACTCCTGGTTGAAAGCAGTTACTCTGGTGGCACACTAAAATGATATCTCCATAGCAAGTCTGGAATCCTGGGGACTGCCTTCTAGTCCAGTTTACCAGTGACAGGAAAACCAGTCACACTGACTGAAAAAAAAAAAAAACCCACAGAAAATAATTATTAAATTTGGCTTTTGAATAAAGAATTCTATAAATCTTTGAATGGATAGAAGTATTCAGAAACGAAGAGTACCACAAGAAACTAAACTTCACTTGATAAATTAATAATTAAATTATTTTAAAACAATTTTATTTAATAAATAAAATTTTTAGAATAAGTGTAAATATATAAATATAATACAACCTAAAGACAGATACCTTAAACACTACATTTGAATTAGACATTTGAACAGGAGCTTATTTTATATGCATATACTGCACATATACACATGCACACACTAGAGAAGTTGACTGATAAGGTCTGGGAACAATGACACAGGATATCTAAAAAACACACCAGAACTTAGAAATTTTAGATTTTACAGGACTTTTTCTTTTTCTCACTAAACTTTTCAATGTCCCACTCCCTTTTTTTTTTTTTTCAGATTTATTTAATTTTTTTTGAAAGAGTTACACACAGAGAGGAGAGCCAGAGAGAGAGAGAGAGAGAGAGAGGTCTTCCACCTGCTGGTTTACTCCCCAACTGGCTGCAACAGCCGGAGCTATGCCAATCCGAAGCCAGGAGCCAGGAACTTCCTCCCAGACTTACCTTGTGCGTGCAGGGGCCCAAGGACTTGGGCCATCTTCTACTGCTTTCCCAGGCCGTAGCAGAGAGCTGGATCAGAAGTGGAGCAGCGGGGACTCGAATCTGCATGGATATGGGATGCTGGCACTGCATTGGCAAAATATTATTGGGTTATCATTGTATCATTATTGGGTAATCATTGTAGACAGAATAATCTACAGGCTAGAGGCAAGAAGTCCGGCAGGTAGCATATAAGGTAACTTGTAATACACATTCTGCCTATCTTGAAAAAATATGTATAATACTATCTTAATAAATGTAGAAAAAAAGAAATTTAGCTTTCAGATGCACAGAAAAGAACACAAAAAGCAGTGACAGATTAGGGAAAATAAGAATTAAGGATGAGAAAACATAGTGAAACATACTTGAATTCAGAGGTAAGAGGGGCTGGGTCATAAAATCACTAGAATAGTAAGCACTGGGTGTCATTTGACAAAAGGATTGGGTCACTAGGGCCACAGCTGAGTTGGTGAAATTTTACTGCTGAGGCAACACCATTGCTGTTAAAGCCAAAATAGCAGCGACTATTTCTTTAGTTCTTCATGAGAACTGCCTCCTGGTATAATTTTCTTTGTTCCCTTGCATTTTTGTCTTTATCTATTAATTTCTACATTGGTAGTAACTTGAACATATATTTTTCTTGCAATTTGAAAGACACCTAAATAGACTCTTCAATATTCTGGTTTTATGTATTTTCTGCTATTATAAGTGTCATACTCTGCCTGTCTTAGAACTAAAAAGCTGATGTTAGTCTCCTTATCTCTGGCCCTCACTTAAAGTAGATATAGCACTTTCATTTATTTATTAAATATTTAATGAGAAATTAAATATACTCCAGGCACTTTGTATAAGGAGGAGGATATTGTCCATGTTTAACAATGGAAATAAACAAATTGCTATGAGCAGTCAAACCTATTATAATCTATAATCGATCATATATATCATATTTTATGCTATGACATCAATAATGTGATAACATTTTCAGTGAGTCAGAAGAAGGTCAATAGAAATTACAACATTATTGAGTCAGAAGAGTTAATCGTTATTTAAACATTTTTATTTGATCTAAAGTAAATATATTGGAGATACATGGCAAGTGAAAACAGAAAAGGGAATTTTGATCACACAGACATTCATTGTAATGGAGTTATTTTTTGTAAATTATGGAAAGCTATCCACTGTATGCGGGTCATCCTATCAAGAAAAGTAGAATTTCAAATGATTTTTCCTGTATAATAAGTGTATAACTATGATACAAGAAAAGGTGTAATAATCTTAGGTCATTTGTATAGTAAGAACTAGTTGATTTTGTAGAGTGTTTCAAATTACCTGTTATTCAATCAATGGATACATGATTTGTTAAAATGTATCATATTTTTCTATGTAATTACAGTAAAATTAATTGACCGTACCTTAAGGAATATGTTATAGATATTGTTCATTGATAGTGTCAAATAATATAGGGAAATGTATTGTAAAATATGATTATGCCTTGAGGGAGTTGGGTAAAGATTTCAAAGATCAGAGGGGACTTGAATATTCTTATGTGTCACGCACAGGTTCCAGAATATTTGCACAGATCCTGATCATATGTAGACCAAACCTGATTCTTAGACCTGAAGACCTGCATCTACTTCCAGGTTAAATAGGGGGGGAATGTTAGAAAACTCCACTCTATGTGGCTCATAATACTAAGAAAAGTAGAAGTTTCAAGCTACTTTAATTTGATAGATAAAATAATTGAGCTATAAAAACACTATCATTTTAGGTAACATTTACACTAACAGGTTGACTGTGCGAAAAGATTGGTAGTAGAAAGGATTGACATCCAGAATTTATAAAGAGCTCAAGAAACTCAGTGACAACAAACCAGCAATCCTGTCAAGGAATGGACAAAGGACATGAACAGGCATTTTTCAAAGGATAAAATTCAAGTGGCCAACAGACACACGAAAAAAAAGCTCTGGATCACTAGTCACCAGAGAAATGCAAAGAAATCCACAATTAGGTATCATCTTATTCCAGTTAAAATGGCTATCACCCCAAAATCAAAAGATCAATAAATCCTGGTGAGGATGTGAAGGAAAAGGTACACTTATGCACTGTTGGTGGGGATGTAAACTAGTGCAACCATTATGAAAGACAGTCTGGAGTTTCCTCAGAAATCTGAAAATGGATGTATCATATGACCCAGCCATCCCACTCCTGGGAGTTTACACAAATGGAATGAAATCAACATATGAAAGAGTTATCTGTACTCCCATGTTTACTGTAGCTCAATTCACAGTAACTACAATATAGCATCAGCCCAGATGTCTATCAACTGATGACTGGATAAAGAAAATGTGGTATAAATATGCTAGGAATACTATTCAGCCATAAAAAAATGAAATTATATTGTTCGCAACAAAATGAATGCAACTAGAAACCATTGTACTTGGTAAAATGTCAGTCCCCAAAAGATAAATATCATGTTTTCCCTGATCTGTGGTAATTAATATACAGAGTAAAAAATGCAACATATGAGTTGAATGAAATTGCTTGTCCATACTCTTGGGGAACTGTGGTTTTTCTGTTTACTACTTGTTGAATCCCTTATTTGGTGGAGGGTTAAGCTTGTGATTATAAAATAAACTGAAAGTACATCATTGTAAAAATTAAAAGAAAGGAGGGTGGTGGAAGCATGGGTGGGATGGAGGATAGGGTGAGAAGTTTCATTATGCTCTTAAATCTATATACATTAAATACATGATATTTATTCATCTTACATAAATAAAAATAAAATAAAAATAATAAAATACAATAAATAAAATGCATAATTAATAGTAGCTACAATTGCATTATTTTAAAATTTGCACATAAAAGTTCATTATTTAAAAAAAAGAAATTTCTTTAGCACGTTTGGTTGCAACACTGAGCTTAAGGGTGTGTAATCTTATCTCCCATTTTCCAAACTAGACTTTGTCTAAAAGAAAATGATGAACACTATGAGAAACGGTGACTTGATCAGCCCTCACCCTGACTGTTGATGAGCAACTTAATATGTTATCGCTCTTAGTAATTTTTTTTTGTTTGTTCTACTTAAAACTTTTGGTTGAATACTGTAATCAATACACAATTATTCTTAAGTGCTAAAACTTAACTGAAAAGTGTTCACTGTTAAATATAAGAGTGGGAATAAGAGAGGGAAGAGATGTGTAATTCGGGACATGTTCAAGCTGACTTACCTCAAACGGTAGAGTTAGAAACATACCAGGGGATTCCAATTCAATCCCATCAAAGTGGCATGGACCAATGCCATCTCACTAGTCCCAGTGATCAATTTCTGTTCACAATTGATCATAATGATAGGACTAAGAGCCAAAGGGAGCATATAAACAAGACTAGTGTCTGCAAATACTAGCTGATAGAATAAAAAAGGGAGAGAATGATCCAACATGGGAAGTGAGATACACAGCAGACCCATAGAATGGTAGATGTCCTAAACAGCACTCTGGCCTCAGAATCAGCCCTTAAGGCATGCGGATCCAGCTGAAAAGCCCATGAGAGTATTTCAGGCGTGGAAAGCCAAGACACTCTGGGGAAAAAAACAAAAAAAAACAAAAAAACAAAAACAAAAAAACAAAAAACAAAAAACAAAAACAAAAACAAAAAAACCCTAAATGAAAGATCTCCGCGAGTGAGATCCCAGTGGAAAGAACGGGTCATCAAAGAAGGAGGTACCTTTCTCTGAAGGGAGGAGAGAACTTCCAGTTTGACCATGGCCTTGTCTAAATATGATCAGAGTCAGTGAACTCAGGGGGCTTCCATAGGATTGGCAGCTCATGACAAGAGCCTAGGGTGATTACTGAGGCCATAAAACAAGAGTGTCAATTTGTTAAGTCAACAACAGGAGTCACTGTGCACTTACTCCTCATGTAGGATCTTTGTCCTTAGTGTGCTGTACATTGTGATTTAATGCTATAACTAGTACTCAAACAGTATTTTTCACTTTATGTTTCTGTGTGGGAGCAAACTGTTGAAATCTTTACTTAATGTATGCTAAACTGATCTTCTGTATATAAAGAGAATCGAAAATGAATCTTGATGTGAATGGAAGGGGAGAGGGAGTAGGAAAGGGGAGGGTTGCGGGTGGGAGGGACGTTATGGGGGGAGGAGCCATTGTAATCCATAAGCTGTACTTTGGAAATTTATATTCATTAAATAAAAGTTAAAAAAAAAGAAAATGCAGGAAGAGGGGTTTTAAGAGATTGTCTCAGAGTATATAAAATCTGTTCCCTGGTATTAGGAGGAAACTGAACTATGGAACTGGGAATGAACTATCAGTAGAAAGGGAGAAGTGGTTGGAATTGCATTTAATAGAACAAGAGAGAAGCAGTGGATTTCAGGGTGTTGGCAGGAGAATGTTAGGTTTTTTCTTGGGGCAGACTGAAGATGTTTCATCATGCATCATTTTAAATTACTTCAGGCCCCCCAGAGCAAGAGTTTGTGCCTATAAAGTGAGGCAGAAAGAGGATTCAAAGGCAATCATTTGGATGATTGTGTCAGGAATGCTGCAGGGAAAAATGATGACAGGTGCCTGTATAGAATCCAAAATGTGCTAATGAAAATAAAAGCCTTAGAAGTTAGGAATTAGCATAGATCCAGTAAATTATGGAGAAGAGGTTTGTTGATCTTGCCTCACTAGTTGCCAAGAATTATAGATCTGAATTCATCAAGGTAGGAGCAAATGCAATGGAATATGTCATTTTTAGAATGTTTGATATCTGACAAAGGTGGCACAGTAGATTATGGTGAAAGAACAGAGGATTCAATAAATGGTACTGAAAAAAATTGGTGTTCATAAGAAGAAAAAAGAAAATATTAGACCATCACTACCTAAAACCTGAACAAATATCAGTTTCAGGGTACTAAATGTGAAAGGCAAAACTGTAGAACTCATAAGAGAAAATTTGAGAAAATTATGCTGAACAAATCACTCAATAGGAATGTGTTTGAAGCACAAATAACTGTGAATCCTATAATACAATGTGAATTACTATATTTATGAGAACAAGAAATTCTCTTAGAAAAAATAATATTTCTACAAGCTTTTAAATAAAGATAACTTTAATGGTCCATAAGCATATTAAATGATATTTATCTTCATTGACCATCAGAAAAATATGCATTGTAGGTACCTACAATGAAGCCATATAAAATATAATTGCACAATCATTGGATCTACAAAAGTTTAAAAGATATCTAATTGTACTGTTGTCAAGGATATGATGGAATGGAAATTCTCATACCATGATGGGAGTATAAAGTGTTATGTATAGGGGGCAGTTATGTGGCGCAGCGAATTAAAATCCTGGCCTGAAGCGCTGGCAACCCATATGGTGCCGGTTCTAGTCCCGGTTGCTCCTCTTCCAATCCAACTCTCTGCTATGGCCTGGGATAGCAGTAGAAGATGGCCCAAGTCCTTGGGCCCCTGCACCCATGTGGGAAACCCGGAGGAAGCTCCTGGCTCCTGGCTTCTGGCTTCAGATCGGCAGAGCTCTGGCCATTGCCGCCATCTGGAGAGTGAACCAGCAGATGGAAAACCTCTCTCTCTGTCTCTACCTCTCTCTGTAACTCTATGTTTCAAATAAATAATAATAAATCTTAAATAAAGTGTTATGTATAGTGCTACAGATTTTTGGAGAACTGGCATTATCCATTTACTAAAGTTGGATGTAAGTATACCATGATGTCCGGAAGCGACTTTTCTGGGTGTGGAAATCTTTCTCCTATACATTTGGCCAGTACACAATGTCATATCCACTTTGTCCATCATAGTCCCAACTGAAAAACATTTATTAGTTCAGCAATAGAATAAAATACATAAAATTACATACATTCTCAGTATTGCATTAAAATAACAATGCCTATAAATGATCAACTACTCACAAAGATATAGATGAATTTCAGAAAAACAGGAGAAAAATAAACATAAAATATTACACGCTGTGTAATAGCATTTATGTAAGGTTCAAAATTTGACAAAGTTATATTGTTTAGAACACTTTGAGGGGCCAGTGCTGTGGTGCAGCAGGTGAAGCCACAACCTGCAGTGCCAGCATCCCATATGGCCGCCAGTTCAAGTCCTGGCTGTTCCACTTCCAACCCAATTCCCTGCTAATGCGCCTGGGAAAGCAGAGGAAGATGGCCAAGTCTCTGTACTTCTGCACCCATGTGGGAGACCTGCATGACTCTCGTGGCTCCAGGTTTCGGTTTGGCCTAGCCCTTGCTGTTGCAGTCATATGGGGAGTGAACCAATGGATGGAAGACTTCTCTTTTTCTCTCTGTTTCTCTCTGTAACTCTGCTTTTCAAATAAATAAACCTTTAAAGAAGAACCCAGTCATAAAAGCATGAAGATATTTAAAAAACAAACAAGGAAAATATTGGATAAAACAGGGAAAAGTGATTATTTTATGTGGGGAAGGAGAGTGGTTAGTACATAGCGGCAATAAAGAGGGATAATCTGATATTTCTTTTTTTTTAACCTTGGATGGTGATCACCCCATAAAGTTATTTTTAAACTTACATGTATTTTTAAAATACTGTCCTGAATGTATATAAGGTGTCTTAAAAGCTCATGGAAAATTCATTTTATGAAAAAAGCTGTGTCTGGATTTCAAATATTTTATAGCAAAATAAACCTATACTAACTTGCTATAAAATGTTTGAACAAGATTTAGTTCAAGTCACTAGAAAGGGTAAGAAAGCAACTTTTAAATAGGTCATATCAGAGAGGCATGAGTTTTACAAAAATTGAATCATGAACAAACAACAAATTTATGATTAAGCTTGTGTGGAAATAAGATAAAATCATTAATGCTTTATAAAATTTCACAATGACAATGCCTCAAAGAAATCATAAATATACAAATGGTTAATTAACTTTTTATTTCATTTTTTTCATTTTTTAAAGATTTATTTATTTATTTGAAAGTCAGAGTTACACAGGGAAAGGAGAGGCAGAGAGAGAGAGGTCTTTCATCCAATGGTTCAGTCCTCACTTAGCCACAACGGCAGGAGCTGCGCAGATCTGAAGCCAGGAGCCAGTAGCTTCTTCCGGGTCACTCAAGCAGATGCAGGGGCCAGAGGACCTGGACCATCCTCCACCGCTCTCCCAGGCCACAGCAGAGAGCTGGGCCGGTAGTGGAGCACCCGGGTTTCTCGAACCAGGGCCCTCATGGGATGCCTGTGCCTCAGTCAGGGAGTTAACCTGCTGCGCCACAGCACTGGCCCCGGTTTATTCATTTTAAATGTGGACAAGGCAATGGGAAGATGAAGTTTGCTGGACATACCATTCAGTCAACTTGTGAGGAAAAAATTTATCTTGTCAATTTTTTAAATGATTGAGAATGGTGATTAAGAGCATAAACAATAGGCAACACCAGAGACATCTCAATTGGTTTAATTACACAATTCTCAATGAGAAATTAAAGTGGAGCAAACATTCTGATAACTAGGTACCAAAATCATGGTGTCCAGATCAGCTAGGACAAGAGTATAGCTTCCTATGAAAATTCTAAACAGGTGGGATCAAGATCCTGAAGCATTTCTCTGAAACTTGTACCTGGAATGAGACAAAGCCTTACCAATACGATTCTGAAGAGAAAATAAACAGGCAAAGCAGGGTCCACAAGAGGTTGAAATGGTTAAGAGTAATCATC
This sequence comes from Oryctolagus cuniculus, assembly GCF_051225735.1. Lineage (NCBI taxonomy): Eukaryota > Metazoa > Chordata > Mammalia > Lagomorpha > Leporidae > Oryctolagus > Oryctolagus cuniculus. The sequence continues at coordinate 67,032,984 of NC_142873.1, read as the reverse complement.
ACATTAGTGTTGTTAGGATTGTGAAGGCATTTTGCTTATTGATTTTCTGGAAGGACAAATTATAATATCTGATTATTGTGAGAGCAGTTTGAGAAAGGTACAGCTCTAACAGAAAAAAAAAATTTAGTGTGAAAATTACTAATCATCTTCCTTTCGGTCTTGGGCTCCTTTGGCTACATTTCGTCTCCTGATGTTAAAAATCTTCAAAGGGCACCTATTTTTCATTGATTGATAATGTAAAAGAGACTGCACTGATATGCTTTAATTCCCAGGCTCCTCACTTCCTTATAAACAGACAAAATAGCTGGTATCACATACAAAAGAATCTTGAACTTGGTGAAACAAATAATAAAAAAGTTTATATTTATATTTTTATATTTTAATTCCATTTATCTAGGAAGTTATTGATGTTCCTTCACATGTAACAGTTTTTTTTTTTAATCCATGGGATTAAGATACTTAGTGCTATAGAGTATATAAACAAGGAGCTTATCAAAACCCATTTTATTTTCTGTTCATTTAATCCTCATCCTGTTTCATTTCCCAGACTTGCTTGCATTTGTAGGTGAGTATGTAACAACATCTAACCCACAGCATTGGAGTGTAAGTGATGTGTAGGGTTCTACAGCTCAGTGTGTAAGTAGTTCCCATCTGTGGATTTCCATGAATTTGTTCTATTTCAGCTGACTGTAACAGAAATGGAGACCAAGAAAGACTCCTAAAGACATCACTTAAGTCTAGAAAAACCATTAGCAACCTGCATGGTCCTGTGTGAATGCATGGACGATGGCAGCCTCCCTCATCTAGCTGTCCTGCAGGAAATCAGTTTCTATTGTATTTTAACATTTAAATATTTTATCTAACTAAAATAAAACATACATGGCAGATATCTCTTTTTTCGTGAAATACGAAGAAAAGGCTGGCATTGTGGCATAGGAGTAGAACTGCCGCCTGTGATGCCAGCATTCCATATGGGCTCTGGTTTTTGTCCTGGCTGTTCCACTTCCCATTCAGCTCCCTCTCTGCTCATGACCTGAGAAAAGCAGCAGAAGATGGCCCAAGTGTTCGGATTCCTGCCACCCAAGTGGCTTTGGGCTGGCTCAACCCTAGGCACTGGGGCAATTAGGAACTGAACCACTGCAAGGAAGATCTCTCTATGTCTCTCCCTCTTTCTTTACTATTTTCAAATAAATAAATAAATCTTTAAAAATATGAAGAAAAATATAGACATTTTATCTGCCCAGAGCTCTCTCTTGACACTTATCAGATATTTTAAAACTTAAAGCAACTTTATTGTCTGTTTCTAGTTTTATTTTTATCTTAAATTTATCAAAGACATTTGGAAGAATATCAGCATTTACTATTATCATATTTATGTGATTCTAATCTCCTAAACATATTTAAGAATCTCAATAAATTTAACTGAAATAATATTCTCATTCAAAATTTTATACAATTTATTCAGACTAAAGTCTCTAATAATTCAGAGATTTAATTTGTATAATATTGTCAAAGTTCCACAAAAACCAGCCTATAAAATATGCTAGTACATTTGGACTGTTTTGATTATAATTTTCTGCTTATTTTACAATGAAAATATGGCCATATATTTCATATATTTTATTGACAATATGATTGTATATTTTATTAATCATGTAGTCATATATTTTCAAATATTTATTGTTCCCACTATTGTTCATAAAAAGGTTAGTTATGGAAAAATTAAACAGAAATACAAATTTTAATGGAACACTGTGGCAGAGAGCCCTCTAAAATCAAAGAAAACGAGAAGTTAAGCTTTAAAGGGAAACCGGCTAGGGGTAGATAGATATAGCAGGGGCTTTCCAGAGAGGGCTGTCCAGGGACAAGGGGTGAAGTGGACTTTCTAAGAAGAAACAAGTTGCAACCTGAGCAGTTTGGTTTATGAATGGGCAGCCATGTAACAATTATGTAAGCAGTGCTATAGCTCCAAAATATTCAATCAAGATATATATAACTAAATATATAAAGGAAAACTTAGAGTTGTTTGTGCCAGGGTATGTAAGGCAACACACTATTTAATTGAGGGTACAGACTTTTTTTTTTTTTTTTTTTTTTTTTTTTTTTTTTTTTTTTTACAGGCAGAGTGGACAGTGAGAGAGAGAGACAGAGAGAAAGGTCTTCCTTTGCCGCTGGTTCACCCTCCAATGGCCGCCGCTGCAGCCGGCGCACCGCGCTGATCCTGGCAGGAGCCAGGAGCCAGGTGCTTTTCCTGGTCTCCCATGGGGTGCAGGGCCCAAGCACCTGGGCCATCCTCCACTGCACTCCCTGGCCATAGCAGAGAGCTGGCCTGGAAGAGGGGCAACCGGGACAGAATCCGGCGCCCCAACCGGGACTAGAACCCGGTGTGCCGGCGCCGCAAGGTGGAGGATTAGCCTATTGAGCCACGGCGCCGGCTCGAGGGTACAGACTTTTGGGAAAAAACAGCTCTGGGCCTGCCAGCACAAAGAATAAAATTCCTTCCTCTTCTGCCTCTCTGCCTGATAATGCTGCTATGACACAAATGTCATACTTGTAGCCCAATTTTTATTTTTATGGCAATATCAAAATAATTACGCAAACAGGAAATCTAGATCAATATGGTCTTTAAGGCTATTTGGGGTATCCACAATGGTGCCATCTTTTAAATCATAAGAATTTTGGACTCCTGGGGCCAGTGCTGTGGTATAGTGGGTAAAGCTGCTGCCTGCAATGCCAGCATCCCATATGGGTGCTGGTTCGAAATCTGGCTGTTCCAATTTCAATCCAGCTCTCTGCCACGGCCTGGGAAAACCGAAGAAGATGGCCCAAATGCGTTGACTCCTGAACTGGTGTGAGAGACCCAGAAGAAGCTTCTGCTCCTGGCTTCGGATCGGCCCAACTCAGGCCGTTGCAGCCATTTGGGGAGTGAACCAGTGGATGGAAGACCTCTCTCTGCCTCAGCCTCTGCCTTTGCCTCTGCCTCTGCCTCTCTATAACTCTGCCTTTCAAATTAATAAATGATAAGAAAAATAAATGTCTGACCAATCCTGTATTCCTGTAGTAAACCCCAATTGATTATAATACATTATTATTTTTATGTATCATAGGATTCAATTTGTCCTGATTTTTTTAGTAATTTATCTATGAAAGTTAAAAATTTGGTCTCTAATTTTCTTATGAGTGGGAAGTATTCCTTTCCTTTTCATGAAAGAGTTTATGAAAAGTAAGTATCATTTCTTTATACTCTGGTAGGTTTATACAATACAATTATCTGAGTCTGGAATTTTTTTATATGGGAAATTATTATAACATGAAATAGCTTTACTAGTCGTAAGACTCATTAGATCGCTTCCTCTTGAGTAAGCTTTGATAGTTCGTATCTTTTAAGTAGCATATACATTTTATTGCCATAAAGCTGTGAATTGTAATTAAATATTACTTATATTAATTATATATTATATGTTATATATTAATTATACTAATTATAACAATTCCTTTATCATCCACTTAATTTCTTAGCATTTGCAGTTATAACTTCTATCATTTATGATTTTGGATCTTTATATCATGTCACATAATGTTTGCACTAGTAAGGCTAGAGTTTTAGCACAGATTTTGGAGCCAACATTGTACTGTAATGGATTAAGTGGCAGCTTACAATGTTAGCAACCCATACAGGAGCCTGTTAGAGCCCTGATTGCTCCACATCCCATCCAACTCCCTGCTAATGCGCCTTGGAATGCATCAGAGGATGTTCCAAGTGGTTAGGCCTCTGCACCCATATGGGAGACATGGTTGAAGCTCCTGGCTCCTGGCTTCAGCCTGGCCCTAGCCCCAAAGATTGCAGTCATTCAGGCAGTGACCCGGGGAGAGAAGATCTTTCTTTCTCACCCTCTTCTCTTTCTTACCTTTTAAATAAATAAAATAAATCTAAAAAAAACCCCAGACTTTAATTTTTATTTATCATATTGTGTTCTATGTTCTATTTAATTGATTCAACTTTATATATTATTTCCTTCATTTTTATTTACTTGATTGTATTTGATACTTATTTTTTAGTTTCTGAAGACACAGTTACAATTAAGTTACTAATCTGAGATTTTTTTCTGTCTTTAATATGTGTTTGAAGATGCAAATTTCCTTAAAATTACAAAATTTTAAAAATTTGAACCTTCTGTAATTTTATTTTTTCACTTATTTTAGACTCATGAGTTTAATTTTTTTTAGTTTTGAAACATTTATGAATTTTCTAGATATTTTTCTATTATTGATTTGTAATTTATTTATTTAAAAGAGTTACGGAGAGAGAAAAAATGAAAGAGAAAGGGAGAAAGAGAGGTCTTTCATCTGCTGGTCCACTCTCCAGATGGCTGCAACAGCTAGGACTGCGCCAGGGTGTAGTCTGGAGCCAGTAGTCTCTTCTAGGTCTCCCCACATGGATGCAGGGGCCTTAGCACTTGGACTATCTTCCTCTACTTTCCCAGGCCATCAGCATGAAGCTGGGCAGGAAGTGGAACAGCCAAAAATCAAAACATGGGATGCTGACTTCATAGGTGAGTGTTTTGCCTGCTTTGCCACAAAGCTGGACCCTGATTTGTAATTTAATTCTGTTATCAGACAACATACTTCAGAAGCTGGACTTTCTTAGCAAATGTTTCATTACACTTGAATATATATTTGCTATCATTAGGTTCCATCAAGCTAGTTGATGACCATTTAACCTGCAGTTCTATCAGTCTTTGTTTCATGTGTTCTGAAGCTTTGCTGTGTGGCACATAAACATCTAGGACAATTACAGTCATTTTTAAGCTTCATGCTTTTATTATTATGACATTATGTTCCTGTCTAAAATAATCTGTTTTTGAAACTGTTTTTTCTCATACTAGTATATCTAGTACACCAAAAACGAAACCTGTTAAAATGAAATGGACACTATGAAAAAGAGTGACTTGATCAGCCCTTGGCCTGACTGTTGATGTACAACTTAATAATTTATCCCTTTTAGTATTTTTTTGTTCTACTTAATACTATTGGTTGGACTCTGTAATTAACACACAATTATTCTTAGGTGTCTAAATTTAACTGAAAAGTAGTCTCTATTAAATATAAGAGTGGGAATAAGAGAGGGAGGAGATGTACAATTTGGGACATGCTCAAGCGTCAGCCCCAAATGGTAGAGTTAGAAATGTGCCAGGGGATTCCAATTCAATCCCATCAAGGTGGCATGTACCAATGCCATATCACGAGTTCAAGTGATCAATTTCAGTTCACAATTGGTCAAAGAGTCAAAGGGATCACATAAACAAGACTAGTGTCTGTTAATACTAACTGATAGAATAAAAAAGGAGAGAACGATCCAACATGGGAAGCGGGATACACAGCAGCAGACTCATAGAATGGCAGATGTCCTAAACAGCACTCTGGCCTCAGAATCAGCCCTTAAAGCATGCGGATCTGGCTGAAGAGCCCATGAGAGTATTTTAGGCATGGAAAGCCAAGACACTCTGGGGAAAAAAAAAAAAAAAAAAAAAAAAAAAAAAAAAAAAAAAAAAAAAAACACACACACACACCACCACCACCACCACAACAACAACAAAACTTAAATGAAAGATCTCTGCGACTGAGATCCCAGTAGAAAGACATCAAAGAAGGAGGTACCTTTCTCTGAAGGGAGGAGAGAACTTCCACTTTGACTATGACCCTGTCGGAATAAGATTGAAGTTGTTGAACTCAAAAGGCTTCCATAGCCTTGGCAACTCATGACAAGAGCCTAGGGAGATTACTGACGCCATAAATAAGAATGTCAATTTGTTAAGTCAACAACAGGAGTCACTGTGCACTTACTCCTCATGTAGGATCTCTGTCCTTAATGTGTTGTCCAATGTGAATTAATGCTATAACTAGTACTCAAACAGTATTTTACACTTTATGTTCTGTGTGGGTGTAAACTGTTGAAATCTTTACTTAATGTATACTGAATCAATCTTCTGTATATAAAGATAATTGAAAGTGAATCTTGATGTGAATGGAATGGGAGAGGGAGTGGGAGTTGGGAGGGTTGCAGGCAGGAGGGAAGTTATGAGGGGGAAAAAGCTATTGTAATCCATAAGCTGTACTTTGAAAATTTATATTTACTAAATAAATGTTAAAAAATGTTGATGTGGTATACATTTTCTTCTCTTTTACTATTTTGTTTTGTTTTTTAAATATTTATTATTTATTTATTTAAAAGTAATAAACACAGAGAAAGAAGGAGAGAGAGAGAGAAATCATCCATGTGGTGTTTTATGCCTCAAATGGCCACAATGGCCAGGTCTGTGCCAGGATAGAGCCAGGAGCCAGGAGCTTTTTCCATGTCTTCCATGCGGGTACAGGAGCCCAAGGACTTGGGCCATCTTCTGTTGCTTTCCCAATTCATAGCAGAGAGCTGGATGGGAAGTGAAGCAGCCAGGGCTTGAACTGATGCCCATGTGGGATGCTGGCACTGTAGGCAGAGGTCTAAACTTCTACAGCACAGAGACAGCCCCCTTCTCTTTTACTTTTAACTTATTTGTGTTGTTATGCGTATAGTGAGGTTTTTGTGGACAGCATATCATTGGTTCTTACTTTTAAAAAAATATAATATCACTGAGTTTGAATTGTATTTGTTTATATATTTAGATAACGTGCATGTGATTATTCATAAGAGTTATATTTGTCTGTAATCTTGTTTCCTGGTTTTTTTTTTTTGTCCCATCTGTTCTTTCCTCTTTTATTCATTTCCTTCTGTCTTTTTGATTATTTTTTAATGATTCCATTTTATCTCCTTTGTTGGAGATAAAATTAGCTTTACCCCTTTTTGGTTATTTAGCAGTTGCTTTGGAGTCTGTAGAATGCAACCGACCTTAATGTACTGCAATTTACCCTCAAAAGATATTACATGACTTCCATAGTTGAGTATGCAGCAAAGCACTTCCACTTTGGCTCTCCTGGCCTTTATGCTCTTGATGTCATTATTTTATTTTATTTTCATAGGTGATACTCTTTCCAAACAATCCCTATTATTTTTCCTTAAGCCATCTTTCATCTTTAAATTGCTACCACTCTCTTTTCTGGAATTCTTCCCTGTGTACTCTAATTTCCTTGACCTCCCTGATCCCATTTTCATGTCAAGACACTGCTGGGCTCTGCTCACATCTTCCTCTTTGCTCTATGTTCTAGAAGGTCCTCAAGGCAGCATGCTGAGACAAACCCTGGGCCCATCACTTTTGTTTCTCTCTGAGGTTCATTGTGACTTGTTTTGTGATCTCCAGGATCTTAGAAATTACTGTAAGGGATATTTTATTTGGTTAATTCTTTTAGATAGAAGATAAATCTGTCCTTTCAATTCATGTTGGCCAGAAGCTGAAGACTAATTTATTCTCAATGGCCCATGCATATAGGTGCTAGAGCACATGGAGTCCCTAGGAAATTAACATCAAAATTATCTATATGTTTGGTTTATGATAATGGAAGAAGTCAAAATGTCTAATTATCACCTGGACTTAAGAATAGGAGACATCAATCCTTCAAGCTTGATATTGTTCTAGACAATTACACTGTCACTTCTGAAAAAAAGTCACTTGTCATTTATGCACAAGAAAGCTGGGTGACCTTTTATAGACCCTTGTCCATTAAGGGTTTTCACGATGTTCAGTGGCTGTGCTGCCTTTCCCATGGCCATGAATCCAACTCCTAGAACTATGATTCTCACATGAGCTATCCTTCTAGTTCATCTTTTAGAAATTTCTACTTTAAAATTAAATTCACATTTCTTTACACAATATTTAGCTTTTAAAATAAGAAAATATTTATAATCAATAATTGTGTAATGGCCTAAAATTATTTTTAAAATTTTTGGAACTTCACCTTTCCTACTCTCATCCCTTCAAATGAGTCACTAGAAAATCATGACATCAAGACAAGCAAGAGAAAACTTATTTTAATGAGACATGTAACCTTAGAGTACCTGGATCTCATTGCCAACTTCTTTTAATTTTAATTAATCCATTCCATTTAGGGTAAATGCTTCCTTAAACATGTCTGAAATACAGAAGTCAATTACGTCACACATTGGTGGGATTATCCCAAGATCTATCCAGTGTATTTGGATCATTTTAATGTGATGAAAGTTATACACTGATATAGTTAGACAATTGTGCTAAACATGTTGCTATTCTACTAAGTCAGATCACAGTCAAGTACATTAGTTTTTTCTTTAAGATTTATTTTAATTATTTGAAAGGAAAGTTACAGAGAGGCAGAGGCATAGAGAAGGGCTTCCATCTGCTGGTTCACTCCCCAGATGGCTGCAATGAATCGGAGCTGCGCTGATTCAAAGCCAGGAGCCAGGAGATTCCTCCAGGTCACTCATGTAGGTGCAGAGCCCCAAGGACTTGGGCCATCTTCTACTGCTTTCTCAGGCCATAGTAGAGAGCTGGATCAGAAGTGGAGCAGCCAGGACTAAAATCAGTGCTGTGGACTGGGGCTTTAACCTACTGCACCACAGCGCCAGCCGCATAGTACAGAAGGCATAGCACAAGGCTCAGGCCAGCGTTGTGGCACAGAGGATGAAGCCTCTGCCTATGATGCTGGCATTCCATATGGGTGCTAGTTCGAGTCCAGGATACTCCACTTCTTATCCAGCTCTCTGCTAACGTGCCTGGGTAAACAGCAAAGGAGGGCCAAAATCCCTGGGTCTCTGCACTCATGTGGGAGACCTGGAAGAAGCTCCTGGCTCCTGGCCATTACAGCCATCTACGAGTGAACCAGTGGATGGAAGATCTCTCTCTGTATCTCCCTCTTTTTGTAAACTCTGCCTTACAAATAAATAAATAAACACTTTTTAAAAATAAAGCAGAAAGCAGGCCGGCGCCATGGCTCAATAGACTAATCCTCCGCCTGTGGTGCTGGCACACCAGGTTCTAGTCCCGGTTGCTCCTCTTCCAGTCCAGCTCTCTGCTGTGGCCCGGGAATACAGTGGAGGATGGCCCAGGTGCTTGGGCCCTGCACCCGCATGGGAGACCAGGATAAGTACCTGGCTCCTGCCTTCAGATCAGCATGGTGCGCTGGCCACAGCGGCCATTGGGGGGTGAACCAATGGAAAGGAAGCCCTTTCTCTCTGTCTCTCTCACTGTCCACTCTGCCTGTCAAACAAAAAATAAAAAATAAATAAATAAATAAAAGCAGAAAGCTCACACATACACACAAAAAGATTTAAGATATTTTCTATGTGCATTTTAGTGTATTTATTCATGGAGGTTTTATTTCTCATTATATACTTTAATTTTCCACTTGGAAGATGACCATTCTGAATAAAAATTTATTTTCTAGACCCTGTTCTCTGAACAGTATATTGAAAAATCCAATTAACTTGCACAAATGATAGTCTTCTAAGGGCATTCTTTATTTTAAAAGCAGAAGATTATAAAAACAAAAATTAACATCATAAATGAAAAAATGTTGCAAGGAGTGTATTTTTTATTGCTGATTTACTTCCCTTAGCCAACACAACCTCACAAAGTACACTCCTATTTCTCTATTTCTAGAATTGCTTATGAAGATGAAAGGGTTTCTCTGCTCTATTTTTACCTCTTCCACTTCTAAATATGGACAACTGTCAGAGAATATACCTGGTCAAAAACAAGCCCACAGGACTTCAGGAATTTTTCTAATTCAAACTGTCCTCAACATCAAAACTGACCATTTTGTTAGTACTTTTTGTAATGGGCAAAATTTCCAAATCAGTAGTTCAATGTTGCAATTTCTTCTCAACTGCCTGTGGTACTAAACTGGATTGGGTTTTAATATTGGAGCAATACTTATGATGATGGGTAATATAGAAGAAAATTTTGTGTGTTTATGTAATTGATATTTTATGCCATTCTATTGAAATACTAGCAAAAGAAATATTTTAAATTCTAGATTAGCTGGATTTGTTTTATTTTTAAAGGCTAAAAACATATATAGGGGTTTTCAATGAGAGGGAATTTATTACGAGAAAATATGAGAAAATGAGGCATTACAGGGATTGAGATACGTTTTATAATGTGAAATTAAATTAAGAACACAATTAAATAGCTATTGATAAATACATTAACAAATAGAACAAACTGTAATTTTATAATTTTGACTCATAATTTACATTTAATTTTTATAAATAATTTAAATAATAAAAATTTGGCAAAATCTATGACCTATGTTGATTTATATACAATATCTCAAGCTGTAACTTATGACATCAACATTAAAGTGGGAGGACTGGAATCACATGAATTGATGTTTTGAGTGTTATTGAAATTAGATTTTTACCTATTCAGAATAGAGTGTTTATTCTAATTTCAAGAATGACACAGAACTTTAACATGTGTTTTGGAATGGCAATGATGACAGATAAAAGATATATAAAATATACAAAAAAGAGTATAAAATGGAGTTGAAAGATTATCATCACAAAATCTCAATGAAACACAAAATAAGGCAATACAAGACAATATGATGGGCCAAACAACCACAATCCTCAAACAAAAAAACTATTAACAAATAGCAGTAGGAAATCCTTCTTTATAAAAAATTATTCTAAGTTAAATGATTAAATTTTCTAATCCAAAGCTAAATGGATAAAAAAATAGAATCTAACTATGTCATCTACAGAACTCACTTTAACTATGGACACACATGTTGAAACTGAAGGGTTGGAAATAATATTACATACAAATGCTGAATGAGAAACAGAAAGGGTACCTGTACTACTATCAGATAAACTAGAATTTAAGTTAACAACAATAACAAAAAAAAAAAACTACTTCACGAAACAGACATTACATAGTGATAAAAATTTCAACTCATCTGGAAGATGAACAATTTTTAGATAAAGATAACAATTTATGGAGCAAATATCAGAGCTCCTAAATATGTAATGTAAATTTTACAGAAAAAAAGAGAGATGTAGACAGCAAAACAATATTAGTAAAAGATTTCAAATTCCCATTTTCTGCAATGATAAATGATAAAAGATAGGACCTGAATAACATTTAGAACAATTGGACCTAACAGATACATACATAGAGTGAGAGCACGTCACCAAAAGAGATTGCAATATACCTTCTTTTCGAGGTCACATGGAACATTATTCAAGGTAGAGCATGCTACTCATAAAACAAGGTTAACAAACTTTAATAGACTCAGGTTTACAAAATACTTTTTTTTTTCTGATCACAGTGGGCTAAAACTAGAAATCTGTGGAAGTAAAATGGTAAAATCAACAAATTTGCGAAAACAAAGTACTCACTCTAAAACAAACGATGGGTCAAAGACGAAATCTTAAGGGAAATTATAAAATATATTAAGACAGTTTAAGTAAATATAAAACATATCAAAATTTATGGATTGCATAGAACCACATTCCATGAAATAATTTGATAGCTGTAAATGCGTATGTGAAATGTACCATATGATCAAGCATTCCTGCTTCTGTGTATATATGGAAAGGAATTGAAAGCAGGGTCTTGGAAAATATATTGGCAAACCTTTATTCACAATGACACTATTCATAGCAATAAAAATGGAAATACCCAATAGCCATTGGTGCATATATGGATAAACAAAATGTAACATACACTTTACATACAATGGGATATTACTGAGCCCTCAGAAGGCAATCCTGTTCCAAACTACAAAATGGATTAAACTTGAAGACTTTCTGTTAACTGAAATAGGACAGGATCAGAAACACAAATATTGGGGCCAGTGCTGTGGCCTCTGCCTCCAATGCTGGCATCTCATATGGGGGCGGTTCAAGTCCCAGCTGTTCCACTTCCAATCCAGCTCCCTGCTAATGTGCCTGGGAAAGCAACAGCAAAAAGCCCAGTGCTCGGGCTCCTGTACCCACTTGGGAGACCCAGAAGAAGCTCCTGGCTCCTGGCTTCTGCCTGGCCCATCCCTGGCCACTGTGGCCATTTGAGTGAATCAACTGATAGGAGATCTTCTCTCTCTCTCTCCCTCTGTATTTCTGCTTTTCAATAAATACATCATTAAAAAACAAATAATTTATAATATTAATTATATGTGTTATCAAAATAGTCAAATTCATAGAAACAGAAATTAAAATGAAATGGTTACTCTTTGGAGGTAGAAGAGAAAAGTGGTAGTTGTTTATGCTTTCCACAGTGGCTGTACTAATTCACCTTCCCACCAGCAATATATGAGTTACCCTTTTTCCACATCTCCTCCAGCATTTGTTGCTCTCTATCTCTTGGATAACAGGCATTCTGAAATAAGTTAGGTGAGATCTCATTGTGCTTTTCATTTGCAGTCCCCTGACAGTTAGTGATTGATATCCAATGTTTTTTCATAATATTTACTCATCTTTTGTATTTGAATTTTTTCTTTGTTAGTTTGGTTAAGGATTGTCAATTTTGTTTATCTTCTCAAAAAACAGCCTTTTAATTTTGTTCATTTTTTTTTTGTAGTAGACATTTCTTTCTGTCTCTCCTTCTCTATCCCTCTCTTTTATTGTGTGACTGAGTTATTTCAAGAGTTTTGTACTCTAGATGAGAAATTTGTACCTACATTTGGTATATTCTGCTGTTGGAGCTCTCAAATGTATTTTTTATTTCTTTGGTTAATGTTTTCATGTGAAAAACTTGTTTCATTCTTTTTCATGATCTTTATCTTCTTAGTGACTTTCCTATTCATGTCACCCATTGTTTTCCTCATTTCTTTAAACTACTATATTATCTAGCATCTCACTGAGTTCCTTGGAATCAGTGTTTTGAATTCTATTTCTGACATTCTATACATTTCCTTCAAATCAATATCTATTTCTAGAGAATTATTGTGTTCTTTGGAAGGTGTCATGCTTCCTTGGTTCATCACGTTTCTGTGTTGCAACACTGATTACTGCACATCTGGCTTAATAGTTGCTTCCTACAAAATGGAGGAATCTGGAAAACATCATGCTGAGTGAAGTAAGCAAGTCCCAAAGGGAAAAATATCATATGGTCTCCCTAATTGGTGACAACTAACCAAGCACCAAAAAGGAAACCTGTTTAAGCGAAATGGACACTATGAGAAACAGTGACTTGATCAGCCCTTGTCCTGATTGTCGATGAACAACTTAATACATTATCCTTTTTATTATTTTTTTGTTCTACTTAATACTATCAGTTGAACTCTTTAATTAACACACAATTATTGTTAGGTGTTTAAATTTAACTGAAAAGTGATCCCTGTTAAATATAAGAGTGGGAATAAGAGAGGGAAGAGAGGTACAGTTTGGTACATGTTCAATAGGACTTGCCCCAAACGGTAGAGTTAGAAACATGCCAGGGGATTCCAATTCAATCCCATCAAGGTGGCATATACCAATGCCATATCACTAGTCCAAGGGATCAGTTTCAGTTCAAAATTGATCCTAATGATAGGATTAAGAGTCAAAGGGATCACATAAACAAGACTAGTGTTTGCTAATACTAGCTGATATCATTAAAAAGGGAGAGAACGATCAACATGGGAAGTGGGATACACAGCAGACCCATAGAATGGCAGATGTCCTAAACAGCACTCTGGCCTCAGAATCAGCCCTTAAGGCATGCAGATCTGGCTGAAAAGCCCATGAGATTATTTCAGGCATGGAAAGCCAAGACACTCTGGAAAAAAAAAAAAAAAAAAAAAAAAAAAAAAAACCTAAATGAAAGATCTCTGAGTGAGATCCCAGTGGAAAGAACCGACCATCAAAAGAAGGAGGTACCTTTCTCTAAAGGGAAAGAGAACTTCCACTTTGACTATAAACTTTGTCTAAATAAGATCGGAGATAGCAAATTCAAAAGGCTTTCATTGCCTTGGCCTATGGTGATTACTGACACCAAAAACAGGAGTGCCAATTGTTAAATCAACAACAGGAGTCACTGTGCACTTACTCCTCATGTAGGATCTCTGTCCTTAATATACTATACATCGTGATTTAATGCTATAGCTAGTACTCAAACAGTACTTTACACTTTGTGTTTCTGTGTGGGTGCAAACTGTTGAAATCTTTACTTAATATATACTGAATTGATCTTACATATATAAAGATAATTGAAAATGAATCTTGATGTGAATGGAATGTGCGAGGGAGCAGGAGATGGGAGGGTTTCGGGTGGGAGGGAAGTTATGGGGCGAAAAAGCCAGTGCAATCCAAAAGCTATACTTTGGAAATTTATATTTATTAAATAAAAGTTTAAAAATGTTGCTTCCTCTTTATAGGATATATTTTGTTGGAAAAGAGGTTTTTGTTGTTGTTTGGATGTAATGCATGGTATTATTCGTTTGTTGCTTTGGCTTTGGTTCTAGGTGAGTCCAGAAGTATAATCACTGAGTGATATCTTTAAGCAATGTAAGGTGGGTCTATAAGTGGTACAATTGTGTAGTCTGCCGTAGTTTATGTAGGTGAAAGTATGACTTTAAGATAAATATCAGCTTCCTAGGGTATGTATCTTCTGTTTCCAGAGAGTTCGGTCTCAGTCACCCTAGGGTTTGTGATAAATGTATTCTTGATCTTGGTGCTGAGTGACACTGAGGGGCTGATTCCCTTGTACCACTGGGCCTACCTGAGTATGCTGGGGTGTGTGGTATAAACAGCTGCAGCTCTAGGACTATGTGATGTGGATGAATCCTTACTTAGGATCTGCTGCTAGACTTTGGTGCTGGGGCCCATAGCACCAAATGCCCTAGTCCCAGAACTGGGGAGTGTGACTATGGTCCTGATGTATTGCTACAGGGTGACCACAAAATGTACTAGAGATTTGGTACTAGCAGTTGTGGATATGGGGATATGGAATGTAAATGGGTTCTTCTTCGTGTCTCACAGGATAGATTCCAGTGAATTTGAGGAAATTGGTACTAATTTTCAGTCCTGATACTATAGAATGCAGTGGAGTCATTGCCCAGGTCTCCTCGGATGACAGCCAGTATGTTGTATGATGATTATTGTTACCTGTCTAAAGCAGAGTAATGCAGGTAGAGCCCTCTAGATACCAGATCTGAGCACAAGCTATTACAGAGATTCTAATACCAGTATCAATAGTCCAAGCCCTTCAAGGCACAGACAGACCTGACTCCCATTTCACTGCAGCATGCAAGTAGGATACTGCAGCATGTGCTCTGAATTCCCAGCACTGCGGGCTAGAGGTGCAGAGACAACAGTCTCAATTCAGGTTCCTCCAAACTTTTCTGGGCTGCTGCCTGTGCAAGCCCCCCAGAACTGAGGGGAATCACTGTGGATCACATGGAGAAAGGGAAAGCAGCTCTGGAACTTACGCCCAGAACTACCACAGTCATACGGTACAGGTGGCCTGCTCACTGTCCTGGAACATGCCCTATCTCTGGTTCTGATGGGTTCTGGTGGTAGGAGGACTACTTGTATCCCATAAGTCAGGAAAGTGCTCAGCAGGGGCTCTACCACAGCGAATCAAGTCTAGCATTTAGGGTGAGGGAGTTATGTGGCTTCTCTTTTCAGAGAAAAATAGTGACTCATATCCCAGTCCATTTATTAGGCTGGACTTGAAGTCAGTGGGGACTGTGGAGTTATCCTACAGTTAGGACTGTCTGTAGCAGGAACTAGGGTTCCTTCTTCTTACCTTTTCTCAGAAAGGTGGTTTTCAGTGTCTGGGAGTCAGTAGGGTGGATGCTACAACCGTAGGTGGCAGCAATATGTCTGTCCTCTCTCTTCAGTGCTTTGTGGGGGGGTCTCTGTACTGTACTGCCAGTTCTGTACTGTACAAATTTCTCATAAGTCCCCTGGGTTCACAAGCCTTCCTTTGTTTTTCTGACTTTTCCCTGCAGCTTAGTGAGTACAGTCACACTATTCAGCCATCTTGGATCCACCTCCCTTATATTTTTAAAATTTTTGTTTATTTGAAATAAAAGTGGTATTACTTCACTAGCACCCATTTCTTATTAAATATCCCATGGAAAATTTCACTTAAAAGTCACATTAAGGCCGGCACCACGGCTCAATAGGCTAATCCTCCTAGCCTATTAGGTTCTAGTCCCGGTCGGGGTGCCGGATTCTGTCCCGGTTGCCCCTCTTCCAGGCCAGCTCTCTGCTATGGCCCGGGAGTGCAGTGGAGGATGGCCCAAGTGCTTGGGCCCTGCACCCCCATGGGAGACCAGGAGAAGCACCTGGCTCCTGGCTTTGGATCAGCGCGGTGCACCCACCGCAGCGTGCTGGCCGCAGTGGCCACTGAGGGGTGAACCAACGGAAAAGGAAGACCTTTGTCTCTCTCTCTCACTGTCCACTCTGCCTGTCAAAAAAAAAAAAAAAAAGTCACATTAAGCTGATTCTTTGGGGATCCAATACAAATACCAATCATGCTATTAGGTGAATGGTAAATTCATCTTTTTAAAAAAAAATGTGTATAATAATACCAGCCTGAGTTTTAGAGTGCTGGGTCAAAAATTTGATGTGCATGTAAAGTACTTACAGGCTATTTTCAGTTACACAGATACACATTTTCTCTAAAATCTAAAGTTGTTCATGTTGAGGCTGGAGAAACATTTGGTCCATCTTACGATGAATTTATTTAGAACAGAGTTAATATGACTTTTACATAAAATTGCTTGTTGAAGCCAGTTCTAAACTAAATTCTCTAACACTCAGAATTCTTTCCTCACTAGCATAATTAATCCGTTGATTAACCCAGCATGAAAGTACAAGTTGAAAAGCTCTAACATACAAAACCCAAAAAGCATATGTAGTGAGAAGAACTGAACAAGAAACCAGAAAATTGCATGTAAATACAGATAATGTGTTTTTGAATATTAAAATGCACTTTATTCTTTTGACTCTAAATTACATAGCTTCACTAGAATTAATAACTCTGGGCAAAGAACAAAGTGGTTTTCCTGGCTACGAAATGACATTTGCTGTCATCTTATTATCACTTTGTTTGTATGTCACTTGCAAGAGAATGACGACAAAGTGATGCATGCTAAATCACTCAGACACAAGACTCTACAAACAACGTATGAAAATGGTAAAGACTACAACTAATTAGATGGTCATTGAGCTATAATTACTTCAAGATAAATTAAGCTATGGATGTTAGGGAAAAATGAAGTGCTTGCTTCAGATAATTTTTAAAAAGAATATGCAGCACATTCAGATGAGGAGGAAAGGATCGGTTTACTTTGCTCCCTATCCTTTGTTTTCATGAAGAAAACAAATCAAAACTTTTTGCTTTTTTTTTTTTTTTTTTTTTTTGGACAGGCAGAGTTAGTGAGAGAGAGACAGAAAGGTCTTCCTTCCGTTGGTTCACCCCCCAAATGGCCGCTATGGCCGGAGCACTGCGCCGATCTGAAGCCAGGAGCCAGGTGCTTCCTCCTGGTCTCCCATGCAGGTGCAGGGCCCAAAATTTTTCAAACCTGAAACATTTAGTTGAAAATGGAAGATTTATCTCAGATTAACATTCTTCATGGTGAAGTACTATTTATCACTTTGAAGTTTTCATTTTAAGATCTATTTGTTCATTTGTAAGGAAGAGAGAAAGAGGAAGGGAGAGAGGGAGAGAAGGAGAGAGGGAGAGAAGAAGAGAAGGAGAGAGAGATTAATTCATCAGCTGGTTCCGTCTGTAAATGGCTGCAACAGCCAGGTCCAGGCAGCCTGCAGACAGGAGTCAGGAACTCCTCCTCAGTCTCCCATGGGTGTGGCAGGAGACCGAGCAGTTAAGCCATCTTCTCCTTTACTGGGAGTATTCTGGTATCCTGGATGGGAAGCAGAGTAACCAGCACTTTTACAAGCATTACACTATGAGATGCCAGCACCAAAAGGGACGCTTAACCTGCTGTGCCACAACGCCAACCCCATCACTGCCAGTTTTGACCCTATCTGTTTTCTCACGTTATTTTTACCAAGGAGATTTTGATGATTATTTTTGGAAAAGCACCGATCTATTGCTTGAAAAGACAAATGGGGCTCTAAGCTTGTAGTATTGACTAAAGCCAACCAAAATATCTTACCATATTCTAATGTCTAAAAGATTGACATCTTGTTATTTGCAACTTGTATCACACACAGTATTAGATGCAGATGTATTACTCTGAAATTTTTTAAAGGGCAGCAAGTATGTACATTAAAAATTTGTTTAGGGTTCTCTACATTTGTGTGAATAACTCGATAGAGAATTCAGATGACACTCTATTGTGACATCTGCAACCTAATATTAAAACTAATACAAAAAGCATATGTTTAAAATATGAAAAAGGATATGCCTTTCAACATCTTAATGATTAGTTCAGGGGTTGACACTGTGGCACAGTAGATTTAAGCCCTGGCCTGCAGGGCCAGCATCCCATATGCAGTGGTTCAAGTCCCAGCTCCTCCACTGCCATCCGGCTCTCTACTATGGCCTGGGAAAGCAGTAGAAAATGGCCCAAGTCCTTAAACTGCTACACCCACGTGGGAGATCTGGAAGAAGCTCCTGGCTCCTGCTTCAGATCAGCTCATCTCTGGCATTGCAGTTATTTTGGGAGTGAACCAGTGAATGGAAGATCTCTGTCTCAGGCTCTACCTCTCTCTGTAACTCTGTCTTTTAAATAAATAAAATAAATCTTTAAAAAAAGATTAATCCAGAAGAAAACATGTTAAAGTATAATTTTGGGAATTCTGTGATTTTAGGAGACAAAGACATATTTGTATTGATTTGCCAGGATTTTATGCTCTATTTATATACAATCCTTGGTGATTTTAATTTGGGTTTCAATCTTCCTTCAGATTTTAGCTCTGAAGTAATTACATTTTATAATACATTTGGGTCCTTAAGTTTGAATGGGTTCAGTGTGGTAGATTAGTGCATGTTAGATTCATCTCACCAATATATTGGAATCCTTCCATTCTGGCATCAAGTGAAAAAATGTAAATGACGATGAACTTAGAATTTCAATAGACTGTAATTAATCTTCTGTAGCTTCTTTGAAAGTGTGAATCTAATGTATCTGCTTTCTATCCTAATTATAATATTGGTTACAACAGTGTAATCTGTCATGCAGAAGAGCTTTTCTGTTACATTAAAGTCGAAATAGTAGAGCTGGTAAAAGTTTACTGATTTTTGAATGCAAACACATAATACGTACTTAGAAGTTATGCTGAGCCTCCCATTCTTAGAAATCTAAAGAGTTCCTTTGAATTCAGCAAGGGTCATACTTTCTTATCATTTTGCAATCGCAAATATCTCTGTTTCCAGGGATGAAAAGAGGTTAGAATACAAGGCCAAGTGAGAATGACCCTGTTCTCTCAGGCTGGGTTTTTCAATGCATTTGAAGGATATATACTGTTTGTCTTGTAAGTCAAATAAAAAGTCAGCCTTTTGGAGTGGATACACTGGTCACATTCTCACACCCTGTGTCAACTTTTATCTCCCACAAGGGGACAGATATCTAAAATTAGAGTTTTTCTACAAATTCCGTGAGTAACTTAACTCCTTGAAGTCAGTATCTTTACCTTGACATAGCTAGAGTTAACCTATATTATTGAGATTCTAGCTAATTCTTTCTATGTTCACTATAGTACTAATAGTTGTATTTATTTGTCAAAAATTTTATTATCAGTTTAGGCTGCACGTGGTTTTTTTCTAGAAGAGAGAGAGGCAACTACAACAAATATGCATATATTAACCTGATGACA
The DNA here is from genome assembly GCF_051225735.1 of Oryctolagus cuniculus. NCBI lineage: Eukaryota > Metazoa > Chordata > Mammalia > Lagomorpha > Leporidae > Oryctolagus > Oryctolagus cuniculus. The sequence goes on along the minus strand of NC_142873.1, from coordinate 67,013,303 downwards.
TGGAGCTTACAACTTAGTGAACACGCATATAAACTGCCCACAAAAAATTGTAATACTACAATTTCAATGAGTGTTGCTATCCCCTAAAAAGAGTGCTTTAGGAGAGGCTAACAGGAATAAGGAAATATTTCTGAGAAAGATATGGTCTTCCAACTGAATGGAAGTAAAATTTAGCCAGAGAAATGAAAGAATATTCCAGGGAGCAAGCACAACATGAACTTTTTCTGCACCTCATATTTTGACACCTGCTGGCATAATCATAGTACCATGGGGCTTATATTGTGTTAGAAAGGTGCTACCATATCATCCTTTAAATATTTGATCTAGTTGAACAAATACTGGCTTCAATGTTTCTATCTATAAAGGATTCTGTGGGTTGAGCAAATTATAGATAGGCAGTATACAGAATTTGACATTTCACACAAACCAAGAAGTGTAGAAATATTCAGTCTCTTTTATTTTAAAGTAGGTGTCATGCTTTCATGGGTGCTCTGATATGTTTTAGTGCACTGGCTTGCACTAGAAGTATTCCTCAAGGTTTGGAATAGACAAAATCACCCTGAGACCATACATTTATTTTTGTTTCCCAAATGTTGATGATAGTAAAACACATGCTCTCATCACTGAAATTAAACTGGTCATTGACAACTCAGCTGTCAGCAAGCATTTAAGAACATTGATATCACTTAGGCTCTGCCAGTGGAGGCATAATGCATGCTGGAAATAGGTCCAAAAAAGCAAGCAAAAACTTGTGAAGTTATACAATAAACATAGAATATCATTATGAATTCTTCTTGTTGAATTATGTTAAACTACAATATTTCAAATAATTCATAAATACTGATATAATGATAAATAAAATGTAAATATATTTTAAATGTTAATATTAATAAAACCATGCATGGTTTTTTATTTACAGACCAAAACACAAAAACAATCGTTGGAGCTACAGAAAATACTGCTGAGGGGCTGGCATTGTGGCAGAGCAGGTAAAGCCACTGCTAGCAACACTAGCATACCATGTGGGCACTGGTTCAAGTCCCAGCTGCTTCATTTCCAGTCCAGCTCCCTGCTGATGTGCTTTGGAAAGCAGTGGAAGATGGCCAAGTCCTTGGACCCCTGTACCCACGTGGAAGACATGGAAGAAACTTCTGGCTCCTGATTTTGGCCTGGCCCAGCCCTAGTCAATGGGGCAATTTGAGAAGTGAACCAGTGGATGGAAAATCCTCTCTCTATCTCTCCCTCTCTCTGTAACAGTGCCTATCAAATAAATAAAAATAAATCTTAAAATTTTTTTAAAAAAGAATATACCACTTATTTAATAATCCCTGGACTTTATTTTTAAGCATAGTGTCAATCATGGTAGGGTATGTGATTACTCTATTTGGATCTCTACATTTTTGGCATATTTCTCTAAATCCTTTGGCATAACTGTGGCCCATGATTCGTAACTCCTAATCCTACCTGTGTAAGTCTACTTTACAAAGTAGAATAATTCTATCACTGTTTTTGATTTTAAAATCCTACAAATGGTTAAAACATGGTCTGCTGGACATCCCTAATCCATTTCCGGTTGCCTACTGAGAAGGTGGCCTGCTGTGACTGTGCTGAGTTGGGTCCTCAGACCTTAGCTGACAATGGTGCTAATGTGTGAATTCCTTGGAGACTGGCATCATGCCTAAGACAGCTGTCTCATGAACCATACGTGGAAGCAAAGCTCCTGTTATAAGATCATCAATCTGTTGCTTCCTGATCTTTTCTCTGTTACTTCCAATGTGGCATGGGAGAGCTGTCCCGCCCTGGAAGTTGGCCCATCTGTATCCAGCAGTACAAATGCAAGAGCACTTTTCCATGGATCTTGCGTCATGTCTGTCCTCAGAGATTTGCAAGAATGCTTGTTCTCACCCTCTGAATCCATATTTTATGTTCAGTTTTTAGCTGATACAGATTATATAGTATATAGTTAATTTATAGAAACATTGTATTACTTTGTGTTTTGCTTACTGTTTTACTTAACATCTTAGGTTATTAACATATGTTCTTTACAAAAATTGAAGTTAATTTGCACATGCTGGAGCACAAAATCAGAAACTGAAGGAATCCTATTTTTCATACTACTATTTTTAAATATTTATTTCTTTACTTGTTTGAAAACCAGAGAGAGAGAGAGAAAGAGATCAATCTTCCATCCACTGGTTCAATAGCAAAATAGCCCCAACAGTCAGGTCTGAGCCAGGCAAAGGCAAGAGCAAGGAATTCCATCCAGCCTCCCAAATGGTCGGCAGGGGCCCACGTCTTCTGCCTTCCCAGGTAAATTATCAGGAAGCAGGATAGAAAGCAGAGCTGGACCCAGCACTCCTATATGAGATGCTGGCATCACAAGCAGCTACTTAATCCTCTGCACCACAAAACCGGACCCTACTTTCTATTTTTCATAAGATTGAGTATACAATGTTACATTTTTCTTGTTTTACAATGTTGCTTTTTTTATTTTTGTCTTCCCTCTGATGGTTCACCCCTCCCCCCATGGCCATTTTTTAAATTTTTTGTCTTCCTATAATGCTACATTTTTAAAAAGGATTCATGTTCTACAAAATACTTTCATTTACTATTTGGGCCATTTGCTAGCAAGTCTTCATATTTCTAAGTAATAATAAAGATTTAGAGAGAAGCGTGCTAGTGTTTAGTTTGTGTTCCAAGAGTCTTATAATTTATATGTTTAAATTTAAATTGTTTTTTTCTTCTCTTTTTTATTTTAAATGCCATAAAATGATAGCATCCCAGCTCACTAGTAATGATATAGCTTATGTGATTCAGATAATGTATGCTAAAATTAAAAAAGGAATTCATTTCTTTAGATTTATAAATTCTTCAGAATAAAATATACCTCTACAAATTAAGTCTCATAATTCCAATTTAATCTCTTAAATATTTGTTTGATCTGTCTCAAATTTTTATTTGTAGAGCTCTTTATTTAGAGGAGCATTAAGCCTGTGATTATAAAGTAAATTGAAATTGTGGGGGACAGTGCTGTGGCATAGCGGGTTAAGCCATCACCTGCAGTGCTGGCATCTCATGTGGGTGCCAAGTCAAGGCCCGGCTGCTCCACTTCTTTTTTTGGTTGTTTTTAAGATTTATTTTATTTATTTGAAAGACAAGGGGTTAAAGCCCTGGCCTGAAGCACTGGCATCCCATATGGGAGCCACTTCGAGTCCCAGCTGCTCCACTGCCTATCCAGCTCTCTGCTATGGCCTGGGAAAGCATTAGAAGGTGGCCCAAGTCCTTGGGCCCCTGCACCTACGTGGGAGACCCCGAGGAAGCTCCTGGCTGCTGGCTTCGGATTGGCGCAGCTCCAGCCGTTGTGGCCATCTGAAGAGTGAACCAGCAGATGGAAGATCTCTCTCATCTCTACCACTCCTTCTTCCTCTGTGTAACTCTGACTTTCAAATAAATAAATAAATAAATCTTTTTTTAAACAGTATGTTATAACAAAAGATTAAAGCAAAAAAGAAAGAAAGAGGCAGAGGAATGTAGGGAGGAGATTATCCTTATATTCTTAGAATCATATCTGAGAAATACATGATATCTGTTATCTTTATGTTAATAAATAAAAATGTAAAACAGCCACAATTTAAAATGTTTCATCAATTTAGTATAATAATAATTTTTTTTTGACAGGCTGAGTGGGCAGTGAGAGAGAGACAGAGAGAAAGGTCTTCCTTTTCCATTGGTTCACCCCCCAATGGCCGCTGTGGCCGGCACACAGCGCTGATCCGAAGCCAGGAGCCAGGTGCTTCCTCCTGGTCTCCCATGCGGGTGCAGGGCCCAAGCACTTGGGCCATCCTCCACTGCCTTCCCAGGCCGCAGCAGAGAGCTGGACTGGAAGAGGAGCAACTGGGACAGAATCCGGCACCCGACCGGGACTAGAACCCAGGGTGCCGGCGCCTCAGGCGGAGAAATTAGCCTATTGAGCCACGGTGCTGGCCAAATAATAATTATTTAAAATAAATATTAGATGATCAAATACATTACATTACTCAATAATTACCATGAATTGTAGCATAAAGTACCAACAACAGGGATTATTGATTCTTGTTTTTATTATTTCATATTCCAGAATTTGCTTATAAGTAAATTCTTTTTTTATATGAAAGTAGATTCCTACCTTATATCTTGCACAAAAATCCACTCAAAATAGATCAAAGATGTAAGTAAGTTCTAAATCTCAATAAGACTACCATGATTCCCTCATGATTTTATTTTCTGTCATGATACAAGTGCTTCAAATACGAGGTTCCTGGATTTTCCAAAAATAACATTTGAAATGTGTCTTTGAATGATATTTGAATATATCGAATTATATGAGAGGATTTAAAATGTTTATACATACTGAAAATTCATTTGTATATTCATTTGTATATGAGAAGCTATTTCCAGGATATTATTTCTGCTAAATGGTTAAAGTTGTTTTACTAAAATGAGACATAATCCAAATATTGTTTTTACTTCCTCCACACTTTTGATTTATTTAAAAATAGCACAAGTTATAGGAATTTTTATTCAATGTAATGAAAATTACACATGCTAACTACATCACTCTCACAAGCCTGCAACACTTCTGCAATGGGTATGAGGATTCGCAAGTTTCAACTCAATCTCGTATCTGAAGAGTGTTACATTACTTTCAAATAATCAAGAGACTAGATGAAATTGCTGTCACACTAGAATGCACTCCATTATTCCATGTTTACTCTTTAATTTATTGAGACATTCTTTAGGCAACAGATGTAGATACAACTCACTTGTCATGTCAGTTTTTGAACATATCTCAAACACACAACAATATAGTTAATTCACAAAACACATTAATCAAAGCTCATAATAACTTTTAGCATATATTTCTTTAGAATTTACAAACTGACTTTGCATTGACTGATCATCCTAACAACACTGAGATAGGCAAGTACATAATTCCCATTTTTGCATATGGTTAAACATAACCAATCATGATTTCTCTATAACTAGATGATTAAAATCATTACAATTATTAAAATTATAAATTAATCGTGATTTTCATTTTATTTCACAATAGCTGAATTTCTGCAAATTCTTAATAATGATATTATATTTATTGTGAAATCTATACTTTTTTGGTAAGAAAACTTCACATTTGTACTTTCTTATTTTCATATTTGAATGTCCCATATTTACTTCATAATAGAAGATAGTTGAAGTTCATAGATAAACTAGAGGAAAATTTAGTTTTAGGAAATCTCATTTTAAGATAATATGGCGGAATTCATATTATTTTCAGTCACTGGGAACAATGGAGAAGCCTAATACAATTTCAATAATAAATTTTTAAAGATTTTTATTTATTTATTTGAGAGGTAGAGTGACAGACAGTGAGAAGTAGAGACAGAGAGAAAGTGCCTTCCTCCGTTGGTTCACTCCCCAGTAGGCCACAATGGCTGGAGCTGCGCTGATCTGAAGCCAGGAGCTAGGAGCTTCTTCCAGGTCTCACACGTGGGTACAGAGGCCCAAGGACTTGGGCCATCTTCCAGTGCTTTCCCAGGCCATAGCAGAGAGCTGGGTTGTAAGAGGGGCAGCCAGGACTAGAACCTGCACCCAAAAGGAATGCAGGCTCCACAGGCGGAAGATTAACCTACTGTGCCATGGCACAGGCCTCTCAATAACAATTTTTAAAAAAATTAAATAATAAAGATGAGAGAACAGCTTGTATTTTATTTATTTATACTTGTTTTTTGAGTGAGATTATAATGTTAAGGTTATAATTGATTTTTAAACTAATTGTTCTGTAATTGTTGATTCAATGGAACATAGAGTAAGATATTAATAAGTTTCTAAAAGTTCCATCAGGCCTATTGACAGCCAGAGAAATAAATGCAGACTGGCAGGAGAGGAAGCCAGCATTGCTTTGGAAAGTGATCCAGGGCCTGTGTTTATACTTTTATTGTTATAATTTGTAATGTGACAGTCAATATATATTGTCTGTATTTTGCTAGCTTATAGCTTTGAAAATATTTAGGGGTTACCGCTAGACTTCAGTGATAAAGAGAGCATTAAGTATTATTTTGATTAGATACTGAACAAAGTTCTCCCTACTCACATTCTAAATTAAAGGAAGCATATATATCACAGAAATAGGACATACATGATATTTAATAAAATATTAGGGAAAATGATCCTTCATTTTCTATATAATTTCCTTCAACCACTATAGTGGTTTTTCATCTACAGTCACATCTCATACCCGTTTTGGCTAATTATATAAATTTTGGTAGAGATTACTTAAAGAACCTATGCAGCAATGTAAAATGGGAATGTATTTAATTATTTTTATCTTTAATTCTTATTGCATTTAGTTAAAACTTTTGTCAAAACCAGTCATTTAGGTTGATGGGTAGTTGTATTGTGCTCATGATTTTCATCTTATTTCTTCTATTTTTTTGTGTGTCTAAAACAATCCCACTATCTTCATTCACTTAATGGAATCATTGTATAGAGACATTTGAAACCAATTCTCATTAATCATATGCTCTACTGTAAGTTCAGTGAATAATTTCTGTCTATTGCTAATAATCTTAAAAGAAGCAACCACATATATAACATACACACACTCAGAGAGAGAGAGAGAGAGAGAGAGAGAGAGAATGACTTTATTATCATTTAATTTTGAAGGACATTTTGTTATTTATGTATTAGACAACTCCAAGTGGCAACTGAATTTCTTTCTTCCTTTTTTTTTTTATTTTTTGACAGGCAAATTTAGACAGTGAGAGAGAGAGAGAGAGAGAGAAAGGTCTTCCTTTTTCCGTTGGTTCACCCCCAAGTGGCCGCTACGGTCCGAAGCCAGGATCCAGGTGCTCCCTCCTGGTCTCCCATGCGGGTGCAGGGCCCAAGGACCTGGGCCATCCTCTACTGCACTCCCGGGCCACAGCAGAGAGCTGGTCTGGAAGAGGGGCAACCGGGACAGAATCCGGTGCCCCAACCGGGACTAGAACCTGGTGTGCCGGCGCAGCAGGTGGAGGATTAGCCTAGTGAACTGCAGCGCCGGCCTTGAATTTATTGCACATTTACAGTTATTTTTGCATCTTTCTTTTCAATTGAGAAAATTAATTTGATTTCATCAAAGTCTTTTTATTTCTCCTAAGCCATTTGAAATATAAAAGCTAATTCCTTAAAATTCAGAGCTACTAAAAATTATTTAGGGTACTCAGTTACAGTGTTTTTAAAAACCACATATGCATGGGCTTTAAAGTTATTATTTTGCTAAACAAATATGGCATTTCATAAATGTTTTGTATTATATAAAATTAGGCCCATAGGTTCAAAGATATTCTGAGGTAAGAACACAATATTAAGTTTCTTAAAGCAGTCCTATTCCACAATACATTAAAACTTAGAAACACATTTAAAATGACAACAAAACCGGTAACACTTGCAGAACAATAGTCCAGGGAACAAACTTTGACAAACACCAAATCTATCTCTACAAATTAGTAAAGTGATTTATTATATACAAAAACCTAAGACTTATTGAGGAAAAGGTGATTTAATTGAAGCATAAGGATTTCCCTGGGGCTAGAGAGCGATGGCAATAAATTGGAGAGCAAAAATATACAAAATATTCTTGTGACCTAAGATTACATTGATACCATTTAATAGATGGAATACATTATGTTTTATCACTGGAAACTGTGAATTTTCTAGAATAATGTCAGAATGTTTGCATTCTAGATATATCTTCTTTGTATCAATGTATCATGCAGAAGCTACTGGAGGTAAAGCAAGACACTAATTCAAGGACAGCTTCAACTTTCTTCAGTTTTCATCTGAGAGTAGAACAGATGCTTGATTTAAGAAGGATGACCTTAGGATTGCGAATGAATTTGTCTGAAAGATTGCAAATCAAACTCCACAATCCCTCTCAATGTGGCATTGTCTTAAGAAAGGTTTAGTGGCCAGCATTATGGTGTGCTGGGTTAAGGCCAAACTTGGAATATTAGCATTTCAAGTAGGAGTGTGGTTTAGATTTTGGCTAGTAAGCTTTCCTTCCAGCTTTTTAATAAGGTACCTGGGGAGAGAGTGAAACATGGCTCCTTGGGTTCCTTCCACACACGTGAGAGACCAGGATGGAGTTCCTGGCTCCTGGCATGGGTCTAGCCCAGAGCTGGTGCTTGGTGGGTATGAACCAGAGAATGCAACCCTCTTTGCTTTCTATTTCTCAGGTTCTGTATCTGTCTCTCTTTTACTCTACCTTTCAAACAAAAAAAATATATCTTATTTTAAAAAGAAATATTTTAAAAATAGTTTTCTTAAATCAATTAATTAAATTAATTCCTCTTAAATATCACTAAAAAGAATAAAATAATTAAGTATTTTTTAAAGACTGCAACTTTCGCATTCTGAATATTATGAAACTTTAGAGTAATTAAAAGTTTAAATAAATAGACATTCATTATTTATACAGCATAAGAATTAATATTAAGAAGGCAACAATCCCCAGATTGACCTACCTATTCAAAACAATGCTGATAAAAATCTCATTTATTTTTCTTTTTGCAGAAATTAAACTGATCCAAAAATTCACATGAAATGCCCAGGGTCCCAAAACTGCCAAAACAATATTGAATGATATGTAATACTCCAACTTCTCAACTTAAAAAATATACTGTAAAGCTACATTAATAGAAAAATTGTAGTCTTGGCATAAAGTCAGGTAAATAAACTAATGAAGAATTAACAGTCCAGAAATGTATGCTTGTATATACGGTCTATTGATTTTCATGAAGACCCCTGAGATAATTTAGTGCAGTGAAGAATGCTCTTTTCAGATGGGCCAAGTATCTAAACAGACATTTTTCAAAAGAGGAAGTCCAAATGACCAACAGACACATGAAAAAATGTTCAGGATCACTAGCCATCAGGGAAATGCAAATCAAAACCCCAATGAGGTTTCACCTCCCCCAGGATAGAATGGCTCACATACAGAAATCAACTAACAACAGATTCTGGTGAGGATGTGGGAAAAAAGGCACATAATCCACTGTTGGTGGGAATGCAAACTGGTAAAGCCACTATGGAAGTCAGTCTGGAGATTCCTCAGAAACCTGAGTATAGCCCTACCATATAACCAAGCCATGCCACTACTTGGAATTTACCCAAAGGAAATTAAATTGGCAAACAAAAAAAGCAGTCTGCACCTTAATGTTTATTGCAGCTCAATTCATAATAGCTAAGACCTGGAATCAACCTAAATGCCCATCAACAGTAGACTGGATAAAGATATGTACTCTACAGAATACTATACAGCAGTCAAAAACAATGAAATCTGGTCATTTACAACAAAATGGAGGAATCTGGAAAGCATCATGCTGAGTGAAATAAGTCTGTCCCAAAGGGACTAATATCCTATGTTCTCCCTCATCTTTGACAACTAACTGAGCACCTAAAAGGAAACCTGTAGAAGTGAAACTGACACTATGAGAAACAGTGACTCGATCATCCCTTGTCCTGTTGATGTACAACTTAATACTTTATCCCTTTTTGTATTTTTTTGTTCTACTTAATACCATTGGTTGAACTCTTTAATTAACATACAATTATTCTTAGGTGTTTAAATTTAACTGAAAAATGATCCCTATTAAAAATAAGAGAGGGACTAGCTGTACAATTTGGCACGTGCTCAATCGGATTTGCCCCAAAGAGTAGAGTTAGAAACGTGCCAGGGGATTCCAATTCAATCCCTTCAAGGTAGCATGTACCAATGCCATCTCACTAGGCAAAGTGATCAGTTTCAGTTCACAGTTGATCCTAATGATAGGTCTAAGAGTCAAAGGGATCACATAAACAAGACTAGCGTCTGTTAATACTAATTGATAGAATTAAAAAGGAGAGAACAATCCAACATGGGAAGCGGGATACACAGCAGACTCATAGAATGGTGGATGTCCTAAACAGCATTCTGGCCTCAGAATCGGCCCTTAGGCATTTGGTCTGGCTAAAAAGCCCATGAAAGTTTCTCAGGCATGGAAAGCCAGGACTCTGTATCAAAAAATGACCTAAATGAAAGATCTCTATGAGTAAGATCTCAGTGGAAAGAACAGGCCATCAAAGAAGGAGGAACCTGGCCAGTGCTGCGGCTTGCTAGGCTATTCCTCCGCCTGCCGCATTGGCACCCCAGGTTCTAGTCCCAGTTGGGGCACCAGATTCTGTCCCAGTTGCTCCTCTTCCAGTCCAGCTCTCTGCTGTGGCCTGTGAAGGCAGTGGAGGATGGCCCAAGTGCTTGGGCTCTGCACCTGCATGGGAGACCAGGAGGAAGCACCTGGCTCCTGGCTTCGGATCTGTGCAGCACGCAGAGCATAGAGGCCATTTTGGGGGTGAACCAACAGAAAAACGAAGACCTTTTTTCTGTGTGTCTCTCTCTCTAACTATGCCTGTCAAAAAATTTAAAAAAAAAAAAAGAAGGAGGAACCTTTCTCTGAAAGGCAGAGAGAACTTCCACTTTGACTATGGCCTTGTTTAAATAAGGTGGAGTTTGTGAACTTAAGAGGCTCCATAGCCTTGGCAGCTCATGACAAGAGCCTCAGGTGAATGCTGATGCCATAAATAAGAATGTCAGTTGTTAAATCAACAAGAGGAATCACTGTGCACTTACTCCCCATTGTAGGATCTCTGTCCTTAATGTGTTGTACTATGTGAATTAACGGTAAAACTAGTATTTAAACAGTACTTTATACTTTGTACTTCTGTGTGGGTGCAATCTGTTGTAATTTTTACTGAGTATATACTAAGTTGATCTTTGGTATATAAAGATAATTAAAAATAAATCTTAAAGAAGAATGGGATGGGAGAGGTAGTAGGAGATGGTATGGTTTGGGGGTGGCAGGGAGGTTATAGGGGGAAAAATCACTATAATCCAAAAGTTGTACTTTAGAAATTTATATTTATTAAATACAAGTTTTCTTAAAAAAGAATTCTCTTCAACAAATTTATTAGAATAACTATGTATCCACATTAAAAAAAAAGTGGCAGATATTTGATTGACAGATTAGACAGTGGTTAGGGTGCCTACATACTACATCAGAGTACCTGGTTTTGATTCTTGCTCCTCATTCTATCTTCCTGCTAATGAGGACTCAATGTGGCAGTAGTAATTGCTTAAATATTTAGGTTTCTGCCACTCTTGTGGGAGATTGAGATTGAGTTCCAGATTCCCAGATGTGATCCCCTGGCTGTTGTAGGCAATTGGGCAATCAATACACAGACATGTGTCCTCTCCTCTTCTCTCTCTCTCTCTCTCTCTCTCTCTCTTCATTCTACTTCCCAAATAAATAAAATAAAAATGAGGTTGGACTACTTTCTTACATCATAGTCCCAAAATAATAAAAATAACTCATAAACATAAATTTAAGAGCCAAGTTAATAAACCCAGCATAAATATTTGTGATATTGCATTTAAGCTGGGTTTCTTAGCTGTCATATGTAGTCTTGATGGAATATTTTGTGGTTATCCCTGGAATGTGATAAAATAAGCATTCTTTAAAAAGATTCATTTATTTGAGAGGGAGAGGCAGGGGCAGAAAGAGAGAAGTCTTCCATCTGCTGGTCACTCTCCAAATGGCCACAACACCAGGGGCTGGGGCCAGGCCAAAGCCAGGAGCCAGAAGTTTCCAACATGGGTACAGGGGAACAAGGACTTGGGCCCTCTTCTGTTGCTTTCTCAGGCACATTAGCAGGGAGCTGGATTGGAAGTGGAGTAATCAGGACTCGAATCAGCACCTATATGCAATGTCACCACTGCAGGGGGCAGCTTTGCCCATGATGTCACAGCTCCAGCCCCAAGATGCACATTTTTGTGAGGGGCTGTTACAGGCTGTTTGTCATCTGCCTCCCTAATTTAAAGAAGATTGTAATAAGAAAGCAAGGAGGCTTCCAAGACATGCTTTTTACTCTTTGTGTCTCTGGTAAAGCACAGGACTGTCTACGTTTTGCATTGCCCTTTTCAGATAACTAGTTTACAGTCAGTGTAGTATAGGGTTGTTTCTCCAATGATAGAGTTGCCTGCAGTCTTTTGTCATCTGGGCCCTGAAGTCCACTGTCATTCTATGGAATGAAACATTTAGGGAGATGAAACTGTGATGATTTTCCTTTTACCATACATGTAACTGATTAATTATATAAACTTGTATGAATTCATTGCTACTCTCTTTGTCCAGATCCATAGAAGTGTAGCAAGCCAATCTAACAGCTGTCGCTGTAATAATACCTGAGGATTTCTCAACTGCTAGATATATCATAGTAAACTAGTAAACACATTGAGAAAGAAATTCTTAAATGTAAACAAAGAGGAGAAAAAAGTTACTTTCAAAGGGACAACATCTTTAATTTAAAAACTGATACTTAGCTATTTTGTAAAAATAAGAAAAGAAAGGAAACAGAGGATGATATTAATCTCATGAAAAAGAAATGACTTACAAATGATAGTTCTATATGGAGCAAAATCTGCCTCAAAAATAAAGACATTATTACATAGTTTACCAACAGTTATTAGCAGAACATATCTCAAATAGTGGTGGTGATTACATGTAAGAAATTCACATTTACATTGAGTTATGAACAATGCGAACCATCTTTAAGATGGTTAATGAGGGAACAGGTTTCTACCTGCGTCTCTGGAAAAAAAAAATTGTAAAAGGCTCAATGAGCCTTGGAGCTTATATTAATATCCTTGATTTGTTGGCACCACGTTCAATAACAGATTCCAGATGTCAAATTTCCAGGAATGTTCTCCGTGATCATTTTATTTAATAAAGCAAGATCCAGATAATTGTCTTTCAATTTATTTTCATCATATCATACATCCTTGAAAGTTAGTTATTTAATCTATTTTTTAGATTATCTAGTAAAAGCTGCCCTGGAGTTATGAGTCTCTTGCAAAATGAAAGTGATCAGCTCCTGATGATCATTATATCTGCTGCGTAAGACTACTTACATGAGGCTACCAGCCTGATGATATGCCTTTTTTTTTTATTTATTTGACAGGCAGAGTAGACAGTGAGAGAGACAGAGAGAAAGGTCTTCTTTGGCATTGGTTCACCCTCCAATGGCCACCGCAGCTGGCGCATCGCACTGATCCGAAGCCAGGAGTCAGGTGCTTCTGCTGGTCTCCCATGTGGGTGCAGGGCCCAAGCACTTGCGCCATCCTCCACTGCACTCCCGGGCCACAGCAGAGAGTTGGCCTGGAAGAGGGGCAACCGGGACAGAATCCAGTGCCCTGACCAGGACTAGAACCCGGTGTGCTGGCGCCGCAGGCAGAGGATTAACCTATCGAGCCGCGGCGCCGGCTGATAATATGTTTTCAACTATGAGAATGTTGGATAGGGGAAACTGTAGATGAGGAAAGTCTCTACATATATTCCTGTCATGGGAGAAGAAAGTAGTGGGGGAGATATTAATTTGGGTTGAATTATCTCCAGATTTAAAAAGATAAATGATGATTAGAGAATTTATAAAAGTTTCTGTCCGATACAAACATAAGAGATGTTTTTTTAAACAGCAGGGAATTCAGAACAGGGTAAGGATAAACTGCTGTTTGCTCTTCCTGCTTATGCTGCTCCATCGAGGTTCTGGGTAATTCAAAAGAGCTTTCATTTTCAAATAGGAAGTAGATTTATTATGGGCTCTTAGGATAAAAAATAAACTCAGAGACATTGAGGAAATATGTGCTTCTTCAGTGCACTCTAGGCTTGTAAGTTTTCCTTTTAGAACCTGTTCACTAAGAAACAAACGTGATGCTGTGGTTGTCATAGCTATACAACCTGAGACCCAATGTGGAGTTCAACCTGATGATATTGATGTGGGTCATGTGCACTGTAAACTGTGATGGCTACTGATAATTTCAGCAATCATGCCCACAGGCTGCAGGTACGCTGGAGCTGTGATTCCTAAGAGAAAGGGTGGATAAAACACATGGATACTTGGATTCAATTCTGTGGCTTTAGCCAACAATCTGAAAGTGAATCTTGAGCTATGAGATCAATAGAGCTTCCTCCCTGCATCAGGCTGTGAACAGAATTGTGGAAAATCTGCAGGAAATGCATCCAGACCTAGACAGCAGCAAGGTGAAAGAAGCTATGGATTCCTATATTTACCCTAATGATAGAGCCATGTGAACATTCGGCCATCCCAAGTACCAGTGTCCCTCACAGCCCAGGGCTGCAATAATAAAAGTTTTTTTTTTCTTTGCACAAAATGTTCTTCAATCTCTTTGCATAAGAATGTAAAGTAAAGGCAAAAGGGAAATTTCTTTTATGTAAATCTGCTGCATGACTGATATTTTTCCCCTGACAAAGCATGCCTGTAAGAGAACAGTGACAATCAGATAGTTGGCCAAATTTCTGTGCATTCTTACTGATTTTGACTTTTAAATCTCAGTGTTGTGTGTTTTATGAACTCCCCACTCAGATCCATTTCTGTAGCACAGTGTACCCATTCAATTGCTTCTGTGGGCCTTATGTACTAAAAGCTCATATTTCTCTCCTCCTTCAAACAAATGTCCTTGGCTGCAGGGAGGTTATCAATGGTTATGGCCCAACTAAGTGAAGTGGATATTCCAGAATGATCTTGAAAGATTGTGGTGGAAAGGGTAAAATTATTACAAGCTGTAGCAATGATAGAGTAGTTTTATTATAGGAGATAGAGATGCCCATATGCGGTCAATGTTCCTCAGAAATTCAAGATGATATTCAACTTTTCAAAAAAAAAAATCAAGAATGTGCTGGTGAAGGCAACAAGAGAAGCTTGCTGGTAACCATTCTCTGTAGGGAGGGTTGGAGGCAGGAAATGTTGTTTTATAGCTGCACCACATGGTAACAAAGTGGTTGCAGATTACATCAATTTTAATGATGGCATTTGTCTTTTAGAAGCAAAGTAAGCAGCAGTTCAGAATAGCAGTCTTTGATGGCTAATGTTTTTAGCAACAAAACAGATGGGAAGAAAATAATGATATTTTACAATGTATATATCCAAAAAAGATCAAGAGTGTGATTTTTTTTTTAATTTTTTAAAGATTTATTTATTCATTTGAAAGTCAGAATTACACAGAGAGAGGAGAGGCAGAGAGAGAGAAGTCTTCCATCCAATGGTTCACTCCCTAATTGGCCGCAATAGCTGGAGCTGCGTCAATCTGAAGTCAGGAACCAGGAGCTTCCTCCGGGTCTCCCACATGGGTACAGGGGTACAAGGCTACACGGGTACAGGGGTCCAAGAACTTGGGCCATCCTGTACTGCTTTCTCAGGCCAAAGCAGAGAGCTGGATAGGAAGTGGAGCAGCCGGGACTAGAACCCTAGCCCATGTGGGATGCCGGTGCTTCAGGCCAGGGCGTTAACCTGCTGCGCCACAGCACCAGCCCCTAGAATGTGATCTTGATGCTTAGAAATTTGAGGTCATTTTCCCTAAAGGAAAGTTATATTTTTATTAATTTCTTATCACAATCGAATTCCCAAAGCTAGAAAAAGAGGTTAGCTCTTCATATAAAAAAGACTCTGTGCTACACTCAGTAGTATATTCAGTTGAGTTCTCTCAGGTCTTCCCCAAAAGACCTATGACTGGTAACTGAGATAACAGTACTCTGGGGAAAGAATATTCAGATCTTTTGAGAGCTATTGTGTAATGAGACAAAGTTGGTGTAATACTTTGGTGATGGATGAGTGGGCGTTTTCTCCCTGTTAGAACAGGGTCATTGGCCGGCGCCGCAGCTCACTAGGCTAATCCTCCGCCTAGCGGCACCGGCACACCGGGTTCTAGTCCCGGTCAGGGCGCCGGATTCTGTCCCGGTTGCCCCTCTTCCAGGCCAGCTCTCGGCTGTGGCCAGGGAGTGCAGTGGAGGATGGCCCAGGTGCTTGGGCCCTGCACGCCATGGGAGACCAGGAAAAGCACCTGGCTCCTGGCTCCTGCCATCGGATCAGCGCGGTGCACTGGCCACGGCGGCCATTGGAGAGTGAACCAACGGCAAAGGAAGACCTTTCTCTCTGTCTCTCTCATTGTCCACTCTGCCTGTCAAAAAAAACAAACAACAACAACAACAACAACAACAACAACAACAAAAAAAAAAAACAAAAAAAACCAGGGTCATTTGGTGGTCTATTTATTAAATAGTTTTCAAACTATCTTCCTTAGATCCACTGAGTGATTACTTTCCTAGTTCCTAATTATAAGCAGTAGAGATACTTAGTCATTGTAAAACTCTCCCAAATTGTTTGAACAGATTTATTACAGACTCTTAAGATAATAAATAACATGTGGAGACATTGGAGGAATGTCTACTACTATCCATTTTAGTAGGAAGACCATGTAAAAGCCCTTAAAACTTTCCCCTCTTACTAAGATAGTAAATAAAATGTAATATGTAAAACTAAAGGGAATGGTAAATTATTAATCCCATTCACAAACACTAAAGGCTGCTACACAAAAACTTCAGTATCCAGTGTTGGTGTTTCATTTACTTTCATTTGCAGTTCTCAGTAGGACCCCTGCAAAGGCCAAAGGGGAAATGTCAGATGACAATGGACCAACACACTCAGTCAAGTAGAAATCGTTCCTTCTGTGCTGCATGTGGTATCTATCTTTTTTATCATGGATTTGGGGAAGTGATATGCAGCAACTGATTGAAAAACATTTTGTGTCAATACCAATCTGGATGGAGTATCAGAAACAGTTTGCATTCATGTGATGCCGATAACAGTCTTGTTCCAAGGCTATGTAAATTTTCATGCTTTCTCACAGGTCCAAAAGGACCTGAACTACTAGGAAAATGTACAGCTTGCTAACTGCCATTTTACAGTCTCGGAAGCTGTGTTCTCAATAGGTGGAATAAAAACAACAGATGTATGAGTGGTCCCATTTACCATCACTCCCTATAAATCACTAATAATGTCTGTGACTCCTGACTCAATGGATTTGGGTTTGCTAGCCTAGAATCCCTGAGTCTTACCAGGAGACACAAGTAAGAATTTCATTAAGTACAAAGATAAAGCTTCTGCCCTTTCTGGGGAAAAGTTCCGGTAGAGCAGAGAACACAAACAGAAGTTACCAATTGTTCCTGGGTATCATGAAGAGGAAGCCAATGTTATACAGTGGAGATCTGCAGAAATATGTGTGGTGCCCCAGTGCTCTATTGGGGCATATCGTGTTGCTTCTATTCTCAGTTTTAACTGCTCATGAGCAAATAAAGCAAGTGTGGTGTCATTAGGGTACAGAAACCAGGCAAGCTACCTCACTCTGCAAAAGCGCTACACGGGGAAGAAGAAACTTGAATGGTGTTTGAGAAGGGATGTTATGAATATTAATTGATCCTCAAGGTCAAAAGTTGAGGCAGAAGCAGCTGTAACTCATCTCACTAACCATTCTTTTGTATGCTTTTATTTCCTTAATTTATTTATTTGAAAGGCATTGTGACAGAGGGAGAACCAGAGGGAAAGAAATCGTGTATGCACTGGCTCACTCCTCAACTGGTTGAAACAGCTGGGGTTGGGCAAGAAGCAAAGAGGGAAGAACTCCTGGTCTCCAGGGGTGCCTTCGGACATCCTCTGCTGCTTTCCCAGGTGTATTTAGCACGGAGCTGGATTATCAGAGCAGCCAGGACTCACAGTGGTGATCTAACCTGGGATGCCAGTTTTGCAAGCACCAATTTTAACTGCTGAGCTACAGCACAGGCCCCTCTTTGATATTTTCTGAAATAGTGTCACTGACTAGAATATTGAAAAAACTATGCCTGGATGGAGTAAACCTAGTGTGAGAAAGAAGTGGATCTAAGTTATGCTAAGAGTATGGGGCCGGTGTTGTGGCGTAGCAGGTAAAGGTGCTGCCTGCAGTGTCGACATCCCATATGGGCGTCGGTTCGAGTCCTGGATGCTCCACTTCCAATCCAGCTCTCTGCTATGGCCTGAGAAAGCAGTAGAAGATGGCCCAAGTCCTTTGGCCCCTGCACCCATATGGGAGATCCAGAAGCTCCTGGCTCCTGGCTTTGGATCAGCGCAGCACCAGCTGTTGCGGCCAATTGGGGAGTGAACCAGTGAATGGAGGACCTCTGTTTCTGCCTCCGCTTCTCTCTCTGTGTAACTCTGATTTTCAAGTGAAAATAAATAAATCTTAAAAAAAGGCCGGCGCCGCGGCTCACTAGGCTAATCCTCCGCCTTGCGGTGCCGGCACACCGGGTTCTAGTCCCGGTCAGGGTGCCGGATTCTGTCCCGGTTGCCCCTCTTCCAGGCCAGCTCTCTGCTGTGGCCAGGGAGTGCAGTGGAGGATGGCCCAAGTGCTTGGGCCCTGCATCCCATGGGAGACCAGGAAAAGCACCTGGCTCCTGGCTCCTGCCATAGGATCAGCGCGGTGCGCCGGCCGCAGCGCGCCGGCCGCGGCGGCCATTGGAGGGTGAACCAACGGCAAAGGAAGACCTTTCTCTCTCTCTCTCTCTCTCACTGTCCACTCTGCCTGTCAAAAAAAAAAAAAAAAAAAAAAAAAAAAGAGTGAATTGCAGGTAACGTGCCACCAGAATTTCCCCATCAGCTGCTAGTGTATTTATCTCTGTGTTGCCTGGGGTGCAGATAAAGTGACGCTCTAGGAAAAAAAAAAATCTCTCACTTGTAGTACTTGCCAATTTCTTTTTTTTTTTTTTTTGGTTTTATTTTTTTATTTTTTTTAACTTTTATTTAATGAATATAAATTTCCAAAGTACGACTTATGGATTACAATGGCTTCCCCCCCATACCGTCCCTCCCACCCACAACCCTCCCCTTTCCCACTCCCTCTACCCTTCCATTCACATCAAGATTCATTTTTGATTATCTTAATATACAGAAGATCAGCTTAGTATACATTAAGTATGGATTTCAACAGTTTGCTCCCACACAGAAACATAAAGTGAAAAATAATAGATGATTTTTTTTAATGATGATGAAATCAGATCAGACCTATTGTCATGTTTAATCCCAGTGAGAGTCAAGTTGGGAATTGATAATTTCTTTTTTTTTTTTTTTTTTTACAGAAGATCAGTTTAGTATGCATTAAGTAAAGATTTCAACAGTTTGCACCCCCATAGAAACACAAAGTGAAATATATTGTTTGAGTACTCGTTATAGCATTAAATCTCAATGCACAGCACATTAAGGACAGAGATCCTACATGAGGAGTAAGTGCACAGTGACTCCTGTTGTTGACTTTACCAATTGACACTCCTGTCTATGGCATCAGTAATCTCCCTAGGCTCTTGTCATGAGTTTCCAAGGCTATGGAAGCCCTCTGAGTTCTCCGACTCTTATCTTGTTTAGACAAGGTCATAGTCAAAGTGGAGGTTCTCTCCTCCCTTCAGAGAAAGGTACCTCCTTCTTTGAAGACCTGTTCTTTCCACTGGGATCTCACTCGCAGAGATCTTTTGCCAGAGTGCCTTGGCTTTCCATGCCTGAAATACTCTCATGGGCTTTTCAGCCAGATCCGAATGCCTTTAGGGCTGATCTGAGGCCAGAGTGCTATTTAGGACATCTGACATTCTATGAGTCTGCTGAGTATCTCACTTCCCATGTTGGATCACTCTCCCCTTTATTTGTTCTATCGGTTAGTGTTAGCAGGTACTAGACTTGTTTATGTGCTCCCTTTGACTCTTAGTCCTTTCATTATGACCAACTGTGAACTGAAACTGATCACCTGGAACAGTGAGATGGCATTGGTACATGCCACCTTGATGGGATTGAATTGGAATCCCCTGGTATGTTTCTAACTCTACCATTTGGGGCAAGTCAGCTTGAGCATGTCCCAAATTATACATCTCTTCCCTCTCTTATTCCCACTCTTATGTTTAACAGGGATCACATTTCAGTTAATTTTCAACACTTAAGAATAACTGTGTATTAATTACAGAATTAAACCAGTCATATTAAAGTACTTGCCAATTTCTATGATATGTAACATTTATCAAAAAATAAAAAAGAAGAAATAAAAAAGAAATTCCTGTATGTATCATTATTACTGCAAATATAGTTTTTGTGGCTTTTATATCTTTGCCAAACAAATATTTAAGAATGACAAGATACTATAGCTTTAATTATGATGATTTTAAAATTTATTGTATATGAGTGAAATGGACATTTTTTTTTTTTTTTTTTTTTTTTGACAGGCAGAGTGGACAGTGAGAGAGAGAGAGAGAGAGAAAGGTCTTCCTTTGCCGTTGGTTCACCCTCCAATGGCCGCCGCTGCAGCCGGCGCACCGCGCTGATCCTGGCAGGAGCCAGGAGCCAGGTGCTTTTTCCTGGTCTCCCATGGGGTGCAGGGCCCAAGCACCTGGGCCATCCTCCACTGCACTCCCTGGCCATAGCAGAGAGCTGGCCTGGAAGAGGGGCAACCGGGACAGAATCCGGCGCCCCGACCGGGACTAGAACCCGGTGTGCCGGCGCCGCAAGGTGGAGGATTAGCCTATTGAGCCACGGCGCCGGCTTAAATGGACATATTTTTATTTGAATGTTTATAGCCCTTGCCTATATTCCTGCTGAGCTATGACCTTTTTACTTTTTCTCATTGAACTCTAATTAGTGCAGCATTAATTGTTTGACAATAAATTAAATTAGAAATATGAAAGAAAGAGAGAGAGAGAAGGAAAGAATGAAAGAAAGAAAAGAAAAGAGCAGAGAAGAAAAAAAGAAAGAAAGAAAAGGAGAAGATGAGAGGGAAGTATCACTATATTCTTGGAATTGTAGCTATGAATTGCATTGAATCTTTCTCTTTATATTGATAGCACATTAACATGAGTTGATGACAATTGTCTTATATTAATTATCATACATTTGCTGTAACCTTGAGAATCTAATGCTTCAGTAAATTTCTTGAAAAAGAAATATTCCATTGCAGCTATTTTCAAGTTGCCAACAATGTAACACCAACTTACAAAATTTATGAAAATTCCTATTGTGAATGTTGATTTTTTAAAAATATTTATATATTTATTTGAAAGACAGAGAGTTACAGAGAGGCAGAGGCAGAGAGAGAGAGAGAGAGAGAGAGAGGTCTTCCATATGCTGGTTCACTCTGCAAATGGCTGCAACAGCCGGAGGTGGGCCAATCTGAAGCCAGGAGCCAGAAGCCTCCACTGGGTCTCCTATTGGTACAGTGGCCCAAGCACTTGGACCATCTTCTATTGCTTTCCCAGGCCATAGCACAGAGCTGGGCCGGAAGTAGAGCAACTAGGACTCAAACCAGCACCTATATGGGATGCTGGTGATGCAGGCAGTGGCTTTACCTGCTATACCACAGTACCCACCAGTGCATGTTTATTTTGAAGTGTTCATGATTCATCCCTCTCCAGAGAACTGCATTTGCCAAATGGTGGTTATTCTATACCTCATCTATACTGAGCCAACAATAGACTAGAGAGAGTCTGGACTAAGCGTACAAACAAGGGGGTCCAGCCTTTTTGCTTCAAGTTAAGTGTTTCTCTGGGGGGTCGGTACTGTAATCCAGGTCCTTAAGGCACCAGATTCTAGTCTATAGTCAACACAGTATCCTTGCTTAGCTTTTCTTACATGACCTGCTCTGCTCTCTTCTTCTTCTGAGAACACAGCCTTAAAATACCAAAACCTCTGCATCAGACTCTGCTTCACCAAACCTAAGACACCAGTAAACCACATTCTTCATCAGTCTCTATAAATTTCTGCTATTTCCTTCAACTCATCTTTCCAGAGTGTCACAAATATTAGTTAATAACCTTGCTTGAATTTACTTTTCAAGGAAAATTATTTTTTAAATGTAATGGAAGAGCAACACGGATCAATAATTGATTCAACAGTATTTTCTATTTATGTTCCAGGAAAAAAATATATGACTGAACATTTGACCTTGAGTTAATTCAAGTCTTAAGCCTCAGAATAAAATTATTGAAGTATATGGAAAGGCATTTGGAATACCAGCAATGACATTGATAGAGACACCCTCATGCCATGTCAGAGTGCCTGGTTTTGATGCCCACTTCCATCTCCTGATTCTAGCTTTCTGAAAATAATACAAACTATAGGAGGCAGTGGTGATTACTCAAGTAATTGGGTTCCTGCCACCTACATGAGAAGCCTGCATAAAGTTCCCTTCCTCTACCTTTGCCCTAGCCCAACCCCAGGCAGTTTGCACATTTGAGGAGTGAATCAGCTGATGGAAGCTTGCTTTCTCTCTGTCTCTTTCTCTGCTGTATCTCAGATAAATCCAAGTAAAAAAAAAAAATTCTGTGTAATCACCGAATCACCAAGAAGTAATCTGAAATACATGCACCAAAACGTACAAAACAATGAAATAATGATACCAAAGTTGCTAAGCAGAACCAAACTCTAAAGGAAACACTTCAGAGAATGAACACTGACAAACTTAAAAATATAATCAATCTATTTAGAGGAATCAGAAGTTATATTTTTAAGATTTATTTTTTATTTGAAAGTCAATCTTACAGAGAAAGGGGGAGAGAAAGGGAGAGGGAGAGGGAGAGGGAGAGAGAGAGAGAGAGAGAGAGAGAGAGAGAGAATCTTCCATCCACTATTTCATGTCCCAGATGGCTGCAATGGCCAGCTCTGGGTCAGGCTGAAGCCAGGAGCCAAGAGCTTCTTCCAGGTCTCTCAAGGGGGAACACGGTCCCAAGTACTCGGACCACCTTCTGCTGCTTTTCCCAGGCCATTAGAATGGAGATGATTTGGAAGTGAAGCAGCAGGAACATGAACCAGAGCCTATATATAATGCCCTTGTCACAGGTGGTGGCTTTACATCCTATGTTACAACACCAGCCCCAGAAAGTATATTTAATTTTTCAAGCAGCACAAAACCTTTATGAAAAAGTAACTAAGTAGAAATGTTAGAAACTAAAGACTTTAAAAAATACCAAGCAAATAAATGACCAAATAGAATAAATATCCATGAAGAGCTAATTAGCAAGCTGGATAATTAAATCAAGTAGGTTTCCTATTGTAAAGGTTAAAAGGGATGGAAAATATTTTATTCATATAATAATAGAAAATATGTTAAAATGTCCAAAGGACATTGATGCAGTCCAAGAACAAATCCAGAAAGGGAAGTTGAAGAATGTGTGTGTGTGTGTGTTTCTATAGCCACAGAACATCGATTGTCATATTGAATTGTACCACTGAGCACCAAACTGATAAAATAAGGCATATAGGGGCTGGTATTGTGGCATAGTGGGTAAAGACACTGTCTCAGTGCAGGCATCCCATTTGGGTGCCAGTTCCAGTCCAGCTGCTCCACTCTGATCCAGCTCTTTGCTATGGCCTGGAAAAGCAGTAAAAAGATTCCCAAGTCCTTGGGCCCCTCCATCTGCATGGGAGACCCTGTAGAAGCTCTTGGCTCCTGGATTCAGATTGACACAGCTCGAGCCATTGTGGCCAACTGGGGAGTGAATCAGCAGATGAAAGACTTCTTTCTCTCTGCCTCTCTGTGTGTAACTCTGACTTTCAAATAAATAAATAAATAAATCTTTTTTAAAAAAACATAGGTATGTAGAGATCAAGAGATGATACTGATAAATAAACAGATAGATATGAGAGATAGGAAGAGGAATGGAAGGGGAGAGGAATGGAAGGTAGGAAGGAAAGAAAGAAGAAAGAAAGGAAAGAAGGAAAGAAGGAAGGAAGGAAGGAAGGCAGGCAGTCTCTGTTAAAATTTTAGAAAACTCTCAATAAACTGTGTCTTATTTTTAAAATTAATAGCAATATATGGAAATATAATGTCCTTTATCTCTTTTTTACAGTTTTTCATTTAAAGCCTGGTTTTGATAAAGATAACACATCTTCTATCAGGATAGTTAGACTTGCCCTCTTTAGGTTTCCATTTGCTTGGTATAATCTTTCCTTAACCTTTCACTTTCAGTCTGTGTGTATTTTTGTTTGTGAAGTGAGTTTCTTATAGGTGGCATATAGTGTATTCATGGTTTCATGGTTTTTTACCCATTTAGCCAACCCTAACTCTTTTGGTTAATCCATTTACATTCAAGGTTAGTATTGATAGATAAGAAGAGAGACCTACCTGTCATTACATTGATAGGACAATGATTCTACTTGATCTGTTAGTGAATTTGGTGGAGAAATACATGAAACATGTATTTCATGTTTACTTCATTTTTTTTTTATTTGAAAGTCAGTGTTACAGAGAGAAGGAGAGGCAGAGAGAGAGAGAGAGAGAGAGAGAGAGGTCTTCAATCTGCTGGTTCACTCCCCAATTGGCTGCAACGGTCAGAGCTGGGCTGATCTGAAGCCAGGAGCCAGGGGCTTCCTCTGGGTCTTCCCATGTGGGTGCAGGGGCCCAAGGAGTTGGCCATCTTCTACTGCTTTCCCAGGACATAAAGGAGCTGGAACGGAAGTGGAGCAGCCAGGACTCAAACCGGCACCCATACAGGATGCCAACACTGCAGGCGGTGGCTTTATCAGCTATGCCACAGCGCTGGCCCCGGTTTTTTTTTCTTTTAAGACCTTGAATACATCATCCCACTCTTCTGGGCTGTATGGGTTCAACTGAGAAATCTCATGTTAATCTAATTGGCTTTCCTCTATATGTACTTAATACTTTTCTCTTACTGTATTTAGATAAAATATTCTGTTTAGCAAAAAGATATAACAATCATAAATATATAGTATTATATATATATATAAATATATATATATATATATATATATATCTCACACAAGACCACCCAGATATACTCAGCAAATACTATTAGACCTAAAGGTAGAGATAGACTCCAATACAATAATAGTGGGTGGCTTCAACACCCCATTCTCATCAATGGACAGAAAATCATTAAAAATACATCATAGTTTAAACATACTTTCAAGCAAATGGACCTAACAGACATTTACAGGACATTTCACCCAACAGTTACAGAACACACGTTCTTCTCATCAACACAGGGGACATTTTCTAGGAGAGACCACACATTAGGCCACAAATCAAGTCTCAGTAAATTTAAAAGGGTTGAAATCATACGACTTATCTCCTTAGACCATAAAGGAATAAAGTTAGAAATCAACAACAAGAATAATGGGACACTCATATGTACTTGGAAATTAAACAACATGCTACTGATTAATCAATGGGTCATTGAAGAAATTAAAAGGTAATAAGAAACTTTTTTGAAATAAATGAAAATGAAAGCACAACAAAACCTGAGGGATACAGTGAAAGCAGTATTAAGAGGAAAGTTTATAGCATTAAGTGCTTTATAAAAGAGAGACAAATACTCTCATGGGCTTTTCAGCCAGATCCACATGCCTTAAGAGCTGATTCTGAGGCCAGAGTGCTGTTTAGGACATCTGCCATTCTATGGGTCTGCTGTGTATCTCACTTCCCATGTTGGATCATTCTCTCCCTTTTTTATTCTATCAGCTAGTATTTGCAGACACTAGTCTTGTTTATGTGCTCCCTTTGGTTCTTAGTCCTATCATTATGATCAATTGTGAACAGAAATTGATCACTGGGACTAGTGAGAAAAACCCATGAGAGTATTTCAGGCATGGAAAGCCAAGACACTCTGGCAAAAACAAAACAAAACAAAACAAAAAACCTAAATGAAAGATCTCTGCGAGTGAGATCCCAGTGGAAAGAACAGGTCATCAAAGAAGGAGGTACCTTTCTCTGAAGGGAGGAGAGAACTTCCACTTTGACCATGGCCTTGTCTAAATATGATCAGAGTCGGTGAACTCAAAAGGCTTCCATAGCCTTGGCAGCTCATGACAAGAGCCTAGGATGAT